>NC_141896.1:8060348-8670110 GCF_030686135.1 Camelina sativa | reverse complement strand
ACAAGTTATTGAAGATCAAAGACCAAAAAAAAACAAAAAAAAAATGAAAGCTAAGAAGAAGACGACTTTACCTTGTCCAAGTAAGGCCACATATGGCCAACGAGCTTGTTAAGCCAGTCAATCTTTAAAGAGAAAGAGAAACTTTGTTACAAACTATACCATAATATATATTAGCATTAATTTATTAAGAAAATTATGAAGTTGTAGAGAAACATACACGATCAAAATCAGGATTTTTCACCCACAAAGGTATTTCAGGGAACATTTTTGCTATAGTCTCTGAATCTAACTCCACCAGTGGCTTGATCTCAGGGTCCTGACCCACAGATTAAACAAATAAGGTCAACAAATTAACCATTAAACTTTGGCTAACCAAGCAGAATATTAGAAATGCTCAAAATCTTAGCTTCAAAATTTTTGGAAAAAAACAAATTAAACTATTAAGATATGAATATTCCCTTATAGTTTAAGAACCCAATCGATCAAATCACACACACACACACACACAAAAAGGACTGAAAAGAGACAAACAAAGCAAGATATTGTCTGTATTTTCGTGCATGCAGATTTTTTGGGGATATAATGTGTACATGGATCATGGGCCATTACATGAACTAACGAAGGAAAAAAATCTAACACGATTTGTCGCATTCAAAGAGAGGATCAAACAAAATGTAATAAACAGACAAAATGGATGATTGAAAAAGAAAAAAGAAAAAAAAGATGCGAGAATTAAGAAGATTCGAAGATGCCTGAACATCAGTAGACTGGACATAGATGAACAAGTAGTAACCAATGACAATTCCGATCGTTGATCCAAATCCGAAACCAATCGCACCCAATATTGTGCTGATTATTCCCATTTTCTCATCAAATCAAAACAAATCTGATCACTCTCCTTCTTTGAACCACGAAGACCAATAATTATAAAATTCCACAAAGAGAAAATCGCATTAACTTGATCGAGGAGATTAAATATCAATTAATATTTTTTTGATCTTGCCATAGATTTACGTTAGAGAAAGAGAAATTCTCAAACACACATAGTCACATAACATTACTATTATCACTTGAGAGAAATTGATATTAGAGACTTGAGGGAAAAAAAAAAAAGAAAAATTAAAACGGTTTTGAATAGGAAAATTTCAAGAGCGTTATGGACGGAGTCTATGTGAAACGTCCATTTGTTTGGCTGGGATTTGTAACAGTTTCAATAGTATCGACAAATAAGGACTTTTCTTATTACAAGGGATCAAATATTATTTGTCCATTACATTAAAACATTCGTTTCAACTTCCCCCATAATATTGCTTTGTTCTTTAATCTTCTTTTTTGATGTTTTATGTAACTTTTTCTTCTTGTTCGCCCACGTACGTAGCTATCCAATTTTTTTAGTTGTGTTAAGGTATATTTTTTTCATGATATATGTTAAATAAACGGATTTATTTTTGTCCAAAAGATTTATAAATTTTTTTAAAAAAGTAGATAAACATGCTCTTGTTTTTTTTTTTTCGCAGTACTACTGCCCAATAAAATCTTCACTTTTCTTCCCAACAGAAAATGAATTATTCCACCATGATGTTGCATATTTAAAGAGAACATTTTCTTTCAACAAATTAAAGGTTTAAAACGTAATTTAAATTAAACTAATTGGATGAATCATGAATGTGTAAGCATTAAGATATACGCCGTATACATATGCCCCGAAAGTAAACAGCCCATATATCGATGGGGAGGCCTTCCAATTACACGGTATCCATCTATAACTGGGTATCACAAGAATGTTATTTTGGTATACCTGATGTAGTCTCGACCAACAATTAGATCTGATATATGGAGTTCAAACATAAATCTCTAATTATAAAAAAGCTATTTAACTAGATGTATCATTTCATGTTTGACCAAAAAAAAAAAAAAGATGTATCATTTCATATACATAGCTACATGCGTATTAAAGTTCGATATTCCATGTGTAATGCTTAGAAAACCATATAGTTTAAATTTCTTAATATGGAAGCAAACAAAATTAAAGGATCAAAAAAAGCAGGTCTAAAAACAAAAGCATACAAAGTTATGTACGTTCTTTAAAGAAAGTAAAATGAACGTGGACTTAGATATGGTCGGTGCGAAAAGTAATAATAATCATGCTTGAGCACGTCATCGGCCAAAGGCGACACCAAAAGTAGCAATGCACTGACTCATCTCGTCCTAACTCTCCACAATCCACATAAACCCTAGCTAGCAACTACATATCTATGATGTGGGGGAATTTTAGAATTTACGGTGACGAATAGAATACAAGTAAAAAAAAAAAATTATTATCGAATAAGATAACAAGAAGAGGAAAAATAAAATGAAAATCAAAGAGTACATATTATAATAATATCAAATTAAAGGTTGTAAAACCTTTCATATATATGATATTTGCACTTTAGCAAAAAAAAAAAAAGAATGATGTCAGGGTAAAAAAACAAATTGTAAAAAAACATGCATATAGTAATTATCGAAGTAAAAAAAAACCATGGTACAGGGTTAATAAATTGTAGATGATCCTGAGTATATTCGATCATAATCATAAATTATGTATATTACCTCGTAATGTTGGACTTATGTGCAATTTGCGTTAAACTTTGATTTTATTTGGTTGAAAAATGAAAGTCCACTAATAAAACCAAAGTTCTACCAAACATGCTTGCTGTGATATACTATTAAATAAATGTAGATAGAGGACGAAAGGATGAAAAGAAAAGAGTGACCATACCTAACCATGATTATGCCAAAACTGGTTTAAGAAAAAGCTGCGATCATCATACAAGTTATATATACAATAACCCTATATAGTCTATATCAAGCAAAGCCGAAAAACCAATTTTCAGAACACAAGGAAATGGCATATAACTATATATTGATGGCTTTAAAACGTTCATATATATTAAGTTATTAACCAAACATAGTCAAAACTCAAATCACTGTGAAAAGAAATCGATCTACAGCGAGGAATCTTCATTCACGATATTATATACTGATTGGTCGATTGTGGTATTTAGTAAATTCTTTGTACGTGAGAAGTGTTATCATTTATGAGTTACGTTTTCAGTCTCTCTTATACTATAAAATATCCCCCTAGCTATTAAAGATTTGGTAGTGCTAATTGGCTCAATCTTTCAAATGGCAACATTAAGAAAATGACAAAGGACCAAGGTTTTTGATTCGCAGTGCATAGTTTTTTATTTTTTTTTGGGATCTGTCGTTCAAATGGTTTTACAGAAAAGAAAAGAAAATTGTATACCTATCATTTGCATTCAATTTAATATAATTGATCTTTACGCAATAGACAATATCGTAGTGATATCCTCGAAGGCTCGATGCTTTCTATTATAATGTCCACCATATAAAATACTACTATTCGATATCTTCTCACCTTCGTAATAATATTCTCCCTTATTTTTATGGCAGGCACATGCAACCATGCATGAGAGCCGACCAATCCTATTCTCGGAAAGCCTCACGACAACGGTGAATGGCTGGTGTGATGACACGTGTCAAGATCAACGACGACGGACTTGTCTAGGAACCCACACATTCCCTCCACGTGAGGTCATCAAGGAAGAAAGCCACCGATGATACCGACGTGTATGGTCAAGATCTGCCTAAAACAAGATCCCTTATCACACGGCTCAGATTCTCACAGCGGCTATTGTAATACTTATTCACAATCCAACGGTTCGTATTCAATCGGCGGTGACCGTCCTATAGTGTTTCCCGGGACTTGTGCTGTATTGCGCAATTGGTATATGTACACTTGACTTGAAGCTATAATAACATTAATAAGTTATTAGTATTAATAATAACCACGACATTTATAGTCTAAAAATCAATACAAACTTTTAAAATGGCAATTTAAAAATTCACATTATTATTGGTGATTTCGATTATAAAAGGAACCAGCCGTGCTCAGTGCCTGGCAACATCTGTCCTCTCGAGGTTAGGGTTCTTTTAGAGAGTTTTATAATTTATCGAACGATCCTTCGGATCTTCTAATGGAAATTTGATTATTAACATCTTTTCTAAACTTTTTTTTTTCTTTTCTCTTGTCATAAATCTTAAATATCTATCAAATTATAGGGCTTTCGATCGTATTATTTGGTAGATCGTCGCCATTTAAACGTTATATAAAATAGCTTTCTCTTGTTTTTATTTGATTCATCGTTTCAAATCTTCAATAATTAAATACTCTTTTTAAAAAAAAAAATTAAAAAATTAAAAGCTTAATCAATGGAAACAATAGCAGTGCAACGTTCACCGGGTAAACAGGTTTCGGGTTTGAGACCATTCAAGAACCCTAGAAGAAGGAGTTCTCGTGGTTCTCTTTCAAGATCCGGAGGAAGTTTGGCTCTTCCGACTAACCCCACGCCGTCTTGGGGATCTTCTCCAGCATATCCCCCGCCACTTGGTTACTACTCTCAGCCTCCTCTTCTCCCTCTGCCACGTGTCAACAGCTCAACTCTTCCTCTGCAACGCGTCAACAGCTCTCGACCACGTGTCAACAACAACAACTCTACTCTCAATTGCGTTGTTCAGACCAAACCAATTTCTGACAAGAAGAAAGTTGAGTTCGTCGAGTCTGTACCGACACTGACTCGAACCGGTTCTGTTCCGGTCCGGTCTAACAATCTGCGTGATTTTCCTAAAGGATTTGATGGTTACCCCGGTCCAGCGATCATGTTATTATCTCCGCCGCCGAGTAGTTTACCCATGCCTAGGTTTTCGATCAAACCGAAGCTTCGTTGCAACGTCGAAGCTGCTGGCAAAAACGACGTAGCCGCCGATAACATCCGGCGAGTTTTACAGCTCCGGTGAAAAGGTGGTGTGGTGCTACGTAACGGTTGATGATGTTACAAATAAAATAAGCTTATGGGCTTTTTAATACTTTATTTGGGCTTGGTTCTGTCTTGTTTTTTTTAAGATTGATAGAACTCTTCTCTCTACTTTGTGTGATTTGTTAAGCCATGACTTTTTTTTATAAAGGCTCTCTTGGCACAAAATAGCCAGGCGGTTATAGATTTTCATTTTCATGTTATATGCTTCTGATGATGACATCGAATATTAAGTTTGTAACATACATCAATGTAAGAACTAAGACGCAATACAAAAGGTTATATAATGATGCTATTGAACATTGAGTTTGTATCATCAAAGTAAGAAACAAAACTGGTCTTCTCTGTGCTGGAAATGATAATATTATCTCAACCTTCTGTGAATCTATGTCCACAATTGGGGCAAGTGTAGTATGTTGTTTGTCCTTCATCCGCTGATCTTGTCTGTAAATCAAGAAACTCTGGTGAAAACATCCTTCGAAAAGAAACAAGAAGACAAGAGGAAGAACTTGAAAGCTTAGACTTACCTGTCTGGTTGTGTATACAAGCTCCAGATGGTGGCACTTCTCGCAAGCCTTTTTGATCTGCAAACAGAATAGCGAAAATAAAAAAAAGTCACGGATTCAGAAAAAGGCATAATAATATGCTTATTAATTCTGTATTCTTCTCAAGTTACCTTAGGTAGCTCAGCTTCTTCCTGCGTTTTCTCACCAAACAGAGATATTCCTAGTTCTCTTCTGATATCCTGAAAAAAGGAAAAGTTTAAAGAACATGACGTTTGTATGTATACTAACTCTGCCTTGTGGGTATATTTGTTTCCAATTTCAGGTTTGAAACTAAGTAAACAGAACAGGCACGGGTCTATGTGTGTGTTCACTGCCTATGAAGTATATAACAATGGACCATAGGAAATCAAGAGCGAGATCTTTACTACATAACTTGTGAATAACAGAGAGAATATATGATAAAGCAAACTAGTAAGACAAGAATCCACAGTGGTGAATAAAGGAAAAGCACATACCTCAGCAGCAACGGTGTAAGCTATTTTCTTGTCAATGATTTCTATAAAAAAAAGAAGAATGACGTTTAAAAGACAATAAGAGTAACCAACCAAACCAAGAATCAAAACCGTTCGATGATTCAGATATAAAAGTTTAACACGAATCTAATCATGGATACCATTGGCATTTCGGGTTGTGTCGCAGAGTGGACATTCTGCAGACTTGGTTGATTTCAAGATAAGCATCGTCCCACACAAACTACAGAACAAGAAACCACTTTCCCGCGACTTCTCCATTTGAGAATTGAGACACAACCTTCTAGAACGCAAACGAAGAAACTTAGAATATAATAAAACTGACCAAAACACAAATGTTTAGATAGTTAAGAAGTACCCCACATTACATAGAATCAAAGTAGAATCAGAAAACATAGAAACAAAATAAGAAAAAATCACAAAACCTGGACTTGCGGCGAGACGTTTACTGAACTTTATGAGAAAAGAGAACGAGTAGTAAAAGTGAGCAGTTAAGGTTCCAACGGTAGTTAGTGAGTTGTGCTTACAGTTTCCGGCGGTGGCGACGAGGGTTTAAACTTTAAAGGGGCGGAGGCGGAGACGGAGACAAGAACTCGGGAAGACTGAAGAAAGTGTAATTTATTGCACAAATCTAATGGGCTTCTACTTAAAGCCCAATATATGAGCTTAGTTGAAATTTGAAAAGTATTTATTTTAAATATTAATTTCGTACCGAAATAAAATTTCAAAATTGGGGAAAACCAAAAAACAAAATCAAAATTGAAAGTTGAAAATTGAAACGCTCCATTTTTCCGCCACTGAGACAATCAATGGAGGAGGAGAAGCAGAAAAGTCTCAGTCCTCCGCCGTGTCCTTCAACCGTAACAGTACGACGAAACCCTCCGAGGAGAGCTAGAGCAACACCGTATACCACTACAACCAAGCAACAACAACCACCTCTCTCCTCTCACGACGTTCCTACTTTCCCAATCGACGAGATTCTCTCCATCCAAATCCCTCAATCCGAAACCAAACCCTCCTCCGTTTCAGAGAGCTTGAAGATCTTCCTGAGAATCAAACCTTTGAAAACCTTCACCAAGGTTATTACCACCACTACAGCGAAGAGCAGACCTAGAAATGTCTGGCCGCAGAATCCTTCGAAGAAGAACACCGCGAAGGAGAATAGGAACCCGGAGGTTGCGAAGAGGGTTAAGAAGAGGGACGAAGAGTCGGCGGCGGTGGCTTGTATTGCGTTGAACGATTCGTATTCAGTCACATTAACTCCGCCTCAAGCTTTGCAAGAGCTGAAACGAAGCAAGACTGAGGTTTACGAAGGGTTTTCTCATGTCTTCCCGGCTGATTGTTCCCAGGTTCGATCCAATTTTTGCGATTTTTTTTGGTTTAATTTTTTGGTTCTGAGATGACCGATTAATTGATGTTTGTTTTGTAGAACGATGTGTATGATAAAATGGTTCAACCTTTGTTGGAGGATTTCATGAAAGGGAAAAGTGGAATGTTGGCTGCGTTGGGACCTAGTGGCTCTGGGAAGACTCATACTGTCTTTGGAACTTTGAAGAATCCTGGAATTGTGCCAATTACTCTCCGTCAGATTTTCAATAAGAGTGATCAGAGTTCTGATGTTTCTGTGAGGTATTTAGTACTTATGGTACACCAGGGATGTGTCAATAGCAGGAAAACCAAACTGTATAGCTTGTATGTTTATTGTTCCATAACATCTCTTTTGCTTTTCTTCAGGTCATTTAACATGTCCATATTTGAAATATGCTCCGAACGAGGGAAAGGGGAGAAAGCTTATGATTTACTAAGTGGTGAAAGCTCTGAATTGTCTGTGCAGCAATCGACCATCAGGGGTTTGAAAGAGGTTTGTGAGTTTTGTTTTTGGGTGTGCGTGGTGTTTCGTGTTTCTTGGGTTGACAATAACATTGAGTTGCATTTCATTATGATAGATGGACATTGTAACTCTCCGTCTTTTGTCAATTATTTTGTGTTAAGTAGGTCCCAATCCAGAGTTTGGAGGAAGCGGAGTCTTTAATTGGACAAGCAATGCTGAAACGTGCAACAGCTACCACAAACTCGAACAGTCAATCAAGGTACTTGGCAACAAAACTTTTGCGCGACCTTGATTTTAACCTTTTTCAGTACACCAACTTGATTTTAACCTTTGCTAACACACCCTGACACCCTTTATTTAATCGATAAATCAACTGAATTAGGAGCCTTTAACATGGAATATAAAGCCATCTTTAATAATGTTTAACTTGATGTCATCATGTTCTATACTAATTTTGGAATTACACAATGCGTCATTAATATACGAGCGTCATGCAATGGCTTCTCCAACGAAACAAAAATGCAGTCTAGTGATGCTATGCTGACAATAGTGGATCTGGCGGGTGCAGAAAGAGAGAAAAGAACAGGAAATCAGGTTTTAATCTATTGTGTTTACACTGTGTGTATGGACTCTTTACACATTTGATATGCAAAGCCACATATATATGTCATCTCTGAAAGTATTTGTCTGATAAATACATATTCAGTGTGATACTTAGGAGAAAATATTCCTAGTTTAATTACAGATTATAGGTGACTGTAAGATATTGTCGCTTGTTCTTAGCATCAAAATAGGACTTGATTTAACAGTGAAGATGTCTTCATCTGTAAACTAAAACTTGGTCCCTGTTTGCCCGTTCAAATTGTTTTGCAGGGAGAAAGGTTGGTTGAGAGTAATTTCATCAATAACACATCCATGGTTTTCGGTCAATGTTTACGGGTAAGGCCATTGATTTTGGTCTCCCTCGAGCTGTTCTTCTTTATTATGCCTCCAATTTTACTAACCATGAACACTCGGTACCTGTTGGCAGTCACTGTTGGAGTACCAGAAGAACCGAAAGAAAGGATTTCAGAAACATCATCAGAATTCTTTGGTAGCGTCTACCTTAAAAACCCTGCACATTATTTTTTAAATAATATATGAGTTATTTAATCTTCCTCCATTCTATACGGTAATATGATTTTGGCTTTATGTAGTTAACAAGGTACTTGCGCGATTACCTAGAGGGGAAAAAACGGATGGCTTTGGTATGCGTAACAGATTTGTTGGATTTCTTCTTGTTGAGTTCTTTAACAACAGTTAAATTTTAAATATTGAAAACTTTTCTTCTCATCTTCTATCTATTTTGCAGATTTTAACTGTCAAAGCAGGGGAAGAGGATTATCTTGATACCTCTTATCTTTTGAGACAAGCATCACCGTATATGAAAATAAAGTAATGCTTTTTATTATGAACTCAAAGAGGAAGTATACTTTTGTCGCAAGTGCTAATGGTTTTGAATTTGTTGTTTTGTTTAGATTTGATAACACTGAGGAACCTTGCAACAAGAGGCAGCTCAAGACATGTCCACGAGCTGAAAAGAACAAGAAGATTAAACTTAGTGCTCCCAAGAACTCCCAAGTAAGTTTGGCTTCCTCGATACATTTTTATTGTATTTTTCAGCAAAACTGAAAAGTTATTGGCATATGCCATTTACTAAAAACTGTTGTGTTTGCCATCTCTAGATTGAAGACATTTCCCATGGAGAGAGAAACCAAATTGCACAGGAAGGTAAGATTTTTCTCGGACAATTTTTCTACACTTTTGACTGTATGGAATTTTCATTGGTCGCTTTCTTTCTGTGATCTCTTATCTTCCCTGAGAGACAAGGAGATGAGAGATTACAGAAAAGACTTGTTTTCAAACAAGAAAGCTAATATCTAGTACGTCTTCTCACCAGTGCATTTGCAGGGAAAGAAATCTGATGCAACCGACAGATCACCTCCGAGGCTGGAACATGTTGCCCAAGATAAAAATGAGCGAGAGCACATCATCATGCGGAATTTTTCTAGAGTCTTATGGAATGTTCTGAAGCAGTACAACGAAAAACTAAAAGTAAATATCCTGACTTTGCCTATCATTTGGCTTTGTTTACACTGAACAATTTGTGACTGAGATAACTTCCTTGAAGCTATGATGTATCACAGTTGAAATATATCTTCTTTTTCTTTTTATATCATCTTAGGTTGCAGAAGGTGAAATTTGCACTCTCAAGGATAGCCTTCGAAGAGAACAGCTAAAATCTCTTGGATTGGAGACAGAGTTGATCAGTCTCAAGTCCTCTTGCCTGGTAGAGTCATGTATACCTGAGGTAGAAGCTGTTGTATATGTAAACGAAGAAGCCAACGCAGATGAATCCAGCGAGTCTCCTGTGCCAAGCAAAAATGTAGTGCCTGGCTGCTATGTTGTTCTGTATATATATCTGTTTACTAATTATGTCTTGGAGTATCTGTTCGTTCTAAGGCTGCATGTCTTAAATTCTTTGATAGTAATAACCTTTCCATTTGTGTTTTAAGGTGAAAGATGATGTACTTGTTCGAAGTCACTTGTCTTCTCAGAATGACGCAGAGCCAACAGTAAGGATAGTTCAAGTTGACATATTCTTTGTGTAACTCGGAAACTTTGTTCATGAAATCATGTGCTTTGTCGTATGTTTGCACTTATCAGCAGTCTGTCAATTCTGAAGAAAATGTGGGGATTCCTTCTGGGACTACTCACGTTGAAACTGAAGTTACCGAGTCTCCAAGAGATCAGGTATAATAAAATATTTTCATTCATTGGGTCAATCCGTTAGATACGACAACTCCGGAATGTAAAGAACTCAAAACTGATTCCATTTGTGTTTTAAGGTGAAAGATGCTGTACTTGTTCCATGTCACTTGTCTTCTCAGAATGATGCAGAGCCAAGAGTAAGAATAGTTCAAGTTGACATATTCTTTGTGTAACTCAGAAACTTTGTTGATGAAATTATGTGTTTTGTCGTGTGTCTTATCAGCAGTCTGTCAGTGCTGAAGAAGATGTGGGGATTCCTTCTGCGACTACTCATGTTGAAACTGAAGTTACTGAGTCTCCAAGAGATCAGGTATAATGGAATATTTTCATTCATTGGGTCAATCCGTTAGATACGACAACACCAGAATGTAAAGAGTTCAAAACTGATTTCCATTTTGCGTTTTAAGGTAAAAGATGCTGTACTTGTTCCGTGTCACTTGTCTTCTCAGAATGATGCAGAGCCAAGGGTAAGGATAGTTCAAGTTGACATATTCTTTGTGTCACTCAGAAACTTTGTTCATGAAATCATGTTCTTTGTTGTGTGTTTGCACTTATCAGCAGTCTATCAATTCTGAAGAAAATGTGGGGATTCCTTCTGCGACTACTAATGTTGAAACTGAAGTTACTGATTTTCCAAGAGATCAGGTATAATGAAATAATTTTATTCATTGGATCAGTCCGTTTAGATTCGACAACTCTAGAATGTAAAGAACTCAAAACTGATTTTCCTCTAGGTCATCCAGAATCAAGATGATCCAACACCTTCACCAGAACAAGTTGAAGTTAGTCAAGATTGCATCAACAGCCGGATGTCTAACTTTCAAACAAAATCCGCAATATCCCGCAGATGTCCCGATTCAGAGAAGCAAGAAAGGTTAAGAGTGTATCTTGATCTTCTCTATTAAAGCTTGTAGGAACCGGTCTCTCTCTGTCTAAATTCTCTTTGGTTCTTTCCAGAAACAGAAGATTGTTGCCAGCGGCATCCAGATCGCTAACTGAGGAAATGAATGACTTGGACATAAAAGATAAGCAGATTGAGAAACCACAGGTTTGGCCATTCTCAATCTCATGCTCCTCCACAAACCTTGACAACTTCATCTCATGGAACAAAAGTCAAAGTTCACAATGCTTTAAAACTGCTATAACGAAACTTCATTCTCATTTCTAGGTTAAAACCGCCAAGACTCGTGTTCAAAAGAAAGCAGAATCAACCAAAGGTCAGGAAATTGAGGTCCCTGCCCGTGAAGCAGAACCTACATCAACTAAGAAACAGAGGAATGGACAGAAACCAAAAAGGTTCTTTTTTATCTGCCAATCTTTATTTCTTCTTTCTCTGTCACTTTTTTCAGGTTTACTTAAATAGAAAACCTTTGTTCCTGTAACAGGAGACTCCAACCTGCTGCGTCTGTGCTATTAACAAGAGAAATAAACACGTTAGAGATCGAGGATGATATCGCCGAGCCAAAGGTATGACCGAGCTAGACACAAAGAAGCAAACTTAAACTATGTTGGTAGAAGGTTTAGATCAAAGTCATGTGATTAAGTTGTCCATTGCTTCACTTGCAGGGGAACAGAGGTGGAAAGAAGACGACAGTGTCACAACCGAGAAGCCAAGGGAGTGTCACTCTCCTCCGCCTCCTCACTGACAATCTTCATCTCTAACAACATCAACATATTATTGCTATCTATGCATATCTCCACAACTCACACTGGCTTGGTCGTTTTGGTTCTTGCTATCTATGCATATCTTTGCAGCCTGTATTATGTTTCACCATCAAAACCACCTTTTTGTCCCTTGTGATTAGCCGTATAAATTGGATCGTGAGTTAATGTAAGAAAAGCTTAACAAAAATGCAGGGATCTGAGATGGGTACAACACAACCTGCGCATCTGAACATTCACAAAAATTTAAAAGCTTGAACTTGAACATAAGGTTATCACTATGAATCAGTACTGAAACAGAGTTGAAAACAGAGGATACTTGTCATGCGTTATGCAAAATCCCACATAAATGTATGAAAACTTCATTAGGCCTTTAGAGTTTTTAGCAAGAAAGAAGTAGACAATGTGTATATTTGGAAAATAATAGACAAAGATTGGTTGAACTAAGATATAGGACACAACAACAAGAAGAACAAGACATAAAGAGAAGATTGTTACAGCTACCAAAAAAAAAAGAGATACAAAAAGTACATAAAAGGTTTTTTAGCAAATTAATACATGTTGTGTTCATTCTTCAACAGAGATTCTTGAAGTAACGCTGAGAAATCCTGATTGTTGAGATTTGATGCAGAGAGTGGGATCTGAGAGAGAGTATTGTCTCCATGGTTATACACGAGTAGCGAGAACTGCTGGCTAGGGTTCAAAGATCGGGTCGTGAGAGAGGAGGAGGAGGAGGGTGTCGATGATGCTAAAGTACTCTGATGATGATGATCCAGTAGTTTGTGTTTCTCCTGCGAAACAAGAAATCGAACCCTTTCTTGGAATGTAGAGATCTTGAGTTCCAAAGAGTCAATCAATACATCCACGTTCTTCGGACTCGGACTCGGACTCGTCTTCCTCCTTTTGTTCGGATTGTCCTTTTCCCCCTCGAGAAACTCAGAAATATCAAAGCTTTTTTTCCTTCTCAAGGAATCGTTTAGCCGACTGTACCTCATAGCCATGTTTCTCACTTTCTCTTTGTCGTTTGGAAAGATTTTTAGGTCTCCATCAGGTCCGTAGTAGATAAGGCACACATCAACTTGACACAGAATCGAGAGCTGTTTGGCTTTCCTAAAGATGGTTTCGAGTCGACTTCTCAAACTCGTTGAAGCTAGTGAGTAGGAAGAAGACGAAGACGAAGGTAGTCGCATGGTGATTCTCTTGTGAAAAAAAACAAAAAAGATCGATGAGAAAGCGAGAATGAAACTACAGTATATGGAAATATTTATAGAGATATATATAGGTCATCATTAGCTAGGGTTAGATAGAAAGAATGATGCGTTTTTTATTTCTTCGTTAATTAATTAGTTTAGGTTAAAAAGTCAAAGAAAAATAAAGCTAAGCCCCTTTTTTGCAAACACTTGTTTCTTATTAAAGTCCCTCACTCACTCTCTCGTCTTCTTCCCCAGAGAGGAGAGACAGTTGCAAGAGCTTACTTCATCACTTCCGCTTAGTCAAACATATTAAAAATTAATTCTTTAATAAACCCACAAAATGTCAACAAAATTGGAAGAAGAAGCAACAACAACACAACAAGTCTTCTCAATCTACAAAACCTCCGCTTCTCAATCTTGTTCACCACTCAACCTCCTAGAGATGTCTTCACTTCAAGATCATCTCTACACTCATTACCACAAACAACGGTTGATTCACCTCCTGATTCGCCCACCGTGTCTTCAATCCCCGATAGCCATGGATCTCGTTGAGGAGGATCAGCAGAAGCTTGGTGAGAGTAGGAGACAGCTGAGGCCGCCGAGCTTTTCTTCTTCTTCTTCTTCTACTCCGCGTGAATCGAAATTGGCGAGTTTGGTTAGGAAAGTTTTGCTTGGATTTAGGGTTACTGCGTGTCTCGTTTCGTTTTCTGTTATGGTTGCTGATAGAGAGATAAAGGATGGGCTCGTGATTCTTTCTACAATTACAAAGAGTTCAGGTTAAAGTTTCAAACTTTTTAAGGATCTGAAGATGTTTTCAAGGAGCACTAGCTTTAAAATAGTTACCTAGATTGTGATATGTTAGTACCAGTTTCGAAGACTAAGTTTAGATTTGGTTCTGTGAAATTTAAAGTTTCTAATAAAGTTTTCCAAGGTTTGATTTTTATCGGAGTGTCAAGTATATTTGGCTTGATTTGCCATTGAAGTCCTTGATTGTGATATGTTAGTACCTTTAAAAGTCTAAGTTTAGGTTTGGTTCTCGTCTGAGCTCAATATGTTTCTTGCTAGATGAGTTTGATCTCACTGGTCAAATTACTGTGTGAAATTTGAAGTTGCTGAAGCTTTCCAAGGTTTGATTTTTATCGGAGTGTCAAGTATTTTTGGTTAGGTGACTCTGACTTGGTTTAATCACTGTGGAATTTGATGCTTTATCTTGAAATTACCCGTAGAAGTCGTTTAAGCTTATGAAGGGATATGACTATGTTTAGGTTTGATGTTCATCTGATGTCGCATAGTTTTGGCTAGATTTGGTTTAAACATTGTATCAAATTTGAAGCTTTCTCTTGAAGTTAGCCGGTTAAGCCAATAAATTTATCAACTGGCAAGGAATTAGACTAAGTTTAGGTTTTGATTTTCATTTGAGGTCAAAAATATTTGGCTAGATTACTCTGATTTGGTTTCAATCTCTCTGTGAAATTTTGAAGCTTTCTGATGAAATTAGCCACGGAAGTCGTTTTGAGCTAATGTGGTTATCTAATGACTTGCTCTAGTTATAACAGTTTCTCTTTGGCTTACTTTTAAAACTGCTAAAATTTCCTGTAAAATGTTTCCTAGAGTTGATTTATTCTTGTGTGTTTTTCTGCATTTTTGGTTGCAGGTTCTGTTTGGCTGCGAATGTGATTGGTTTTGTCTACTCAGGTTTTATGATACGTGATCTTGTATACCTGTTATCTACTAGCATCCGGAGATCACGACCTAACCTGCGGCATCTCTTGGAATTTGTCTTGATCAAGTATGTTCCTTTCTGCCTCTCTATGATTGGAAAACTCTGTGCTTTTAAATCAATCAAATGCTTAGCCAATGACTGAAACTTGATGCGATAGAACTAGCGAGAAGGTGAGACTGGATTTTTATTAGTAAGTCTCATTGGTCTTTTCTGAATATTAATAGACTTCATCCTTGTAAATTTGATCCTCTTACCTAACCTTACCTTTTCCCTTTCATAAGAACATACTGTGATAATTCAAAGACTAAAACATCTCAAGATGCTTGAAGTCTCAAGTATATAACCAAAGATATGGTTGGTTTCATCATTTGAACTAATTTTATCTGATTCATGTACAGACTTCAGTATTATAAGCAGGATTCCTCTGCCTAGACTTGTTAGCTCATTTGGTTTGAGGGCATGGCTCCTTCACCTCATGAGTTCAAGTCCGGCGAATGCAATAAAAAGGAAAATGCTTATCTTCTTCAATTCTTGCCTATTTCACACTTCGTTCAAGTATTCCTCTCTATTTTGTGACATATCATTGATGTTACCGCTCTAGTGATCCATTAAAGTTTCGTGTGTCTAGCTAGGCTTATAATCCCTTGAATTTGAATTCAGCTCTATTCCGGGCCAACATTTCAATATTTATTTGTTTATTTTACCAAAAAAAAAAAAAAAAGATTCTTGATTGCAGGTTCTGTTTGGCTGCGAATGTGATTGGTTTTGTCTACTCAGGTTTTGATATGTGATCTTGTCTACCTGTTATCTACTAGCATCCGGAGATCACGACATAATCTGCGTCATTTCTTGGAATTTGGTCTTGATCAAGTATGTTCCTTCTGCCTCTCTTTTATTAGAAAACTCTGTGCCTTTAAATCAATCAAATGGTTAAAAAAAAAAACAAAGCTTGAAACTTGATGCATGCTATAGAACTAACGAGAAGGTGAGGCTAGATTTTTGGTGAATCCCATTGATCTTTTCTATCTATCGATAAGACTTCATATATATGCAACTTTAGTCAAATTTGTTATCAACTAAGTTTCAGGATTTTTACATGGCTGGCTTTAGATACTAGATTCTTTAGGTGGAAAGCTAACAACTTTAACTCCATTTTGGCAAAGTATTGATCATCGTTTGCATTTGTTTCTAGACTTGATTTTTACCTTTCTCCAATTTTGTGACATGGTGTAGCTTGACGACTGGAGCTCAATCTTTCTAGATTTATAATTGTCATGATTGCGTTTAAGTTGTTAGCTTTCCACCTAAAAAATATGGTATATTAATCAATAGTATTATATACAGTTTTTGCATCTGTTTTCTAGAGTTCGTTTTATCTTTCTCTAAGTTTTGAGACATGGTGTTATGCAGGAGGATATGTTGTGCAGCCAGATAAATTGCCAGATTACGTAGTCCCTGATCTCACTGGCTTTAAGGTTTTTCATTACACTTTGTAAACTCTTTTGTTCCTTTTGTCTTTAATTCCTCCATTATGTTGATTGCATCTTCTTACAAGTCTTATTGGTCGAAGCTCCCTAGGTTTGTGCTCCTGATAAATCTTGTTGTTTGTTGTAAGTTTTGTGTTAGGAAACCTGAAATGGGAATGCTTACTTAATGTGTTAAGCTTCCTAGGGGGTTAATTTAGCTCTGCTAAAATATAAATAGCCGATAGTATGTTGCATGCTTCGTAACTGAACATGAGAATAATCCTTGAGAAATCTTCTTTCAAGTCGTATTGGTCGAAGCTCCTTAGGGGTTTGTGATCCTGATTAATATATTGGTTCGTTGTAAGTTTTTGTGTTAGGAACCTGAAATGGGAATGCATACTTTAATTACGTTATGCTTGTTATGTGATTTAGCTGCTCTGCTGATGAATGAATATATATATATATTTGGATTTTACAGCTGAAACCATATGTATCTCAGTGTCCTATACAAGTGAACACAAACGAGTCAACCGAAGCTTCCAAGTAACCATCAGGAGATAGAGATCAAGGGGAGTGGGAAGCTGCTGCAGACATAATGGAAGGGAACGAATCATCTGGCATAATAGCAGTATAAAGACTAGTAGTCAGCATAAGTTGTATATTTGTTATTGTTACTATTAAAAGATTAATAAACATAAGTTGATCACTATGAATCAGTACTGAAACAGAGTTGAAAACAGAGGATACTTGTCATGCGTTATGCAAAATCCAAAATAAATGTATGAAAACTTCATTAGGCCTTTAGAGTTTTTAGCAAGAAAGAAGTAGACAATGTGTATATTTGGAAAATAATAGACAAAGATTGGTTGAATTAAGATATAGGACACAACAACAAGAAGAACACGACATAAAGAGAAGATTGTTACAGCTACCAAAAAAAAAAAGAGATACAAAAAGTACATAAAAGGTTTTTTAGCAAATTAATACATGTTTTGTTCATTCTTCAACAGAGATTCTTGAAATAACGCTGAGAAATCCTGATGGTTGAGATTTGATGCAGAGAGTGGGATCTGAGAGAGAGTATTGTCTCCATGGTTATACACGAGTAGCGAGAACTGCTGGCTAGGGTTCAAAGATCGGTTCGTGAGAGAGGAGGAGGAGGAGGAGGGTGTCGATGATGCTAAACTCTGATGATGATGATCCAGTAGTTTGTGTTTCTCCTGCGAAACAAGATATCTAACCCTTTCTTGGAATGTAGAGATCTTGAGTTCCAAAGAGTCAATCAATACATCCACGTTCTTCGGACTCGGACTCGGACTCGTCTTCCTCCTTTTGTTCGGATTGTCCTTTTCCCCCTCGAGAAACTCAGAAATATTAAAGCTTTTTTTCCTTCTCAAGGAATCGTTTAGCCGACTGTACCTCATAGCCATGTTTCTCACTTTCTCTTTGTCGTTTGGAAACGTTTTTAGGTCTCCATCAGGTCCGTAGTAGATAACGCACACATCAACTTGACACAGAATCGAGAGCTGTTTGGCTTTCCTAAAGATGGTTTCGAGTCGACTTCTCAAACTCGTTGAAGCTAGTGAGTAGGAAGAAGACGAAGACGAAGGTAGTCGCATGGTGATTCTCTTGTGAAAAAAAACAAAAAAGATCGATGAGAAAGCGAGAATGAAACTACAGTATATGGAAATATTTATAGAGATATATATATATATAGGTCATTAGCTAGGGTTAGATAGAAAGAATGATGCGTTTTTTATTTTTTCACTCTCTCGTCTCATCGAGAAAAAGGAAACCTTTACTTTTTTTCTTTCTTTCACGCGCTCTTCGTTTATGAGATACGATTTCCATATCTTGCATAGATTGCGTAATTATGTGTTGATGGTTTTGATTACAACAAAAAGAAATATTTAATTAAAAAAAAAAATCTCATGTATATTCCGATTAAAACAATGAGATTTTGATCTTGATCTTCGCATAAATATTGCACAAGCCACCAAGTCTTCTTACTAGCACCCTATACTGGCTATACATTAACAAAAACACATTGGTCAAGCTCACTTTAGGAACAGAACTAATTGTCTTGGTAAGACTCCTTTGAGGGAGGTTTGTCTTCCCCTGCTTAAGAGTCTCTTCCTCCACACAGTTTGGTTTTCAAATCATTGTTTGTGTGATGTGATGCTTGAGGGGTTGCCCTGAGCTCGAAGAATTATACATACATCACATTTACATTAGAGATAGAGATTGTGAATATTCGACGATCTTTCAGCTCCTCACTTTATAGACCACGGCAACATCAAGAAACTCACGGTTCACTACAACAACGATGTTCATTCCCCTCGCGTTTTGTCAATCTACACACCCAGTCTTGTCTACCTCGACTACTCAGATTATCTAACTTGTCTCTATGAATCGGAGGATTGCTTCGATGCTCTTTTAGAAGCCCGCCTGAATCTTGTTTTCCCACGGAGTGGGAGATGGAGTTATGAACACGGCACCTGTTTAAAAATCGTGAATTCTATCTCTCAGTCTTCAAATCCTTTACCTCTCTTCTTCTACTGTTCAGGCAGGCATGTCTCTGATCTCCATCTCTATCTCTTTCCTTTCTCTTTTTCTTTCTTTCTTCCTGTGTCTTGTTTGATGGTTTGTTTGTTGCAGGTGATGTATGCATGCCTTGATCGAAAAATCTCCTAACCTAGAAACTCTATCCCTTAATTGTTTGTGCGGCTTAAGCGATTGTGGGGTGAACTTTAATGGTGGGAATATTGTGGTGAAGGTGGTTGAGATGCAAGGGTATAAAGGAAGTCTTGAGGAACTGAACCAAGTGAAGTGCTTCTTGAGAGAAATGGAGAATCTTGAAGAGATGAAAGTGAATACTACTGATGAGACAGACAACAAGTTGCAACTCACAAATGATCTTCTTGCTCTTCCTAAACGATTATCCAAATGCAACATCCATGTCGTGTGATCGTGTGTTTTGATACAATTACAATCGGATGTTACTTTGTATTTTGATAGTTTGGTTTCTTCTAGCTATTTTAGTTGGATTTCTAGCTTTTCTTTGTATTTTTATTTTATTTCCTCTAACTCTGTGTTAACAAATCAAGATATCTTAAATTTTGGTAAATAAGCTCCGTTATCAGATTCGTTTGTACTTGTCAAAAGATGATCTCCTAAGTACACACATACATTTTCATTGTTATACTTGTCAAAGACCACTGAGATGTATATCTCCACAACTCACACTGGCGTGGTCGTTTTGTTGCTTGCTACCCATTATGCATATCTCTGCAACTTTTATTATGTCCCACCATCAAGACCACCTTTTTATCCCTTGTGATTAGCCGTATAAACGAGACCTTGAGTTAATGTAAAGAAAAGCTTAACAAAAATGCAAATATCAAATGAAAAAAATAGATAAATTATACCCCTTGCTCATTGCTGTAAAGATATAACATAGCCAAAAGTTTTTAAAATGGATAAATCATCCGCAAAAGGAGACTCATGTTCACTGCTATAATAGCAATAACCTGAAGAGATGAAGAGATCATCACTAGGTAGAATGTTGGAAGAAGAAGAAAGAAGAGTTTTTAATTCTTTGCTTCAACGGAGTTTCTTCTTTGTCTTTGTCTTTGTCTCGACAATGTTGTTGGCAACAGCTGCACAAATCTTTTTCCAGCAACGGAAAGAAATGAGTAACGGTATCAAGATCCACCATCCGTTAGCACCAATGTAGTATGAGTAATAGTAGAATGAGTTTGTAGCAAAGTTGTCTCCTTCCAAGATAGCAGTAATGAAGTAAACCAAACATCCATAGAGCTGTCCAAGCGAAATCGCAAGCTGAAGCACGTAGCTATACGACTTCTCCTTAGCAATGGCATATCTGATTTTACATCAACAACAACAATATTCAACTACTCACACAAAAACCAAATGGCAAAGATACTACTTTCACTTGAAATGAAATGGAACTTACATAGCTAAGAGACAAACAGGGCCAACGATAACAGCAGTGATCCCTTCAATAGATACAATTGCAGAATCCCTACCTGCGTATCTCGAATCACCTTTGCTGTATTCTTTCCCTATGAAAGAAACAATCTTTAAGCTAATTACAGACTTCAGCGAGACTTCAGCGAGAAGAAGAGGAACTTACAGACTTCAGCGAGGTAGCAAGAAGTGTTGTCCTTGAAAAACTCAGGGGTGAAAACGAAATAGCCTTCGAGGATAATGTGAGTGAGACCAGTGAATGCCCACCAACACATTAACAATTTCTCAACTTTAGCTTTCTTCCTCCCTGAAACCAAACCAAACCAACCAACCCATCAGCAAACAATTCTCTAATTGAACTGGGTCAAAACTAAAGATCAATTCTTTTAATCTGTTAAAGTTTCAAGTTTAAAAGGATGATCTGGTTTTGACAGACAATGCAGAGACTGAGGTGGAGCGGGAATTGGATTTTACCTAAGAGAAGCCAGACGAGGGAGACGACAAGGAGGGAAGCACCGAGGTAGACAGCGAGGATGGTGGACATAGACATTGAGATTGGTACGTATCCCGGCAGTTTCAGATCTCTCGGAACGTAAGGATGCGCTGCTTCCTCCATGTCTTTTGTTTTTCCTCTCTCTAACTCTCTGTGTTTCTTCTGGTCAACGACCAACAATGTTGAGTTGTAGAGCTACTACTAGATCTGATCGATGTGCCACTAGTAAGTAATCTCGATCCGAGTAATTCACTCGTCCTTTGTTTTTAATAGCCCTGGGAAAAAAAACCGGAACCCAAAAACCGAACCGGAAAATTGGACCCGAATCTGAACCCGGAATCTAGGATTTACCCTATTGGATCTTAAACTCCTCTACTCGAAAACCCGAACCGAACCCGAATCCGAAAATATCCGAAATAAAAATAGATATTAATAATTTAGGACCCGAATACCCGATTTTTTAACTAGAATACCCGAAACTATATCCGAAATTTCAAAACTTTATCCAAAATTCCGAGTATTTACCCGAAAATTCGGATATTTATCCAAAAAACCGAGATTTACCCAAAAATTATCGGGTATTCGGGTAAACTTTTGGGTTTTTATGTATCCAAAAATAATTGGGTTTTTTGCTGTTCTAAAAATCTATACCCGATCCAACCCGAAAAGACCCGAACCAAAACTGAACCAAATTTTTACATTTACCCGAATGGATCCTAAACTCCTCTACCCGAAAACTCAAATCCGAACGATTCCTATCCGAACCCGATCCGAGTACCTGAATGCCCATGGCTAGTTTTTAATAATTGGTCAATATGAGTTGATCCACCGAATTTATTGTTTTTTATTAAGTCTGAGACACGTAAGTCAAACAGTGTCAGGAGAGTAAACGTCTCAAAACTCCCTAAAATTTTTTGACAAATCTCTTATCTCCCTCTCTATTCTTCATACCCTCACTTTTTTTAATAAGAGATGGTGAGACGATTTTAGCCTTCTAATTTCATTGATTTAGATTAAAATTTTTAAATAAAAAAACATATCCAGCTCTCGTTTTCGACCCGATAAACCCACTCGAAACCCACCTGGTTACTCACGTCTCAATCCAGCCGCCGGCGATTCTTCCGTCGTCGGAGCTCCTACCGCTGTCGTTCTTCACCAAATCAAGTTGAATCAAGTTGTTCTTCAAAATGCAGGTGCGTTACTTCACTTTAGAGTTGCTTTTGGTTGAATTTGTTTTTGATTTGTAAATATAGAAATTCAATTGGATTTAGATCGAAGAAAGCTTAGCACATTGGGTGTTTTACAAAGGTTTATGGGTCGATTGAGCTATCTATTAGATAAGAAAGGGATTTGGCTTTCGATTTCAGTGAATTAACTCGATTAGAACTCGTGTACCATTCGATTCGATTTTGATAGGAGAGAGAAGGTGGTGAAACTGGTAATACTGATATTTTTAGTAAAACTAGTAAAACTAGTAGTAGTACTAATTATGATTTTTTTATATTGGTTGGTTTGCCAGGATACAATATGCGAGAACGTCAGCCTACATTTTAAATATGAAGGACGCATGTATAGTATAATGTTTAAGAGGAATATAACATTGTTGATGTTAAAAGCAAGGATACAGAGGAAGCTTGGGTTTGTTGAAAGTAACGTTCAGTTGCAGCTGAGCTACAAGCCACTACTGGTAGAAACATTGGAGCATTGTGAGCTTAATGATGATGAGGATGTTAATGTTTATCTAGACTCCGTTAATTATGAGAAGCGAAGATGTATGTTGTTTGTGAATGTCATCCCTTCTGAGCCTCAGCCTGAGCAAGTTCCCATAGTGCCCATAGTGCCCACAGTGCCCACAGTGCCCATAGGGGACCAAAGTTCTGTTGGTATGAACTATGAAAACCAACATGCGAAGGATGGTGAAATCGGACCTAACGCCATTGTTGTCTACGTAGGCAAAGAAAAGGCTGTAGAGGGTGATTCTAATAAAGAGGGTGAAGCTGAATCACGTGATGAAGGTGATGAATATACTGAGCCACGCCCTGTTGTAGAACCGTGTAAGTATATTGAACCATGGGATGACGGTTTGGATCTGACTAAACTTCAAGAATTTCCAAACAAGAAGGCATTGCAAGATGTGGTGGATAGAGCTTCATTCGCTAACTGTTTTAGTTTTGAAATAGTAAAGTCGGACAAGGTGCGTTATGTGGTCAAATGTCCTAAAGAAGGATGTAACTGGGGTTTACGAGGTGGTAGGATTCGAGGTACAGATATTTTCTCGATTAGAAGGCACAACAAGATGCATACATGCTCTCGGGCTAGTCAAAGTTCAAGCAATAGTAAGAGGCAAGGCACTCCACAATTAGTTGCTTCTCTTTTACATGGTGATTATCCAGGGCAAATGGAAACTCCACCTCCGAAAATTATCATGGATCTTGTCAAGACAAAATTAGGTGTTGATATATCATATTCCACGGCGTTGAGAGGGAAAAATCAAGCTGTTACTGATTTGAAAGGTAGCCCAGAAGAAAGCTACAAGATGCTGCGATGTTATCTGCACATGTTAGAGAAGGTTAATCATGGTACAAGATCATATGTGCATTGCGATGAGAATAATAAATTCATGTACTTGTTCATAGCTTTGGGAGCTAGCATTGAAGGATTTAAAGTCATGAGGAAAGTTATAACTATGGATGCAACTTTTCTAAAGAACGGATATAAGGGTGTTCTTGTTTTTGCGTCGGCTCAAGATCCTAACCGTCACCATTATCCCTTGGCGTTTGGTGTTCTTGATGGTGAGAATGATGCAAGTTGGAATTGGTTTTTGGAGATGTTGAAAACCGTTGTTGGGGATTCTTCTGAAATAGTATTTATGACTGACAGAAATACAAGTCTCATAAAAGCTATAGCTAATGTGTATCCTCTGGCTCATCATGGTTTTTGTATATGGCATTTATCCCAAAATGTGAAAGGTTATGCTCGTAACGTGAACAAGGACGTTGTTGCATGGAGATTCATGGAGTGTAGTAGGTTTTACACAGTGGCTGAGTTCAACATTGCTTACGCATCTTTTACGACAAGATATCCTTCTGCTGCCAAGTATCTTGAAGAATCTACCCAGAAAGAAAGATGGGCACGATGTGTTTTTCCAGGAGATAGATACAACCTAGACACAAGCAACTGTGTTGAATCGTTGAACAGTGTATTCAAAGATGCAAGGAGGTACTCCTTGATACCCATGCTTGATGCAATACTTAAAAAATTCTCTGAATGGTTTAATGAACATCGAAAAGATGCTGTGTCTGGATCAGTCGCAAATAAATTGGTGCCTTTAGTGGAGAACTACTTACATGATTTATGGGCAACTGCTGAGAAACTAAAGGTGATAGAGCTAAATGGTTTCGAGCTTGAATACAATGTCATTGACAGTGACGGAAAGCCTTATTTGGTGAAGTTGCGATTGAGAAGTTGCAGTTGTAGGTTTTTCGATATACAAAAGTATCCTTGTGTGCATGCATTGGCGTCTTTCATTACATACCAAAAATATGGAGGTAAGGATTTCGAGTTACATGAGTTGTGTTCTAAGTATTATTGGACGGAGCTGTGGGCAATTGCATATTGCAGGACAATTTATTTAGTACCTGATAAGTCTCGATGGGATGTCCTAGATGACGTCCAAGATATGGAGATCATACCTCCGAATCGGAAAATAAGAGGGGGAAGAAAGAAAACAAAAAGGTATGCATCTGCTGGGGAAAAATGACCAAAAACTCGACCTAGGACGCAGAATAAAAGGCGCCGGAGACAAGGACTCCAATGGTTGTTATTTGGAGATAATGTTCATGTTTGATTCACCTCTTCATGTATCAATTGTGTTTGGTTTGATACTTAATGTAAAACTTGGTTTGAAACTTAATTTGAAGTCTATTAATATTTTCTTCTTTCAAAATATGTGTATATGAGAGAGTATAACTGGCAGAACTGGCAGAACTAAGATAAAACTGGTAAAAATAATAAAATTGGTACTACCTAAAATCAATACATATTGTATAGTATAAATGTTCTACATAGGTTTCTACTATAAATGAATAATTTTCGAAAATATACCAATTTTAATTTATTTATTGAAGAATCTCAACAAGTGTTTCCTTACACTTTTAATGTCACTTTGTAAATAATTACCAAGTAAGCATGAAAAAAGTTATAGAATTATAAGTTTTAACTTATGAAGTTGCAAAAAGCTTGTAATTGTATGTTAGTTAAGTTTAATCAACTGTAAAACTAAAAAAAGTAATGCTAAGGTTTAGTAAAACTAATTAAACTGAGAAACCTCTAAAGTACAACTATTTGCAAGTTTAGTGCAACCGCATTACTCGGTAAAACTGTGTGTGAACGCACACATCTTTTACACGTGGCCAGAATTGCGTTTTTTCTTTCTTTTTTGACGATAGCATTGCGTTTTTCTTTCTTTCTTTCTTATTTTATCTTCACTCCAGCTCATTCTCCATTCTCAGCCATTCATTCATTTTCTTCTTCGAAACCTAAAGTACACCGAGTCCTCCTTCTCTCATCTTCAAAGTCGAAGATCCTAGATCTATTTCTCTCCTTCTCAAACTATGGAACAATTTGAGGCCGACCCATACTATGCTGATCAGAAGAAGGCGAGGAAGTTACAAGCATGGCGAGAAGCCATAGCCGATGGTGATTTTGGCATGCCTCGAATTTGCCCATGTGGCAAACGAATCGTCAATGAGATCTCTCCAACAGAAACAGAGAAAAAGAGATGGTTTACTTGCGTTAAGTATAAGGTAAATTAAATTGAATCAAATACAATTGAGATACCTGATTTTGTTAACTGTTCGTTGATATAATTTGCAGGATGATGGATTGCACAGGCGGAAAAATTGGGCTGATGCAATTGAAGAAGAAACCCAAACCTTAAGGAAAGATGTTGATAACCATTGGGAGAGATTGAAGGAATTTGAACCCCATCATACTAAGATCTATAATTTGCAGATGGAGCTTAAGGAGAAGAGTGACGAGATTGCCAAACTAAAGGAGGAGTTGGCGTTGCTTACCACTCGAGTCGATCTCCTGGATAGGTTGTGTTTCGATTGATATTATCTGAGTCGATCTCATTCTATGTTGGTTTAAAACTTGTTGAATCAGATTCTGTTTCTTATCTTTTCCTTCAATTCTCTTGTTGAATCAGTTTCTTATCTTTCATGTGACTTCTCTTGTTTAATCATGATGTTCTATGTGACTTCTAGGATTATGCCTCCTTCTTGAATTGAATCATGTTCTATATTTTTCTTATATGAATTCTCTAGTTTTTGTTTACTTTTACGTAGTTTTACCAAAAATACGAACGAAAAATCCAAGAAAATAACGTAGTTTTACATAGTTTAACTAGTAATACCAGTACCAATCGCAAATCCAACAAAATAACGAAGTTTTACATAGTTTTACTAGTACTACGATGACAAATCAAAGAAAATAACATAGTTTTACTACTTCTTAGACCTTTTCCTCTTCGTCCCTCTCCCTCCTTCTTGCGAAGTACTCGGTTGCTCATCAGCTACAGGCGCCTGACATGAAACCAAATTTTGTTAACACCTTCTAGTATTATCAAGTATTACTATAGTATTACGAAGTATTACCTTTGGTTTCTCTTGCTCTTTCACATATACTTCCAACGGTTCGATCCTTTTTTCAAGCCCATCAATCTTCGCCGAAATGTTATCGAACTGGGTTTTCATATCCTGCTTCATGGTCCTTAGAAGATCCACCAACTCAACAGTATCTTCTCTCGGTTGTTCATTGGCGAGTATTTCCTCATTCGCATCGTTTTGTCCTGAACGAGTAGCCACATCGGCTGTGTACATCTCCTCCAAAAGTACAGGTAGTCCTCTACGAAGGCGCCACATCCAATTGGCAACAACGACATCATGGGTATCCTCTTCCTCAGCTTCTTCTATGATTAAATCGAGAAGAGGAATTTCTTCATCATTATGAGGGATCACACTAGCAATTGCCTGTGTAAACGACCTACTTTAGATACATTACAAACCAATTTATTCAAATGATTAATAATGGCAATTGCTAGGATAACTAACCGTTGTTGTACCAAGTGTATCACCAATATTCTTTAGAGGAAAACCTTTCTGACCGGTCCTCTTAAATTTCCTCCTGCACATCCTAGGACAACTTGCATCCGCCTCAGGAATTTGGTCAACGTAAGTGTTCGCCAAAATTGGAACTGCCTCAAATAGTAAAAACTACACAACACAAGGAAAAAAACTAAAATCAGCTTCACTTATAAGAAATATCAACAATGAGAAAACTTCAAATTTTAAACTAACTAACCTCCAATGGAATACAGAAACCTGGAACAGGCCATAATGCATTCTCTTTAACCACGACCCCATTAAAATGACTCATTGTATGGGAAATCTCTTCTAGCATGTTCTCGAATGATAATCTCCCCCAAGGAAAAGACACACAAAAACCTAGATCATTCACTGCGCTTACAACAAAATCATCGATACCCATTGCATCTCTCCCCGAGTCTTTTGTATAGCCTGCAATGATGCTTCCTAAAAAGTAGAGAACCGCCATCTTCAACCTATCACGAGTACGATCTGGTTGCATTACCAATATGTGTCTCCTCACATCTTCAAGTGTAATCTTTTTTTTTCGTAAAAAATATTTCCTTCGAAACACGGTACCGCCGGCTTCCTTGTAATCAAGTGGATAGCACCGACAATCTAATCCAGACATCAAAGCATGTTCTCTCAGACCATACCGGATTGGAACACCATTCACAACAAACCATGCTTCCTTCTTTTTTTCGATTTTAGCCGTTCGAAGTAAGAGCATCCACATTCCCATAAGCTTGTGGTTTGGTTCCCTTGGCATGTGAAAAATGTGCTTGAATTGTGGATGATTCTCAAACCAATCCCTCTCAGAACTAGTTAGTGGATGCTCTAATTTATCCAGCGTTTTCAAAGTTTCAAAAATATGACACCTAGTCGATAGCTTGATTTTCTTGTTGTACTGGCTAGGCTTGAAGTGCATTCCTAAAGGTTTCATCGCTTCTGTTTCCTCCGATTCCTGCAACAATATCAGTTTTATATAAGTTATACCAATTATACAACAAGTAGTTCTACCAGTTCTACTAGTTCTACACCACCTAGTTGTACCAGTTCTACTAGTTCTACACCCAATAGTCGCACAAGTTCTACTAGTTCTACACCAATAGTTGCACCAGTTCTACTTGATCAATTTCAAATTCCAATGAGTTTTCAAATTCCGAACGAATGACACAGACTTGTTGTACTTACACTTGCATCGTTGTCCTCCTCGTGCTCCATCTCACTTTCGCTTGTACTCCTTCTCGAGTTACCTGCCGAGTTCGAACTTCCCTCCTTATCTTCTTCTTCTTCTTCTTCTTCTCCTTCATCGTCTTTTTCTTCCGATTCTTCTCCTTCATCGTTTTCTTCTTCCCCTTCATCGTCTTTTTCTTCCCCTTCTTCACAATCTTCTCCTTCATCGTCTTTTTCTTCCGATTCTTCTCCTTCATCGTTTTCTTCTTCCCCTTCATCGTCTTTTTCTTCCCCTTCTTCACCTTCTTCTCCTTCGTCGTTTTCTTCTTCCCCTTCATCGTCTTTTTCTACCCCTTCTTCACATTCTTCTCCTTCATCGTTTTCTTCTTCCACTTCATCTTTTTCTTCTTCCCCTTCATCGTTTCCTTCTTCCCCTTCATCGTTTCCTTCTTCTTCTCCATCGCTTGATTCCACAGAAGTAGATCTCTCGTTATCTCCTCCTTCTTCATCATCTTCTTCTCCATTACTTGATTCCGGAGTAGCGGATTTTGCTTTCTCTACTTCGTTCGCATTTTCTCTTCCGACCACCGGATTGGGTTCCTCCAAAACTCGACTTTCACTTTCTTCCGCCGCCGTACTCAAAGCTCTCTCTCCTCCTACTGTCGCCGGACTCAAACCCGACACACCTACTTCCGGCGAATCGGATTTTGCTTTCGAACCACCATCTCCTTCTGAGATCTTCTTCTCTTTCAAACGCTCACTCCTCCTCCTCACAAGACCCCCCCTTGTTTTCACCATCTTCTTACTCTATTTTTGGTTGATTGAATGAAAACGAGAAAACCCTAGTTCTACAGTTTTACCCAAATCGATTCGAATTTCCCGAAGAAAGAGAAGAGTGACGAGAGAGAGAGCAGTTTTGTTTTTTAAAAAAAACCGATTCAGTTTTTTTTTGGGTTTTAGATCCGATTCAGTTTTGGTAGATACTACTCAGGTATTTTTTGTAAATATCTAATTTTTCTATGGACAAGAGTGTAAAACAACACATTCTCAGATTTAAAAAAAAATCAAAAATAAATGCCAAAAAAGAGAGGGACTTTTGAGATTGTCAGAACATAGAAAGGAACTTTTGAGACGAAAACTCATGTCAGGATGGCCGAGTGGTCTAAGGCGCTGCGCTCAAGTCGCAGTCTTCGTGAGAGGGCGTGGGTTCAAATCCCACTCCTGACAAATCTTTTTTTTTTCTCTTTTTTTTTTCTTTTCTTTTTGAATTATAAATACATGAAAAAGAATTATATCTTCTAGGCTTATACAAGGTCCATATCTCAATCTCGAGTGAACAACTCAATCCAAACGTCACATGGGCTGGACGAGAAAAAGACCTTCTAAGGCCTATATACGTTCTTGTTTCTTCGCATACGTCGGCAGACACTAAAGACAAAAGAATCTACTCAGAAGAACCACCACATACGACAAAAAGCAAACGAGAGAGCGACTGTGATCACACGTGATACGCCGTGACACGTAGATGGTGGTGAACCACTGCTTTCGTCCAGAGCACCTTCGTAAACCATCTGCGACTGCGACTGCGACTCCGACGATGACGTCTTACTCCCGGAGCTTGAACTTGATGTCGTCGTCATTGTCTCTGTACTGTGTTCCTCCGCTGATTTTAGGCTGCAAAATAAAAGAATAATAAGTGCTTTGAAGCGTGACAAACGATTTCTATCATAATGGCTAATAATGATTATAAGTGACTTCGATTATACAACAAGCAACTTTTTTAATAATCATCATTAGTGTAAAGTTAGTCAGCCACTATGATTATAAAGTAATTATTTCCAGGGCCGGCTCAAACTTTTCTTGCACTTTGTGCCAAATTTTTTTTTTCTCCTAATTTACAGGTCTTATTTATAAATTTTCAGTATTTTGGGGTTTTTTTAATCAAAATATGAAACATTGAAGAGCCTAAAAATCTTATAATTTTTTCCAAAATATTGTGACATGGTGCAAATGCACTTTGTGCATTGGGTCAGCGCCGGCACTGATTATTTCTAACCACCAATTTTTACACGAATCGGGTGAAAAGTAAATAGACCAAGCAATTAACCTGGTGTTGGGAGAAGGACAGAACGTGATGACGTAGTTGGGAGATTTAGCGCACGTAAATGTACTAGACTTATCGTCATACGCGTAGCTATAGGCGCGTGGACACGCGCTCTTGAAGACCCTCGAGTACGAAGAAGGCTTACACGTATCAGGCGACCCAAACGCGCCGCTGCAGCAATACTCCGGCTCCCGAAACGCCTCGCACGCGCTTTTACAAGCCATCGCCACCGTCCCTCCCTTATCGCCTCCTCCGACGCTATTCACCCTTAGCTCCGACGGACACGAGCCGTTTAAATCGACGACGCAGCCTGTAGTGCTGCAATTCAGGCCGGAACCGCCTTGAGGAGCCACCAGCATCTGCACATTGTAGCCGTCGACGAGGCTCACGTCGTAGAAATCGAGTCCTCCGGAGCCGTCGAGAGTGAATTCAGCTAGAGTCGCCGGAGGAGCAGCTCCGGTTCCGGAGCATTCGAGTTTTCCGGAACCGCAATCACCGGTGGCGCATGTAAATCTTCCATCGGAACCGGTGGAGCAGAGTGTCCTTCCCCAGAACCGACCGCCCCATGAAGATGGTGCGTCGATTGTACGCGTCTCCCCTTTTTGAAGAACGAAGCCGGTGGTCGGCAACGGAGGAACTCCGGCGTTAGATAAAATTCCCGGCCAAACTGTGTAGTCGCATTTGTTCGCTATTGTGAAGCTCCTCGACATAGCTCCTGCGATTATAATACAAATTAAGAAACTTTAAAAATGATTACACAGTCGTTGAGATTTACAGATACATTAGAGAAAGATTCTTACCGGAGAAGAACAAGTTCGATAACAAGAAGAAGAAGAAGAAGATCAATGCCATGATTGTGTTGAAGGGATAATGTGAACGCTCTCTGTTTCTTCTTCTTCTTGATAGAGCGAAACAGAGATGGTGAGAAACAGAGGAGTGTGATTTTAAAGAGTTTTAATTCTGTTGACGATCTTTTTTAATGAGCTACAATCAAGTGTTGCTGTGTGTTTTGTATGTTACGGTATGTCTGACCACGTGGTTCATTTAGCCGTTGTGATCAAACGGTTACTGACAAATGAGTCTCTGACAAAAAGATAAAAGTGAGAAGAAACATTTAGCCTACTACTATACTAGATTGCTCTTTTTCTGGTCGGCTCTAAGTAAAAAATATCTCATTTCTCAACCATGTCTTGTTATAACTCATATGATATTTTATGGCTTGAAAAAAGGTAACGTTATAAAGTTAAACACTTAAACGCAAATGAATTAGTCTAACCCAAAATCAACTAAACTACTCAAGTGTTCAATTATCCTAAGAAACCATTACTTGTTTTAATGGAAGCATGTAAATATTTATTATATAGAAGAGTTTCATTTGATAATGTTTATCGATTTAGGTTGGATAGTACTCATCTCATTGTCAGAGGATTGGTTAGCTACCACACAATCTACATATTGCTGTCACTTTCTCTAACCATTTTTGTTTCCTTTGTTGACATCGGGTATCTCTATCAATGTATCATTTTAACTTAGAGCCAAAAAATGGTAGCAAAGGAATGATAAAAGATTAAATAACTCCCTTTTTAGCAAAATATAACTAAAAAAAAACTTATCTTTAAAATTACAGCAATTGGGAAACAAAAATAACAGTTTTGTTCCACTATACTTGCTACCAGTGCCGGCGTTGATGCGGTGCAAGCGGTGCTTTTGCACCAGGTTTCATTTAAAAAAAAAATTTAGAAGGCTTTGAGCCCTCAAAGTTTTATATTTTTGATAAAAATGATTCTAAATTTATGAAATCTACAATTAACACCTTAAAAACATCAATTTTTTTTTTTTGCACCATGTCCAACAACAACTTGAGCCGGGCCTGCTTGCTACAGAATGTCAAAGTCTCTTGGATCAGTAGACTTCAACGTTCCATTGCTCTGCCTTCTCTAACTGCTTCTTGTAATCAAACCAGTCAATACCTAAAACCATCACAAAAGAAAAACCATGAATTCATTAGAGTGTTATTTGCTTATGCAATGGATGAGTATTATTTATTTGCTCTTTTTTTTACCGTCATTTGCAGCCAATGAGACCATAATGTCATTGATTCCTTTCTCCATTCCCTTAAGTCCACATACGTAGAAAAAAGTGTTGTCTTTCTTCAACAACTCCCATAATTCAGCTGCGTACCGAGTCTAGATATACATTTTCTCTCCTTTGTCGTTGGCCTGTTCTCTGCTTATATATCACGTAATCCACCATGAAGTTCTCAGGGGCCTTTGCTTTCATCTTATCAAACTCCTGATGTTAAATAAACACACAACAACAAAAAAATAATCAGGTTGAGTTATTTTGAATTGGAAGGATTTGAAAAAAAACTAGCAGGAACCAGATCAAGAAGAGTTTATGTATGTATGCCTCTTGGTAGAGCAATGAGCTCTAGTGGTTGGTGCACCCAAGAAAAGCCAAGCTAAGCCATTGAACTGCATGATGAGTATTACAAGGTAGTATTAAATTTTGATATGTTTAATTGTTATCAATTGCTATGAGAACGTTTCAAAACGGGGTAACGATTTTTTTCAATTTTAGTTATTGGTGTGATCATTAATGTGCTGATTTTTTAAAAAAATTTCATTCAATAATTTTATTTAATACTCCGAATAGAACTAAACTGAATATCTGAAATCTGAATTAAACAAAATTATCCGAAACGTTCAGGCGTCTCAACTTCCTTACCAACTAGTCCAAATTATTGACACCAAACACATCTGTTTAAACCAGATTATCCGAAATTCTTAACGTTTAGTCAATAAGGCGTCTGCGTCTCTACTCTAATAAAACTCAGTGATCCAATTCTTAACACCAAACACATTTGTTTAAACCAGATTATCCGAAATTCAAAATTAAACCAAATTATCCGAAACGTTCAGGAGTGAGTCTCAACTTGCTTACCAACTAGTCCAAATTATTGACTAAACCAAATGGTCTACTCTAATAAAACTGCAATTCTTGACACCAAAAAAATCTATTTAAGAAGGCAATTTAGATGATGACACCAAATAACACCACCAAGACGAAGTAGCCATGGGTGGAGGAGATGGTAAGGTTGCGACAATACACGAGCTTGATCTCTTCAATTGTCCCATTTGTAGCGAGGCACTAACATCCCCGATGCCTATCTTTCAGGTCTTGTTTCTTACTTCATCCCCACAGTTCTTTCTCTCTTCTGGTTTGATTCAGTGTTTTGAAAAACGTTTTGATGTTGGTGAAAAAAGTTGCATATGTGTTGAGAGACTTTGTAGTTCCTTCCCAGATAACATATGATTTTTTTTTTACCAGTTTTAGATTTGTATTTTTGGTGTTTTAGTTTCATTGACTTGTGATTTTTTTGCTTTTGCTTTCTCAGTGTGAGAATGGACATATAGCTTGTTCGTCTTGCTGTACTAAAGTGAAGAACAAATGCCCTGCTTGCACTTTGCCGATTAACTATCGATCTAAGATAGTGGAGAGACTTGTAAAAGCAATCATTATGCCATGCCCAAACGCCAAACTTGGTTGTACTGAGACGTTCTCTTATGGGAAAGAATTAGTCCATGAGAAGACATGCAGGTTCGCTCCGAAATGAAAGATGAATCTCTCAATAAGATGAAGACTAAGAGGAGTGTGATTATCTTATCATATCATATCAGTTGTTTTGTTATTTATATCAATAAGATGAAGACTAAAAGGAATCTCAATAAGATGAAGACTAAGAGGAATCTGATCTTTTTTATTTGCTACTTTTATCCACTATGCACTCTAAACTTACTCTACTCTTATGTTTGCATAAATAATGGTTTTTTCTTAAAATTTTACTTGGTAGATTACGGGTTAATTTGTCTGTTCTCTAGTGATTGGTTGTTAAATTTGACGGCTAATTCTCCATGATTAAGATGTCCAAATCTTAAGAACAATTGCTTTTGCAAGATTTCATCATTTTGATATCTTTCTTGATACAATGTTAACTAATGGTGATTTAGTGGCTAGCTTTACACAGTGGCTCCTTAACTCCTATGTTTTCAGTTCTCGTTAGTAATTTGGGACACATGACAGAACACCAGGAGTCTCGAGTCTTACGAGGATAAAGAAGTGATTTCGTCTCTTTCAGGGTGCTCGATAACTAAAAAAACTTATCTTTAAATTACAGCAATTGGGAAGCGAAAATAACAGTTTTGTTCCACTATACTTGCTACAGAATGTCAAAGTCTCTTTTGATCAGTAGACTTCAACGTTCCATTGCTCTGCCTTCTTCAACTGCTTCTTGTAATCAAACCAGTCAATACCTAAACCATCACCACAAAAAACAAAAAAAAAATGTATTCATTAGAGTTTACCTTGATTGTAGTGGATGTTTCAAGAACTAGAGTACTAATTATTTGCTCTTTTTTTACCGTCATTTGCAGCCAATGAGACCATAATGTCATCGATTCCTTTCTCCATTCCCTTAAGTCCACACATGTAGACAAAAGTGTTGTCTTTCTTCAACAACTCCCATAATTCAGCTGCGTACTGCGCCATCCGAGTCTGGATATACATTTTCTCTCCTTTGTCGTTCGCCTGTTCTCTGCTTATCGCATAATCCACCCTGAAGTTCTCGGGGGCCTTTGCTTTCATCTTATCAAACTCCTGATGTTTAAACAAATGACAATCAAAACAGGATTTTTTTTGTTATTTTGAATTGGAAGGATTTTGAAAACTAGAAGAAGAGTTTATGTATGTATGCCTCTTGGTAGAGCAATGAGCTAGTAGTTGGTACACCCAAGAAAAGCCAAGCTAAGCCATTGAACTGCATAATGAGGATTACAAGGTTTTAATTTTTGATATGTTTGGTTGTTATCAAAAAAGCTTATTGACCAAAGCAATCGTTTCACCTTGTAGTCATCATGTTTCTCAAAGAACATCTTCCATAAGAAAGACCGGAAAGGTGCAATACCAGTCCCTGTAGCAAGCTGTGGCGTTCATCAAGAAGAAGGATAATATTAGTGTTTAATGATGTTTCAAGAAACAGAACCTATATGGAAGTTATATCATAAGAAAGTCAAGATAAAATTGAGGTTTAGGGGACAGACCATAATCACAGTTGCGTTTGGATCCTTTGGCATAAGCATTTCTTTGCCTACAGGACCAGTGAGCTTCACTGGACTTCCGGGTGCCAAGTCACCTGAAAAACAAGGACAAGCAAACCCGAAAGTTGAATAATAGGTGAAAGAAGTTAAACTTTAAACAAAAAAGACAAGCTTTATTCATTGGTACTTACACAAGAAATTTGAGCAAACTCCTTTAACAGTCTCTCCTTGGTCATTAGTATAAACAAGTCTTTTCACACACAAAGAAACCTGCAACAACTTGTTCATTCACTTAACCAGACAAAACAAACCGTATTCTTTCTCAAAACTGTAAAAGAAATCGTCTCTTACGGTTTCAGAATTGCCAAGATCTCCAAGAGCGCTGCTGGCAATCGAGTAAAGTCTGATCTTGTGAGGCTTTCCATTCTTGTCAATTCCATCTGGAATCACACCAACAGATTGCCCTTCTCTGTACGGGATCTCTCCTATTAAAGACACATAAATGCTACTTCAATCACCATCAACAAGTGAATAATACACAGATGACAGAACTATAACGTTTATGAGATCAAGTAATTAATGAAATCCCCTACCTTGATGGCTGAAAACCATGTGCCAGGTCTCTCCAGGAGCATCATCTGCTGTGATTTTGGTGTTGACAAGGCATTTTCCAGTGTATGGCTCCTTTGGTCTGTACTTGTTAACAATCACACCTTCCTCGTTCTTCTTAGACACTTTCTCAACTTTCTTGGCAGGAGTAGGAGTAGGAGTATCTGTCGTCTCTGTTGTGATTTGAGCTCTTATGGAAAACACTCTTTTACTTGTCACTACATTGTTGCTTTTGTAGTAAAGAGCACCCTTCAAAAAAACCAAAACAACAGAGAGACCTAATCAAGATCCCATCAAATGCTAGATGAACTGAAACCCCAGAAGCTGCTTATCCAAAGTTCCAAACTTTACTAAACAGAGACCTAATCTAGTACTCAAATGTTGACATATTTAAGAAGTCATCAGTGGATTTTAGCAAATGTTCTCTATATGATCTAGAGAAGTAAGACCCAGAAGCACGTTTATCCAAGTTCCAAACTTGATTAAGACCCAGATGAGTATAAGAAAACCTCTAAAAAGCAGAGTATGTGATAGATATAAAAGAGTACCTTAGTAAACCTGATCCTTTCAGGAGCAATGGCACAACTTGTAGCAGGAAGAGAAGAAGAGTTTGAAGATGTGAAAGAAACAGCAGCATTCATGGTAGTCATCGCCATTGCCGAGCAAATAAAATCAAATTGGGAGTAAATTGCAGAGGAATATAAAAAGGAATCAGACAGAGAAAGATAAGAGAAGGATTGGAAGACATTTGTGTTTGGGTGGATGAGGTTTGAAGAAGAGAGTATCTCATTGATCAAAGTTGTGGTTACGGTTATTTGACTAGGAAGCTATATATATCTCTTTTGTTTTCTTTCCTTAAAAATATCTTTGTGTGTGTGTAATAATTATGAAAATAATAATCTCAACTATCTCAAGTATGATTATATGATATCAAATTTTTTTAAGACATGTATATTTATAAATTCAGAAAATTATGTTGTACACCAAAAGAACAAATACCATAATTATAATGCTTTTTCATTGAGTCTTTCATTTTAAGAAGTACTTAATTGTAACTTATCTCTATACTATTATTTGAAGAATGCACTTTACCACTATTCATGTGTTTTATTTACATTAAATGATATTGGAGAAAAAATATCTATATTAATATAATTTTTCTATGTTATAATATCATAAGTAGTAAATTTTTTTTCAACTATAAGTAGTAATTTTATCTCAACCCAAACTAACTAAAAATGATTAGAAATTTTAAAAATAAAACATAAATCAATATATACTAAAATTCTCACCAAGTAATCGAAAGTTATTTCTATAATATCATTTTTTCAAGATTTTTGTATGTTCATTTATAATTACATGTTTTTACATGTTTACATGCGTTAAAATTTAAAAAGTAAAACATAACTAAAAAATAAGAAAAAGTTTAGTAAAACATAAATATACTAATATTTTCATCTAGTAATTAAAAATTCTTTCTTATAAGCTCACTAAAAAAGAATAATAGTTACCAATCAAAATATATTACAATGATAGTTACAATTTTTATCCAGAGAAATTAATATTATATTGTTATTTTGAATTTTAATATTCATACTTAATTATGTTAATATCATTTTTAAATAGTTTAAGTCTACGGTATGTTCGATTTATCCTCGACCTTCGAAAAAGACTAACTTAGGAGCACCATGTAACATTCACCTCTTCGCCAAAAATCTTGTGCCAACTATGTTGGTGATCAAAACTTGTTGCTCCATGTTTATCGAACGACAATTCTTTAAGAGATTTAACTAGAACATTACGCTGCACATAACACTTTATCGTTTCCCAACTAACTCTTATAATTAGTCAGTTGCATTGGATTAAGACATATTTTAACCCCAGAAACACTAACAAAGCTGTTTACACCTTCTAAGCAATGTTTTCTCAGGTTTTAGCATGTTTTGAGACAAAGTGGGTATAAGTGGCTTTTAAACTCTCCAAATCCATCTCAGACTCTTATAATTAGTTAGTTGCATTGGATTAAGACAAATTTTAATCCGAGAAACACTAACAAAGCTGTTTACAGCTTCTAAGCAATGTTTTCTCAGGTTTTAGTCTGTTTTGGGACAAAATGGGTATAAGTGGCTTTTAAACTCTCAAAATCCATCTCAAACTCTTATAACAAGTTAGTTGCATTAGATTAAGACACAATTTAACCCCAGAAACCTTAACAAAGCAGTTTACAGCTTCTAAGCAATGTTTAATACTCCCTCCGTTTTTTATTAGTTGTCGTTTAAGGTTATTTCATACAGATTAAGAAAACAATTAATTTTATTGTTTTATTCTTTTTAAATATATTTTCTAGTCTTTTGATTGGTTAAAAAATTAAAACAATTGGATAAAATTGGAATATTTACCAAACATCTGCATTGAAAATCTAAAATGACAAGTATTATGACACAAAATTTTAACTTTAGAACGACAAGTAATAAAAAACGGAGGGAGTATTAAACATTATTTTATTGTTAAGAGTGAACTATTTGAACCCCAAAGATATGAAACCGAAATTCAACAATAAATTAGACAATCATTTTGCTATCAAAAAACGTTTAATGGGCTTCGCAGTATTGGGCTATGATATTACGACCTCATCATTTATCTCAGCTGATCTTATAACCTCATCATTTGTCTCCTCATCTGATCTTACAACCTCACCATTTGTCTCATCTGATCTTATAACCTAATCATATGTCTTCAGTTCCTCAGCTGATCTTACAACCTCATCATTTGTCTCAGCTGATCTTACAACCTCATCATTTGCCTTAACTTCCTCAACTGACCTTACTACAACCTCATCATTTGTCTTCACTTTATCGACTGACCTTTTAACATCTTTCTTTCCACTCATATTGATTGCTGCCTTCATATGTTTCTTCTTCCCTTCAGTTACCCTCACTGAAGGAAAGAAGAAACATATGAAAAAGTAAAAAGTAATTACATGTTCATTTATAATTACATGTTTTTACATGTTTACATGCGTTAAAATTTAAAAAGTAAAACATAACTAAAAAATAAGAAAAAATTTAGTAAAACATAAATATACTAATATTTTTATCTAGTAATTAAACTTTTTTTCTCAAAGCTCATTAAGAAAGAATGATAGTTACAAATCAAAACATATTACAATGATAGTTGCAATTTTTATCCACATAAACTAATATTATATTGGTTATTTTAGACCGACAAATAATAAAAAACGGAGGGAGTATTAAACATTATTTTATTGTTAAGAGTGAACTATTTGAATCCCAAAATATAATACTGAAATTCAACAATAAATCAGACAATCATTTTGCTATCTAAAAACGTTTAATGGGCTTCGCAATATTGGGCTATGATCTTACGACCTCATCATTTGTATCAACTGATCTTATAACCTCATCATTTGTCTCCTCAGCTGATCTTACAACCTCACCATTTGTCTCATCTGATCTTACAACCTCATCATCTGTCTTCAGTTCCTCAGCTGATCTTACAACCTCATCATTTGTCTCAGCTGATCTTACAACCTCATCATCTGCCTTAACTTCCTCAGCTGACCTTACTACAACCTCATCATTTGTCTTTACTTTATCGACTGACCTTTTAACATCTTTCTTTCCACTCATATTGATAGCTGCCTTCATATGTTTCTTCTTCCCTTACCCTCACTGAAGGGAAGAATTCTTCCCTTACCCTCACTGAAGGGAAGAAGAAACATATGAAAAAAGTAAAAAGTAATTACATGTTCATTTATAATTACATGTTTACATGCGTTAAAATTTAAAAATTAAAACATAACTAAAAAATAAGAAAATTTTTAGTAAAACATAAATATACTAATATCTATATCTAGTAATTAAAAATTCTATCTTATAAGTTCATTAAGAAAAAATGATAGTTACCAATCAAAACATATTACAATGATAATTACAATTTTTATCCAGAGAAATTAATATTATATTGTTATTTTAGAATGACAAATAATAAAAAATGGAGGGAGTATTAAACATTATTTTATTGTTAAGAGTGAACTATTTGAACCCTAAAGATATGAAACCGAAATTCAACAATAAATCAGACAATCAGTTTGCTATCTAAAAACATTTAATGGGCTTCGCAGTATTGGGCTATGATCATACGACCTCATCATTTGTCTCAGCTGATCTTATAACCTCATCATTTGTCTCCTTAGCTGATCTTACAACCTCAACATTTGTCTCATCTGATCTTACAACCTCATCATCTGTCTTCAGTTCCTCAGCTGATCTTACAACTTCAACATTTGTCTCTGCTGATCTTAAAATCTCATCATCTGCCTTAACTTCCTCAGCTGACCTTACTACAACCTCATCATTTGTCTTCACTTTATCGACTGACCTTTTAACATCTTTCTTTCCACTCATATTGATCGCTGCCTTCATATGTTTCATTTATAATTAGTTACCCTCGCTGAAGGGAAGAAACATATGAAAAAGTAAAAAGTAAATACATGTTCATTTATAATTACATGTTTTTACATGTATACATGCGTTAAAATTTAAAAAGTAAAACATAACTAAAAAATAAGAAAAAGTTTAGTAAAACATAAATATACTAATATTTTCATCTAGTAATTAAAAATTCTTTCTTATAAGCTCATTAAAAAAGAATGATAGTTAACAATCAAAACATATTACAATGATAGATACAATTTTTATCCAGAGAAATTAGTATTATATTGTTATTTTAGAACGACAAATAATAAAAAATGGAGGGAGTACATTATTTTATTGTTAAGAGTGAACTATTTGAACCCTAAAGATATGAAACCGAAATTCAACAATAAATCAGACAATCATTTTGCTATCTAAAAACATTTAATGGGATTTGCAATATTGGGCTATGATCTTACGACCTCATCATTTGTCTCCTCATCTCATCTTACAACCTCACCATTTGTCTCATCTGATCTTACAACCTCATCATATGTCTTCAGTTCCTCAGCTGATCTTACAACCTCATCATTTGTCTCAGCTGATCTTACAACCTCATCATTTGTCTCAGCTGATCTTACAACCTCATCATCTGCTATAACTTCCTCAACTGTCCTTACTACAACCTCATCAATTGTCTTTACTTTATCGACTAACCTTTTAACATCTTTCTTTCCACTCATATTGATCGCTGCCTTCATATGTTTCTTCACTGAAGGGAAGAAGAAACATATGAAAAGGTAAAAAGTAATTACATGTTCATTTATAATTACATGTTTTTACATGGTTACATGCGTTAAAATTTAAAAAGTAAAACATAACTAAAAAATAAGAAAAAGTTTAGTAAAACATATATATACTAATATTTTTATCTAGTAATTAAAATTTCTTTCTTATAAGCTCATTAAGAAAGAATGATAGTTACCAATCAAAACATATTACAATGATAGTTACAATTTTTATCCAGAGAAATTAATGTTATATTGTTATTTTAGAACGATAAATAATAAAAAACGGAGGGAGTATTGCACATTATTTTATTGTTAAGAGTGAACAATTTGAACCCCAAAGATATGAAACCGAAATTCAACAATAAATCAAACAATCATTTTGCTATCTAAAAACGTTTAATGGTCGCAGCATTGGGCTATGATATTACGACCTCATCATTTGTCTCAGCTGATCTTATAACCTCATCATTTGTCTCCTCAGCTGATCTAACAACCTCACCATTTGTCTCATCTGATCTTACAACTTCATCATCTGTCTTCAGTTCCTCAGCTGATCTTACAACCTCATCATTTGTCTCAGCTGATCTTACAACCTCATCATCTGCCTTAACTTCCTCAGCTGACCTTACTACAACCTCATCATTTGTCTTTACTTTATCGACTGACCTTTTAACATCTTTCTTTCCACTCATATTGATCGCTGCCTTCATATGTTTCTTCTTCCCTTCAGTTACCCTCACTGTAGGGAAGAAGAAACATATGAAAAAGTAAAAAGTAATTACAAGTTCATTTATAATTACATGTTTTTACATGTTTACATGCGTTAAAACTTAAAAAGTAAAACATAACTATAAAATAAGAAAAAGTTTAGTAAAACATAAATATACTAATAATTTCATCTAGTATTTAAAAATTCTATCTTATACGCTAATTAAGAAAAAATGATAGTTACCAATCAAAACATATTACAATGATAGTTACAATTTTTATCCAGAGAAATTAATATTATATTGTTATTTTAGAACGACAAATAATAAAAAACGGAGGGAGTATTAAACAGTATTTTATTGTTAAGAGTGAACTATTTGAACCCAAAGATATGAAACCGAAATTCAACAATAAATAAAACAATCATTTTGCTATCTAAAAACGTTTAATGGGCTTCGCAGTATTGGGCAATGATCTTACGACCTCATCATTTGTCTCAGCTGATCTTATAAACTCATCATTTGTCTCCTCAGCTGATATTACAACCTCACCATTTGTCTCATCTGATCTTACAACCTCATCATCTGTCTTCAGTTCCTCAGCTGATCTTACAACCTCATCATTTGTCTCAGCTGATCTTACAACCTCATCATCTGCCTTAACTTCCTCAGCTGACCTTACTACAACCTCATCATTTGTCTTTACTTTATCGACTGACCTTTTAACATCTTTCTTTCCACTCATATTGATCGCTGCCTTCATATTTTTCTTCTTCCCTTTAGTTACCCTAACTGAAGGGAAGAAGACACATATGAAAAAGTAAAAAAATAATCACATGTTCATTTATAATTACATGTTTTTACATGTTTACATGCGTTAAAATTTAAAAAGTAAAACATAACTAAAAAATAAGAAAAATTTTAGTAAAACATAAATATACTAATATTTTCATCTAGTAATTAATTTTTTTTTTATAAGCTCATTAAGAAAGAATGATAGTTACCAATCAAAACATATTACAAAGATAGTTACAATTTTTATCCAGATAAATTAATATTATATTGTTATTTTAGAACGACAAATCATAAAAAACAGAGGGAGTATTAAACATTATTTTATTGTTAAGAGTGAACTATTTGAACCCTAAAGATATGAAACCGAAATTCAACAATAAATCAGACAATCAGTTTGCTATCTAAAAACATTTAATGGGCTTCGCAGTATTGCGCTATGATCTTACGACCTCATCATTTGTCTCAGCTGATCTTATAAACTCATCATTTGTCTTCTCAGCTGATCTTACAATCTCACCATTTGTCTCATCTGATCTTACAACCTCATCATCTGTCTTCAGTTCCTCAGCTGATCTTACAACCTCATCATTTGTCTCAGCTGATCTTACAACCTCATCATCTGCCTTAACTTCCTCAGCTGACCTTACTACAACCTCATCATTTGTCTTCACTTTATCGACTGACCTTTTAACATCTTTCTTTCCACTCATATTGATCGCTGCCTTCATATGTTTCATTTATAATTAGTTACCCTCACTGAAGGGAAGAAACATATGAAAAAGTAAAAAGTAATTACATGTTCATTTATAATTACATGTTTTTACATGTATACATGCGTTAAAATTTAAAAAGTAAAACTTAACTAAAAAATAAGAAAAAGTTCAGTAAAACATAAATATACTAATATTTTCATCTAGTAATTAAAAATTCTTTCTTATAAGCTCATTAAGAAAGAATGATACTCCCTCCGTTTCAAAATATAGGATGTTTTAAGCAAAGCACGCAGATTAAGAAGTCTTTACTTTTAAAAGTTCAACCAATCAGAAATAATACTGCATAATATAAAATACTAAACTAATCTAAAAGTTGCATTGAAATCTGAAAACATACTATATTATGAAACAACAAACTTCTCCAAAACATCTTATATTTTGAAACGGAGGGAGTAGTTAACAATCAAAACATATTACAATGATAGATACAATTTTTATCCACAGAAATTAATATTATATTGTTATTTTAGAACGACAAATAATAAAAAATGGAGGGAGTATTAAACATTATTTTATTGTTAAGAGTGAATTATTTGAACCCTAAAGATATGAAACCGAAATTCAACAATAAATCAGACAATCATTTTGCTATCTAAAAACATTTAATGGGCTTTGCAATATTGGGCTATGATCTTACGACATCATCATTTGTCTCCTCATCTCATCTTACAACCTCACCATTTGTCTCATCTGATCTTACAACCTCATCATATGTCTTCAGTTCCTCAGCTGATCTTACAACCTCATCATTTGTCTCAGCTGATCTTACAACCTCATCATTTGTCTCAGCTGATCTTACAACCTCATCATCTGCCATAACTTCCTCAACTGTCCTTACTACAACCTCATCAATTGTCTTTACTTTATCGACTGACCTTTTAACATCTTTCTTTCCACTCATATTGATCGCTGCCTTCATATGTTTCTTCTTCCCTTACCCTCACTGAAGGGAAGAATTCTTCCCTTACCCTCACTGAAGGGAAGAAGAAACATATGAAAAAGTAAAATGTAATTACATGTTCATTTATAATTACATGTTTACATGCGTTAAAATTTAAAAAGTAAAACATAACTAAAAAATAAGAAAAATTTTAGTAAAACATAAATATACTAATATTTTCATCTAGTAATTAAATTTTTTTTATAAGCTCATTAAGAAAGAATGATAGTTACCAATCAAAACATATTACAAAGATAGTTACAATTTTTATCCAGATAAATTAATATTATATTGTTATTTTAGAACTAAAAAATCATAAAAAACAGAGGGAGTATTAAACATTATTTTATTGTTAAGAGTGAACTATTTGAACCCTAAAGATATGAAACCGAAATTCAACAATAAATCAGACAATCGGTTTGCTATCTAAAAACATTTAATGGGCTTCGCAGTATTGGGCTATGATCTTACGACCTCATCATTTGTCTCAGCTGATCTTATAACCTCATCATTTGTCTCCTTAGCTGATCTTACAACCTCAACATTTGTCTCATCTGATCTTACAACCTCATCATCTGTCTTCAGTTCCTCAGCTGATCTTACAACTTCATCATTTGTCTCTGCTGATCTTACAAACTCATTATCTGCCTTAACTTCCTCAGCTGACCTTACTACAACCTCATCATTTGTCTTCACTTTATCGACTGACCTTTTAACATCTTTCTTTCCACTCATATTGATCGCTGCCTTCATATGTTTCATTTATAATTAGTTACCCTCACTGAAGGGAAGAAACATATGAAAAAGTAAAAAGTAATTACATGTTCATTTATAATTACATGTTTTTACATGTATACATGCGTTAAAATTTAAAAAGTAAAACATAACTAAAAAATAAGAAAAAGTTCAGTAAAACATAAATATACTAATATTTTCATCTAGTAATTAAATTTTTTTTCTTATAAGCTCATTAAGAAAGAATGATAGTTAACAATCAAAACATATTACAATGATAGATACAATTTTTATCCAGAGAAATTAATATTATATTGTTATTTTAGAACGACAAATAATAAAAAATGGAGGGAGTATTAAACATTATTTTATTGTTAAGAGTGAACTATTTGAACCCTAAAGATATGAAACCGAAATTCAACAATAAATCAGACAATCATTTTGCTATCTAAAAACATTTAATGGGCTTTGCAATATTGGGCTATGATCTTACGACATCATCCTTTGTCTCCTCATCTCATCTTACAACCTCACCATTTGTCTTATCTGATCTTACAACCTCATCATATGTCTTCAGTTCCTCAGCTGATCTTACAACCTCATCATTTGTCTCAGCTGATCTTACAACCTCATCATTTCTCTCAGCTGATCTTACAACCTCATCATCTGTCATAACTTCCTCAACTGTCCTTACTACAACCTCATCAATTGTCTTTACTTTATCGACTGACCTTTTAACATCTTTCTTTCCACTCATATTGATCGCTGCCTTCATATGTTTCTTCTTCCCTTACCCTCACTGAAGGGAAGAATTATTCCCTGATCCTCACTGAAGGGAAGAAGAAACATATGAAAAAGAAAAAAGTAATTACATGTTCATTTATAATTACATGTTTACATGCGTTAAAATTTAAAAATTAAAACATAACTAAAAAATAAGAAAAAGTTTAGTAAAACATAAATATACTAATATTTATATCTAGTAATTAAAAATTCTTTCTTATAAGCTCATTAAGAAAAAATGATAGTTACCAATCAAAACATATTACAATGATAATTACAATTTTTATCCAGAGAAATTAATATTATATTGTTATTTTAGAACGACAAATAATAAAAAATGGAGGGAGTATTAAACATTATTTTATTGTTAAGAGTGAACTATTTGAACCCTAAAGATATGAAACCGAATTTCAACAATAAATCAGACAATCAGTTTGCTATCTAAAAACATTTAATGGGCTTCGCAGTATTGGGCTATGATCTTACGACCTCATCATTTGTCTCAGCTGATCTTATAACCTCATCATTTGTCTCCTTAGCTGATCTTACAACCTCAACATTTGTCTCATCTGATCTTACAACATCATCATCTGTCTTCAGTTCCTCAGCTGATCTTACAACTTCATCATTTGTCTCAGCTGATCTTACAACCTCATCATCTGCCATAACTTCCTCAACTGTCTTTACTACAACCTCATCAATTGTCTTTACTTTATCGACAGACCTTTTAACATCTTTCTTTCCACTCATATTGATCGCTGCCTTCATATGTTTCTTCACTGAAGGGAAGAAGAAACATATGAAAAAAGTAAAAAGTAATTACATGTTCATTTATAATTACATGTTTTTAAATGGTTACATGCGTTAAAATTTAAAAAGTAAAACATAACTAAAAAATAAGAAAAAGTTTAGTAAAACATATATATACTAATTTTTTTATCTAGTAATTAAAATTTCTTTCTTATAAGCTCATTAAGAAAGAATGATAGTTACCAATCAAAACATATTACAATGATAGTTACAATTTTTATCCAGAGAAATTAATGTTATATTGTTATTTTAGAACGATAAATAATAAAAAACGGAGGGAGTATTGCACATTATTTAATTGTTAAGAGTGAACTATTTGAACCCCAAAGATATGAAACCGAAATTCAACAATAAATCAAACAATCATTTTGCTATCTAAAAACGTTTAATGGGCTTTGCAGTATTGGGCAATGATCTTACGACCTCATCATTTGTCTCAGCTGATCTTATAAACTCATCATTTGTCTTCTCAGCTGATCTTACAACCTCACCATTTGTCTCATCTGATCTTACAACCTCATCATCTGTCTTCAGTTCCTCAGCTGATCTTACAACCTCATCATTTGTCTCAGCTGATCTTACAACCTCATCATTTGTCTCAGCTGATCTTACAACCTCATCATCTGCCTTAACTTCCTCAGCTGACCTTACTACAACCTCATCATTTGTCTTTACTTTATCGACTGACCTTTTAACATCTTTCTTTCCACTCATATTGATCGCTGCCTTCATATTTTTCTTCTTCCCTATAGTTACCCTAACTGAAGGGAAGAAGACACATATGAAAAAGTAAAAAAATAATCACATGTTCATTTATAATTACATGTTTTTACATGTTTACATGCTTTAAAATTTAAAAAGTAAAACATAACTAAAAAATAAGAAAAATTTTAGTAAAACATAAATATACTAATATTTTCATCTAGTAATTAATTTTTTTTTATAAGCTAATTAAGAAAGAATGATAGTTACCAATCAAAACATATTACAATGATAGTTACAATTTTTATCCAGAGAAATTAATATTATATTGTTATTTTAGAACGACAAATAATAAAAAACGGGGGGAGTATTAAACAGTATTTTATTGTTAAGAGTGAACTATTTGAACCCCAAAGATATGAAACCGAAATTCAACAATAAATCAAACAATCATTTTGCTATCTAAAAACGTTTAATGGGCTTCGCAGTATTGGGCAATGATCTTACGACCTCATCATTTGTTTCAGCTGATCTTATAAACTCATTATTTGTCTTCTCAACTGATCTTACAACCTCACCATTTGTCTCATCTGATCTTACAACCTCATCATCTGTCTTCAGTTCCTCAGCTGATCTTAAAACCTCATCATTTGTCTCAGCTGATCTTACAACCTCATCATCTGCCTTAACTTCCTCAGCTGACCTTACTACAACCTCATCATTTGTCTTTACTTTATCGACTGACCTTTTAACATCTTTCTTTCCACTCATATTGATCGCTGCCTTCATATGTTTCTTCTTCCCTTCAGTTACCCTCACTGTAGGGAAGAAGAAACATATGAAAAAAGGTTCTTACAAGTTCATTTATAATTACATGTTTTTACATGTTTACATGCGTTAAAATTTAAAAAGTAAAACATAACTTTAAAATAAGAAAAATTTAGTAAAACATAAATATACTAATAATTTCATCTAGTATTTAAAAATTCTATCTTATAAGCTAATTAAGAAAGAATGATAGTTACCAATCAAAACATATTACAATGATAGTTACAATTTTTATCCAGAGAAATTAATATTCTATTGTTATTTTAGAACGACAAATAATAAAAAAACGGAGGGAGTATTAAACAGCATTTTATTGTTAAGAGTGAACTATTTGAACTCCAAAGATATGAAACCGAAATTCAACAATAAATCAAACAATCATTTTGCTATCTAAAAACGTTTAATGGGCTTCGCAGTATTGGGCAATGATCTTACGACCTCATCATTTGTCTCAGCTGATCTTATAAACTCATCATTTGTCTCCTCAGCTGATCTTACAACCTCACCATTTGTCTCATCTGATCTTACAACCTCATCATCTGTCTTCAGTTCCTCAGCTGATCTTACAACCTCATCATTTGTCTCAGCTGATCTTACAACCTCATCATCTGCCTTAACTTCCTCAGCTGACCTTACTACAACCTCATCATTTGTCGTTACTTTATCGACTGACCTTTAAACATCTTTCTTTCCACTCATATTGATCGCTGCCTTCATATGTTTCTTCTTCCCTTTAGTTACCCTAACTGAAGGGAAGAAGACACATATGACAAAGTAAAAAAATAATTACATGTTCATTTATAATTACATGTTTTTACATGTTTACATGCGTTAAAATTTAAAAAGTAAAACATAACTAAAAAATAAGAAAAATTTTAGTAAAACATAATATACTAATATTTTCATCTAGTAATTAATTTTTTTTTTTATAATCTCATTAAGAAAGAATGATAGTTACCAATCAAAACATATTACAATGATAGTTACAATTTTTATCCAGATAAATTAATATTATATTGTTATTTTAGAACGACAAATCATAAAAAACAGAGGGAGTATTAAACATTATTTTATTGTTACGAGTGAACTATATGAACCCCAAAGATATGAAACTGAAATTCATCAATAAATAAGACAATCATTTTGCTATCTAAAAACGTTTAATAAGCTTCGCAGTATTGGGCTATGATCTTACGACCTCATCATTTGTCTCAGCTGATCTTATAACCTCATCATTTGTCTCCTTAACTGATCTTACAACCTCACCATTTGTCTCATCTGATCTTACAACCTCATCATCTATCTTCAATTCCTCAGCTGATCTTACAACCTCATCATTTGTCTCAGCTGATCTTACAACCTCATCATCTGCCTTAACTTCTTCAGCTGACCTTACTACAACCTCATTATTTGTCTTCACTTTATTGACTGACCTTTTAACATCTTTCTTTCCACTAATATTGATCGCTGCCTTCATATGTTTCTTCTTCCCTTCAGTTACCCTCACTGAAGGGAAGAAGAAACATATGAAAAAGTAAAAAGTAATTACATGTTCATTTATAATTACATGTTTACATGCGTTAAAATTTAAATAGTAAAACATAACTAAAAAATAAGAAAAAGTTTAGTAAAACATAAATATACTAATATTTTCATCTAGTAATTAAAAATTATTTCTTATAAGCTCATTAAGAAAGAATGATAGTTACCAATCAAAACATTATATTATAATGATAGTTACAATTTTTATCCAGAGAAATTATTATTATATTGTTATTTTAAACTTTAATGTTCATACTTAATTATGTTAATATCATTTTTAAATGGTTGAAGTCTACGGTTTGTTCGATTTATCCTCGACCTTCAAAGAAGACTAACTTAGGAGCACAATGTCACATTCACCTCTTCGCCAAAAATCTTGTGCCAACTATGTTGGTGATCAAAACTTGTTGCTCAATGTTTATCAAACGACAATTCTTTAAGAGATTTAACTAGAACATTACGCTGCACAAAACACTTTATCGTTTCCCTACTAACTAATAAAGCCCTACTTGTGGTTTAAGTTGGATGAATATACACCATTGTTAGTTGTGCGTGGAGATCGTGATGTGACACAAATGGCGCAAACATAGTGAATGAACGATTGCCTTTAAGGGAGATATGAAGACAGACCAACAATTTCCAAAATCATCCATATGGATGCTGGCTAGCGATTATCTTTTTCTAGTCCAAAAAGAGCCAACATACACATATGTGTCACCCGGCGGCAGTCAAAGTTTATCATCATCGAATCACATTCTTTCGATAAATAATATCACACAAAGCTTAAAAACATGAGAAATGTCAATAATTATTTATTTAAAGATAAATATATATATTTTGCCTATACAATCTAGGACTTATATAAAATACAATTATAAAATTTTGCTATGAATACTTGCTTGAAATCTAAATCTTATTATATAAAGTTAGGTTTTGAAAGTTAGTCATTAACAAGATTTTGACATGTGTCAAGTTATCAATCTCAGATTTGGATATGTGTAAAAATTAATATTTAATAAGAGTAATTTGATTACAACCAAAATAAAATATTTTGTTCAAAAAAATATTAATAGTGTAAAAAGATAATTATCAAAACTTACAGAATTTATAAAAAAAATACAATTTTTTAAAATAATTATAATATTATTTACTTATTTTTAATTTTTAAGTTATTAATTCTACAAAAAAATATAGAAAAATAGATTAAAGAGAATATACAGTTAATTGTTAATTCTAAATTTTGTAAATACTCACTTCTATATAAACATAGATCATCTCATATTTAAATAATTTGTTCAAAAACATTGCTTTCAACTTTGTTTAATTGAGAAAATTTTTAAATGGAAAGATAATTTTTTCTTATTCTTTAAACTAAAGTTTCTCCTACTTTCTCCTTTTTCCAGTTGGGAATAGGTAAGAATAATATGGTGACCTAAAAAAAGATTAATATATGCGTCTTCTTTTTCTAATACTGTATTTTAAAATTTATTTTAGTATTTTTAGATTGTTTTATTTAATTTATATTTTTATCTTTGAATTATTTGGGATATATTACCATGCTTATAATTTTTTATTATTTCTTTAGTTATGCCAAATTAATTTTCTTCTAATTTCTCAACCTTGATTGGTTGGTCATAAACCCTTCTTTTTTTTGCAAATATAATTGTTACCATTATTTTCACTCAATCCCAAATGGAGATAACGAGTAGAAACTCATCAACCTAATGGATGGATAAAATAAGTTAATCAAACACAAGCTTACAACAAACATAGATAGATAGATTGGAAAAACATAAATCGTTGTTGATAGATCCATAGGATCTCAAAGACTCTGATACCCTGGTTTGCGGAAAGGTTTAAAAGAATTGATATGACCACATATGTCACCAAAATGCACTTATTTTTTCGGTCAAGGGTCCTGAGAGAACTTCATGATAGGTGACCTTCCTGGAAGTGATTGTCGGAACTGTGCGAGTGAGGACAAAACACAGGAAAAGATCATTTGTTGATTTGTAGGGTCGTTAAACAAGTTTTTAAAGCCTCCCAGACGTAACAAACTTGCCATCAAATATGGGTGGGTCCAAATGCCGATAATAGATGTAGGGCCCCGTTAGGAAGGTGGGCCATGGACTGAGAGTGGACATGGGCTCACTAAGCAAGGTGGCGGTTTAGGCGTTACAGAGACAGAGACTACATCATGGTGTGTCAAAGGCATTTCCACAAATACATTGGGAAATTTAATAGTAGTTACTATCAAAACATATTGTGACGTTAGAAAAAAATTTTTACTTTCAATGGTTGTCGGAGCAAGCCATTTTGAGATAGCAAAAAGACGTGAATATTTTCTCTCTACACAGGAGGAGGGTAGAGCCGAGGTTGTCTCTATGGTGGAGAAGATTGGATACAAGGTTATCTCCCTAAAGAGGGAGGTGGAGGAGGTTGGACGCAAGGTTATCTCCCAAGGAAGGAAGGCGGAGCCAAGGTTCTTTCCATGGTGGAGCAGGTTGGACGCAATGTTCTCTCCATAAAGGATGAGGGCGGAGCCGAGATTTTCTCCATGGCGGTCATATATTATTGTGATGATACATCATTGATTACTATATTATGTAATATATAAACATATTAATCCAACTATTTTACTTTCACTTCTGCATAGTTACTATCACGAATACATTAGAAAATTTAACATTAGTTACTATCAAAAGATTTTGTAACGTTAGAAAAATGTTTTTACTTTCATTGGTTGTTGGAGCAAGCTATTTTGAGATAGCAAAAAGACGTGAATATGTTCTCTCCACATAGAAGGACGACACAACCATGTTCTCTCTATGGTGGAGAAGGTTGGACACAAGGTTATCTCCCCAAGGGAGGAAGGCGGAGCCAAGGTTCTCTCCATGGTGGAGGAGGTTGCACGCAAGGTTCTCTCCATAAGGGATGAGGGCGGAGCTGAGGTTTTCTCTATGGTGGTCATACATTATTTTGATGATATATCATTGATTAGTATATTATGTAATATACTTTTTATTCAAAATATTTTTGAGCCAACAATTTTAATAATTAAAAAACTATGCAGAAATGAAAGTAAAATAGTTGGCTTAATGTATTCATATAGACATCTTCTAGGTGGTGATAAAGAATATATTTGTAACACATAGTATATTTAGGTGTAAAAAATACAATTTTAATAGTAAAATACATAAAAGATTTGTAAATGGATATAAATCAGTTTATTATAATAAAAATAAAATTTATAAATAACTAACAACAAATTTTAATATATATACTTTTTAAATTTAATTTAATTTATAAAACTTAAAACCCGCATGATCATCTAGTATATATATATATATATATTATATATGCTGTGTATATATGTATAATTTAATTTTCTGTGATACTATCTTAAAGCATTCAGAAGACCAAAATAGTCTAATTTGGAAAACACGAGATTGCCGTTGAAAAAGCGTCAACGAGGAGAGTTCTGGGGATAAGTTGCGAGTGGTGTATAAGTTGTGATGAACGAATATGATGATTAGTTGATTACCTTGATGATTGTCATATCAGTTACGGTGTTATATAGTTTTAAGTAACTACATACAAGGTTGGTGTAATAAGATTATTGCCTTCTAATCCAAATTTTACATGCAATTTCTCATATCTTAACTGTTTTCTTTACAATTCATATTAAATATTTAGTTCAAACTTATCGTCGTCGTAATCAATCAAACTGTATTATCGAGGAGGCATGTTAAAACAAGTGGTAACGCAAATAAATATAACGAACCGGACGCACACATGCACGTGCGGACCACATGTTTGTCACGCAGATGATTGTGTCTAGGGTGTGTGCTGAATGAAGCTACCGACTACCGAGCCTATTGTACCATATTTACAATGTAATGAGATTTTCATAATTTCTTTTCACAAATCTTCTGAAGCCTTAATCAAATTCCAATTCAGTGAGAACTAATACTAAACATTCAATTTCACCATCTTGATTAACGTAAATCAAGATAGAAGTTCAGTCCGTGATAGGACAGGTTCTCATCAATTTGTATAATTTTGTTGTTCTCCAATGCTTAGGACATCTCCTTAAGGTGTTATCAAAGGATTATCATCTACGATTAATAACATACCAAAACCAACTCGATAAGTCTCTTTTCTCGATATTAAAAATATTTAAACAACCTAATTAACCTATAAAATCCAAAGAAAACATCGGTTGAAAAACATTAAAAAAAAAAAAAAAAAAAAAAAAGAGAATTTGAGAATGAAGAAAGATTTCATCAGAGAGGAGTGATCGGTACATCAATCGGCCACAAAAGGCCTCAGACGACCGTCGTGAGAATTTTAGATCAAATCTCATCATTTGAGTTTTTATCTTCTTCACATCAAATCAAAACCAAACAAAAAAATCGTTTTCTTTTGCAAAATTAAAACACAAGATCAAAGGTGAATTGCTGTACAGGAAAACAAAAAAAGAGAACACGATAGAGGAAGAAAAAGTTTGATATCCCGGCGATGTTATTAGAGGCAAACTAGGTTTGGCTTTTATATAGGGACGATGAAGCGAACTCTAGGGTTTTTTTTAAATTAATACGTCGGCGTTTCCTTAGTTATTGGGCTCATTTTAAAACCCATTCTTATTTTAATGGATTCGAGTGGTGAAATTAAAAAGCCTTACATTACTTTTTTTTTTATAATATGAAAGACAGAGTTAACTATATTAATGACGAAATTACAATATTGTAGTAAACACAAATTTTTTGCATAACGTGTTCCCATTACGCTTATGTCCCCTACACAACTGGGAAAAAAAACAAATATTACAAATTTTGTTTTTGTATTATTGGCAATATAAAATTTTATCCATGTGGTATAGACAACAACATATTGGCAATATATGCACATGCATGCTCTAATAAGTTTGCTCAATCCTTGCTATCTAGTGGAAACACTGAATAAGAAATATCTCAAATTATGTCAACCTTTTCTTTTGGCAATGTTAAAACATATATAGTACTATTACCGATCCGATCCCATTTTTTTTTTCTTTCTGAAAGTAAGTATTTTTTTGAATGAAAAATAAATGATTGTGACCATGGTTCGTTTTTTCAAAAGAGATTTCAATTATGGTTGGCCATAAATTTGGCAAGAAGAATATGACGTTCTCTCTGTCAAACTATTTTATTTTATAATATATACTTGGACAGCAAATCTCAAGTAAATAAGAAAAAAAAATGTAAAGGAAATAATGTCAAAAAAAAAAAAAAATTAAAGATAATGACAATTATAAATGAAAGTGTTAGGTGGGATGAGAAACAGAGAATAAAAATCTCTTAAGCGAGGGAAGTGAAAGAACAGAGACAGTTATATAGCTGTCACTACCCCATCTTACATATTCCTCACCATCTCTCTTGATCTTGTGACTTGTGAACCGCCCCACACACACACACAAACACAATGAGAGAGATCCTTCACATTCAAGGAGGCCAATGTGGAAACCAGATTGGTTCCAAGTTCTGGGAAGTCATCTGTGACGAGCACGGCATCGATGCCACCGGACGTTACAGCGGAGACACTGCAGATCTCCAGCTTGAACGTATCAATGTCTATTACAACGAAGCTTCTGGTGGAAGATACGTTCCTCGTGCTGTTCTCATGGATCTTGAGCCTGGTACTATGGATAGTATCAGATCCGGACCGTTTGGTCAGATCTTTCGTCCTGATAACTTTGTCTTTGGCCAGTCTGGTGCTGGTAACAATTGGGCTAAAGGTCATTATACTGAAGGTGCTGAGCTTATTGATTCTGTTCTTGATGTTGTTCGTAAAGAAGCTGAGAACTGCGACTGCCTTCAAGGTACGTACTACATATCTTGTTGATTTTACAGTTGGAAGTTCTCTACATCATTTGGATTTAATATAGTATTCATCGATCTCTTCATGTAATTTAGTATGATATCTACTTAGTATAGAAATGTAGTCACGAGTTCAATAGATAGATCACGGATTAGTAAGAGTTATACTTATTTATATACAACAATTAAATTCATTTTCATTCTTTGTTATTTTTGATTCTTTTTGTTTTGTTACTTTGATGATCTCGTTAAATTTATTTATCCCACATTATTGAATTGTGTGCATGTGGGTTCTTCTTCAATAATTCGATCTATCAAATCGTATCGTTTAATGTAATTTGCAAGTGAGGACAGCAAAAATAATTGAACTGCAAGTGCAATGTTTATGTGGAGTGGGATGTTGTCACTTATTATTGGTAGGGCCAAGCTGTTTTGTATACTACTATTCAAGATTATTATTTTTTAATGAAGTTTTATCATATAAAGCTGTAGAAAGATATGGTATTATATTATTCTTATGTCGTGATCACAACATTTTCAAGGCACCGTGATTGCAGGATAAAAAGATGCAATGGTCCTACTACAAATTGGTTTCTTGGAATTTTCTGGTTTCTTTTTAAAATTTTATGTCACGTATGGTCAGTTCTTACGTGATGCGTTCATACATTGATTATTTAACTTCAAATATAGCTTGTGAGTCTATGACTAATTGACTAGTCACTATGCATCAAACATTGTGTTTGCGGAGAGTGATGATATATAATATATCTTTGTTTTCTTTAGTGGATAGAAACGTTATGTCTTAGTTGACTTTAATTAGCAATTAGAAGACTAGTGATCAGATGGATGTTTGATTTATTTGCTCAGTGCATTCATCATGGAATCATTGTTTGAATCATGGGGCTGCAATATATTACAGGGTTTCAGGTGTGCCACTCGTTGGGAGGAGGCACGGGATCTGGAATGGGAACTCTGTTGATATCAAAGATCCGAGAGGAGTATCCAGACAGAATGATGCTCACTTTCTCTGTTTTCCCATCTCCAAAAGTCTCCGACACAGTCGTTGAGCCTTACAATGCAACTCTCTCTGTCCACCAGCTTGTTGAGAACGCTGATGAATGCATGGTCCTCGACAATGAAGCTCTCTACGACATCTGCTTCCGTACCCTCAAACTCAGCACTCCTAGCTGTAAGTTCCACTGAATCCTTTAATATCCAAATAAGCCTAATTGTGTTTCTAAAACTAAATCTTGATATTGTGCATGGTGATGTAGTTGGAGACTTGAACCACTTGATCTCAGCAACAATGAGTGGTGTGACTTGCTCCTTAAGGTTCCCGGGACAGCTAAACTCTGACCTTAGGAAACTCGCTGTGAACCTAATCCCATTCCCACGTCTCCATTTCTTCATGGTGGGTTTCGCGCCGCTCACTTCACGTGGCTCACAACAATACATCTCACTCACAGTCCCTGAGCTGACTCAACAAATGTGGGACTCCAAAAACATGATGTGTGCAGCTGATCCACGTCACGGACGTTACCTCACAGCCTCGGCTATATTCAGAGGACAGATGAGCACAAAAGAAGTCGACGAGCAAATCATAAACATACAGAACAAGAACTCATCTTACTTCGTTGAGTGGATCCCAAACAACGTGAAGTCCAGCGTCTGTGACATCCCACCAAAGGGACTCAAAATGGCGGCGACCTTTGTTGGTAACTCGACGTCGATCCAAGAAATGTTCAGGAGAGTGAGTGAGCAGTTCACGGCTATGTTCAGGCGTAAAGCGTTTCTGCATTGGTATACAGGAGAAGGTATGGATGAAATGGAGTTTACTGAAGCTGAGAGCAATATGAATGATTTGGTCGCTGAATACCAACAGTACCAAGACGCTACAGCTGATGAGGATGAAGAAGTATATGAGGATGAAGAAGGTGAAGGTGAGGAAGCTTATTAGACTTGATCCATCAGTGATCAAATCAAACATCTATACTAAAAGAAACGACTCTTTGATTATCTATCTTTTTAAAATTTGATTGTAAGACACTCAAAAAAAATGGGAATTTATTTTAATGTGTTTTGTTTGTTACTTGTTTGTTGGTAAAATTGTTATAAAAAAAGTTTGAGTTTCCATTTTTTTGGGTGTCATATATTTGCTATATTAGTTTAGGAAAATTGCAGACCATTTTAGCGCAATTCACAGAGGATCAGATGAGCAGATATGAATGTTTCAGGAGATCAAGTCTTAAAAAATCAAGCATGGAAAAGTTATATATAAGAGAATCACATGGGCACGACGTACAATACGAATATGGTTGTGCGTAGTATCGCAAAGATGTTTGTTGGTGAACTCGTGGAAACAGCTCCAGTTGTCATGAGGGAAAGGAATTAATGAATCAGGACCTTATAGACCATTCCATATCAGAGAGTCCTATCGAAGACTGAAGCTCCAAGACAAAGTGCCTCAGAGATCAGTTCCTCGGCTTTTCCACTGAGTCAGAATCATGGGGTTTACAAAAGAGTGACGAGCTAGGCAAAAGAGCGACCATCATGCATGTTCTAAAGCCAGTCGCTATATATCTCTTATTAGTTTAATTTTATATTTTGCTTAATAATTAGACAACACTCAGGACAATTGTGCGCATGTATCACGTACGTTAGATGCAATTAAAATCAGAAACAATCTGCCAACTCTTCCATTACTCTTAAAGAATTCCCCTTATAATTCAAAAGAAACGGACTACAAATTCAGTCTTATAATTCCAACTACTTGGCTCTCTGCTAGCCAAAAAAATCATCATCTGAGTCGTCATCACTAACATCATCAGAGAGTTCTTCTTAATTAGTGGTTGTATTGATACTTGGACGGGATATATTTCAAGTAAATACGAAAATGACAAGTGTTAGGTGGGGAGATGAGAAAGAGAGAATAAAAGAGTTAGTTGTATATATATTAGCTGCGTGTCACTCCCCCCCCCCCCCCCCCCCCAACTTGTATATAAATCAATCACTATTTTTCTTTGATTCTGTGACTTGTGAACGGCCACACACACACTAACACAATGAGAGAGATTCTTCACATCCAAGCTGGCCAATGCGGAAACCAGATTGGTTCCAAGTTCTGGGAAGTCATCTGCGACGAGCACGGCATCGATGCCACCGGACGTTACAGCGGAGACACTCCAGAGCTCCAGCTTGAACGTATCAATGTTTATTTCAACGAAGCCTCTGGTGGAAGATACGTTCCTCGTGCGGTTCTCATGGATCTTGAGCCTGGTACTATGGATAGTATCAGATCCGGGCCGTTTGGTCAGATCTTCCGTCCTGATAACTTCGTCTTTGGCCAGTCTGGTGCTGGTAACAATTGGGCTAAAGGCCATTATACTGAAGGTGCTGAACTTATTGATTCTGTTCTTGATGTTGTTCGTAAGGAAGCTGAGAACTGCGACTGCCTTCAAGGTACATATTATACGTATATATATTGTCTCTTATTTTTATTGTTTCTACCCAAAATATTTTCTTGGAAATTTCCTGCATCAACGATCCGTATATTTACTACATCATTTGGATTCAATAATATAGCATTCATCCATCCCTTCATGCAAATATATATAGTAGTATGATATCTCTAGTTCGTCTTAGTAGTCACGACTCACGAGTTCAATAAATAGATGACGGTTTAGTAGGTTAGACACAACAATAACATTCATTTTATCTATATCCCCATTATTGGTGTGCATATGTGGGTTCTTCTACAATTATCCGATCGATCTATCAAATCGTCTCCTTTAATTAATGTGATTGCAAGTGACGACAGCAAAAAAAAACAAATGAAATGCAAGTTGTGTGTTTATGTGGAGTGGGATGTTATCACTTATTATTGGTAGGGGGCAAGCTGTTTCGTATACTATTCAGATTTTTTTCAATTTTTTTTTATGAAGTTTTATCATATATACAGATAAGGCTGTAGATATATGTCTTTTTTTATATATAATGTCGTATTCACAACATTTTGAAGACACCGTGATTGTAAGGTAAACACTAAACAGATGCAAAATGGTCCTACAAACTGGGTTATTGCCCTTTTCTTTCTTCTGTAACTTATGGGCATTTATACATATATTGATTATTGATGTTTTTAAGTAGTGGACTGAATCATATATAGAAACGTTTTAAATACTTTATTTAATTAGCAATTGGACTAGTGATCAAGATGGATGTTGTTTGCTCATGTCTATAATATAATATGACCACGTTTGGTTTTGCATGCATGGATCAATCATTGTCTTTCATTTCGAATTATGGGGGCTGGAATATATTATAGGTTTTCAGGTGTGCCAGTCGTTGGGAGGAGGGACAGGATCTGGAATGGGAACTCTGTTGATATCAAAGATCCGAGAGGAGTATCCAGACAGAATGATGCTCACTTTCTCTGTTTTCCCATCTCCAAAAGTCTCCGACACAGTCGTTGAGCCTTATAATGCAACTCTCTCTGTCCACCAGCTTGTTGAGAACGCTGATGAATGCATGGTCCTCGACAATGAAGCTCTCTACGACATCTGCTTCCGTACCCTCAAACTCAGTACTCCTAGCTGTAAGTTCCATTGAATCCTTTAATATCCAAATTAATAAGCCTAATTGTGTTTCTAAAACTAAATCTTGTTATTGTGCATGATGATGTAGTTGGAGACTTGAACCATTTGATCTCTGCGACAATGAGTGGTGTGACTTGCTCCTTAAGGTTCCCGGGACAGCTAAACTCTGACCTCAGGAAACTCGCTGTGAACCTAATCCCATTCCCACGTCTCCATTTCTTCATGGTGGGTTTCGCGCCGCTTACTTCCCGTGGCTCACAGAAATACATTTCACTCTCAGTCCCTGAGCTGAATCAACAAATGTGGGACTCCAAAAACATGATGTGTGCAGCTGATCCACGACACGGACGTTACCTAACAGCCTCGGCTATATTCAGAGGACAGATGAGCACGAAAGAAGTCGATATTGAACTCATAAACATACGGAACAAGAACTCATCTTACTTCGTTGAGTGGATCCCAAACAACGTGAAATCCAGCGTTTGTGATATCCCACCAAAGGGACTCAAAATGTCGGGGACGTTTGTGGGCAACTCGACGTCGATCCAAGAAATGTTCAGGAGGGTGAGCGAGCAGTTCACGGCTATGTTCAAGCGTAAAGCGTTTCTGCATTGGTACACAGGAGAAGGAATGGATGAAATGGAGTTTACGGAAGCTGAGAGCAATATGAATGATTTGATCGCTGAATACCAACAATACCAAGACGCCACAGGTGATGATGAAGAGGGAGACTACTTTGAGGATGAAGAAGAAGTTGAAGGGGGAAGCTTATGAGACTTGATCCATCAATATATCAAACCAAAAACATCTCTACTTCAAATATAAAGAAACGACCCTCGATTATCTATCTTTTTTAATTTGTTTTAATGTTTTTTTGTTTGTTACTTGTTTGTTGGTAAAATTGTTAAAAATAAAGTTTGAGTTTCCATTTGTTTTTTTTTGGTGTCATGTATTTTGCCATTTTATTTAATTCTGCCATGCTTCCTCTCTTTATTAAGGAAAGTTTCCGAAAATTGAAGAATAGTTTTTAGATAACTGAGCATCAACTAGAAGGTAAGTTCATTTGTAGAAGATACCATCACACCCAGGATCGAGTCACGTTTCCTATGAATGTAGGAATTTGGTTAGTTGTGACAATGGTTGACAAAAAAAAAAAAAAAAAACTAATTAGAGCAACAATATTCTTTTACTTATTTAATTTGAAGATAGTGTTTTACTTTTATTTTTACTTTTGATTTATTTGCAGCTAAACAAACCGGACGGGTGCGTCTAAATCAACAAGGTACCTTGCAATTATCAGGAATGAGGCATTCGAAGAACAAAGATGATAATGAAAAAGAAGAGGAAGAGGATATGAAAGTTGAGCTCAACAAATACACAACTGGTGCTTATCTGTTGATAAGGCAAACAAGATGCAGACCATTTTTGCGCAATTCACAGAGGATCAGATGAGCAGATATGAATGTTTCAGGAGATCTAGTATTAAATAAATCAAACATGGAAAAGTTATATAGGAGAAGAATCACAGGGGCACAAACGATGGACGACAGTAGGAATATGGTTGTGCGTGGTATCGCAATGATGTTTGTTGGTGAACTCGTGGAAACAGCTCGAGTTATTATGAGGGAAAGGAAAGAGTCGGGACATATTAGACCTTGCCATATAAGAGAGTCCTATCGAAGACTGAAGCTCCAAGGAAAAGTGCTTCAAAGATCAGTTCCGCGGCTTTCCACTAAAGAATGACGAGGAGAAAGAGCAACCATCATGCATGTTCTAAACCAGTGGCTACCTCTTAGTTTTATTTTCTATTTTGCTTAATAATTAGACATGTTCCTGTTCCTAGAACGCAGAAACAATCTGCCAATTCTTCCATTACTCTTAAAGAATTCGTCCCCAAAGGATTCTACAAATTGAGTCACTAAAAACCGATTACAAATTCAGTCTTATAATTCCAATTACTTGGCTCTAGGTTTTTTAGAGACTCTGCTAGCCACAAAATCATCATCTGTGTCGTCATCACTAACATCATCAGAGTTCTTCTTCCTCTTCTTGGTGGCTGGTTTGGAAACAGTTCCCTTCTTTTTGTCTGACAAAGCTTCAGAAGGTGATTTTTTGGCCTCCTTCTTCGGGGGCACTGATTTGTTGTTGTTGCTTCTCGGAGTAGAAGCTGCAGATTTTGTAGGAGAACTGAACTTTCCACCCTTTTGCAGTTTCTTCTCAAGAACTTTCTTAGCTTTTTCAGCTGGAAGCAAACCAGACTCCATCAACCTGTGATCAACAACACAAAAGGGCTTCCAATAAACAGAGCACTCTAAAATCAAATGATGAACAAACCCACACAATAACCATCCCAGATATAAAAATGCTTTGCGTGATTGGTTTAAAAGGACTCTTCTTTCTTACAAACAATGCGAGTCTATGATGTTCAAGATTCATGTGAGCTAAATGCCGTGTCACTAAACACACAAGGGACCATCAAAACTCAAACACAAGTATGGCATTATGTCCCAAAGGAATAAATCAACTTGGTGTAGGACTCAGCTTACACATGGAGTGATCAAAAGACAAAATGATCAGATACACATTACCAAAACAATACATATGTGTTTTAAGTTGCAGATCAATGCAGGGGAGACAAAGGAATATAAGAGCCTCACCAAATCTGAGCCATGTCGCTAGTGGGAATTTGCTTGTAAAGTGACTCGTAGAAAATCCTAAGTGGATCTCTCTGCAGAATTGCAAAATCAACAAGAGAAATAAAACTTCAAACGAATTGGCCAATAAATCTAAAAAATCAGAGAAAGAGAGAGAGAGAGCAGCCCAAAAAGGTACCTCTTGAGGTTGGTCTCTCTTCTGACCAGGCAAATCATATACTTTCTTTTCTCTCTTTTTCTTTGGTTCTTCTTCTTTCTCTGTTTTCTTCTTCTCCTAAACCAGAGAGAGAGAGAGAGAGAGAGAGAGAGACTCATCAACACAATGCTACATCAAATTTCTCACAATTCTAATAGTTTATAATCAAACAGAGAGAAATATAAATAAAAACCGAACCTTTGAGACACCAACAGAGGAATTCCTCTTAGAAACAGGCTTCTTCTTCTCATCGTCTTCATCATCAATCTCCTCCTTCTTCTTCACTGGCGGCTTTGAACGAGATAATGTGATGGGTTTATCATCATCATCATCATCGTCTTCATCAATCTCCTCCTTCTTCTTCACTAGCGGCTTTGAACGAGATCTAGATAATGTGATGGGTTTGTCATCATCATCGTCTTCATCAATCTCCTCCTTCTTCTTCACTGGCGGCTTTGAACGAGATCCAGATGAAGATAACCTGATGGGTCTGTCATCATCATCGTCTTCCTTCTTCAATTTCTTCGAACCAGCATTGTTGGCATTCGTGGGTTTCTTCTTCGCAAGAGAACTCAGGCTCTTATTGTCTTCCTCAGCCTCCTCTTTATTCAAAGCTTTCGAATCCTCCGAAGGCATATCTTCTTCGATCAAACAAAAATTCGAAACCTTTACTGGAAAATTTTCGGGAGATTTGAGAAGAAGAAACCAACCGCACACCGCTGTGTTCCTCCTCCGCCAATTGTGCCCTAATCCAAAAATAAAAGGGTGCTTGGAACGGTGTCGTTTCATCTTCTATACCAAAATGCTAAAATTTCACATTTCATTGAACCGGACCAAAATTTCTATTTCTGACTTCGGTTTGGTTCAAGTCTCTCCTAAACCGAATAAGTTGGATTTGATTTGGTGAGTGAAGGAGAAAAAGCTCACTTTCACACACTCACTGGCTCTACAAACAATATATAAACCAAGAGAACAAGAAGAAGCCATATATGATCTTATTCAAAATATCAAACTCATACAAAAAGAAAGAAAGCATCAGCTACAATCGAAATAAAACCGGAAATCACACTTCTTCAAAGCCGCTTGAAATCTTTGTTGCATTGCCAAATGTTCTGCCATTGCTGCCTCCTCCTCTGATTAAGCTTCAAGACACAATAATATAGAGACTCTTATGAGTTTCCTAACTAAATCAATGCTGGGGTAGGGGGATAATTCTAAAGAACTTCTTAATAAACTAATGGGTGTGGTCAGTTGCAAAATATACACTAAGTTTCCTAATGAAAGAGTAATCTATATGGCTCCAGAAGATGGAGACTTCAACTTGGGAAGTCTAAAAGTCGAAGTGAACAGCTTTGGGATTTCTGTAACTGAGTCCGACGTCGTTGTGTTCACTCTTTTCCTCTTTGAGTTTTTGCTTACCTGATATAAAAAGAAAAACAATTTAAACTCAATATGTATATCTTCTGTAGATGATTGAAATTAATCAAATATTGTAATTCTGTTCTATTTTAAAACACACAGACACCACAAGCATACTCAAGTTAATAAACTACCTTTTCAGTAGATGATGATGCAGCAGACTTCTCTTTCTTAGCAGTTATATGAGATCCCACCGTGTTTCCATTGCTACGCTTTTCAAGTTTTGTGCATCGAGTTAAAACCGGTGTAAAACCACGAGACTTCTTCAAAGACTCAAGATCCCGTGAGAGTTTTGAGATCTCCTCATCTTTCTTAGTAGAATTCGTCTCCATTTCAGCCATCTTAGCCTTTAACCTTGAGATAGTCTCATCCTTCTCTTGATTAGCTGACTGAAGCTGCTCTTGATAAGATATAAGACTAGAAACTTTCGAATTTGCTTCAGCAATCTCATCATCCTTTGTCTTCAACTTAACACTAGATCCACTTTCAATACGTTCGAACTGTTCCCACGCAAACCCATTTTCTCGTAGAAGATCAGATACCACACATTTCTTTTCAGCAGCAAGCTTCTCATACTCAAGCTTCAGTTTTCTGATTTTTGCCTCCAGTGACTTAATAGCTGAACCTTCTGATCTGCCACTTTCATCCTGCATATACACATAAAGAAGAAGCATTTGTATGAGTTCCTGAAACCAAAAAGCCTACAGTAGCTTACAAAATATAAAACTTTCACTTACATTTGTAGTATTCAGAGTTAAGAAATCAAACCAAGCTTTGAAGTCCTTTAACTCATCCATCGTCTGTTCTGCAATTTCCATGAAACAAAGAATGAAACTTTAGTCCGTAGGAAACAAAAGGAGCGAACTTGATTATAAAATCTTTACCAAAACAGTCACTTACCCAACTTCAAATTGCAAAGAGAACGATCGCTGTCCTTTAATCCGCACAAGAGATTGCATTTAGAGGTCTCAAGCGACTGCATCTTCTTCATCGCTTCAATTTCTTTCCTCATCTGTAACAATGAGAATAAATTCAGACGAATTAAGTACATTAAACTTCAAAATTCTTAAGCGAAACCCTAAAAAACCCTAACTTTATCGGAAATCAGGAATCAAAAAGGGGGTTTTTACCAGAGAGAGTTGATCTTCGTAATTTCGAACATCAATAAGCCAATTCTCGCACTTAGTATTGATAGAACTTTCAATCATCTTCATATCTTTGAGAAGCGCTTCGACTTGGTCTTGCTTCGTCTGTATAATCTTGACCAAACTCTTGAATATTATATCCCAGTTTTCCCGTTCCGAAGATTCTCCAGTCACCGATTTAACACCCATCTCGCAATACCCAAGTTCCAATACCAATTCAAAGAAGTACAACACTTCACAGCAAGAGTTGTAGAGAGAGAGAGAGTGATTTTAGAGAGAGAGAGAGATAAGACCGTTATGAGTTGCACAATACCAAAAAAAAAAAACAGAGAGAAAGAGAGATTCTTTGTTAATCGATTCGGAGCGTTTAAAGTTTTAAACTTTACAGCCACCCACGGCTCTTCAATGGGCCTTTAATGGGCTCGTTCTTCTACCAATTGAATAAACCGGAGCATGAATTTGTGAATTCGTGATTAAAACCACCAAACCGGTGAGCATTAATTTGTGAATGATTAAAACCAAACCGGTTTAGTGTAATAAATTAGATAGATGCATCAGACAAGACAAGAGACCCTTTTTGCAAAAACAGAACCAGAAACTATCAGTCTCTCACCTAACAGCTTCCACGTGTCGACCTCGCGAAAGTAATGGCATTGGCATTGTTGTATGGTTGCGTTAAGAAATCTACAGATTCATTCATTCCCCAAATTCGATTCGAAGTTGTTTGATATAAATCATTCATTTTAATCACACATTGATCTCTGAGAGAGAGAGAGAGAGAGAGAGAGAGAGAGAGAGAGAGTTGTTGTTGTGAATCGAAGGATGAAGGCGGAGAAGAGTCAGATTCAGTCGGTGATGGCGTGGATTCGCCGGCAGCCGCCAAAGGTGAAGGCTTTTCTTGCTGTGGTTACGGCAATGGCGGTGCTTGTTTTCCTCAGGGTGATTGTTCATGAACACGACAACCTTTTCATCGCTTCTGAGGCTGTTCATGCCCTTGGCATCGGTGTTCTTATCTACAAACTCACAAAGGAGAAGACTTGCGCTGGTACGTTATATATATATATACTTTCAAATCATGGAAATTTCTGTGTTCTTCTATTGGTTTTTAGGGATTTGATTCTAGAAACTGCGATGCTGTCGTGTTTTTGACATGTTTGAAATTTTCAATAGGGATATCTCTCAAGACGCAGGAGCTAACGGCTTTGTTTCTGGCTGTGAGACTGTATTGTAGCTTTGTGATGGAGTTTGATCTTCACACGTTACTTGATTCAGCTACTTTGGTGACCACTCTTTGGGTCATTTATATGATTCGTTTCAAGCTTAGACCCACTTATATGGAAGACAAAGACAATTTTGCTATCTACTTTGTCGTATGTTTACCAAACTCTTTCTTTTCACTTTGGTATAGTTTTAATGTGTTTTGAGTGTTGAACTTGTTTGGTAGAAGAATGTTACTATTAGAGAGAAGTCTGCTTTCAGCTCAGTGCAATGCTAGAGTAAAGGCTTTTTTCGTTTTGACTATATGTCTCTATGTATGTGTTCAATTTTTGTTTATAGATGTCACTATTTGACATTAAAGCTTTGAAATCACATTTTTGGACTTATTTAGTAGTTGTATCATATACTCGCGCTTTACCTAAGGTTATATCAAGAATCAAGAACAGAGTTATTGAACTTGTTTACTGATAGTTATTGAGAATCTTCATATCAATGTAATGTTTTAAGAGCTTTTTCTCTTTCTTGTTTCAGGTAATCCCATGTGCTGTTATATCTTTCTTCATTCATCCATCAACACGTCACCACATCATAAACAGGATTTCTTGGGCATTCTGTGTCTATCTTGAAGCTGTTTCAGTTCTTCCTCAATTAAGGGTCATGCAAAACACTAAGGTACTCGATACTAAATCGTTAAGTTTTTGTTTTGTTACAAAAAGGGCTGAGTCTGAATCTTTCTCGAATGTTATGTCTTTTTTTGGTCAGATTGTGGAACCATTCACTGCACATTACGTGTTTGCTCTGGGAATTGCTAGGTTCTTGAGTTGTGCACACTGGATCCTTCAGGTTATTGAGTTTTTATTCTTGACAGACTACACATAATAAGGTCATATTGTCTCCATTTTGTAATGTTTTCTAAAACATGATTTAAATGCGCGTAGGTGTTGGATACGCAAGGGCGGTTACTGACTGCATTAGGGTCTGGACTGTGGCCTGTAATGGTCCTCCTCTCTGAAATCGTTCAAACCTTCATTCTCGCAGATTTTTGCTATTACTATGTTCAGAGGTAAAAACATTTTTACTGTGGCCTGTAAAATGGTCCACCCATTAGATATAATTGCCACATTGTTGGAATGTTATTCTAATAGAATGTTTCTGTTTTTGGGAACAGTTTAATGGGTGGACAGCTCGTTCTCCGTCTCCCATCTGGTGTGGTGTAAGAAGCTTTTCGGAATGGGTCGCTTGAGCATGTGGAGGTTTAATGATTAGAGATTTTGAGATACTCCTATAAGTTAAAAGTTTTTGATAGCAAAGAAGCATTAAATTTAGAATTAGCTTTCCAAAAATAATGTTAGTTCGGATCTCGTTTGTGATGACGTTTTTACTCGACGATCATATGACTTCAAAGTTCACAAACAACGCCTACAGTTCCAACTTTTGGCCCATTGGACAAAAAGAATTATAGAAACCTCTGCCGTTTTTAAAAATTGGTTGGAAACAGAACATCAAAACTGTGATGATAAAAAGTACGCCATGGTGTTCTTTAATATGTTTAGAAGACAGAAGACTCTTAGTGTCAGAGGTTGCTTGATCCCTGAGTTCTCATTTTACTTCCTAATTTATTTTACAACATTAAAAACAAAAATTAGATATCCTCTCCAAATTTATCTGACTTGAACTCTTTTCGTCGTAATGAGATCAAACAAGTTATGAGAGGTTTGTATGGGACTATACGTCTACTGTCTACATATAGAACTATTGTGTCACAGACAATTCGTACGTCCGTAAACATTATGCTATAAGAACTAACAACTAAAACCAGCTTAGCAGCTTCAACTTCCATAGTTAATATATAGTTGAAAACAGATGATGAAAAGGCTCAAATAGTTGATAACACGAACACGAGCTTAAGAGAAGAAAATTTGAGTTATGTATAAGAAGAAAAGGAAAAAGAGACATGAAATCAACCATCAATATGTTTGACTAAACATAAAAACCGTCGTGATGATGAACAATCCGGTCTTCACTTTCTTGTTGAGACTTATTGAAAAAGTCTATACAATCTGAGATAGCTTCACTGTAGTGAGAGTGTGAGGAGTAGTACGAATTACTGCACGATATCTTCGGCGTCTCTAACCTCTCACAACCATTGCTGGAGTCAGCGGTTTTGTGAGGACGCACGGTGGAGGAAGAGGAAGGAAGGAAGACTATCCTCATGAAAATCTTGCGGAATTTTGAGAAGAGCTTCATGGACGAAGATACACCTATGAAGCTCTTTTTATTGTGATTATGATGACGGTCTAAGTAATGATGATGGTTAAGTGGTTCGTTTATATGAATGGTGAATGAGTGCGAGTGTGTGTTAGGAGGAGCTCTCTCAAATGGCTTTTGCATAGTTTTGGGGAGTATATTCTATATAAAGTTTATTATTATAGCCTGTCTTGCATGTGTTTTGTTTGATTGTGATGCTCGTTTATATAGACTTTTTTATACACATTGTAAGGGGTTGTTAGGAGCTTTCATAATCTAGTTTTTTTTTTTTTTTAATGAAGAGTTGTTAAATATTGAAATATTAAAATTTGAAGGATTAATATAAACGTTAGTGAAAAAGTGAGTTGAGAGATTAAGTGTATGATGTTGCATGTGAACAAATCATTTGTATGGGTTCCTCTGTCTTCGGCAAAGTGAACTTTTCTTTTTCTATGAAACTTTTTGGATATAGAATTGGCTGTATGGATTAGTCAGCTATCATCTTCAGGGTGGATTTAAATAATTTTATTATGATTACTTTGATGATCAACCAAGAAATTCAAGTGATTCAATCAGCTAAACTATTTGCGTTTTGTTCATAAATCTATATTATTAGTACACAATATATCATATGGATTGAAGGATTCAATAAAAGGGGAAACAGTTTGACCAAATTTTTGTATATATATTAATGTCCAATAGTTATTATGAAACCAAATCTTACTTTGGGAATTTTGACTAATTTATAGAAAAAAAATAGAAGTAGGTTATCACTTATCACATGGAATGAGACCGAGCTTTCGTTGACAATGAGGAAACATATTGCCGAGAATTGATCAACGATTAATCATGAGCTGATTATACAAATGCAAAATTAAAAAGCTAAATTGTACTCTCTAGCTACTAAGTAATTATCATGGTGTTTGAAAATAAGCTGTGGTCCTGCTTCAGATACATTGTACACTTGGCTTTGAACTAGTTAATCAGTCACGAACATTTTAGGACCATTCCGTAAATATTAATTCAAAATAAAATAAAATGATTATAATCGGCTAGAGAACAAAACAAGAGTTTGATGTTAAATCTGAGTATGTTTTTTTCCAAAGAAGAGCATAGGCTTTTGGTGTAATGATTATAGGATGAGGGGTTCTAGTTATAGTATAACTTATATTTGGTTGGTATAATTAAACTTAAGAGAGTTATGATTATGTCTTCTACTTAAAGATAAAACAACACCTGGATAATCATAACTTAGTTTAATTACTTTATCATTTCTCTCAAATTATTACGACTAACTAATTTAAAATTCAATTGGTTTAAGGTGTTGGTGTATAGAAAAAAAAATAAATACTATTTATCTACTAACAACTGGACGGGATTTGTGAATTCGAGAACCTCCAAGTCGGTTGATCTGCTCATATAGATAACACATCCCAATATAATGGTCCAAACATCGACAAAACAAATATAGGTAACTATTTGAGTCGAGATGGTGACACTAAAACTTACGCATCCTATCATTCTATTTCATTACATTACGGATAAGGCCTAAGGAAACAGAAATTGTTTTTAGTTGAATTCTGGAACTTGAGACACCTTGTTGGATAGTTACTAATCAAAATCCACCCACGGTACATTTTATCACTATAGTAAATTGAAAATCCTTTCGGCTCAAATCCTTAAACCATTCTTTACGGTAAATTTGTAGTACTTATACTGATTCTTTTTTTTTTTTTTGGGTAACGTGAGAAACGATTGTAATTAAAACAATAAATTGATGACTCGTGTAGTTTATAATTTTTGAGAAATAGTTGAGGAGGTATATATGTAAAATATTTGTTGACGACGATGGATAAGAACAATAATAGTGGATTGTATACCATTCAATACACACACCATAGAATATTTCTATTACCTGTTGATTTAATATTTTAAAAAATGATCATTTTATTTAATTAATGAGCATTCTTCAGAGTTCAGACTATACCTTACCGACATATGTATGTATGTATTAATGTATGTGTCACAAGATTTTACTTAAAAAATTATATGCAAGCAATCTAGCCTACTTGACTCGCATTCATATTTCTTATGATGATATCGATTTGAACGAGAAACCCTAATTGTTTCTACACACAATATTCACGTTTTGGGATTAAATCCTTTAATTTACAGAAGTTAAAGGAAACAAAATATATATATATATATATATATATATATATATATTTCAAAATCTGATAACAAATGACGATGAAGATGGTCTAGTTATCTCCTTGTTATTTAGACATAGTTAACACTTAACACGAACGATGATCAAGATTCAAGCATAATTATTAATTACCACCACCATTTTTTTCATTAGAGAGACATGTTCTTTAATTTCCGGTGGAATTAAAGAGATATATACTAATTATTGGTGGAGGAAGAGATGCCGAGAACTCCAGCCCACACTTGCTTCCTAACCTTTGATCTCTGCGGCTGAATCCCAAAGGAGCCACCACCTCCACCACCACCTCCACCCCCACCGTTACTACCGCTGCTGCCGCCGTTTCCACCGACAGTCGTTGTTGAAGATTGGCCACTAGGGTCGCTCATGTTTTTTTGCTTTCTTGTTTCCACCGAAGAGTGCTTGTACAAAAGAAATGAAAAACTAAAAGTTGGATAGTTATAGTCGTCGGGATCACGAGAGAGACACGAGAAGGAATTTTTTTTTTTTTTTTCTTTTCTACCGCTTGCAATGAAAGATGTACAAACTTCTGCACAATGTAGCTTAATATTTAGATAAATTTATTTTATAATTTATAGGAAAATAAATAAATATATATAATATATTAACTATTTAATTGGCATATAGATAGTTTATTAATTTGTAAAAAATAAAGTGAAAATGTAATGTTTTGAGTAGAAAATATAGTTTTTGAAAGATATCTCGAATGAGGTTTGACAAAAAAAAAAAAAAAAAAAAAAAAAAAAAAAAAGATATCTCGAATGAGAAACGCTTTCATAAAAAAATCTTTTACTTTATTTTTTTATTTTTAGTAAGAGTCTCCCAATAGAAATGCTCCAAAGTATGATCTTATCTTCGAATCCAACGGTGCATAACTAATCGAAGCCATGTGTTACTTACTACTACTACGCACTAGTCACTACGATATATGAAATATCTTTAGCAACAACATTAATTATTTTATTAGAGATGCAGCCGCCACGCCACGCACTCAACCTATACCACTCACAGTCTCACACCACCATTATTGAGGCCTTCACTCGTCAGCATGACGCATTCACTTTGACGTCATTAATTAGTAGCTACTCTTTTCTTTTTAAAGAGGGAAAAAAAACCTAAATGGCGAAATGTATAATTTGTCAAATACGTACATGGCAAATTATACATTATACTGTATACACTACAAGTATGAAAGTTAACGAAGTCATAAGGAGGATACTGGTCAAATATAAAATAACATCTCTAGACAAAACGGATTTCGACTTTTAACGATATTTGTTAAACATCAACCTGAAGTCAAAATGTGAATAGCTGTGAATAATACAACAAATAATATTTGTTCAAAGCCCCTAAATTTTGACATAGTAAGGACGCAAGTTATTTCAGATATTAAAAGGCAATTTTCATCTCAGTTATTGATAATTTTGATTATTTACAAATTTTCTCATGTTTGACATTTCTTATATTTATAATTTTTATAATATAGTTATTGTAATTTACCCAAAATGTAATTTTATCATTTGCAGCGGTACGCCTGTTTGTATGTTGTATGGGCCTAGCAATCAACAATCAAGAGAATTAGCCCAAACGTAACGGGTCCAGTCAACCAACGTTTATAGAAGTTAACAGATCCACTGTGGCACTCAAGTAAGCTAATTTCTCTGGTGAAATCCAGGTAGGTTCAAGCCTGAGCATTGGAATCGTTTTTTTTTTTCCTCCTCAGTCTCAAGACTCTGAAAATTCTACATCAAAAGAACAGATCAAGATCCAATATTTAAGTCTGAAGTTTGAAAAATTTACATCGAACTAAAACGACAAATAACATCATTAATAGAATCGATTATTCCTGTTTTAGAAAGAAACCATTATAAAAGGTAAGAGTTCTGAACTTTTTGTGTTTGCTTTTTTAGCGCGGTACTCCCGTTGAACGAGCTTTCCTCAGACTCCCGCGAGTGACCCTTAGTGTTTCCTCCATTATCGTCTCTTTCGCAGATGACGCTCGCTGAATCGCAGACGCTGGTTGTGGTGACGCTGCAACAATCGGTGCCGCTTTCTCTTCCTCTGTTGACAATGGCTGTGGCGGATCAGCGTTTGTTTTCGTGGCGGTTGAGGGAGATGGTGGTGGTCCAGGTGGAGGTAGAGTAGTGAGTTTGGTTTGCGACACGCTTGCTTTTGCTTCTTTGATCTCTGTTTGCTGTTGTTGTTGTAGCTGCTGCTTACGCGGGGAGGATGAAGGAGGCTTTGGTGATGATATAGGTTCTTTGGTTAGAAGCTGTGGTTTCTTTGATTGCAGACGCGCTTGAGGAATGGAAGCTGCTTGGCTCGTCGTCTTAAGATCCGGTTGTTTCTGTTTATCCTCTTCTGCTTCTGCGTGCTTCTTTACCTAATGAATCAAGAAAGTGAGAAACACTCATCAACATTATCACCATTGTACAAGGAGAAACATATTTTAATGATCTTCTAGCGAGCATATAGAAGAAGATGAAAAGCAGATAGATCCCTACGTTGCTACTCTTGGTATTTTTAAAGTGCATAAATATGAGTACCTTAGGCTGAGGTTTTGGTGTTGATTGTAGAGCTACAAACTGAAGGATATCTGTGATTCTTGTTTGTCCATAGGACACTGCTTTTCTGCAGTATATAACTGCCATATCTCCAGCTTTGGTCCTTAGCTCAATCAAGTTACGGTCGATTTCATTTTCATGCTTCGCAACATATGGTCTAAAGAAGGAATCGTAAACGTATGTAGTTCCCTGTGGAAAGAAAAGAAAAGTACAGTGAGATAGAACTCAAATGGATCACATACAATGGTACTACTACTAACTGACTATCATTTAGCTACCACTAGAGTTTACTCACTCTGGTCTTGGGGAACCAAAGATATATGACAAATGCCAGCTTTGCTTCGCTGTATAGCGGAACCCTTCATGAAACCAGGAACAGAAACAAAGTAAGTACATCATATATCTCAATTTTCATTTGAAAGCAATCCTATATCAATAAGACCAACCAGGAAGCAAAAGCATCGCCAACTCTTTCGAAAATGGTCAAAGCAGCCACCAAAATCCTGCAACAAGTTTGAAAAGAAAACTAGACTTTAATTTACAACAAAAGAAAACTCATAGATTAGAAGAAAGAGATGAGAAAGCCAATCAACACAAACCAATATTGGCACCAGAACCGAAGCTGTTGCATCTCAGGCTTATTCTTCTCAACCGCTTTGTAACATTCATAAGCAGGATACGCATATCCAAATACCATTCTGCCAACAAACGAAAAGTCAAAAATACAAATTCACAAAATCCCTTGATCAAGTAGTTAATACTAATGAAACCTCAAATAAAAGAGATCAGATTCATACACAAGCCCTCTTGTTAGAAACGATCCAATCATTGTGCACACCTGATAAAAAGGAACAATAAAAAAATATAATCATCAAGCCACACAAATTATATGAAGAACATACAACAAAAGATGCATGAGTATATATATACTATTTCAACTAACAAGAATCAATACTCATAACAAGATTAGAATCAATCAATGAACCGAACCCTACTATGTAATTTCTCCAGCTAAGGTATACATTAACTTTTTACAAAAAAACTCATATAGCTGGATCATCTAATGCTCTCTCAACCAACTAACACATAAAGAATCACGAGTAATCATTAAAGCTTAATCCTATGAACGAATGTACATTTGAAATCTACTCTTCTTAATCCTTACTGGTAAAATTAAATTAGTGTCGGCGATGAGATGACTAGAGCAAATTCAAATGTGATAACCTCAGAGGATTCAAGTGAACGAGATTTGTGTTCGATTTTGTTTTTTTTTTTAATCTCAGAGCTCTCTTCGAATTTTGAAAATCGAAGCTACGAATCTAGAGAAGATGCACAAATTTGAAATCGATTGCAACTAAAGCATCTGATACAGAAACTAAAAACAAGGAAGTGAAGATTGATGAATAAGAGCTTCAAATCGATCGCCATTGATAAAACAAACACATTAAACTGAGCTTCAACCGACTGAACAAATAATACCTCCTGAAGAAAAGAAAAAAGTTTCTGGAAAGTGAATCGAATCGGAACAGTTCAAAGTAGACTTCGGCGGAAACGATTTCGAAATGTCGGCGGACGGAGCAGATTGATCGGCGTAATGCGGCCGGAGACCGTTACGCAGACGGCGGCGAGAGCGAGAGAGCGGGGAAAGAGACAAAATGATTATGAGAAAGAAAAAAAAAAGAGTAAAATAATACAATTCAATTTTTTTTTATTTTTCTTGTCAAATAATACTACTATTTACTTTTATTTGAAAGGGGGTTAAGTGATCCTCTGTGTTATGAGCTAGCGTACACTACGATTCTTAGAGGTTAATCTCTCCTGTGATTTGAATTGGACGGTTTAGATCTTTAACATCTGGGATTCGATGAATGGTATACTGTAGTCACTTTGTAGCTTATCGTTGCTAGTCTTACTATGATCCAAGCTTTTCTTGTGAATTCTGTGCTGGAATTTATATACTTTTTACCAATTTGATCATTTTTTTTTCTTTGGATTCTTTTTATTTTCTTAATTTGATTGGTTGACTGATTTATTTTCCCCTAAAATAGTTAATGAGTATGGCTATAATTGTTCATATAATTATGACCAAAATGGTAGTTTATCTTTTGATGAATTCTTTGGTGGATTTTTATTTTTCCTACTAATTTGGTCCCTTTTCCCCATTGAATTATATATAATTCCTATTAATGTTTTACACTATTCTACAAACAATAAATAAGTATGGCTATAATTTACCAAACATTTGAAGTCTTCATAACAATGATTTGTAATTTGTAAATATAAAATGATAAATATTTTATATTTAGAATTTTACTGTTACATGAAAAATTAGACTTTGGTTTTATGTTCTATCAAGTGAATTCATTATGCATCATGAGTTCATGACCATAAAAATACCAAGAGCAGGGAAAGAGACAAAATGCTAATGACGGAAATAAAGGTAATTACAAAAAAAAATTGAAAAACCATAGTAGCTATTGTTACACAAGTCACACTGTTTTTAGTTTTCCTTATGAGCCATTTTTAAATATTTACTTTTATTAAAATGGTGTTAAGGGATCTCCTTGCAATTGCTTAATAAACCATACAATTGGGACAATAATTTTAGACCAGCAGCATTATAGCATTCAAATCAAATAAATCATACAAGTCAAACAAATTATACGAAATATTTTTTTTCAAGTTTGAATCTAAATTTTAGATTTGGAGAGAGGGAGTAGGAAATGGTTTGTTTAAGTCCTAATGACATAATAATAACAATGAGAAACTTAGTTCTCAATTGTAATCTATTTAATTTGATTCGACAAATCTCGTGCACAAAATCTTATTTTATAATAAATTTTTTTAACCATATAAGTATAATAATTTAAAAATTACTTTAGTCGAAAAAATAGAATAATTTGTTGTTGCCAAATCAGAAAAATGTATGTACCATGTCAGTTTTTTATTTGAGTATAATATTATCATCCTTTAATGAAATATATATATATATATATATATTCTTTTAATCATTTTAATTAGAAAAATAATGAAAGCTGCGAAAGCTCACACCACACGGCCAAAAGCTGAGCAACATGACGGTGAGTATCTATATTGTTTGACCAAATATGATGCACACACGGAATGTTTTGGTTATCACACACTACTTTAATGCAAAGATGATAACCAAATATGATGACCAAATACATATTTTACAATAGACGTGTTTTTTCGAACTAATAATTATTACGGATTTATTTTAAAACTAGTTTCATAATAGAACTAAGGGTAAACTATATTTGCATTACTATATACGTAAAACATGGAACTCAAAATTAAGTAGCACTAGATAAAGCTTGGAACTTAATACAATATCGTGTCCAAATTTCTGTAATGTTGGGAAATCTAAGTGGCAAAAATAAGTATACAAAGTCACACAAACCGTTTCGATTCGCCTAGCGCTGCTTCGCTAACACTGATGGCTCCTCAATCTTACAAAGGTTTATCTACATTGCCAAAGATTCTGAGACTCCAGCTCAATATCAAAATTCTGGACAAGGAAACCAGCTCAATATCAAAGATTGTTAATCTTGTTGCTTTGGAAATGATAATGAAAAAAAAGGGTCGTCTCTCTGCCCTCCTTGCAGAGACTGAGGCAGAGATCTCATCACTGATAAACCTCCATAGATTTAATCTCGTTGATCGTTGCAAGGGAGAATTCTCCCTTGATGATGCTGATATACGTCGTCCTATTACTATTCAGTTTGTTTTTAAGTGTTTATTTCCCTTATTGAAAAGACTTAACCTTAATTAATTCCAGACTTGTGTAATTAAGGCTTATGAGCCAAAAAAAAAAACATACAACCAGATTTTATATTCTACATCATTGGATCATATACAATTTTGAACCCATATATTTTGATGAAAATTATATATGATTGATAGGAAAAAAATTAAATGTCAGATACACAATTTTTAAAAATATAAAAATCAGCTGTCTTATAAAATTAAATCTGATCAAAAAAATCATGAATTTAACTTGACGTCCAGGCGAGATGGATCAAACTGGTGACCTCACAATTGTTGACTGTTAACTGTTGTAAGCATATTAATCTTATTTATACTGGTTCTGAAACATTATCTAAAATTTTTTTAGCCGATGTGAGACGTTGTACATAGTTCTTTTATTTCCATAAATTTAAAATTTTCATTTTTCTAAAAATTCTTAATATAGAAAATTCTGGAAATTTAAAAAAATGTTAATGAATGACATGTCAAATTCTGATAGGTTGTTTAAAATAATTCTTAATATAGGAAATTCTGGAAATTTTAGAAAATATTAATAAATGATATGTCAAATCTTGTTTAAAATCTTATTTGGACAGTTTTAGGACCTTACTTTTATTTAATATAGATTAGTTTTTCGACGCAATCAGAGAAGAGAATAATTTGGCCAGAAGCCCAAAAAATTTAGGCCTACAAATTAATAAAAAAGAAAACTTTTAAAAATGCAATAATAGGAGATTGAAAGATTCGAACTCCTTACCTCAGGATCTACACTTAGACTAGACCCGTTACCAACTGAGCTGAATAAAAAATTTGGATGCTCAAAATCGAAAGGTTACTTATATCATAAACGGCTACAATCACATGTTTGGCTTGCTTGGCCTCAACGCCATAACGGGTAAATAAAAACCGGATGCGGTGGTTGAAGTTGACTAAATGACTCGTAATGAATTTTACAGGTAACCAAAAAAAGAAGAAGTTGATTAAAACATTAGAACGTCATGGCAACTACCAAATTGGGACATTGCAACTCGCCCACGTTGCTTCCTTCCCAGGCAAGGGGTACTCCCGTAATTACGAAAACAAAATTGGCAAAAACGGATCCCGTCCCGCGTGGTTTGATCAGTGTCGGTGCGCCCTCTCTATTTCCTTATTTTTAGCCAAAATCTGTTTGCTTTCGAAATCCCTAGATCTAGCTCTGTTTTTTTCAAAAAGAAAAAATCGACCTAAGGAGAACAAAATGGTGGCGAAACCAAAGTCAAGATGTTGTTGTTGTACTTGGTTCATTGGTATCATCGTCTTAATCGCTGTTATTCTCGCGGTCGTTTTAACATTCAAGCATAGATCAAACCACTCCAATGATGATCAACCTGGCTCCATTGACAAGAAGTACGCTGATGCTCTCAAGATCGCTATGCAATTCTTTGATATCCAGAAATGTATACAATTCTTGCACCCCACCCTCCTCCATTTTTTTTTTTAAATCACATTTCTCGTTTCTTTTGTTCGTTGTAATGCTTATCTCAAATTGTGAATATTACGGTCTCCGAACTCATAGCTTTTTGAATATCATTTTTTTCTTGAATTACATTTTCAATGTGTTTTTCGCTTTTGGCACATATTATATATATTCATCTTTTGATGCAGCTGGTAAGCTAGAGAACAACAAGATATCATGGAGGGGAGATTCAGGTCTTAAAGATGGAAGTGAAGCAAGTATCGACCTATCCAAAGGTCTATACGATGCTGGAGATCACATGAAGTTTGGTTTCCCTATGGCTTTCACTGCTACAGTTCTCTCCTGGTCCATTCTTGAGTACGGTGATCAAATGGCTTCTGTTGACCTATTGGATCATGCTAAATACTCTCTCAAATGGACTACTGATTTCCTTATCAATGCTCATCCTTCTCCAAATGTTCTCTATATTCAGGTACGTTAATGCTCGTTGCATCATTATGTATATGAATCTTTGATTAGAGTACTGATTTAGATTTATTCAATTTGTTTTTTTAAATCATGGAGGTGGGAAATCCGGAGACGGATCATAAATGCTGGGATAGGCCAGAAACTATGACTAGGAATAGAACTCTTACCAAGGTTGATACAGAGACTCCAGGGACTGAGGTTGCTGCGGAGACAGCAGCAGCTATGGCTGCAGCATCTTTAGTCTTTAAAGAAAGTGATACCAAGTATTCAAGCACGCTTCTGAAGCATGCGAAGCAGTTGTTCGATTTCGCAGACGATAACAGGGGATCTTACAGTGTCAGCATACCTAAGGTTCAGCCTTATTACAACTCAACTGGATATGGGGATGAGCTTCTTTGGGCTGCTTCATGGTTGTACCATGCAACAGAGGATAAAACATACCTTGACTTTGTGTCGAAGAATGGTGAAGAGTTTGGTAATTTTGGAAGCCCGTCGTGGTTTAGTTGGGACAACAAGCTTCCAGGAACACATGTAAAATAAAGACAAGACACTTCTTTATAAATCATATGATTCATGTTCTTGCTTGTTTGATTAATTTAACATTTTGGTGTGACGACTTGTTACGTTTGCAGATACTATTATCAAGATTAACCTTCTTCAAGAAAGAGTTATCAGGAAGCAAAGGACTTGAAGGTTATAAAGACACAGCAAAAGCTGTCATGTGTGGACTTATACCAAGCTCCCCAACAGCTACATCTAGTAGAACTGATGGTACTTTTCTTACACCTCACGTTAAAACCATTCACTAATGATAGAAATATATCTGAATCATCACTTATTGTTAGTTATCTAATTTTGTTTTGATAGGTGGTCTAGTATGGGTTAGTGAATGGAATGCGCTGCAACACCCTGTGTCCTCAGCATTTTTAGCTACACTGTACAGTGACTATATGCTCACCTCTGGTATTAAGGAACTGTCTTGTGATGATCAATCCTTTAAACCTTCAGATCTCAGAACATTCGCCAGATCTCAGGTCCGTACGTATAGATTACTATAGGAATGAGGTTACCAAAATAGTCTATAAAATTAACATCACATTCAGAGAACATAACTTGATATATAAATATATAATGTGCAGGCTGATTACATGTTAGGGAAAAATCCAGAGAAAATGAGCTATTTGGTGGGATATGGTGAGAAATATCCAGAATTTGTGCATCATAGAGGAGCATCGATACCAGCTGATGCAAACACAGGATGCAAAGATGGGTTCAAGTGGCTTAACCCGGACGAACCAAATCCAAACGTAGCTTATGGTGCACTTGTTGGTGGACCGTTTTTGAACGACACGTTTATAGACGCAAGGAACAATTCTATGCAAAACGAGCCAAGCACTTATAATAGTGCTCTTGTCGTTGGTCTCTTGTCAAGTTTGGTTACTATGTCTTCCTCAATAGAATCCTTTTAATTAGAAATCACACACACCTTATTTGCTTCATTCTATAAATGTTATGTAATGTATAAAAATGTTAATGATATATGGTTTTGTCGAGAGCATTTACAAATGAAATGGTCCCCAAAGAACAAAGAAGGGGTGAAAAGGACATTTCACAGAAAAGGCAATAATTACATCCACAAACCAAAAATGCTCTGCAAACTAGAAAAGAAGCAAAAGAGCCAAAAGTGGAGAAACGTGTGATGGATCTCTTTCAGTCTTCGTCTTCTTCCTCCAACATGTTCGACCCTTCACTGTTCACTCTCTACTCTCCACTTCTCTCGCTTCTTTCCCAAAGTAGCTATCTTTACAAAGATCCATGTCTCTTCTGATCAGATCCACGTACGTTTCACACCTCACTCTCTACCAACCTAGAAACTCAAAATCATCCTCTTTCACCAATCAAATCTCCTTCTTCTCGTCTTTTAATCACAACCCTTTTGTTAATTTGGTCTATAAACGAAACCCAACAATAATGCAATCTGTTTCTCCTTCTTCTTCTTCGAAAATGGCTGTTAAGAGCTCCTTGATTGACCCAGACGGTGGTGAATTGGTGGAATTGATAGTACCGGAATCTGATATTGCGGCGAAGAAAGCTGAATCAGAGACGATGCCGAAAGTGAAACTGACGAAGATTGATCTTGAGTGGGTACATGTGATCAGCGAAGGTTGGGCTAGTCCTTTGAAAGGGTTCATGAGAGAAGATGAGTATTTGCAAAGTTTGCATTTTAATTCTCTTAGGTTACAAAATGGTACTTTTGTCAACATGTCGCTTCCTATTGTTCTTGCTATTGATGATGACACCAAACAACAGATCGGATCATCCCAAAACGTTGCTCTTGTTAGCCCCCAAGGTGATATCATCGGTTCTCTCCGAAGGTATACATATATCAAAATTACAACTTTGTTATGTTTCTTCAAGGAGTAGAGTCTTAAAGTATAGTCCTGGCTTGTTGATTTGTTGATATGTGTAATCCTGTTTATAAAGTAATGTACTTTTTTATATATGAATCTTTGTTTGTGAATTGTAGTGTAGAGATATACAAACACAACAAGGAAGAGAGGATAGCTAGAACTTGGGGAACTACTTCTCCAGGACTGCCTTATGTGGAAGAATACATTACTCCATCTGGAAACTGGCTCATTGGTGGCGATTTAGAAGTTTTTGAGCCGATTAAGTATAACGATGGGCTTGATCATTACAGGCTCTCTCCCAAACAGCTTAGGAAAGAGTTTGATAATCGTCAGGCTGATGCTGTGTTTGCATTCCAGTTAAGGAATCCTGTGCACAATGGACATGCTCTGTTGATGAATGATACACGAAAAAGGCTTTTGGATATGGGTTACAAGAACCCTATTCTCTTGCTTCATCCTTTAGGAGGTTTCACGAAAGCTGATGATGTTCCTCTTGATGTTCGAATGGAACAACATAGCAAGGTAAAATAATTCACTGGTCTTTCTCTGAGTTTGTCTTCCTTATAAATCATTTAGGTTATGATTTTATTTGATTATGATGTTGTAGGTTCTAGAAGATGGAGTTCTTGACCCAGAAACTACTATTGTCTCGATATTTCCATCACCAATGCACTATGCTGGTCCAACTGAAGTTCAATGGCACGCCAAGGCTAGGATCAACGCTGGTGCTAATTTCTATATTGTAGGTCGTGATCCTGCAGGAATGGGCCATCCTACTGAGAAGAGAGATCTTTATGATCCTGATCATGGGAAGAAAGTCTTAAGCATGGCCCCTGGACTTGAGAAACTAAATATTCTTCCATTTAGGGTAACATAACATAATTTCTTGACTGCAAAATCTTAGTTTCTTGATTATCTCTGAATATGCTACTTCAGTTCTCAATCATGTGTGTTGTTTGTATCTTTCAGGTTGCAGCTTATGATACAGTCGAGAAGAAGATGGCATTTTTCGATCCTTCTCGTGCAAAAGAGTTTCTTTTCATTTCTGGAACAAAGGTAAGAGACCGAGTCTTGTGATTCTTACTGAAGGCTCCAGTTTCCAAGAGTCATCTTGATTGCGATTAGACCTGAGTTTTTTTTCTCGGTTTTCTTGTTTTTTTTTCTTATAGATGCGAACTTATGCAAGAACAGGGGAGAATCCTCCAGATGGGTTTATGTGTCCGAGTGGATGGAATGTTCTTGTCAAATACTATGAGAGCTTGCAAGAAAACGAAGAATCGTCAAAACAACAAGCCGTTGTTTCAGCCTAAAGAATCTAATTAGCATCTCTTCCAGAATTGAAGCTTCTTAGTGATCTATAAGAGGCTTTTTGTTTCACCTTTTGGAATTGTATTGCTTAAACTATTACCCTTGGATCCATGTTTTTTGTCTCATGGAAACTCATAATGTTCTGCAAACTCGAAACCAAATAATGTTCTTGATGATGAGTGAAGTTTGTTAATAATTTCCAAGGTCCTCAATATTTCTCCGTCTCCTCTATTTCTTTGTCAGTTCATACTTTAGTGAATCGAAAACAGAAAAATGAGAGGCAAAAAGAGAATGGTCATATTTTATTACTTATTGATGTATCCATATATGTAGTGTGCAAAGAAAATAAAATAAAATAAATGGTTTTGAAACCAAAAGTCAAATAATTTTCACCCATGGTGTTTGTTTTCATGAGAAACTCAAAACTCACAATACCACAAAAGAAAGAAAAAAAAAACTGAAAGTAGAATATACCAAAACATTACAAGGACTTATAGCTCATGTAGCAGAGATACTTTTGAATTTCTTCACTCGGCTCTAGATTGACCAGCTCGAGAAGAGAGGATGATACCAACAATGAGACCGTACAAGGCAAGTGCTTCAGCAAAGATGAGAATCAGAATCATTCCCACGAACAACTTTGGTTGTTGCGCATTGGCTCTGCATCACACAAAAGCACAAGATTACAAAGACAAACATCTTCACACACATAGAAACAATATCAGGAGCTGCTGCTAACTCATATACCCTTAGATTCTCACATCCAGTAACAGAAAAGTAAAAGACTTTAAGATAGCAAAACAAGAAAGAACAGCCCTAGTATGAAAAGAACTAAGCTCTCGTGATACTGAATCAATCAAAAAACTACCTTGCTGTTCAACTTCATCACAGGATCATAAAAGTTTGAATCTTTTCGTGACTCAAAGTATGAACAAAGAATCGAGATTTGACAGAGAATCAAACCAAACACAAACCAAAACAAGCCTAACATATGTTATGATAAGTTAAACATCTTACAACAAACTGAATTAGCCTAGAGATGATCAACTTCATCATCACAGGATCATAAAAGTTTGAATCTTTTCGTGACTCAAGTATGAACAAAGAATCGAGACTTGACAGAGAATCAAACCAAACACAAACCACAACAAGCCTAATATGTTAAAGAAAAGTTCAACATCTTAGAACAAATTGAATTAGCCAACCTATAGATGATATCATCGTGGGAATCAGATTGAGAAGTTACCTAACACCAGCATCACCAACGATGCCAATAGCCATACCAGCGGAGAGACCAGCGAGACCACAAGCAAGACCAGAAGAGAGATGGGCATAACCATCGAAGAGATAGTAAGACTTAGCCTTAGGGTTGATTCCAGTACTGATGATAACAGCAATGATGAGACCATAGATACCTAAAACACCAGCCATAACAACAGGAACGATAGATTTCATCACAAGCTCTGGTCTCATCACACCCATCGACGCTACACCAACCCCGCTCTTAGCTGTACCGTACGCTGCTCCCATACCTGAAATAAAAAACCAAAAATCGGATCGGATTGGATCAAAATCAAATCGGTGATTTCAATTTGTGCGAAAAGGAAAAAACAAAAAAGAGAGAGATCGGAGGAATGGGAAATTTAGATGTTGTTACAGGAGAAAACAAGAGCGGCGGCAGCGCCGAGGAATCCGAAGAAAGGAGCAGTTTCATCGCCGCTAAAACTTGAAGCCATGGCTCGTTTGATGAGATCTGATCGGTAAAGAGACAACAAAAAAAAAAATGTGTTTTTGAGGATTTGGGAGAGAAACAGAGAAACCAATCTTCTTCTTTTGTTTTCTTGTCAAATAATAAATGATTTGATTTTGATTGTTTGTTTAGTCATTGCCGGCCGTACGTCGGCTTGTGAAATTAAACCGGTCTTAAATTAGCTAACCAATCTAAACCGAACCATACCAAATTACAATTTTATCTTTTATGTATGGCTTTGGACAATACGAGTGTGTAGTTTATATAGATTATTAGAACTATAGAGCTAGAGATGGAGATTTATAGTTTGAGTATAAGTGTATAACTTAGAGAATTGTTCATGTAATGAACGTTGATCATATATTTGTATGTAGGCATTGTGTCTTTAGAGTTAATTACTTTTGAGTTGTGGTGGACATGACTAATAACATCGCTCAAGAATATATTCGATCAAATGAGGAAATTGATAGTATATTTTAATTTTTTTATTTGACTCGATAAACTTAAAAAGCATTTGATAAAATTAAACTACAAGAACGATTCTCTAACTTTAGTTGGCGATTTAGTTGCTTTTTATTATGAATTGAGAGAGTGATATGTTTGAGATTGTTGAAATATCTTGAGTTTGTTGAAATTATGAATTGTTATCCAAATTTATGAGTGATGTATCAAGTAATTTAACTAAACGTGAGATGCCACTTGTGTTCTCTGTCACAATGCACTTGAAATGAGCGACCATCTATTTTTCTCTTGTGAGTTTGCGGCTGGTATTTGGAACAATCTTGCCTCACGCATTTACTCCACTCGACATTCCGCCGATTGGCAAACTGTGGTCCATACCGCTTCTACTCACTGGTTTCACTGGATAATTGGGTTTCTTGCGTGCTACGTTCTGCAGATCTCTGTCTACTCCTCTTGGCGGGAACGGAATGACCGTCGACATGAAGCTCCCCCAACTGCACAGACTCAGCTTATTCAACGGATTGATAGACAGATTCGAAACCAACTGCTTACAATCCAGTTTGGAGGTGATGTCCGATATGAGGATGGCCTGGGCATTTGGCTAGCATCGCGATTTTGATCGCTCCCTTTCTATTCTTAATCAGCACTTTCTGTTTTTGTTATTTTTCTTGATTTTACTATTGCATAAGATGTAAAAGATGTAAAAATGCTATTTCTTTTTCGAATCTAATTTAACATTTTTTTCAAAAAAAAATAATAATAACTAAACGTGGTTTCATTAGAGAGAAACTCTTCAAAACTAAAGTTATAAATCCTACTATATTAATTGAGAAGTACAAATATGAAACTAACCTTAAAATGTGTAAAAAATTACATTCAATTGCCATTAGAAAAAAATAGTTAAGCTTAATTAACTAATTTAAATAAATATAATTAAATTAAAAATAAAAAACATTCACATATCAAATATTAAAAAATCTAAAAAAATCTAAAAAAATATTTTCTCTCTCTAATAAATTATGGACGAAATTACTAATTTTTTTTTTTAAATATATAAACCAATCAGAATTTTAAAAACTAAGATTTTATATCCAAGTATACAATACAATTATTTTTAATAACTAAATTCGAAGATTTTGTTAAGATTTCAAATTATGATTCTCCTATCATCTTTATTTTATTTTATTTACAAATTGTTTAGAACTTTCATATAATACTTATAATTAATAAAATGCATATTTTCTACATATGTTGTGATTTGAATTTTTTTAAACGAAGATATATTACTAAATGTATGAAAATGTGTGTTTTAATTTCCACATTGGCGGGTTGGTAAAACTAAATTTATAAATATTAATAATTTTTATTTACTCATAATTATAATATTAAAATTACTATTTTATATTTCACAAAATATGATGCAAATACAACAAATAAACAATATAAAACTGTAATAATACGTCAAAAAGAAAATATTATAATATTCTAAAATAATTAGTATTCATATAGACTAATAGATTTACATAACAATTAAAAATAAATATTATCTCAAACAAAATAATTTTTTTAAAAAAACAATAATTTTTATTATTATATTATAATTTTTTAAAAAAATGTTGACCCGTGCTTTAAGCACGGGATATATCCTAGTGTATATATGAATCTTTATCTCTAAACAAAATAGGTTGACTGATTGATGAGTTAGTTATTTAAAAATATTTCACACACCGAAAATAATATAATTGGAAATTATTTTTCTTTTTTCGATTTACACTTGGAATTAGTATTAACTTCTTTTCATATCCAAAAGAGAATGTGTCACGGTATGAAAGCCTATATTGTGGGGAAAAAAAGGTTGCAAGACGAGTTAGGATAGTAGGAGGGCGCAACAAAAAACTGTATTGGTTGTAGTCGTTGTACGTTGTCTACATTTGTAGGAACAAAAGTTGCAAGATAAGGCATTGGTTTAGTGTTTTGCTTGCTTGTTTTTTTTTTTTTTTTTTGCTTGGTCGTTTATAGTAAACGGTAGGGGTTTAGTGTGTTTGGATTGTTATGTACTTTACATTTTGCTATGTTCTATCATCTATGATATATATATATATATATATATATATATGCAACGGGTCTGTTTTAAAATTATGTCTCGTAACATATATGAATGCATAAGTAAGCGAGCATGAACCTTTAATCATCAGTTATCAGGTAGTAGTTGATATGGCAGCTCCGCCGATTGGTCGAAGTCACGCTAACCATCAGGCCTTCGGCACACATAACTTAGATACAGTGGATCGTGACATATCCTCGTAATCATGTTTTCAAGTTAGGAAAAAAAAAATGTTTTCAAGTTAGATTAACATTTTAGAAAGAAAAATATTCAAATAGTTTTCATAATCATTAATTAAGTCAGCGAAACTTATAAGACATGGTGGCAAATAAAGTATAACATGACTTCCAAACAATATCTTTTTTCTTTTTTGACTTCTTAAAACAAAATCTAATAAAATATATATATGTACATATGTATGTGTGTGATGATACATATATATTATATGATAACGCAAAAATAGGATGCATATGATTAGCATTATAGCAACATATAAAAAAACAGAGAGTCAACTAACCGCATTCATGAATGGAATGTCATCCGTCAATCATTAGATTTGGTGATACGGCTGATATTAATTTACAAATGTAAACCTATGTCGTCAAATACTATCGAGTGAAAGGTATATATGTATCAAAAATTTAATTTAAACTGTAAATGAAAATAATCCGTCTTAACTTATACAGAGGGATCATATATGTTTACGTACGAAGTACTAATTAAGCATTTGTTTTGACTTTTGAGATATAAAAATCTGACAACGAAAAACCAAATTTTATGTGCATGAATGTTTTGCGATTCTTTAAATTTGACATGCGTTTGTTTTTATTCGCAGTTTGTATTTGTTAGAAAACTTAGAGCGACCAAATGAATTAACATGCAATGAACCAGACGATATAGTTCCTGGGAGGTCAAAAACATAACGGACTTTGACTTGTATAATATATAGTTGCATGTTTGATGTTATGTTAACACAGCATCATATCGCCATCGTTCATTCGTCCTTGCAGTCTACCGAACTAATTAATCTCAAACTAATAGATAAAAAATGTTTAAACCCCAATAATATTAAAAGATGTTCATTCGACAGATAGTTCATATATCGTGTGTTTATTAAAATGATTTGAATACAATTATGCAATAGCTAGAAACTAAGACGGTTGACACCAAAGCAAGCCAATAAAAAAGGAGTTGAAAGAAATGAACCGTATATTCCCTTAATATATCTGCACAATCTAAATAATAATGCGAAATTGTTATTCTGATGAATTTCTAATTCAAAACAGATTAACAAGTGGATTCGTTTATATTTGAGTATTTGACACCAAGTCAAAATAATTTTTTGTTGTGAATTCGAATCTTACAAATGTGTGTACATAAAATTTGAAATAGTTCTATAAATACGAAATTTATTGTAAGCATTTTAGTGTATATATCAAGATATATGATGAATCTTACGGAGTTTACTAATTCTATTATAGGTATTGTTGCAAATGCTACGCATTTTATAATGTTTAACTAAACATAATGACAACGACTATTATATATTTCCATTTAGATGATAAGATTAGTCCGAAGACTCCAAACCCTTCGTTGGATTAGAATGGCATATAGAAATATTAGTCCAAAACTCATGTAACTCGAATTTACTCACAAATTTTATATGCTAAATAATTAATGTTATACATACTAAATAATTATCACAGATATATATTTAATAGCGGGAATACACCGAGGCAACGATTTTATGTGCATGAATGTTTTTCTAAAAACTGATATGTGTTTGTATGTTTATTTTATACTTGTTTTGTTATTATTAGTAGTAGAAAACTTGTGAGGACCATAATAATTAGTATGCAACGAATTGAACCAGAAGAAACATCCCCTGCTTGGTGAACTAAAACGTAAAGAACTCTTTTGACTTGTATAATAATATATATAGTTTGCATGTATATATGTTTGACGTTAACACAACATATCCATCATTAATTCGTCCCTGCAGTCTCCCAAACTAATTAATCAAATAATCGATAATTATAGATTAAGCCCCTCTCGAGGATCATGTAAATCCAATAATATAAATACATAATGTGTTTCCTTCACGAATCATATATTCTGATTTATGTAATCATATTAATAGCGATTATTGTTATTTGAATACAATCATACTTGTAAAAAAATACATGATGTATCAGATATTATTTTATAGAAAAAAAAGAGAGAGTTAATGAAATATTGGATCATACATAATTATCTCCATAAATGTTTATCTGGTGAGATGTGGATACCAAAACATCAAAACATATGTATGTACAGTGAAGACTTTCTTCAATTCCTATTAAACATCACTTTGAATCTTTTTATAATCATTACAATGGAATTAAAATTCAGACAATGAAACTTCAATTGTTTCATAAATTCTTTTATAGAATATTAAAACCGCCGCTGAACTTTGTTGTTTTAGAGAGAAACAAAGGATAAATATGAATATGATATATATACTTGAAGGAAAAAAAGATGACGACGTCTCCCTTGGAGTTTGTATTGGTTCTTTACTTCTTTTGCATAGTTTCACACGAGTCACAAAAACCATTTTGTACAGTTTGATAACGTCTGAAATCGTTATTAACTAAAAGTTAACTATCACTAACGTTTACGGTTGTGGAAGGCCATCAAATAATATAGTCTTACATTTTCTTAAGAAATTTGTCCATAACATTAAAAAAATTATGAAAACAGTATTGTTATTTCCTTCAACCAACCTTAATCATATAAAATCTTATTAATTATACAGTCGAGACCTTGATTATATATATTGTACTTTTCTAATATTTCAGAATAACAATCATATTATTGTTTTACATTATTAGAATATATATTTTCGTAACGTACGTATACAGTATACTAAAATGTCCCGTTGCCCACTATATAAACAACACAAGTCAGAACACAATTCTCATCATCACAAAACACAAAACATTTCACAACAAGAAAATCATCAAATAAGAGAAGACAAAAAAAATGGCAGCACGAGCGACATTCATAATCTATGCTCTCTTCCTAGCATCACTCCAACTCCTCCTAACACGCCACCTGTCCTCCGCCGCCGGAGGATCATGGAACGTCCTCCTCCCCAACGTGGGAATCTCCGCGATGCATATGCAGCTCCTCCGCAACGACCGTGTCGTAATGTTCGACAGAACCAATTTCGGACCATCGAACATATCTCTACCTAACGGTAACTGCCGCGACAACCCCAACGACGCTATCTCAAGAACCGACTGCACAGCTCACTCGATCGAATACGACGTCGCGATGAACACCGTCCGTCCCTTAACGGTACAATCAAACACATGGTGCTCATCCGGTTCGGTTAGACCGGACGGTGTTCTCGTCCAAACCGGTGGAGACAGAGACGGGGAGCTAAAAGCGAGAACCTTCTCTCCTTGTAATAACGACCAATGTGATTGGGTCGAAATCGACAACGGTCTCTCGAAGAGAAGATGGTACTCTTCCAACCATCTTCTTCCCGACGGTAAACAACAAATCGTCATCGGAGGTCAAGGACAGTTCAACTACGAGTTCTACCCCAAAACGACAAATCCTAACGTAGTCGCGTTACCGTTTTTGGCTGAGACTAATGATCGAGGACAAGAGAACAATCTTTATCCTTATGTGTTTCTGAACACCGATGGGAACTTATTTATATTCGCTAATAACAGAGCGATACTACTCGACTATGTTAAGAACACGGTGGTTAAAACTTTTCCGGCGATTCCCGGTGGTGATCCCAGGAGCTACCCGAGTACTGGCTCAGCCGTGCTATTACCGTTAAAGAATCTTGAAGCGGATCAAATCGAGGCAGAGGTTCTGGTGTGTGGAGGTGCACCGAAAGGATCGTACACCCTCGCTTTTAGAAGGAAGACTTTCGTAAAAGCGCTTGACACGTGTGCGAGGATCAAGATCAACGATGCGGATCCTCAATGGACGGTGGAGACGATGCCACATGCTAGAGTCATGGGAGATATGACGCTTTTACCTAACGGAGATGTTTTGATCATCAACGGGGGAGCTTCTGGTTCTGCTGCATGGGAGCTTGGTCGTGAACCGGTTTTGGCACCGGATGTATACCATCCCGAAAATCCGGTTAACACGAGGTTTGAGACCATGAACCCAAGTACAATCCCGAGAATGTATCACTCCGCGGCGGTTCTTTTACGTGACGGTAGGGTTCTTGTCGGAGGAAGCAATCCTCATGCGTTCTATGTGTTCACCGGAGCGCTTTTTCCGACGGAGTTAAGGTTGGAAGCTTTCTCTCCGGCTTATCTTGAACCGCAGTTTGCTACTCTTCGTCCGAGGATTCAATCTCCTAAATCGCAGTCCAGGATTAAGTATGGGATGAATCTGAAGGTGAAGTTTAGTGTAGTTAGAGAAGTTACGGGTCCGGTGAAAGTTACAATGGTGTTTCCTTCCTTCACGACTCATTCCTTCTCGATGAATCAGAGGCTTTTGGTTTTGGACAATGTTAAGTTTACGAGGAAAGGTAGATCAACGACGTATGAGGTTCAAGTAAGGACTCCGAAGTCGGCGATTATCGCACAACCTGGTTATTATATGATATTTGTGGTGAATCAAAACATACCAAGCGAAGGTGTCTGGGTGAGGTTACAGTAATGATCATATTTTTATATATTTTCTAGCTGTGTGTACGTTTTATTTATTGGTTGAATTGGTTCTTTAAGGAAGAACCTAATTTAATTGTACATGAATGTAATAATTAAAAATGTGTGTTCTTGATTTGATGATAATAAATTAATTGGATACTCTTGTTTTGTGTCGGTTGTTTCATTTTTATACATATTAAGAAATTCAAGAATAATAATAATTCAGCCACTACAAAAAGACCCCCTTTAATTAACTTCGTATAAATTAGAGGGGAACGTGTTCAAACCTGTATGTACATTAAGTTAAGATAAATAGGGGGAAAAACTGGAATATGAATTGAAGAAGGAAATTAAATGCTAGTGTATCTGAAGCACAAAGTGATGAAACAACAAAGAAGTAAAACTTTTCAACTTGATCTTCAGACAGACTAGAAAATGCTGGAACCAGAAGCAATCGTATGCATGCACTTCAAAAATTGGTCTGACCTTTTCTGTTTTACATGCAACATATAACATTCGAACGAAGAATTAGCTAAGCAAACTATATAGAAGACAAGATTTCTAGACTGAAAAATCATTCAAGATTTCTTGACTGGAAAAAAAATTATTTAAGAACTTTACAGCAAATTATCTCTCGCATCATACAAAATAAGTAAAGGGTGATCTTTCAAATGGAAACGTTAACAATTGATCCCCATATCCAATATTGGCGAACAGAGAAACCATTAAATAACAAATCTGTACGTAGAAGAAATTTTTTTCAATTAAAAAGATATAAATGTTGGCCACATTATAACAGGGGCTTCGGGCTGCATATGAAACAAAAATGAAAATGTACGAAGTGATTCAGAAAATACTTCATTACATATAAAACATTCAGGAAACATATTGTTTTGACAACAAGACGCAAAAGAGAAGTCCTAACGAATAACCATAGAAAGAAAAGATGCACACACCAAAGGGTTATACCAGAGTACGAATCTCACACTATTTACATGATTCTATCTCCTCCCATCAAAGAACAAACGAAAACAAACACATACAATATTTAATAGATAAGTTTCCAAGGTCATCAAGGTGACTCAAGCACGTTCGCCACGAATGCGTCGGGCCAATTGAATGTCTTTGGGCATGATGGTGACCCTTTTGGCGTGAAGTGCACAGAGATTGGTGTCTTCGAACAAACCCACCAAGTATGCTTCAGCTGCCTCTTGGAGTGCGAGTATGGCATGGCTTTGGAACCTCAGATCCACCTATATAATATATTCATATATTCCTTTCACCAAAATGACCAAACGAAAACGAAAAACTAATTTCACACAAGAACTTTGATTGATAAGTTATATATACCTTATGATCTTGAGCGATCTCACGAACAAGACGCTGGAAAGGCAGTTTGCGGATCAACAAATCAGTACTCTTCTGGTACTTACGTATCTCACTATATCCACCCCCACCACCCACAAAATAAACAACCGTACGTTTTCAAAAGATGGAATGAAATGATTTACTCAAAGAAGAGTAGAAGACGGAAACTTACCGAAGGGCGACAGTTCCGGGACGGAAACGGTGAGCCCTCTTGATACCACCGTTGTACGGTCGTCTAACAGTTTTCCTCGCCGCCTTAAAAAAAAAAAAAAAACAGAATGAGAAACCGATTATCAAAACGTTGTTCGTCACCCTAACATGATCTCAATATATGATATGTTCTAAGATAAAAGAAAAAGTAATGAGAAGAATATAGAAGACAGAAGAACAAACCTTGGTAGCGAGTTGCTTCCTTGGACCTTTTCCACCGGTGGATTTCCTAGCGGTTTGCTTCGTACGTGCCATTTCTTCAAAGCGATCAGAACAAAAAGAGAGAAAGAGAGAGAGAGAAGCAAAGAGACTTCGATCGAGGGAGAAAGATGATAACCGTCAAAAAGAAAACTTCCAACAGTTACTTAAGATTGCGAGTGTAAAGTAAGTAGAGAAGATTTCACTTATATAATGAGTGATGGTTAAAGCGGTTTTTTTTTATTTCAAAAAGACGGTTATTTTGGAGAAATGGAGCGAACCGGTTTTTGGGAAATTGGAATTTTCTATGCAGAGGAGTTAAGAAGGCTGACGTGGCGATCCCCGTATTCGAATTTGATTGGTTGGTTAATAATTAATTAGTAAAACGTTTCGTGGTTTCTAATGGTCTTTTTTCCTTCACTGTTTGGGTTGGGCCTTAAATATCCATAGGCTTTTTTTTAATCCAATTTTCTCAGGTGGATTTGGTAAAGTGATAAGAGCTTCTCCAACGGAGACTTTTAGATGAAACTTTGAGAAGCTCTTATGCCAAATGTAATTAAAATTAAATCAAAAATGGTAAATATAACAACAACCGCCTCTTATTTAGGAGGTTCAAGAGCCGCCTCTTAATAGCGACGTGTCACTACATGGTTGGTTGGAATTTTTTTTTTTTGTCCGATCTCATCTCTCTCACGATGGCAAGTTCTTCTGACTTTGCTCGAAGAGATCGGCCAAGTGAAGAAGAAGAAGAGAGAGATTCTGTGAAGAAAATATCGAAGCGATCTATTACGGTTCATTGGCTTGAGGATTCTTCGTTCTTGTTTCGATCATGTTTGTATTTTATAAGTCTGTGCAAAGTTTTGTTCTCCCTCTTTGTGATTAACTTCAGAAATCTCATTTGGTATACGTTTCCTTTTTGTTATCATTTCTGCTAATCACATATGCTTGTGATTGTTGATTCTCTTTATATGAATTACTTCGCTTCAATAAAGGTATGTTAATATTTTCCTGGTGAAACCTGAAGCTTTACTGCTGCACTTGTTGATGGTGGTAACACGGTGTTAGTATTGTTGTCTGGATCTAACAAAAGTCCAAATTTGGTCTCTAATGGAAGTGGCATAAGTGAATCTTCTTCAGTCTCGGTAACTGGTTTCAGTTTTCTCAGTCTTTCCTTTGCTTTCTCAGCTGCTTGTAGAGCCTTTTCACTGCTTAAAGTTATCAGTTTCCATGGGTTTATGCTTACATGAAAACCTGGTTTCTTGTTGATCAGCGTGGAAGGTGAACGTTCATCTCCTTCAATCGTGTTTTTTTTTTTGTCTTTTCTGTTTTAGTTATGTGATCAATTTACCTTCCCCTTATCTGTTTATGCCTTTCTGATTTTGTAGTCTGCATATGTTCTATGGCTGCTGGATATGAATTTAGTATTATGCATAGGAGTTTGGATGTTATATAGTGGAGGTTCTGATTCGTTCTGCTTGCCTACACTCCCCTGTATCTGTACATCATAAGTTTGTGAGGTGGTTTTCTATGTTTGTTACTTCTAGTGTAGATTTCCGAGGAAGCATAAACAGACTTTTCATTAGGGAACTCATTGCCTAGTCTTATCTTTCTATTTTTCGTAAAAACAGATGAGAGTTCAGATGACACTCCTGGGGAGAATAAAGCAGCAATGGATTTCATAAAGTGGCTATTTGACAACACAATCGTTAAGGCCACAAAAGTGTTTGTGAAGATTACAAAGGTTAGGAGCGAGCTTTTCAATAGTTACAATGACGATGGTGTTAACAAGAAGGGGAAAGATACCAAATTCAACAATTGACTCGAGGAAAAGCTGATGACCTCGGTCCTCCTCTCCATTGTGGTCGTACTGGTCTTCTGATTTCTAGAGTCTGTACTTGCAACATTTTTATTTTGAAATTGATATTTCTTCAAAAATAAAAACCCCAATAAGAGTTTTACCATTGGAGAGGATAGTTTTAATTAACCTTCTAAAAGTTCTTATTTTTAAAAAGTACACAGTTTAATCTTAAAAAAATTTAAGAGGCTCAAAATAATAACTTACCAATGGAGATGCCCTAATTTTTTTCTTTTTAAAAGGTATACAATTCTACAGTAGTGATTTATTTTCTATTGTTTTCCATATTTTGTCTTTTTTCAGGTTGAATACAACATTTCCTAATTCAATCTGCTGATTTTTGTGCCATTATTTTTAATAAATAGCATACTGTATTCATTATTTACACACTTTTTTTTTTTTTTCTTTCTTGGCATGTAAAGAAACACAAAATAATAACATCCCTCTTCAACCTCCCTATTTTTGTCCACTAGTAAAACAAATAAAATTTAGCTAACAAATCATTTCACTTTCAACACCTTTAAAGAAAAGGAAAAAAAAAAAAACAGGGAGCGAGAAATATCTTTTAATTCCTTTATTTAGGAAGACAAAACTTTGTAATTTAATAGAAACAAGGAAAAAAGCACATTAATAAGGTAAAAAATTTTCCACACGAGTGAAGTGAACAAAACAAAAGATAGTGACGAAAAAAGAAAAAAAAGAGACAAAACGTTACACAAAAGCAAAAGCCAAAATGACGACGATGAGAGAAGAAAGCAAAATATTAACGATTTTTATAAATTAATATTTTTAAAAAAAATAATGAAATCTCTTCAAGTAATCTCTTACTCACTCTAGTCTTTTTATATACTTATATTTTTTTTCACCTCACTTTATCTCTCTCTCTTTATTTTTTTTTGCTTCTTTCGTTTTAGTTCTCTCTTCTGTACTTTTTAATATTTTTGTTTTTGTGTGTTCCATTAGGGTTTCTGAATTTGGTTCTCCCATTTTTTTTCTTCAATCCTCTCTGTCGTCGCCTCCGATCTGCTCAGTCAGTATCACTAGCCGTTGTTTTCCCGCCAACTTTTAAGCTTCCTCCGATTCGCCGCGTCTATTGGATCTAGGAAATTTTGAAAATTTTGAAACAAAGCTTATGGCAGATGCGATGAATTCGTCGGTGGCGGAGAAGAAGAAGGAAGAGGAGAAGGGAGGAGAGCTATTGTTTTGTGGTGCTACGGCTTGGGATATCGTTGGGAAACGCAAAGGTGGGATGGAAGGTAACTTGGTCTCTCCTACTCGTTTAAGGCCTCTCGTCGGCATTAACATTCGATTCGTCGCCTCTGGTTGCGGTAACACTTCCTCTTCTTCTCACTCCCTGATGATATTTGGAGAAATCGATTTCCCTAACTGTGTTTTATCTGCTGTGTAAATGTAGCTTCGTTTCATTGTGTGGCATTGGACGTTGAAGGTCGTTGCTACACCTGGGGACGCAATGAGGTAATGCTCTGATCCATCTTCGTTACTACTTTGTATAAGGTTCTCTAATGTGAAATTGTATGTTTAGAAAGGACAATTAGGCCATGGAGATATGATCCAACGTGACAGGCCAACAGTTGTGTCAGGGCTATCTAAGTGAGTTTTTTTTTTTTCTGTTTCCTTGCTAGATTGATCAAGCATTGAATTGATATGTAGTTAGGCATTGAGCTTTTTTTTTTCCTTGTGCTGTTTATATTGAAGGCACAAGATTGTGAAAGCGGCAGCAGGGAGGAACCACACGGTAGTGGTTAGTGATGATGGCCAGTCACTTGCTTTTGGATGGAATAAGTATGGGCAGTTGGGTTCGGGTTCAGCCAAAAACGGTATGAGAAACTCTACTTTATATCTGCTTGTGTGTCTTTACCGTTCTAATGTTATGAAAATTTGTGTTTTTTTTACAGGCTTTGTTTCTGTAGAAGTTGAATCGTCGCCTCTTCCCTGTATTGTGTCTGATGAGGTTACGAACGTTGCTTGTGGGGCTGATTTCACTGTGTGGTTATCATCTACTGAAGGAGCCTCTATACTGTATGGTTTCTTCAGTTTGGTCTAGTCTGTTATTTTCGGATTTTCTTTTGCCAGGTCTTATTTTAGTCAGACTTCTTGCTCAATTTCAGAGTGTTTGTTTGTTTGTTTATAGGACTGCCGGTCTCCCACAGTATGGTCAACTTGGTCATGGAACTGATAATGAGGTAACTTAGTTATCTGCACACTTTAGATGTGCAACCAATGCATTTTTCAACTTTTGTCTCTTACCTGTAGCTTATTTTCATGTGTGAATGTTTTGTGGTTATTTGAAACTTCCAAATAAGTTTTGAGCTCTTGTTATTTGAAATTTCTAATGTATTGATTAGTTACTTTAGCCTTTATGAATTGTACTTGCTGAATAATTAGGCAAAATGTCTCCATCATTTACTTTAAACCAAATTACATTGTTTGTGTTTTCGTTTCAGTTCAATATGAAGGATAGTTCAGTCAGACTCGCCTACGAAGCTCAGCCACGTCCCAAAGCCATCGCTTCTCTTGCAAAGGAAACCATTGTCAAAGTTGCATGTGGAACAAATCATACTGGTATGAACCATATTTCTGTCACTCTTCTCTGTCCTCAATTTTTGTCTTTCAAGGAAGCTAAATACTCATTCTGATAATTAATTTTTCCCTTAATCAGTGGCCGTAGATAAGAATGGGTTTGTCTACACGTAAGTAACATATCTGTTCAAATTTTTGGTTACTTTGAAAATCAAAACTTCAATATTTCTGATGCATCAGCTGCTAATATCCTTTAAAACATATGACAGGTGGGGCTTTGGTGGATATGGAAGGTTGTTACTGGCTCATATTTAAGTTTTGTAGATGGAAATTAACTTCCTCTTCCTCATGAGATGTTTGGTTACCAATTTCAGGCTTGGACATAGGGAGCAGAAAGATGAGTGGGCTCCACGCCGTATTGATGTGTTTCAGAGGAATAATGTTTTGCCTCCTAATGCCATTCTTTCTGCTGGTGCTGCAAACTCCGCTTGTACCGCTGGCAAGTGAATCTAACCTGAACTGTCTTTTTACCTCGTGTCAGTCTTCAGTTCCTGTACTTAAAATTAAATTTAACTTGTTTGGGTTTTCATTTCAGGTGGAGGACAGTTATATATGTGGGGAAAGATAAAGAACAATGGTGATGACTGGATGTACCCTAAACCTATGATGGATTTAAGGTTTGTCTAATCAGATTCCAGTATTCCACCGATTGATATATTGCTTTTTGATAATTAATGTAGCATTATTCTTTCCTCACAGTGGTTGGAACTTGCGTTGGATGGATTCAGGAAGCATGCATCATTTTGTTGGTGCCGATAGTTCTTGCATAAGTTGGGGTCATGCTCAGTATGGAGAACTTGGTTATGGCCCCAACGGTCAAAAGTAGGCCACACTATAACTAACTTTTCGCTTAAAAACCACATACGATTATCATTATAAACCCTGCTTCTTTCTCGTTTCAGATCCTCTGCAGCGCCAAAAAAAGTGGATATGCTCGAGGGAATGCATGTAATGGGGTGAGTTTCTCAAGTGTTTGCCTCAGAGGAAATTGGAAGTTTTTCTGAACTCCTTGTGTATGTTTTTCTGTAGTGTGGCATGCGGGTTTTGCCATTCAATGGTCATAGTTGACAGAACAGATATCGCTGATCGGCTTGAGCAGGTAACAAAAGCAAGAGAGTCAGTTTAATTGAGCCCTCAATAGAAAGCTCAAGATGATACTTCTCTTCCAGGTTTGGTATTTCCTCATCTGTTTACTTACGCTATTAATTTTTTTCTTGCAGCTCGAGATCTATGACGGCAAAGGATCATTAGAAGGTATATTCACATTAATATTATTAATCCCCTACACAATTTGAACATTTCTTGATTTATTTGATTGTTGTGTGCAGAGATTGTAGAAGAAGTCAAGGAAGAAACTTTGGCACCGAAGCAACAAGCTGCGAAAAGAGGTGCTGCTTCTAAAAAGAGGAAAGCATCAAAAGGTTCTTCTGATTCTGAAGAAGACAGTGATGAAGATAACAGCGACAAGGAGAAGGAACCTCATGGTAGTGATGCGGACAGTGACTACAGTGAAGATGGAGAAGAGGCCAATGGCAAGAAACAGAGCACTCGTGGCAGGGGACGTGGCCGTGGAGGACGTGGACGCGGCGGCCGCACCGGTAACGGAAAGGCTCCGCCGGTGAAGACCGGTGGAAGAAGAGGAAGGCCACGTAAGTCTTAAAACTACTGACTCTTAAACTTCGATGTGGTTTCTTTTTAACAGTTTTTGTTTCTTTCTTCACACAATGAGATACTCATAATCACTTTTTAATTTTTTTCATTAAACATTTGTTCAAGTATAATTCCCTGTGGAATTTTTATCGGCTTCTGTATTTTAATGTAAACCACATCGAATGATTTATTTCTAGAGATAACGTTTTCGATATTCAGAATTCAGATTTTTCTCAGAAAAAGAAAAAGAAACTGCTTCGGTTTTGTCCTTTGCTGACTTGTGATGGCATGTGATGGCATGACATGAAGCATGTGTTTTGCTTTTTGTATGAATCATTGTGTATTTTTGTAGTTATTATGTTTATGCTTAGATTCATAATCCGCTCCTATAAATTTGTTATTTACTGAGATACTTGATACTTAAAATAGAGTTTTTGAAGATAATGATGTTGTAAAAATGGCGTTCTGTCGGTGAGTGCGACAAAAACAGTGAAATGAGTTTGCACGATTGAGATAATTTGACTTAAGACGGAAGCAATTAGTGATGCTTCTTCTGATTTAAAATATTAGTATAATCCCACTTTAGGTTTGGTCTTCAGGTTAATCATATTGGTCAAGGTCGTGAAAGGTTTGTTTCATCTTTCACACGCAAGCCCTGAGAGTTTATCGCTTAAACTTTCTAACACTTTGAAATTCAACCACCTTTGGCTTTTAGTTGCCGACTACGGGCTTCCTTTGTTAACGTCTTCGTCTGCATTTAGTATTTGCATTAAATATATGCATCATAAACCTATTAAAAGTGGTATAAAAGAAAAAAAAATGAGGAAATAGGTGAGGTCAAACTCTTTTGTACGAAGCGTCAAAGTCTGAAACTGTTGATATTTTCTTTTTGACGTGATCATTAATCTTAGGGTTACTTGTATAATATATCAGTCTTGGTGTAGTATACACTATTCAGTAGAACAGAGTCATGTAACAAAAATGAAAATGAAAGAAAACATAAGAAAAAGATCAGGCAGTGGGCTATATGTGACACTGTCACAACGTTGAGAGTAATAATTTACCATCACTTTCAGAATAGACCCACAACTTTGATACGTTATACTTTTTTTTGTCGTAAAGCTACAAAACAAAACAAATACATATGCTGACCTAGCTGGCAGTACTGTGAATATGACACGTGGCAAAAATAAAGACAAAAAGGCATGTCAATGTTACAATGAGTAGTGGTTAGGACTTTGATCAGTTTGGTAACAGAGAGATACCCCACACCTTCCATTACCTCTTTCAAAGCCACGGTTTTCCTTATTTTTTTATCCCTTTATCTGGCCCACTATAGGCCCACAAAGCCCATCTATTCTAGTATCCAATTTTTTCCTCGTTGTTTTTTTTGCTTTAAATCGAATAATATACATACTTGCAAATAAATAAAAGATGGAAATGGTAACAAAGAAGAAAGTAGTTAACCTGCCAAGATAAGAATACTAAATAGATAAAGGAAAAGCTTAAAGAAACAACAATTTTCTATAAGTAAGTCTTTTATACTTTTTAATTACACAACATATCATTGTCACTATTGCTTACACTGCAAATATAGATTTTTTTTTTATCTAACATATTTACGTCTTTAAACCAAATGGGTTTTTGAGAGATTCACAATTTAATAAACAAAGCTATATATAAAAACCCCACATATAAAAGGGGGAAAGAAAAAGAGTTAATAAAAATCCCCAAAGCGATCAGAGAGAACAAAAAAAAAAAAAGACATGAAGCACATGACAGTCACATGCGTCTTATTATTATTAGGTGAACCAACATTATCGACTTGTCATAATTGAATAATCCCCCACTAATTTCATAATTCATTTCCTCAATCAATCCAACCGTTGTTTTTTAGTACTTCTCTAAAAACAGGAAATACATAACAATTTTTTTTGTGTGTGTGTGTGTTACATTTTTTAGTTTGTTATACATGATTTTTTTTTTAACCCATATATATGATGAATCGAATTCAAAAGCATGTAATGTGAATTTGTTGTTACTCTAGTAATTTAATTTGTTGTTACTCTAGTAAAATCGCTTACTTTATTTTTAAAGAAAAAAAGAAAAAGAAAAAAAAAAATTAAGAGAGAGGAGAGGAATAAGAAAATGGGAGTCATCACGAGAGAGATCTGACAGTGACAGCGTAAAATCGCTTTAATTGGCACCTCAACGGACAGAGAAGAGAAAGGACTGGCGGATTCCAAATGCGAGACTTGACCGTATTTTAATCTCTTTCTGTATTCCGCTCTCTGAGTTCCTCTCTCTCTCTCTCTCTGCTCCAATTTCCAACGACACCTTCTGAGTTCTCTCTCCCTCTCTTTACTGATCCAACGTCATATCCCACTCCGAAGAAGAAGAAGATAAAACGGTCTTCTTATCCTAGTCGTCTTCTTCTTCTTTTTTTCTAAAGAACAGAACAATCCATGGGAAGATCTCCAGCTTCTTCTTGTCTTCGTATCATCGCTTGCGCCGGCGGTGATGATGCCGCTGAACCTAACGCCACCTCCGCCGAGGTTTTTTACATTTTTCCTTTTTCTTTTTTAAAGGCTTTACAGTCCTCGTGATACTGAAGAAGTTGCTAATTTAGGATCTGAGTGTTTCTAAGTGTCGTAGATCTGTTTTATTGTGCTTCCGTCAGTGTCTGGTCTGATTTTTTGGAAGTTCTGAGTTTCTAATTTTTGTCTACTTAGGTTTTTTTTTTTTTTTTTTAATATATATAATTACAACTTAGGGTTTTGTTTTTTGTCCGTTTTGATCTTGTTAGGTTTTAATGGTTTTGTTGTGTTTTTATATAGCCTCTCTGTTATGAAATGTGAGATTAAGATTGTGTTGAAACAATTTTTGTTTATGGATGTAGAACAAGAGCTCTGGTGGTGATAAGCGTGGATGGAGTTTCAGGAAGAAATCTGGGAAACAGCGTGGGTTGATCACTAGTGTTGTCTCTGAGACTGAGACTACTACTCCTGCTTCTACTCGGACTAGAGAAACTCTTGAATCTGCTCTCCTTAAATCTCCTTCTCCTGACAACAACAACTTTGTTTCTGTTGATGAAAAGAAGACTAGTCAATTACCTGTTGTTACCTATGTGGCTGAACCTGTGGATGAGAAAAAGAAACAGTCTGCTGAGAACAAAACCGTGGAGAAGGAGGAGGAGCAGATTGACGGAAAAACTGAGCTACCTGTTCTTGTGGAATCGAAAGGGACTGAAACTGAGGAGGATGATTTCATTGGAACTGATCATTTGCAAGGACCAAATGCTGCTGATGTATCCACGGTAGAGAAAGACATTATTACTCCCGAGGTTGACAACGCTAGTAAGGTTGAATCGAAAGAATCTGAAACCGATGATGTGGTGATACTCAGAAAAGAAAGTGATGAAGATGATGATGAGTCTGCTATCGTTATCATCCAAGCTGCTGTTCGTGGATTTTTGGTATGGTCTTGTTTCCTTTACTCTCCTGTGATTTCTTTATTATTAAGGATGTGAAGAAGCTTTCCGTAACTCTGTGAACTTGTCAGAGATGTTAACATATTCCCCCCTGTTGTTGAGGAACCGTCCTGCAAACTATTCTTACTGGGGTGTTGTTATATATTGAACTCCAGGTGCGAAGAGAACTTTTGAGGAGCAAGAAAGTTATTAAACTTCAAGCTGCAGTTCGTGGCCACCTGGTTAGGAGCCAGGCCATGGGATCACTGCGTTGTGTCCAAGCTATTGTCAAGATGCAAACAATGGTTCGTGCTCGTCATTCCACAAAAGATGGTAGCCGTGTTTCAGCAATCTCGGTAAGGTTTCAAGATGGCTGAATTATGTTACAGTATCACTTTGTTTCAGAGTTCAGTAAGTCAAACAATCTGTGGACTGATATTGTTTCTTGTTTCAGGACAAAGTGGAAGCAAATGCAGCCGCACAAAAGCTTCTCGAAAACAAGTTTGCTAAGCATGTATGTATTTAAACCTTGTTTTAGTTCATTCTGACTAGCTATTCAAGGTTTATATTGTGATAGCTAAACTCGGTTTCTTGTTATACTCATTTTATTACATATTTGGTTTATAGCTAATGGAGTCAACTCCCAAGACAAAATCAATCAGCATTAAATGTGATCCAACAAAACCTAGCTCTGCTTGGAACTGGTTGGAGAGGTGGATGTCTGTTCCAAAACCTGAGAAGACTTCAAAAGCAGATGTGACAACGGAAGAGCAACAGTTGGAAGAAGCACAAAGTGTTAAAGTATCACCTCAAGTTGACTTGCTGAACTCTGACACGACGGTAGAGACCAAAACTGAAACTGATTTGTCAAGCTATGAGTCAAGTAAGCTAGCAGCCCAGCTATCTGAGACAGAGAAAATGAGCCAGTATGATTCACCAGAAGCATCAGCGGAGCTCTATTATGACTCAATCCAGTCTCAACTACCTGCTGCTAAGGAACCAGATTCTTCGCTCGAAGAGCCTGAATATGTTGATGGACAGCCTAAACATTCTTTGAAGCGTAAGGCGAGTAATCCTTCTTTCATTGCCGCACAGTCGAAGTTTGAGGAATTAACTTCATCTACTGGTTCAAACAATGCAACACTGTCTTCTAAAGATGGTGTGTTGGGTGAAGAAGGAAAAACAGATGTAGATTCACCAGACACTACAAACACTAAAAAGGATCACTCTCTGGAAGATGTTGCTGCAGCTGAGCTCAGTGGATCTGAGTGTGGCACCGAACTCTCTGTAACTTCTTCCCTTGACACACTTGAGAAGAAGTCAGACACTGAGGGTGCAGAGTCCAAGGTAGAAGCAAAGCTTTTAGAGGATGACACAGATTTTAACACAGACCAAACAGAGTTGATAGAAATTGATGTTAAAGATGAAACATCATTGGCTACTGTAGAGGACCCTAAGGAGAAAGTTGAGAATGCTATGGTCGAAGTTGGAAAAATTTCAGAGACACAGCACGAATCGGTCATTAGTACACCAGATTCCAAAAAGAGACGGGCTGAAGATGAATCAGGACCTCAAGCCTACCCGTTACCTGAGGAAGCTTTAACTCCGATGACAATCTCAGAATCTCAGGCAACACCGGCAAGCCAAGCATCTTCTTCAGTCAAAGCAAGAAAGGGAAAATCCGAAAAGAGTGGTTCGAGCCAAAAGAGGAAAGTTAGCAAGAAAATAACATCAAGCCCCAAACAAGAAACTGGTACCGGCGGTGAGGCTACAGCAGAACAAGAAGAAGGCAAGGAACCAAAAAGCGGGAGAAGGAATTCTTTCGGGTATGATCAAGAAGCAAGAGAAAGCAGCGGAGGCAAGAACTCTCTTCCTCGGTTCATGCAGCCAACACAGTCGGCGAAGGCCAAGGTTCAAGAACACAACTCACCAAGATCAAGCCCTGATCTTCAAGAAAGAGATGTTGTTTCAGTCAAGAAGAGGCATTCATTGCCTGGTGTTACCAATGGGAAACAAGGTTCTTCTCCTAGAATCCAACGGTCTGCGTCTCAAGCACAACAGGGAACAAAGGGTAAGTAAACATGTCTCTTCCTATAGTTTTCCTTTGGAATCACTCTTCAATGTTTTTTAAAAAGCTGAGCATTGTTTGATTTTGGCTTTGTTGCTTATTACAGATAGAAAATGGCAGAGGTGAGAGCCGACCCGACTGCGACAGAAATCTGAAAAGACAAAATCTTAGGAGAGACTTTGGGTAATTTGGAACACATTTGATTATTGGTATGGTTTTTTTAAAGACAATCCTTAACTCTTAGTTTCAGACAACTAAAGTGACACAAGTGCAGAGAGGAAGAACGGAGAGTGAGGATAGTCTCTTGTATAGAGTCATTTTTCTTTTATTAAAAAAAAAAAATTGTTTGATTTTTGTGGCTAAGGAATTTTATGTGGTTTGGTTTGGTGTTGTTTTTTTCGGACATAACCTACTCAACTGAAAGTGAAGCTTGTCGTGAACAATGGGATTGGATTATATTGACTTCAACTTTTAAAAGTCGTGTAATAATATCTTTGAATATTGTTTATTTTTCTTCCAAAACTCTCCCTTGTGGTGTATAATTCCATGTTCTATGTATAATTCCATGTTAAAGAACATGATTCTAAGTTTAAAAGATGGCTTATTCACTTGGCGAAAAAAAAAAAGGAAAAAAAAAATGGATTATTCACTTACAACAACAACAACAACAACAACAACAACAACAACAACAACAATAGGACCAACCTCAAACATGTGTTTTATCAACTTGCCATAACGTAAGCGTTGGTGATAACTACGAGTCAATGGGACTGGCTGCTATTGACTAATATGTTTCCAAAAATAAGGGTCATAATGGAAATACAGTAAACTGTATGGATAATTTTGGAAAAATGCAAAAGGTTGAGGGTGGGGGAAGGTGAAGGACACGTGTATAATAGGCGGATGAAAGAAGGAAAAAAAAATCTGAGAGGACAGATAAAATGACGAAGGTGACCAGAAGAAGAAGAAGCCAGAGGATCTAGGGCTTCACAATCTGCTTCCATCTCTCTTTCTCTCCCTCTATCTCCATCTCGACGGATTTAGCATGCAGCTTCATAATTTCGTTATCTTTTCTTCTTAATTTCCCCCTCACATCCTCGATTTGTCAAAAGTTTTCCTGAGAAATTAGGGTTTCTTTCTCGATAGCTTTGGATGAGAGAATGATGATGATGATTGGTTCAATCTAAAGAGTTGACTAAATTTATTGGGGATTTTAAAAAGGGCAAATTTGGACCTTGCTGAATCAATTTCTTGGAAAAAGAATATATATATTTTTTAGATTAGAAAGAAGTGAACTATGCGGGCATTGCACAAAAGGGTATCGTGGCCTCCAGATTTTAAACTTTGTCAGGTAAACAACGAAAATAATAATGACATTTCAGTTCACTGGAATCGTGGAATTTATTGATTGATGCTTCGTTTTAGCTCCCCTTTCGATTATAGATTTCTTAAATTAGCTGATTGCAAATGGTTTATGATGATGACTGGGAACTTCAGGACAATGTGTTGTTGGTTGTTGCTGAATCTTTGTTTTGTTCTGTGGTAGGATTCAACTGGTGTTTGTATTCCACACATGATTTGAGGAACTTTGATTGTTTATAGTGTATATCTGTGCTCTTGTTTTTAGATTATGTATTTGCCTGCAACTTGTTTTTAGTTCTTGGGAATACGTGTGGAACCATGGTGATAAACCTGCCAATGAGTTATCTCGAGCTCTTGGATTGGAGTACTTTATCAACTCTGCTCTCTTTCTTTCTTTTTCTTGCGTCATAGTCTAAAATTATTTGCCCATTTTTTGCTTCTTTGGATAAGGGGGCTAATCCTCAGATACACATCCAGTTTCATCATGGGATGGTCAGGCTTAAACATCTTACTCATGACATCAATGTGGTCAAGTAGTTCAGTGATGAGGTTTCCAAGAGAATGAACCAAGAAAAATCTTCAACAAAGTATTCGGCATGGTGAAACGTTATCCACTTAACAGAGATTCAAATGCTGTCATTTGCAACGTGTTTGCTGATGGAAAATACTTTGGTAAGATAGCTAGGGGATGGATTCGTTCTCCAGCTAATTTTCTTATTGGGAAGGGGGAGGAGGAGGATACTACACAGAGGAATATCACCATTCTCCAAATTATTTCATGTATACATGGTTTGAAAAGTAGTTGATTGCTTAGGCTGTTGTGGACTATGCGGTCCTTTTCCTATACTTTACCACATTGACTGTTCCTGTAACACGTTAATGCTGAGAAAGCCCTTTTCCTCTTTCTTTGGATTGTATGTTTGAGATAACTGGTCCCAATATATTCATGTATAATTGTACTTTTTGTGTGTAGTGATTCTTGTTATGAGATTCTAACTAGCGTTATTTTGATCATCATTCTCTAAGGTTCTTGTGTACATGTCAATTGACAATGTGTTTCTCATGTTGAACAGGTACGGCTGTTCATATCAGAGGATTCACCTTCACAAGTTGGATCAGAGTCCCAAGATCACCTGCAAGCGAAGTCATCTTTTGCTTCACATCCGGGTGATGATAATCTACCACCTGGTTTTGGTGGACCTCTTTCAGCCAATGAGCCACAGATTAGGTTATCAGACATAGCAGTAATAAAGTGGAAATGCTCTGTCCGGGTGAGCTCTCGGATCACACTCTTTAAGCCTTATTTGTTAGCTAGAGAATCATTACATCTTGGAAAGTACTAATTGCAACTGTCCCAAAATGCCAAGATATTTAGTTTACACTTCTAGTTAACATATTTTTCCCCTCTGTTTCTCTGGAATTATATTAATTGTCTAGCCAAAGAAATATTAAAGGTCCTTTAAAATGATAAGCATACGAATCAGTGGTAAAATATGGGCGTACGGTGCTCTTGGTTGGTATCCTCATGTTAGTTGTATTTCTTGTCTTGCAGATTTTGCTAGATGAGGAATGGAGAGTGGTTGCAGGGGACGAAAGCAAAGAAGTGGAAGCACAAAATCAGAGGGAATTGAGAGTTCTTGAAGCATTCTATCCTGGCGCATCATCTATTCCTTCAAAGTCCGGATCTATCCCCTCTATATTTGTCCAACACATACATATGCATATTTACTTTTGTCTTGACTTGGGGTCTTTTCTTAAACTAATATCTGCAGCCCTTCGGTTCCAGCTGATGTTGAGAACTCACATTATGATGATCAGCAAACCATTGTCATACCAATTCTGCCTGTAGAAGATGATGACATAGCGACGGATTCAGCATCTGATCTCCCGACCCAATCTGGCACGAATGTTGGAACAGAGCCATCAATACCCAATCAGAACACATCAACTTCTTCAATCCTCCCTTCAGGGTCAGATATAATGGCTGCATTATCTGCAATCTCAAACATCAAAGAACAAGGAAGCAGCATGATTGACCAAGATTTGCTTATTAAGATCCTAAGCAATCCTAAGTTAGTCGAGAATCTTGTAGCAAATAGTGGCAGTGCAGGTTCAGTCTCCTCCAACGCAAGTGTCCTCTACCCATCTTCAACCCATGAAGCCAATGGAGTAGTTACCACAGCACCTGCCTCCAATGGACAATTTTACCCTCAGCCAATGGTAACACAGTGTCCTCCCATGGTGTATCCTCCTCCAGCTCCGTCAGACCAACATAATTATGGAGCACCACCCGCAAGAGATGCTAGTTATTACAAGAACCTGATTCAGCAACATGGCGGGGAAAGACAAGAGACGCCGCCAGTTCAACCACATCTCGGTTTTCGTTACAACCTCCCACCTGGAGGACCTAACCAAGAGATGATAAATAGCAATAATAATAACCAGAGGCCAAGGGATTCAAAACCCAAGATAATGAAGCCTTGCATGTACTTCAACAGCACGAGGGGTTGTCGCCATGGATCCAACTGTTTATACCAGCACGATGCTACACCTTACCAGCCAAGGAATCCAAACAATGGTAATATCAACACTTCTGAGATGCAGAGTGCGAAAAGAATGAGATTTGACAGAGACTGATGCAGAATTAGCATACCACACATGCTTTTTGCCTCTTGGTGTGAGATGTTGTTGTTAGCAGCAGAGCAAATTTTCTCTTTTCTCTTGCCTGGCTTTGCTGCTATATATAAGTTTTATATACTTTTGAAATCATTTCTTAGTTTTATGCTACAGATGTAGAATTAATCAGCGCGTTTTATTTCGCTCACCATCACAGTAGTAATTATACTATCCCTAGTTTTTTCTTGAGATGATTTTCGACACATTTATCTTTTACCATTGTGCATAAAACAGAGTATAATCTTTCCCTTGAGCTTTCCTCTGATTGTAAAATTAAGACAACAATGCACGGAGTAACTGTTAACTTTTTGATCTCATTCTGTCTAAGTTAACTGATTCATTCATTCATCACTCTACTACATAATATGAAAATAGTTTCAGGTTTCAAATCGGAACAACACATCAAATGCTTACAACAGGATGGTTTATCCTCTACCAGTTCGAGAAAAGAACAGTTTCTTTCTCTCGCTTTTCTTACAAATAAACAGGATATCTTTTTTTTATCGCTACATTTATGAAACAGAAGTCTTAAGATCATTAATGCCTGCGCTGTTCAAAAGCTTCATCCCCTCTTCACTCATCTGCTGGACCTCTGTTGGCGACAGTATCCTTATGCACCTTACGCATCCCACAAACTCTCTGCACAAGTTTATGTAGTCATGTAAGGAAAACTATTGTAAGACAGAAAGTGAGGTGAAGTTAATGGGATACACATGACAGAGAGAGAGAGACTTACTCCCATGGATCATCTCCTACAAGCAGAACATCACTCTCATAATCAACATATACAAGCTTCCAACCCGAGCTTTGTGGGTGAGTTAGGAGTCCTTCCAATCCAAACATGCACTCAATTGCAGATTTTAGCTCCTCGTAGTCTTTGAAGCTTGTGACATCAATTGACCTCCCGACTGACCCGGTTTTTTGAACCTGCCAAGTCAAATCCCAAAGATTCAAATCAGTTTGTGACACCATAAAATGTATTCTGTGTGGAATGAAAGAGAGGTAAGCTTTTTACCTTAGTATAGGTTCGGACGCGAGGTGTTGCAAGTTTCTGCCATGATGAGCCTTTACTATTTTGCAGAAGACTACTATCATCGAAATCAACATTGCTTGATGATGTACCAGTTCCTCCAGAGTTATCTGGAAAATCTTGGCGGGAGAAGGCCTGTGAGTCTGCAAAGCTAGCTGATGTGATTTGCGACTGAACATCTTGAGCAAAGCTATTGTTGTTGTTGTTGTTTCCAACCAAACAACTAGAAGGGTGGTTCTGGAAATCGGTTTCTTTGATGGCACAAAAATCATCAAGAACTGTGTTTGAGAGTGGTGGATCCAGAATGTTGCTGTTTGTGCTATTGCTCATACACATATTCTGACTACCATAAAGGTCCTGCTGCATCAAGGGACTGAACTGGTCAAACTTGAGACCGTTCAACTGATTGTCCCACACATCGTGAAACAGCGGTGAGTTTGTTGAATCCGGTAACACAACAGCTGAAGAATCTTGGGAGGATAGCATGAAGGGTTGCTTGTATGATCCGGCAAGAGACTGGAAGGAAGAGACTTGTGATGTCAGCTCATCAGTTTCCAGGAAAGAAAATCCATTTATTGGATCAGACTGTGGTGGGTAAATCTGTTGGCTAAGGTCATCAAGGTCAGCTTGTACAGGAGAAGAAGCACCCGGTTTCTGAATTTGCTGATTAACCTTTTCCTCATTACACACTGTGGCTGTTGTCACCTGGCTCACCTGTTCTACTGACTGCTCAAGTCCATGCTGAACTCTTCCAGAACTGCAACCAGAAAGTGTTGAATTCTCAGGTTTTGCAGGAGCACTCATACTCTGTGACAGATTCTGTTCTTGGCCACTCGTATTGGAAGCAGATGGGTTCACTGTTAGCTTGCTTTCTGGCTGCACCATCTCAGATTTCTGGTTCATCATCATTGGTTGGCAGGGTTGATGCATCTTCATATCACCTAGCAAACATCCATGCCCCATTACAACATTCTGCTGCATCTCAGACATGAAAGATGGTACGTTTTGGTTGTTGTGAGGTCTCATCATCATTTTCATAAGCTGCTCTGAAGCCATATTAGGGTAAGATGCGTAAGGCATAATCCCGTTTGCAGAATCAGGAACACGGATAAGAGGCCGTTTTATCAAGCTACCCCATTCGGTTTCACCTGCTGCAAATTTCAAAACAATGATGTGAGGTTCCAAAAATCTCATGTAAAGAACACCAAAGGCACACTTTTTCACTAACCAAAGTAAGATGGATGGAGCTGACGTTTGAGTCCTGAGGTCAGTGAAGGAAAAATGAAGAGACTTTCAGGTGTTTCGATATCCCACGGACTGACTCGAGTAGGCTTATCGTTACAGCCAGGCTCATCCCATTCAACCTGAAGGTTACGCCACTTAGAACCAGGCCATCTCAATGGATCCAGATCGCTGATTCCAACTATGGTTCCCATGTACCTAAATACACAGCAAATGGCTAAGTGAACAACCAAATTTGAACAGTAAATATAGAAAGGTTTGCAGTTTTACAGATCACTTACCTTCGTTTCCCGGAATCTTCAGTTTCAAACATCATTCCAAACCTCATACCAACTGAAAGCTGAGACCCACATATAGCCTTGCGGTACTTAGCAAGAGGGATCACAAACTCTGCTGGACAAGCCCTGAGAACAAACACAAGGAGTTATTGTTAGAACTTCAAATATACTTTTAAAATCTTTGAAAGTTGAAGCTGCTTTTGAGCTAACCTTGGATTATAGAATATCAAGAAAGGAGTGCGGTTTGCAGTTGCGTGAGCAGCAGCAGCAAGAACACCAATATGCATACTATCCGCTGAGAGAACTGACGAAGGAAGAGCTGTTTGTTGGCGATTGGCACGCCTCACACCAACCATTAGTTGCGACTTCTCATCCCTTTAAATGGCGAATAAAAGTCAGAAGTTAAGTAACCCCAGAATGACAGTAGCCAAAATGACTTAATAGCCAAGATTTTTCACCTGATGAACAAAACAGAATCCCCAGCTCTTAATCTTTTGGATCCAACAAACAGACTCCATCCTGTTGTTAAGAGATGCCTCTTTGGTTGCCCTGAGAATGTAATCAAGAACTGAGATTAATACCAACTCAATCTAAACAGAGAAAGAGACAAAATCTAGTGGTTTTACCTCGATAAATATGGCGAAATGTCCAAGTATTCTCATGCAGATCTCTAACTACAAGCTCTTGTGATGTGAACGCCGGACGCGGTCGTCTGCCGAGTCGCACGGACGGACGGACGGAGACGAACGATGGCTAGCGAACCGAGTAAGAAACTCGACCTCGGTTGACTAGGAAGAGATGGGGCGAAAGGGAAACACAACTAACGATCGGTTTGACCGCGGTGCGATAGAGATGATATGGTTCGAACGGCGGTGTACACGAGCGGTGGAAAGCGTCGTACGCCGTCTAGAGAGATCGATCCCGGATCGGTCTTTCTAGGGTTTCTTTCAAGCCCAGTCCCGGACTAAGATGCGAGAAAGAGAGGGGAGACAAGAACACAAAGAATCTCTCTTTGGGAAAAGTTATATTTTATTCAAGTCTGCCTTTTACAATGAGGGTTTAGGCCTTTATATAGGAAGGCTTACAAATGGGAGACTCTAAAACCCTAGACACGCGGCCAGGATCTCATCCTTACACTTGGCCATAAAGCAAAAGCAAAAGTAAAACAAAGGAAAGACCAATCCAACGGTCATAGAAGGTTCAAGAAGAAATTCAAAGGAAGGGAAGGGAGAGAGATAGAAAAGCCACGTCATTGGCTGGACGCGGTGATAGGATCTTCACTTCCTTGGCTCCTAAACTTGTCAATGATTGTTTCCAAGTCATGAGCCAAGCGGGAACGAAGTGGAGATGCACTAGAGTTCGCTGCCTCGTTAAAACCTCTTTGGTAAACCCATTGGGACAAACCCAAAGTAGGGAAAAGAGTACAGCTCCTTCTAATGACTTAGGGGCGTCTTCACGCTTGCGCGATGGTGAAGACTCGCGAACTAAGCTTCCCAAAGCTGGTCGCAACTCAAGGCTCTTAAGTGGTGATGCTAGCCATGAGCCATTGGTGTGAGGGTTGAAGCTTGGATTGCAAAGCCCATTAGATGACTTTACTTGCTCCTCCTTGATGATCCTTGGAAACTAGTTGGTACCGCGCATCACTAGGAAGGCCGGTTCCAAGTTGTCGATAAGTGTCCGAGAGGCGTCCAAGTGTTGTCCGAGAGGTGGTTGAGAGACGTCCGAGAGAATCGAGTGTTCACGGCCGAGTGGTCGATCCCGTGATCACATCATTCCCTCCCTCTTATAGAAGTTTTGGCCTCAAAACTTTGCTCATCACCTGGATCAAAAAGGAAAACCCAAATCAGCAGCATCAAAAGGCCAACCGCGGTTTAATTTACCGGGATCAAAAGGAAACAGTAAGGCCTTAAGAGAAAAGGATAGGACTTCCCCGGTAAGGCCAGCGGCACTGGTCGCTCGGATCCCTTCATGAACCGTGGTTGCTTGCTGAGACTCTCCAGGATGCCACACATAAGTTTGATCCGCACCAAAGTTGGACAAATACATCGCCATATGACCTTGTGCGGTAACGGCCTTGGCGCTAAGGGTGGAGAAGGATGGCACGGTATAGGCGACTCCCAGCTGGAGCTTACTACTTGAAGTAGTCATGGACAATACCGAGTGAAAAGATCCATCAATGGCCATCTCCGGTGGCCTAGCTAACTTGGAACTCCCCATTACCGAGTGATTACCGGATATGACTTCAATTGCGCGGCCAGAATCTCCTTGGACTTCGGTTGATGGCTCGGTACGCGTCCTGGGTAAGGATTCGCGTACTATGGTCGGCTCCGGACGCGGCGGTCGAGTGTCGGTTAAGCCTCGATCGAGAGCGGTAAAGAGTTTTCCGTGGTCTGCGTAATGACCCGAACTTGGACCTCCGAGTGTAAGAACTTGTCGGTCTGGGGGCTCGGCTGGCTTCTCTACGATTCCTCCCGAGTTAATGACTTCTTCTAGACAGACTTGTCGATCGAAATCACGTCCTAGGCTCAGCGTACGGTTAGCTTGCGTCGTTGGTGCGGCGTTCTCAATCAAGTCGGTATTCGGCTTGTTCCGCGTCAAGTCACCTTGTTCCGGCTGATGAAGAACTCGCGGGACTGGTGTTGGTACAGTTACAAGGGCCGAGTGTTGGTGCCGTGATGATTTTCCCTGGGTGTAAGATCTCGCTGCCTGGCCCAACATTTCTCCAAGGTGTTGGAGTTCAGATCGGATAGAGATCAACTCGTCCGTGAAATTTGGTGCTCCGGGAGATTGCGCTGGCTTCCTTGCGGTCTGCTCCCTTGACTTAGTCCGAGAAACCACAATGCTCGCCTTGGCTTTATCTCGGTCGCGACTTGACGGATTGATCGGTGTTGCGCGTGGTGACCAGCTCGGAAGTCCTTGGTTCCGAGTGCGGCAAGCACTTGACTTGCTCGATGATGCGTGCGATGGAAAGGTTGGGATTGCTCGGGTGCAACTCGAGTATTCCTTCCGCGGCTCTCGATGATATGCGGACGGCGTATAGTAAGAACCCAGGTCATCATTGTCGGAGTCATCATAGCGGTTCGACCTTGGCTTGTTATAGCGCGTAGCTCGGGACATAGACGGCCAATAGCAGTCTGGTGATCCATGCTCGTGTTCCTCTAGTTCCGAGCCTTCTTCAAAGTCCTCTTGGTACCAAGACGCGTTCTCGGTAGTCGCTGGCTCCGGATCGGTACCAGTGTGTTCGTCGTTCCATGGCTCGTCCTCGGTGACCTCTTGCTCCGGACCAAAGTCATGATCTTCATCGTACCATGATCCCAACTCGGAATCGTTTCCGTCAAAATCCATGCTTGATCAGTATTGAATCGAGTGTTGCATACTGATCGCGGTCTTGGAAACGAAGTATGGTCGATGGTACGGACGGCTGTCGGAGATCGTCGATGGTACGGACGACTGTCGGATTTTGTCGACGGTACGGACGACAATCGGTGGTCGGCGTCGGTATGGACGACGATATAGATGGCTGGTACGGACGGTTCGTACGGACGGCCAACGATGGTCGGACGTCGGCACGGACGACTGAGACGGACGGCTGGTACGGCAGCTGACGATGTTCAGATGGCGGTACGGATAGCCGGCACGATTGGCTGATACGGATGGCCGATGATGTACGGTCGGCCGACGGGGGTCGGTCGATGACACAGTCGGCTGGTGCGGCAATGGTACGGACGGCCAACGGTTATCGGACGTCGGTACGGATAGCCGGTGTGATCGGCTGATACGGAAGGCCGATGACTCGTCCGGTGGCTCGATAGTGATCAGACGATGATACACAATACGCGATAAGGGCTTGGACGATGATACGCGGGTGATGATACGTGCTCTGGACGGTGATACGCGGATGGCTCGATCGGTACTCGGTCGTGACGTGGCGATGGTACCTCGTCAAAGCAAAACGAATATTCGTGAGCAAAAACGCGTCCAAAACATGATGGATAAGATATTTATCTAGGCAGTCAATGATTGAGGACAGCAACACAAGATGACAAACTATGACTAAGCAAAAAGAAACCTACACGCGCCTAAAAGCAAACTCACGCACAAAAAGCAAAACTTTTTGGGACCACAACACAAACCCAAAAGCAAACGCGCTACTTTATCGATCTAACAAGTCCTAGGCAAGAACTATGACGAACAAAACTCAGAAATAAACAAAGCGACGACTCAACAAACGATCTATCGAGGAAACTAAGCATAAAACAAAAACTATCGGACCTAACGACGCTAAAGATGAAACTAATGAACCGCAAAGACACAAAAACGAAAGCTTTAACAAAGGAAGGAGTTTCTGGGTTAGAAAGACACAACCTTTGAGTCAGGAGCTTTTAGAGCTCTGATACCAAACTGATGTGACCGCCGGACGCGGTCGTCTACCGAGTCGCACGGACGGACGGTGGCTGCGGACGGACGGAACGAAACTCTCTCGAGCCGAGGAATTTAGATGAGGCTTTCCTCGGACAAAGCTCGGAGATTTGAATCCAGTAAGGAAACAAACGGTGGATGCGAGAGATGAGCTGAAACGAACGAGCGGATCGAGAGATCCGGCCTTTGGTCTCGGCTTCGGTCGAGCAGTCTCGGTCGCGGTACGGACGATGCGGAAATCGATTCCCGGAGTTTGAAGGTAAACTGCGGGAACGGCTCTCGGCAACGCGGCGGTAAGAATCCTTGGTGATGCGGTAAGGATTCTCGGTGATGCGATAAGGAAGGTGGAGTGGAAGCGAAAGTACAACGAGCGGTAGGAACCGGACGTGATACGGTAGAGAGGGACGCGAAGGTGGTTTGATGCGACGACACACGGGAGATGGCTCGGCCCGTGATACGGTCAACTAGTCGATGTCGAACCCGGTTCGAGATCGGCTAGGGTTTCTCGGTAGTCAAGTCCCGGACTTGGACTAAGGAGAGAGGTGAGACAAGAACAAGATTCTCTCTTGTGAAATTTAATTCAATACTTCAAGTCTGCCTTTTACAATGAGGGTTTAGGCCTTTATATAGGAAGGCTTACAAATGGGAGACTCTAAAACCCTAGACACGCGGCCAGGATCTCATCCTTACACTTGGCCATAAAGCAAAAGCAAAAGTAAAACAAAGGAATGACCAATCCAACGGTCATAGAAGGTTCAAGAAGAAATTCAAAGGAAGGGAAGGGAGAGAGATAGAAAAGCCACGTCATTGGCTGGACGCGGTGATAGGATCTTCACTTCCTTGGCTCCTAAACTTGTCAATGATTGTTTCCAAGTCATGAGCCAAGCGGGAACGAAGTGGAGATGCACTAGAGTTCGCTGCCTCGTTAAAACCCCTTCGGTAAACCCATTGGGACAAACCCGAAGTAGGAAAAAGAGTACAGCTCCTTCTAATGACTTAGGGGCGTCTTCACGCTTGCGCGATGGTGAAGACTCGCGAACTAAGCTTCCCAAAGCTGGTCGCAACTCAAGGCTCTTAAGTGGTGATGCTAGCCATGAGCCATTGGTGTGAGGGTTGAAGCTTGGATTGCAAAGCCCATTAGATGACTTTACTTGCTCCTCCTTGATGATCCTTGGAAACTAGTTGGTACCGCGCATCACTAGGAAGGCCGGTTCCAAGTTGTCGATAAGTGTCCGAGAGGCGTCCAAGTGTTGTCCGAGAGGTGGTTGAGAGACGTCCGAGAGAATCGAGTGTTCACGGCCGAGTGGTCGATCCCGTGATCACATCATCTTGTGTTGGCGGCTGTGCTGTGTAGTCCTGTAACGTTATCATACATAACAGAACCAGCAGTTAAAGCAACAGGAACATATGTTTTTTTCCTAAGGAAAAGAGGGACTTACCAGTGGTGGAAATAGCTTCTCTGCAGCTCTACGTGGCACGGAGAAACCTCCATGTGTGCTTGTGTCACTTGCAGTAAGCGTTTTGCAGAAGAACTCAGCCGGATGCTTACTTCTGCTCAGCAGCCCAAAGTCTGGTACAGGGAACACATCTCTCTCCTGATGCACAAATCGTTTAATACTCATTCAACTTCGAAATGAGTCAGTAAAAGAAACAAAAGGAAGTTGAGAGAACTTACAGAGTGAACTGGCTGAAGACTCATCTGAGCATAGATTTCGTCGCTGTCTTTGTCTGCCTATCAAAATGAAACAAAACTATTATCAAGAATAAATCATAACTAGTTGCACATGAAGCAATTGAAAAAGTTTGAAATGGCTTACATGAAGAGTAACATTATGTACTTGACACATCAACTGAGATGGAAGGTTTGGGTAATTAGGAACTTGTGTTGTTGCTGATCTTCTGGTTGAAACAGCAACCTAAATCAAAAGTAAACAAGAAAAAAGTTCAAACCTTTGAACATAAGCTTACAAGATCTAGTGAGCTAATGTGTTTGTTGAACCTTAAGACACACAAAGTTACCTGTTCGCTATGACCTTGTGAGAAGTAGTACACTAAGCTCCCAACTTGAGGTAGACAAACCAAAGGGCCTGCACAAGCGTGCCATAGCTCCGAGTTTATAACGGTCTTCCTCGTTCCTGAACATGTTTGAAACCAAATTTTCAGGGGAAAGAAACAAAATTAAAATATGCATTCCTATAAAGTTTGAAACTTTATCTCAGGTTATTCAAATTTCTCAAAAACCCTTAAAGGAAGAAAGAAGATGATACCTGACTGATCCTTTAACAGCTTCATCTCTTCAAGCAGAGTAGATTGAGATGTTGTTGTTATTGTTGTTCCTCCGTTAACCAAACCACTAGTTTTCATCTTGTCCTCAACACAAGCCAATGAAGCCATCATAGAGAGACTTGTAATGTTTCAGTTAGTCTCTCCCACACTCAACACTAGGCTTTAGAGCAAGACTCAGATTTTTTTTTCTTTTTTCTTTACAAACTCTTCATTGTTATTATTATTATTAATATTATGTTTTCTAACACAAGAAGAAGAGACAAAGGGCCCTATTTGGAAGGAGCAAAGAGGCTAGAAGATAAATCCAGAAAACAGAAGAATTAAAGACAGAGCCATTTCATGGAATCTGGTTTTTTTTTGGTTAAGAAAACTCCAAATTCGAAGGACAAAAACCCTTACACATGACAAAAACAGAACGGAGGGGAGAGAGTGGGAGGGAGATTAAAGAGAACATACAAAAAGGGACTACACACAGACAAGCATGTCTCTCTTGTGGGGCTCTTGCCTCTTCTCTTTCTCTCTCTCCACTCTTTTTTTCTCAGACCAAATTCGACCCTTCAATGAAGAAGAGAAACCAAAGGTGCCATCATGAAACAACAACACAGTTTCTTTCTTTCTTTCTTTCCGGATGCAAACAAGAACAAGAAGCAATTTAGAGAGAGACAAAAGCCTTTAAAATGTTGTAAAGAAACAAAAAAAAAAAAAAAAAAAAAAAACTTTGCTTTCTTTTTTATTAAATCTCTCTGGAAAAAACCCACATTTTTAATTTTCTTCTTCTCTCTCTCTACATGTAACTGTAAGTATATAAGCGTGTATGATGAGTATAATAACAATAATAATAATGTGTATAAATGTTTAATTTTTTTTTGCTTGGAAATGGGAAAGAGTGTGCATGCTCTTATCCTGCGCTTAAAACTTTCTGTATATGGCGATGCCGTTGCAGCTTTAGACTCTCCTAACGAATAATATTATTATTTTTATTCTTTCCCAATTACTAATATTTATATCTACTATGGAGGAGTAAAAAATTAATTAATGTGTGAGAACAGTTTACGTCAAAATTTAATAAAGTAGAGTAAGCACACGTAGGGGGGTGTATTCAACTTAACATTTTAAGTGATTTGTGTGAAACTTACAAATCCTATGTTATTCAATCATGTATTTTAAAAAGTCTATTAAAATCCACTGTTATTGAACTGATGATTTAAAAATCTACTTTAAAATCTACTGTTATTCAAAATAGTTTGTGGATTTGGATTTTAATGATTTTTGAGATTCTGGAGGATTTAGGTGGGATTTGTTTAGTTAAAAATAAAGAAATCCAAATCTCATGGTTTTATGTGGGATTTGAAAGAATTTTACAATAAATCATATCAACTTCCCTAAAATCTTTCAAAATTCCAAATTTTCTAAATCTCATCAAATCTTCCAAAATCATAGTTTCAATACACCTCCCGTAATCTCTGATACGCACAGAAACGTAGTTGAATGTACAAGTACTTTCAATGCTTATGTTATAAGGTAGATCATCAATAAAGCTTTTTAAATTAGTACCATGAGTGACGACTCTATCTATATGTATATTAATATATGCATAGATACTTTTACAAATTCAAGTTTTTTTTCTTTTCTTGTAAAAGTGTTTTACTTTTTCAAGAACTTTGTTTGATTTTGTAATTGGGAAGTATGTTTTTTTTTTTATTATGCCAGAAATTATATTTGATTAACTTTATGACAAAGGAGATGTCTTTTTTTCGTTGCAATAATATTATACTTTTTTTCATTTTCCTGCTGCGCTTTCGAAAAAGGGATGTGAGTGGTGAGACTTTGGGGAGATCTTATAGAAGGTGCGTATGATAAGAGAGAATGTCAAAGTAGCGTATTTTAGCACGAAGCCTATGAGGTTTACTTACGGGTGAGGAAGTGTATCTTCAAACCTTTTGCTCCCGTGCTCTTTTTTCTTTCCAAGTTAAGACTCAAAAAATTGTTTTCTTTCTTTTTCTTTCTATTTTTTAGAGAGATTAGAGAAGTGGTGGAAAAAAAAAAAGAGAGATTAGAGAAGATTGCATATGATTTAACTTATTTAAAATCATTAGTATGATTATATTGTTTATACAAAATTATCTCTAAATGAATAGAAAATACTTTAATTTATGATTCTTGCATTGGATTGAAATGGACCTTTGTATATTGTTTTACTCTATCTACCCAAAAAAAAAAAAAAAGGAATATATCGGTTCTGTACACCTGCAAACATAATTTATCTCATTAAATCTCTAATACTCCTAAAACACATGTGTATAGTGTAAAACCATACATCTTTAGACTTATTTTGTCACATACACATCTTTCGTTTGACCTTTCCATTATTTTCTTGCGACGATATAATTGACATGCAGTCACTGTATTTTATTGCATAATAGTATGAAATAATGAAAACCATATCACTTTCCAAATCACTACTTATATTTATTATATAAATTATAATCGCTTACATAATCGTAAACATAATGAAAACTGAGATATTTAATGTTTTCGGCTCACAATCAAATATTAACAAGAAAGCAAAAAATATATATTTATACTAGTATTTTTGCAGCAGTTTTTGTTCAAAAATATTTTTTGGAAAGTTTTTACATTTGATGCATTGACTTTAATATTAGTTACCAAAAATTTCAAAATTAATTATATGTATGATTTTAAAAAAATAAGGAAATTATTCTATCTCATTCAAACATAAATATATGATTCCCTTTCATTTATATTTAAATAATCTTGAATTATTCTATAATACATTTAGTTAATAAAGATTGTGATTTTTACTGCATATGAGGTAATACAAATTTTTTAAAACTGACATATATTACTCAATAGATGAATAAAAAAATACGGTTACAATATTTCACATCGCCTAAAAAATTGGACAATAGTTCAGAGTCATACTATAAAAGAAACCAAAATGATTCATAATACAATTGAGTAGAAAGCTTGATTTATCAGACATTCAAACTTAAAAAACTTTTATTTGATTTATTCCGGTTTTTTATTTTAAAGATTTTTAAAAATTTAAATATTATAAATATTTATATTTTATAAAAAGTATAAATATTATAAATATTTATTTTGTTTAGAAAATTAAACTTTATAAGATGTTAAAAATATTAGTAGTATTTAAACGTTTATGAAGTTTCAAATATTATGAATATTTAAACTTTATAAGAAGTTTAAATATTATAAATATTTCAACTTTTTAAAAAAGTTAGAAGACTTTTAAAATATTAATAATATATTTAAACTTTTACGAAACTTCAAATATGAGAAATATTCAACCATTTTAAGAATTCCAAGTATTATAAATAGTTAAATTTTATAAGACGCGCCAATCTTTTAAAATGTAAATAGTTACAACTTTAATAAAAAACATATCAACTCAATCTAATATTTATAATACAAAAAATAATATTAAAAATTAAGATTATATAGTGAGAGTTAAAGTATCTCGGGACAGAATTATATAGTTGGACGGGTTTTGTCGATATTTATATAAATTTAAAATATCATTAATTTGGTGTTAAACGGGTAAAACATCATTTCATTATTTTATTAACACTGTCGGCGGTATACCGAGAATAAACATATCTAATTAAATTGATTAATAAATTTTATGTAAAAAATAAATTATATTACAGTATTATATGATTTAAACTTTAAACCATAAAATTAACAATTATTATATAATTATAATATATTTAACCAACAAATATAGTTTATAATTTAAAATTTTTAGTTATAAATAATTTGTCCCGTGGTGTACCGCGGGTCCTAATATAGTATATATAATATAACATATGTCCATGAGAAGTGAATATTATCATCTTTATTCCTCATATAAGACATGTACTTCTTCTTTTTTCTTTTGTCATAACATATGTACGTAATCCCATGATACGTGCTTTTCTAGTACTCTCTCACTTGAAAACATATATGAAACGAAGGATCTCTAATCAAATGGGATAGCAGAAATTAACGAACAGTTAAATTCGATAATGCTTTGAGATAATGCTTTGAGATATTATCAAGGAGTGAGATATGCTTTGATAATGCGATAACTCCCAGTATGTCCGGTGCGAAGATTGTGGTGCCAAGTGCCAACAGTTTAAACCTCAAACAAATAATTCAACCCGATCTAATTAAGGAATAGGAGGAGAAATTGTTGTCCAATCAAATGTTAGTTTTGCAAATTATTCAATCAGAATCATAAACATTCTTTTGTCTTATATAGATTGGAAACATGTAAAAAAAAATGAATTAGAAATCAAAGAAAGAGAGGAAAAAAAAAAGTGAGAAGGAAAAGTGAAAAGCATGATTTGGTGCTTTTGCGTCTGAAAATTTTGACCGCTCGGCACGCGTGAAGTGGACGGCAAATCAATGGTTGAGTAAGAGAGAAAGAGTGGGCGTACGTTAGCTTCACATCGACACGTATCTTTCTTTTATTCTCTTGGGACCGACACGGCGCCGTTTCTACGCTTCACAGTTCACATCCTTACCTTAGCTCTCTCTCTCTCCTCTTTTGCCAGAGTAAAAAAAAATATCGATTTCATATTATTCTTTTTACTTACTAGCATTAGATTCACTTTCTTAGATTATCACAAAAAGTATACTTCCATATTGGTGTAACATAATATAATGGTTCAAATCTTATACTATTGTAGTAATTGAGCAAATAAAATTATATTTGTAGTGGCTCTTAACAGTGACAGATGAACAAGTAATGTAGTAAAATGTAGGTATAACAGGTAGATTAGCAACCAAAAATGTATGGGATGGAAATATAATTTAATTTGATTAGCTAGCTTCCAAAAATGTATACACTATATCATAGTGAAATTTTAACTAACTTTTTCCAACCAAAATCATTTTCTTTTTTGTTGGTTTTAGTGTTAAGTTGAAGATATTTTTGAACCTTGTAACATTTTCGATAACATTTCAAGATAATTGTGTGTTAGTGTGTAGTACACTTCTCAAATATATATGTCCATAAACATAGTCACATGTTATTTTAAACTCTTGTAAAATACTAATAGTCTAATACCTAGTAAAGGAGAAAAAACAAAAAAAAAAGATTGACCAAATGGGATACAAAGATCACGAATATGTAAGGTTGCAATAACAATACGAAAATCAGGTTATGGTTTGAGAAAAAAAAAATCCACGTCACATTCCAAAATTGTGAAAATTCTATTTGATTCTTTCGCCAAGTAACCCACTCCAACTATAATATCATGCCATCTTCGTGATTATAATCTTCCTAACCGTTCAAATTCTAATTCTCTATTTTCTCGTTCCATTTTATTGTATGTTTGTGATTCTCCTTGTTACTAAACTCGATTAGATATAACAATAATAAAATTAAAAAAAAAGGATCGGACTTCGATATTAAAAAAAATGGGTAAAAGGTCCCAAATAACTGTTTGTGGGGTTTATTAGGATTTGTGTCCTTAATAAATTTAATAGCTTTGGAGTTTGAACTAATTTAATTAAGTGGCCTACTCCTTGCTAAAGAGGCACCATAAATAAGCTCGGTTATTAATAAAAAACGAAAGAGAAACAATGGTATTATTACAAAAAGTAAGTAGATAAAAAGGTAAAATTGTCTTTTTTTTTTACTCATTGAAACGGAGTTTGCAATAATAGCCAATCCCTAGACGACACGTGATGTTTTCCATCGAGAACGTTTCTCTCATAACGGCATGTGCCTTCGCGCACGCATCTATGTGGATCGATGATTTTTGATCCGACGGTTCTTGTTCAACGACGTAAGAATCGAGCCGCACGCGCTTTTCGCACGCCGTTCCACGGCTTCGTAATTCACACACGTCCTCTTCTCTCAACTTCCCTAAGATCACTCCTAACCGTCGATTCTGCACACGTGTCTCTCATGCGAACGATTCATATTTTTTCCCATACCACGACGTCGTTTGCAAGAGTCACGACCACGAGTCGCCACAAAACCAAACAACGCCTAATGGTCACATTTCATTTCTTGGTGTGAATTTTCTTTCTTTTTGTTTGGGTCCAGCAAGTCTATGGATGAATGTATATTCACCGAACGGTGGTTAATTATTTATTATTAACAGTTGTAGGATCGTTGAAAAAGCTTAAAATTAAAATTAATAGCAGCATCATACAACTGTAGAATATAAAAAGTACTGGCGATAGGAGTAATTATGCCGCATGTTTTTCTGGCACTTGAATTTTTAAAGCTGCAAAACTGTTGTAGTTTTTACAAGAAATAGTTATCTACAATAGTGCAATGGATGATTTATTAGGTTGAAATTAATGTTAATATTTTATTAAAAACCATAACTAGTAGTACCATCCAATTAGATTACAACTAATCATAATTATAAAGTTACATCTGAATTATGATATTTTACCTTATCATGACTGTTGCTAACTGTTAGCTTCCTCTTATTAGTTCTAATTTTTTATACTATATGGGTATATTTTTCTATACAAATAAACAATTTTAAAATCTGTATGATAAGAAAAAGACGAAGGAATAAAAATTTGGAATAAAAAGATGGACCCCAGAATCATAAAAGTAAAAGCCAAATAATGGGAGTGACGGGACATCTCTTATGAGCTATTGGTACGTAGAGAGGGTAGAGGATACAGTTATGGACCAGTGGGTCTTATTACAGAATCTATTAACATTTTAGATTCAGGTTTAGTCAATCTATCGATATTGACCCACCCCAAAATTTTAATATATATATATATATATATATTATAATCTTTCTCGTAGATAAATTCTATGTAAACTATGCAACCGAGTAACATTGCAAAACAACGGATGATCATTTGTGCGATAGAGTGCTAAATGTTAAATGATAAAATGATAGAGAAATACATAATGTATACGATTCTCCTACGTACAATATACCAAAATCAATAAAATTAACCATAATCGTATGATAAAGGATCACAAACGAAACTCTTGTATCATGTGTATTATTATATAGTTCTGTATAGAAATTAAAAAGCTCTGAAAAGTAATGAAGATTTTTAAAAGGAAAATATAATAGGGACCAAGAAAGGAGGTGTTGTATTATTACATTGAGAATGCGTAATAATGCCAACAGGATAGAAAAGTAAATAGAGATAAATCATAATAATCAGCAGGAGAGAATAGGAACAATCATAACTTATAATGCACATTCCATTTACACATACACACTCACCACATCGATACACACAATCATGATATATAATAAACATTAACACAATCATCATTACATAGAAATGGCTCTCATACGAATGCCCTCATTTCTACATTGCATCAACATCAATTCTCCTGTTTCGGGAAGTTACAATATATAACAGTTTATGTTCGATCATTCCATTGTTTCTTAAATTAAAAAAATCTTGCTTTAGTATTCCATCGCAGTATTATCAATTGCAAGTTTGCAACCAAATTCACCACATATATGCATTAAAACAAGTCGAGAGAAGGCAAAAAAAAAAAACGAATTATGGTCGTATGTTAGTTGACGCTTGAGATATGGATATGAGTATTCAAACATGTGAATGTATACGAATACGAATGATTTACACGTACGTAAATATGTAATACTAATATACATACGATCATCTATATATATACGTACGTACGTATAAATGAAAGAGACAAGAGAGTGAGAGAGGCGTGGTGTGAGGGAAACATGGAAGCTGTGGGAGCTTTGTAGGGTTTGAAGCCGACATTTTTTATGTAGTTTTTTTTTTTTGAATCGAGATATGTAAAAAGGAGAGTCCTTTTTTTTGTCTGTTCTGATACTTTCATTCCTTCTTCTTCTTCTTCATAATTGGAATTATCTTTAAAAGCAACAATATTCCTTATCATTCATAGCTAAGCTATTTTATGGATAATGTCGATAAGAATAATGAGACTCCAAGTGAAAGTATATGACATTTGAACAATCATAAGATTTAATATGAAAATTTTTTAAGAATCTTAGGGATAATTGAGCTTATCGTAAAGTAGAAATATGTCACAATTGTTCAATTTTTGTATAGTTTTGTATTAAACATCAATGGAACTGTTTTTGGTCTAATAGTTGCTCAGATGATTAAAAAGCTACTCTAATAAAATACAACTTCAGAAGATTACATTACATATGTATATTAGTATATATATTTATTTATTTGATAATCTTTACGTGAAAAGTTGATGATTTGCAAAAAAGCATACCAACTAAATACACAAATGTTTTGTTTCATTCTCTTATCAGACCCTTTTTTAAAGATGATATTTTCAACAACAAAAGTTATGTATCTGTATCACTGTATACCATCATCATCCATGAACTTAATTTTACTGGGTGTATAGTGTACTCTACATACTCACAGTCCCACATTGAGAGATGATGGATCTTTTAATTTTACGGTATGCTTTGGTAATTAGAGGCTACTATTACTTTAATCAGACAGAAACACACATGTAAAGAAATCATAATCATAATAATAGTAATAAGTGTAGAAGATGCAATTTTTGTCTGTGGGTTGAGTAAAGCATAGCTAGTGGTGGGAGGGGGTGAATTAGTTGCAAGAAATAGGAATTATTGGTTGGCTAATTTATGTTTCTTGACCACATTATTTGATTAGTTTTTAGTCAAAATCCTCAAAGATCTGTCCGACTCTCTTTATTGCCATGCTTTTTACTAATTATAAAACCTATATTTTCATTATTTCCTATGTCCACTAACTATTGTCCTTTTCAGATTCTACATTAAGCAATTACGTAGAGTCGTAAACTTCTAAACATTAGACCTATATTTGTCAGTAAAAAACAAAAAAAAAACTATAGGACCTCCTTTAATGATTTCGTTTGTATCGATTCCTTCTTTTTTTTCCTTTCTTTTAAATCTAATCTTCCTGGTTCAAGACTCTCTATAGTATCTGATTACTAATTAGTCTCTCTCTAATAATAGATTGACTGATTAAGGACGTAAAAGGACGGAGCCCAAAATATAAAGCCCATTTATTCGGATGTGGACTTCATACTCTACTAGACTCAATAAAAGCCCATAAAGCTATTGTCTTATGTCTTCCTTCCAGTTCGTTATTTTCTTATCATTTTCGGTTCTAGACTCTAGTTTCATTTGTTTTTTTTTTTTTTTTTTCTCTCTTGATTAGATTTACCACATTTTTTTGTCTAGGGATCCTAAAATATAGCAAACCTAACCAGATTTTTCGTTTATTGGGTTGTTATTAGGATTTTGTTTGGTACCGATCATTGCAAGTGTGTTACACTAACAACTGAAAATGTGAAAAAGCCTTCACATATCAGTATCACCATTAAGCCATAACGTAATCAAGAATCTGTAAGTTCATTATATTAACACTTTTTTTTATAGCGTGGTTCGGTTACATTTTCATCTGAAATCATTTGGGGGAATCAAAGATACAATGTGATATACTTTTAAAATTTATAAAGTTTAGAAACTTTTTGGTATAAAGAATCTTTGTAATACTTTATTAACAAGTTTTTGTCTCGTGTGTTTAACAATTCTGACATCTAACGTGTCTCTATCTCTTTATCACTTTATGCATGTTATGGCGCCGGATTTCGAAGATCTTTTTACGCAGACATATTTGATACGATATGATAAAAAAAAAAAAATAAGACCTTCGAGATCTTTTATATGGTATGATGATTAATCTGGAAAGATCTGAAACATATTATAATGTTTTTATTAAATTTGCTTATAACGGTATGGAATACGAATATATGGTTAGTGAGAAGTGGGTATTCTCTTCTATTCTTTGCCTAAAATGATATCTCAGAGACGATCTATTGACAGTGACAAATTCATCATTACACGATGATCATCTAACTCTCGCGCTTGCTTATGTATGATCTACAAGCGAAACAAACTTATTTCATATCTAAAATCAACAGGTATAATGCCCGAAATGAATAAAAACAGTAGTGTTAAAGGGTTTATTTGATCACAATTTACATGTATCACCAACGTGTATTTATTTCAAGAGAACTTTATATTGAAACATGTTTGAGCTAGCTAGGTAGAAGAATCTAAAGCTCTGTAACACATTGCGATTGATGAAAGTGATGGAAATGAAACATTTCCTAGTAGCGGACCGGCCATCAAATGGGAAATGAAACTCATGACTAATTGGGCTAAAAAACTGAAAAAGTCTTGATACTATAATTAATCGCCTGACCAAATTTTTGATTCATATTTTTACTTTAATGCCCTATATATATTCAAATCATATTAAAATTATGGGAGAAGTTGAAGAGAGAAGGGAGGGAATAAGGATTAGTTAACATAGTTGGTGCCAAATGCCAAAAGAAAATTTCAACAGTCAATCATTACTAATCATTATGATACAATGATTGGGTTAAGACTCAAAAACCAACATGATTAACAAGATTTCAATCACCTCCCTCATACGTACATATACAAGTTTGACTTCTCATGCACAGCACACAAACACAAAGTACCTACCAAAAAAGTTAGAAAAACATATATCTGTAAATTTGATTTGGTTATGAGATTAGATTCTTATGATTTGCTTGCCCAAATTGATCCATCATTGAAACTTTTCCTTTGCGATACAAGATATCAGATGGTTCTATCTTGGTTTTAGATCACATGCATTCGTACTTATGCCATGCATGCATATCATTAATCTTGTATATGTTAGTTTTGTATTTTATTCAATGACAACAATCTTTGGATAAAACATCGTCTGATATAAGGAAAGGACCTTTCGTACAAATGATAAGCATTCGTACTTTATTTGTAAACTATGATTGATATATTGATCCTTCCAATTTTTTTTTTTCTTTTTCTAATTATTACTTACTGTGAATCATACATGATGCATACAGAATTAATAGTTTTGTTATTGGCATAACTTTATATTTTACGTAATTTTTATACGGATGTGTTATAACCTTCTTTTTTTTTTGTATACGTGATACTGTGTGTTTGGGTTAGGTCACTAATCCCACTTGAATCTTAATGTTATTAGTTTTAAAATATATTTTTGACCAGAAACACCAAAATACTTTGTTATTACATCTCAAATACTCTACATAAGCATTGTTTGAGTAAAAGAAAATCAAGTTTTTGGCTTTTATACCATTCAATTAGTGCCAATGTGGGTACAACTATAACTACTAGTGATTTCATGAAATATCGGTGTCATTCAATTCAACAATTCCTCTTTTTTTTTTTGTCCAGATCAATTCCAATCATATTCGTCCACTAACGGTTTTCTAACTTACTAATAAAAACAGAGATTTTTTTTTTCCCAAATAATCACAATGCTACATTATTTTAGTAAAATAAATGAAAATGTATAATTGAGGGCAGAGTTTGCAGTTAGATAAAGATGGAAAGAGGTCTTAATACTATGACTCTTATGGGCACTCTTTTACTCGTTTCTTGGAACTCATCATTTTTTTTCTCTCCTCTTCACGTTTGTTATGTTTATTAGTATTAGCATGTTGCTTGATAGACAATACATACATTGTTATTAATATTAAGTTATTAACTAAAGATGTGTTATTCAAGTAGAGATGTCAAAATGGTCAATCCAACCTATGACAGATCTATATAAATTTAGTGGTTGTATTTCTTTTCTCATCATCTAATAAACTGAACATTATTTTTGGTTTTCTTGGAATACAGTTTTTTTTTTTTTTTGCGATTTTTTTGTTGTTGTTTTGGACCACATTTTGCGAAAATTCATATAAGTATAATTGTGAAAGCAAATTAATGAACTGAATGTCCGCCGGCTACACACCCAGCCGGGCACGTACCGGAATTAATTGTTTTTAATATCTGTATAGTCAATGTCATACACATTTACATACACGTATATGTATATGTATACGTAAAAATATCTACTTTAATTTTACAAAAGACAAAAACATTTTTTCTTTTCACAAAACACTCTTTTTCCTCCACAATTAACGGCTTTTTGGAAACAAAAACAAAAAAAAACAAAAATCAGAAATGGCAATTTGTGTTTCGTTTGTTGTTATTTACAATGATGTTGTGTTGTCTATGTATCGTATTGCATAAATTATACGATATATAATTCTTTTTTATTCATACATGTAAGACTCTACTCATTCATAATCCATTTCTAAAAAATAATTCGTTTCTTATAAAAAGAAAAAAAATTGACCAGGTGATTACAAACTAGTATAATACTATGTTAAAAGCTAAAGGGATAATGGAAAGCCTAATTGTTAAACAATTATTGAAATAAGATTCAAATAACGTTGTGAAAATTATACTAATACTTTCATAGACTAAATTTTGGTGAGCTGGTCTATGAACTGGCTTGCCCATTGACGTACTTCACGACTCAATCAAAACCACTAATCATTCCCCCAATAAATTTTGGATTCTGATTATTTTTTCTATTTATTCAAATCTTGGATTATTTATAGTTAATATAGTACGTTTCTTGTTATTGCGTAAGGAGAAATAGAAAAAATGGCGACTAATTTACATATGTGGCCAAAACAAAAGATGGGTAGTCTACAATGTTTATATTTGTTATCGATAGATAATTGAAGTATAATTCACTTCGTTGTACAAAAAATAGTAGATATTTCACGTTTGTTCACCTATTATTCGACTGATAATAATTTCTGTTATTAACAATTTAGTATCACCGCACAAAATAGGGTTTTCAATAATACGATTTGGATAATGGAACAGTTTATATTTTGTTTGTAAATCTATTATTGTTTTTTCTTGCACACAACTGGAGTATCAAATAAATTTTGTTTTGTTTGGTCCCTAATTAGCTAGCTCGTTTTATTTGATTAAATATCGTAAACTAATTTTGAAAATCATATACGTCATCGCCAGTGCCCACTATATTCCTCTAGTCTAAAACCAATTCTACAAATCCTTATTTGTATAATCGCAATGCAAGGCTGTGTCCTATGCTTTTCATATATCTTTCGTTTATCAAAATAATGTTTTTATTTTGAGATATAATAATAAGATGTTTTAACTTTATCAATCAATAAATCAGAGTATCGATTCATTTGTCATCATTGTTTCAAGTATATCTTAATTAATACTTTTGTAAGCTAATGAATAATAGAAAAAAAAAAATGTTACAAATAGACTTCAGTAGAGAAACTATGTCCACAATTCCTGGTTTTAAAATGAATTTCTTAAATATTCATCATTCACTCAGCAATCAATTATATCTAAAACTAATAAATATACAAAAATTTGATAAAAGATCATATATATATATATATATATATATATATATTTTTGTATTGCAAGGCTGTGTGCTCTGCTTTTCTTTTTTTTTTTTTTTGATCAAAAGTGTGCTCTGCTTTTCTTATTTCCTCTTTTTTTACACCATAAATTATCTATATAGCTTTTGGCCTGTTTTGTTTCCATTCTACAGCCCGTGATGTAATCAAATCTAGTGTAACACACAAATTAATAATTATAACAAATTAAAAAAAAGAAGCAAAACCAGTTTCTTATCTTCTAAAACAAATAACTAAGGGAAAGATGTTAAGACGTGGCGAAACCTTAGGAGCAGTCAGAAAACGCCGAAAAGACATTTGCCTAAATACAAAGCATAATCCTGATTAGTGTCTTAGTGATTAGTATGTCTCTTAATGACTTTAACTTAACACAAACATGGCATGTGCCAGCTGTGACCACACACACGACCACTTAATTAGTACTAATTAATGGTTTCTCCCCTTTATCCATGCTTTTAATCCTAAATCAACTACTACCAGATATTAAAGTTCAATGAAGTACACAGCTGCAAAATGTTAACTGTATAAGTCTCTTTTCTTCCCTTACTTATTTGAATTCATTAGTTCTTAGTCTTACAAACGTTTTTTTCTTTCAGATTTTATTTTTATAGGGTATAAGAAATGAACTCAAATTTATTTGTTAAATGATACTAATTAATGCCTAATGGTCCGTGAAAGCTATAATTAGTTATTTCCCTAGCTTGGAAGAGAGGAAGACTAAAACTTTTAATGAGGTTCATCCCCTCTGATTGTGGCTAATCACCGGCTCATAATGCATACAAATTAGAATACTTAGGCGATAATTGTTTTAAGGATAATCAAAACATTAAGAAAAGAAAGAAAAAAAGAAAGATATTAATCACAATGAAGGAGACGTTCCGTGGGCAGTACTGTCCGTGGGTCCGTAATGGTCCGTAGTTACAGCTAAGCGCAACCTTCAATTCCCTTTATGTTAGGAAAATATTTCTTCTGTATGCCCAAACCATTCTTTGACCAGAAGCCAACACAGCAATCACGGCCACAAGAGCCATAATCCTGATCTTCAATAGCGGATGGTTTAATTGAGTTACGTATCTTCGCGTACAATAGCGGCCACGATCTCAACATGGTTGGATTGGATCATTTGGAGATTCTTGTTTTTGGCAGAAATCAAATTAGTGATTAGCTTACATAAGCAAATTAGTGAATGAGGTCAGAAAGAGTCAGTACATAGCATTTCGATGGATGGTCAGGTAATGCAATTATTGAAATTGAGAGCAATAATGAAATATGCAGAAGCAAAGAAGATTTTGGTTATATGAAGGTTAAAAATGAAAAGAGGTCGGAAGATCCTTAAAAATCCAACAAGTGGGGTATGTACGTACCGCATGAGGGGGATGCACCCTACCCTCCATATCATGCACTTGATTGACCCACCTACAAATGTTTAGAGAGTTTTCTTATATTTATTTCCACATAATTTACCATTCTTTCTGTAGTTAAAGCCTTCAAGCATTTATCATACAATTGTGCCAATTAAGAATAATAATCTTGATTCTTGACTAGACCCAAATTGGAAAGAGAGAGATGCACGTCATATTAGACCAAGAGTAACAATTGCAAATGGAGTTCATTGTTTTTATGATTCACATTATATTTCAAGATGTATAATGATTAGCTTTTTACATATTACTTATTTTGGCTGCTTTTTTATTTTCTGATAAAATTTCTAGTTTGGCTGCTTGTTGTTGTGAGAATAAAATATTTTTCAGAAACTAAAAAAAAAAAATTGGAGATGGGGCATCGTCGCACATGGGGGGCATGGACACATTTCCAAAACTACAAAAAACAAAGTGTTTTTGTACGTCGAAACATATATTTCTGGAAAACAAAATTAAGTTGTTCAGAGGGTACAAAAGCATCTTCGGTTAACATTTAACTGCTAGTGGTGATGATAAGCTTATACAATATAAAAGAAATATATGCTTTGTTTATATCATAAATCAAAAAATTCTCAATAAGAAAATTTAGTTTCCTTTATTTTTCTCTTTTTTTTTTTTATATATCAAGCCACCCATGTGGGGGTGGGTATTACATTAACTGAACCCAAACTTTGAAACTTACTTAAAAGTTAAAAAAAAGTTAAAGAACTTTTGTGAAGAAAAAAAAAAGGTTAAGAACTTAAATTTGGTTATCTCTTGGCAATTTCTATGAATGAATGAGTGGACTACTCACATTTAAATATCTTGTTTTTATCAACAAAATTAAAAATGTCTTGTCAGTTTTACTGTTTTGATTTATAAAAAAAATATACGTATAGTCAACAAAAAAGTGATTATACATACATCAAAATACGAATCTTATATAATCTGAGGTCTAAGTTTTTGTCTTTACCATAATGGGGTTCATTAACACAATAATTAAAACCAAGACTTTAAATACGAACCATAATAATTTAACAAAAGAATTATAAATATAACACCATAACAAAAGAAAAGACAATATCGTAAATAACTCAAAACCCTGATGGCATTGTTATATTCCTTTCACTATATATAAACTTCGTCTCTCCAAACTCTCAAATCCCCCTGAACATTTATTTCCTCGATCAAAAAAAAAAAAAATAGTCAGAAAATTTCAGAGTTTTATTTTGACTTCACTCGTGGCAAAAAAAAAAAAATGGCAGGAGGAGGTTTAGTAAAATGCAGCAAGATCCGTCACATTGTGAGACTGAGGCAAATGCTCAGGCGATGGCGTAACAAAGCAAGGTTGTCTTCGGTCAGCCGTTGTGTACCGTCGGATGTTCCATCAGGACACGTGGCAGTCTGTGTGGGTAGCGATTGCAGGAGATTCGTGGTGCGCGCGTCGTACCTGAACCATCCGGTCTTGAGCAATCTCCTGGTTCAAGCTGAGGAGGAGTTCGGTTTCGCTAACCAAGGACCGTTGGTTATCCCTTGCGATGAATCGGTTTTCGAAGAAGCGATCCGGTTTATTTCTCGGTCTGATTCTTCTTCTCGAGGGTCAACCCGGTTTACTTGTCCTGACGATCTTCAGAAATGTAACGGAGGAATCAAGATCAAAAGCAAGATGGATCTGTTGATTGAATCTCGACCGTTGCTTCACGGCGTCGTTGAGAAAGCCATCTGGTGAAATTAAGATTGTTCGTAACCATTCTGACCCGGTTTGACTCGGAGCTAGAAGAACAAGAAGACGAGTTTTTGAATAAATCGTCATTGACTCGGCTGAGTTACCACCGAGTCGGGTGGTGGTACTAACTTTTAAACGAGTTCGGGTTCTTATTTTTGGATTTTTAATTATATTGGGAGATTGCCAAAATGGAAATGGCGAGTTACTGGTCGAGTCTGATGATCGATGATCAAAGGAGATGGCGGTTAAAAGGTGGGTGACTGAGTCGTTACACCGAGTCATCCCGGGTTCGAATCAGAGTTTCAAGGCTCTAATATGTAAATAAGACAAAATGAGAGAGAAAAGAGAAGAAAGTGATTTTGATTCAGTGCTTTAGATTCGAATATTTGTCACTTTTCTCTGTAAAATTTTACAATCGAAATTTTATGCTAAGTACTTTTCAAAAACAGTCATTACATATTCTAGAAAGTAGAAACAAAACACTGGTAACAAAGTACAAATCTGTTCCATAAAACATACAACAGTTAAATAATTTTGTCTCTTAAGATTACTTGTCCTAAATTATCATAAAAGACAAAATAATAAAATATTACTTTTAACTTTTTGTGAAAAAAAAAAAATCATTCATTGTGAAAATTGTTGTGACTTTAGTTAGTATATGGAGTATTATTATTTTTATTTTTTTTGCAAGATAATTTTTAGTCGTCAAATATAAGTAAAAAGGTGTATAAACCTTTTATTTACAGGAAAAAAAAAAAAAAAAAAGGATCCGACCAAGGCCATGTGAGGGAGAGACTATTAGCCCATTTGATCTGTTTCGCCTGTGCTCGACTTTTCATGGTTTGTTTTTGTCTCAACTTTCTCAATACAGTAAAAAGTACAGTTCACGGTACCACACCAAATCATTTACATTTTATTTAATTAATGTTTTGATTGTCTTCTTTCTTACGGAAATTGTGTACTTTATAGTTTTGTTTTCTTTATCTAACCCTAAATTATTGCTACTACAACTTGTAAACAAAAAGATAGTTTAGACTTTAGATTATTGCTGCAGCTCTCTCGCGATCTAAACAGGTAACACTAAATGTCTACGTTGATGCATGTGAAGAAAAACACATGATTATTAACTCTATTATAAACATTAAACAACAACATTTTCCTTTACTATAAAGGAATTGCATCACATTTTTATAAACTTGACAATTGTTGTCTTATAATATAGTACTATTATATATAGAGAGAGATATCTACAATTTCGAATATATGCGGCGGAAGTAATTTAGTTGGTGTGGAACTACATATGGGAACAAATTAATATGGTCAATGCAAAATAAATGCGGTCAAAATGAATAGTTGTGAGTTAAAAAGTACTGTAGTACTATAATTTAACTGGCTTTAACTATTCTCGTTAGCACTTAAAATGATTTAAAAAATAGGTTTAGTTAAATTAAAATACAATGTACGTAACCTCTTAAATTTTACGTAGATACATTACTAGAAGTTAGAACACGTGTTGTGGTGGTGACAAAGCGAAAGTCGTTTGGTGCAACATAATCGTGTCGAGCGACGAGCGCAATTACTAATTTATATGAGTATAGCACAATAAGGGATTCGGATTCAAAGTTCATTTTATATACATTTTTTCTGGCAAATTCGGATTAAAAGGTCATTTTATCAGCCACCTGTTTTCAGTAGTAACACATAAAAATTGTAATTAAATGAAAAGGAAATGCACTTATAGAGATGGAAAACGTTACAATACTTTCTAAAAGTTATGATAATACCATATATGTATTTTATTAAAATGACCCTGCTTCCATCCTAAACCCCACAAATATACGAATACGATATCTCATATCTGGCATCTGTTCCAACATTTTTTCTACCTACAAAATCAACTCCCACAGAAAAAGAGAATACTTTGCAACATCTTTATATTCAGGAATCCATAGATATATATGCTTACCCTCTCTACTATAAGTACGAACATTGTACCGCCACTTGTGATCACTAATCACATTAAATGTATATAATAAGAAATGGAGTTATAATACGTTTGTGTGGTGGATTCGTATAAATTAAAAATATATTATTAAATAGAGAAACTTAAGTTTTTTTATTTTTTCTGTTGATAGAAAAATGATGAGAAGATTCTTTGAAAAGACAGCGAAGAGAGGCCCATTGGGAGCCAACGATCCAATCACGGAACTTGTTAGCTTTCTATTTTTACCCTTGATATCTACTCATTTTACACTCCTTTACCTTGCGCTCATTGTTTTTTTTTTTCTTCCAAACTTTGTTTTTCAATAAATAAAGGAATTTTGAGGAAAGTTTATTTAAGCCCAAGAAAAAAAGAGAGAGGAAAATTGGATGATTATAGAAAAATTAAATTATAATTTGTAGGAGCTAGAAATTTGCCACACTACGTAAGAGGTATTGATTAAGAGATAACAACACAAACGTTAAGGGAAGAATGGAGGCAAGACCGAAATCTCTTTCCTTAACTCTTTGAAACCCCCGCAGTGCGACGGGATTAATGGTTACAAGAGTCCCAGGATACAACCACACACAACCGGGTTTGCTAATCACTCAAACACCGGCTCTATACGAACTTCTCTCTACGATACTTTCGAAATGACACTTACTTTGTGAGAGAGAGATTGTTGGAGTTTTGTGTTCTAAGTCTTTTCTTCTCTACGTTGATCTCTTGGTTGATCGGTTCCCGTAATGAGACTTGAACGTGTGTTTATATAGAGGTCTTTGTGATCGACTTAATTGACTTTGTTTTCTCAACAAATCAAACCCACTCAATCCACAAATCCAGCAACAGTTGTGTAGTGCTCTTCTCAATCCCGTTTCTCATGGAGTTGAGAACGAAGAAGACCGAGTCTTCAGGAGACGTGATAAAGAGGTCGATATCTTCTCTTATTTTTGACACAACCAATGGCTTATTGGAGCTCCAACTTGAGCCCAACCACTTCTATGTGGTCCATTCTCTATTCACACACTCCAATTTTATTAAGCCCACTGAGCTTAAATAAATTGAGGTCCAACAATCCCCCACATGAATAGGAATTACAAACTAAACATAGGAAGACTCATAAAAACTTTTACTAACTAGACTTGACTAGACTAGACACAACTTAGACTAGACTAGACAGACGTTCAAGAGTATACAAAAATGTTATTGTATCTGAAAGGTAGCATTTTTCAGCTTTGAACCCATCATTTTTAATATCTGTCGGATTTACTTGGCCGGGAGGTGAACATTATGTCTTGAACCACCCAGATTTTAATGTAAACCTAGACAACAGGTATCGCGCAACAACACTTTCTCGTAGAGATTTAGTTCTCTATTGTGTCCATTTTGGCCTTGGACATTCCTGGGTTCATGAGTGAACTTGGAGAATATAGCCTCGCTTTCATTCTCCTAGAAACGGCCCCATTTCACACTCACTAGGTGAACTCCCACCAGTTTTGTTTTTAGAAGCATCCTGTAATACTCCACGAATATCTCAAAACTATGGTATATCATTAAAAGCTAATACTTGACCTCAACTCATACAGGTAACACTGTTTATTTTTATCTTTAGGAACTGGGTATAGACATAGTCTTACAGTGTTCAACTCTAACTCAACTTGATTTAGTTGTCCCTTTTGAACCTAGATCTTGGGATCTCCAATCACATAGGTTGGGTTTCCACCAATCTGAATTTATATTTCTAGGCTACCCATTCCTCTTGATAATCCAATGATTTAATCATTTAATCATTTATTCAGTGTCCAAAACAATAGCTGATTGCTGTAATAGTGTACACATAATATTGACACTGATTTTTCCTACTTCAGGAAATCATCGACAAAATTCAAAAAATTCACATAGCTTCTTGAGCTTTACCCAAATAATGAACTTTCTAATAATTTTATGTGGTATCATGTTGAGATTATTATTTGTGGTAAGCAACGCTTTCCCCACATTTTATAGACTAACCCTTCAACATTTCATTCATCTTTTGCCACATAAATAAAAAATATTTGTACAATCATTAAAGAGAGTTACAAAATTAAATCACACCAATTTATGTGAATTTAAACAATATACATATATGTATATATTCCATTTTTCCCATGTTGGTGATGGCGTAAGTCTCATGCAAATCTCACGTTAACTCACTTTGCATATTTGAGTTAAAAAACATTCATGCAAAAGTCAAATGACTTCACCAAATGAATACTAAACTGAAATTTCCATTATTAAGAAAAGAGAAACCAACTACAACTTATTCTTCTTCGAGGTGGAAAGCCTCGGTTACATCATTGTTGTAGACACCTTAAATAACCCATCACAAACAAACCCATCACCTACGTACATCCCTTTCTTGGAGATTACAAGCTTATCTGCTTCCATCTTCACCTTAAATCCATGCTTGTAAATGAGAGACCCCGAGATTAGGTTCTTGCGCATATCCGGCACGTGAACTACGTTTGTCAAAGTAATCTCACGTCCAGAAGTAAGCTTCAAGACTACTTTGCCGTAACCTTCAATCTTTGAAGTAGCAGAGTTCCCCATGAAGAGCTTCTCATCATTCGTGTTCTTGCTGTATGTCGAAAACATCGACTTATCCATGCAAATGTGCCTAGTTGCACCGGTGTCGAACCACCACGTCTCCGGATTGCACTCGGCGACGTTAGTCTCGGTGACAAACGCACAAAAATCAGCTTCGGTGAGATTAGCTTCATAATTGTCGTTGTTCTTAGGAGCCTTCTTACTACGGCACTCAAAGGACTTGTGGCCCATCTTGCCACAGTTGTGACATGTTCCGGTAAACTTTTGTGAGTTTCCACCGGTTTTCTTCTTGAACTTTTGCTTGTTCTGTGGCAGGACTTTTCCTTTTCCCTTGTCTTGGTGCCCCTTATTTTGCCACTTTCCTTGTTCGTCAACTTGGTGTTCCGCCATATTCGCGTTGGGATCACGAGTTTGAGCACCAAATCCCATTCGTCTTCGGTTGGTTGACTCAATGCGGAGCCTCACTATCAAGTCTTCGAGACTCATCCACTTTCTCTTCAGCTTGAGATAGTTTTTAAAATCGGTCCAGCTAGGAGGGAGCTTCTCAATGACGCATGCTACTTGATATGTCTCGCACAGTCTCATTCCTTCAGCATGTATCTCATGTAGGAGGTTTGTTAACTCCTCAACTTGCTCCATTAGCGGCCGAGAATCCACCATTTTGAAGTCTTGAAACTTTGCAACTGCGTACTTTTGTGATCCTGCATCTTCGGTGCGGTACTTTTTGTCCAAAGAGTCCCACAGTCCCTTTGAAGTCTCAACGTTACAGTAGACGTTGTACAACTGATCATTGAGACGACTCTGGATGTAACCCTTGCACAGGAAGTCACCTTGTATCCAAGCCTGTACGCTTGCTAACGCATGTGGATCCGTGTTATCCTCCGAGAGAATGGGCTTTTCCTCGTTAGTGTACTTACTTAGTTTCAGTGTGGTAAGATAGAAGAACATCTTCTTTTGCCACATTTTGAACGATGTTCCATCAAACTTGTCCGGAAGTAGACCAGCCGAATTTACAGCTGGAATCTGCACCCCTTGAAACTGATCTGAGACTGCAGCTGGTACAGGTTCAGGGACTGCTACTTTCACCGGAGGGAGCGTACCAAACTGGATGTCATTCCCAGTCCCATTGGTGGTGGTCTCCGTGACCTCAGCAATGTTGGACACGTTCAAGTCTTCACTGGACATGTCTGAAACACAAACACAAAGCTTTGTTCAGAACAATATATCAAGTCGTGAACTGACTCTGATAATCAAGTGAATAAATCAACAACACTCGATTCCTTAAAAAATTGCAATTAAACACAAGAGAAACAAGAACATAGGTTTCGCAAAACCAACTTGTTCACGTTTAACTATTTTAAGTTGCAGAATAAATAAATAACAAGCTTGTGTGCTAAACACGTAGTCAAACCACTTAAGATAGTTTATTATTATTGCACAACTCGGTTTCACCCTTGATTAATGTTCTCTATTTTTCCAAAAAATAACTGAAACAAAACCAAGTTGCAGTTCTTTTTAACCTCTCAAGGCAAGAAATAATAAATCTCTAAGCTTTCAATTTGCAGAAACTTAAAAAAAACCAAGACCCTATGTCGATTTAGGAGTTTTTAATTTGCAAATAAATCCAAACAAAAAATTCTGCAGTTTATGAATCGCAACTCAATGCAAACTGCAGGTTTTGAATAACACAACAATTGGTTTCAAAATAGCTTTTAGAATCGCAATTCTTAACAGCAAATAAAACAAATGCAAGCAGCAGGTTTTACAAACAAGAAATCTAAACCAATTGCAGTTTTAACTCAGCCTTAAAATCACGATCTTATGCTGGGTTATAATCAATACACACTCTGTTTTTCCTTTCGCAAAAGAACAAAACAGGTCCGAGACTCTCAAGCTCTCGTTATGGTTTTTACACAATCGCAACTGTGGTAAACAAAATTGTGAATACACAACTTCTCCTTAAACGTTTATGAAATCTCAAATCAATCTGTTAGATGTTTATAGAACAACAACAGAATTCAAAGAGTTAAGAATGTAGGAGCTAGAAATTTGCCACACTACGTAAGAGGTATTGATTAAGAGATAACAACACAAACGTTAAGGGAAGAATGGAGGCAAGACCGAAATCTCTTTCCTTAACTCTTTGAAACCCCCGCAGTGCGACGGGATTAATGGTTACAAGAGTCCCAGGATACAACCACACACAACCGGGTTTGCTAATCACTCAAACACCGGCTCTATACGAACTTCTCTCTACGATACTCTCGAAATGACACTTGCTTTGTGAGAGAGAGATTGTTGGAGTTTTGTGTTCTAAGTCTTTTCTTCTCTACGTTGATCTCTTGGTTGATCGGTTCCCGTAATGAGACTTGAACGTGTGTTTATATAGAGGTCTTTGTGATCGACTTAATTGACTTTGTTTTCTCAACAAATCAAACCCACTCAATCCACAAATCCAGCAACAGTTGTGTAGTGCTCTTCTCAATCCCGTTTCTCATGGAGTTGAGAACGAAGAAGACCGAGTCTTCAGGAGACGTGATAAAGAGGTCGATATCTTCTCTTATTTTTGACACAACCAATGGCTTATTGGAGCTCCAACTTGAGCCCAACCACTTCTATGTGGTCCATTCTCTATTCACACACTCCAATTTTATTAAGCCCACTGAGCTTAAATAAATTGAGGTCCAACATAATTGTCGTGGTTGCATGTATCTATGCTATTTGTAGTGCTTCGAGAAAAGAGAGTAAAACTATTATCGTTGACGGTTGACCACTTCTCGTTGAGATTGGATTGTTCACACATGGTTTCGTTAATACTCTTCGGCTTCAGTTTCATTCTCGCTCTCGTTAACTTTTTCTAATGCGTCAATGGCTAGCATTCCAATGACTTTTGTACTTTTATTTATTTCAACTAGGGCAACAGGCAGAGAAAATCATGTTCATGCAAATTATTGAGTTTGAGTTGAAATATGGAAATGAAAGTGATAAGAAAAGAATATTACTATATATTAGGATTAGGGCTAATTCCGGTGGGTACGTACGTGAAGAGAGGAGTGAAACCAGCGGCCTTTTTGTCTCTTTCTTCGAGTATGATGACTATAGTCTTGTTCTTTTCCATATGTATTCTCTTTTTCTTTTGCATATGTATTCTCATTTTTTATCCATATATATATAGCCTTTAAGTTTGAAACTGTATTTGATCATATACATGTAACGATTCTAAGTAAATGAACTTTTCCTAATTATAAAGTTAAGGAGCCGTACTTGAATTTTAATGAACTAGAATATGACATGATCATATGTTGAACAAATCTTCTTGATCTTCTATCTAACTGAGCTAATTACTATATATGGGATATGATAGGTTAAGGTTCAATACATTTTCTCTCATTAATTAGCACTACCTCAGTATGGGGTAATCTTTCTATAAAGACACCATAATGAAAGAAGTGGCAAAAACCAAACTCTAGAGTGATTAACCTAAAAAAAAATGCTCTCTGTAAACTTACGAACCCATTTCACAATCAATTCTTTTTTTTTTTGTAAATTCATTTCACAATCAATTCATATCGTATGGATACTGACATACTGTCTACAATATTTGGTATGACAATTCTAGATATATAGGCACATAGAAAGTCTCCAATATTGATGTGTATAAAGCTAAGAAGTCGATATCAAAAACTCGATTTGATGTTAATACTGTATGTATCAGCTTTTTTTTTTTTTTTTGGTGTAACACAGGAAATAAAACCAATAAATGAAAAAAAAGCACGAAAATGTGAAAAGTCATAATACAGAAATGGGTCTGCTTCACTGATTGCATGTCTTTATACTAACTTTAAAGGTCAGAAACTTTTTCGGGGTTAAAATCAAGGACTGAGGAACTGAGGAAGGTAAGATATGTCACTTTGGTTGGCAACTGAGAAAATGGTTGTCAATTTTTGTATCTAATTGTAGTATTTATTTATATGTTACTATTATAGTTTTTGGATTTCTTGCATGTCTTGTCGATAGAAAATCATTGTTTGGACTTTTGAAGGATGGATCTAGATCGGAATCTTCGGACAGTATGTGACCAGTAAGCAGTAAGGGTCATGAGCAATATTGGTTCTCGACTTAATTAGTATTTGGTATAGCTGTTGTATTTCATGACAATGACATGGAAATCGAAACGTAAAAAAAATTTAGTTCGGTTAGATATTGTTTTAAAATTTTAGATATTTCTGTCATACGAAATAATTTTTCTTCACTATAAAGTAAATATATGACAAAAGCACATAGCCCAAATTATGTTTTGATTAGGCTGTTGTTACCTAGTGAGTCATTCACGTTGATTCGATCTAACTTCTGCTTTTGTTTTTTGGACTGAAATTTCATTTAACTAGTGTTTTAAAGAAGAAGATATGAAACTAAATTGGGCTATGGGAAAGAGAGTTTAGTGGAAAACAAACCTTTGTTTTGGAACAAATAAAAAAAAAAAAAAAAGAGAAGCATAACTTGGTGAGTTTTTTACAGGCTCAAACAACAAGGCCCAATTATAGACGTTCACTAAGTCACTTGGTGGGCTGGGCTCCTACAATTCACTCGAGTTTTATTTTCAGTCGAAATCAAAGTAGTCACCGTCGTCGGCTGAAAAACCCGGTTCGGTTCGGTTCGGTTGGGATGGATGGAGACAAGATGTTGTCACGTGAGTCAGTTACAAAAACAAAACCGTTGGTTAATCACGTGATAACCGATTAATATGGTTTTTTGGGTTAGGTTTGAAACGGAGTTTGGTGAAGGACAGCGACACAACCACAAACGTGCACTTCAAAAGTGTGTGCAGTCTACAGTACATACCTTCTCTCATCATTCTCTCTAGCTCATTTTCTGCTTTCACACACTTATTTGTATGATTTGTATGTTATTAATATCGTTACCTAAAAAGAAAAATATAATATAAAGAGGACCCATTTACACTGTCTACGATGTTACGTTTTTTTTTATACATTAATATTATTCTAGAATGAACAATGTGTAACAACAGTAGAGTTTTTTCCTCTTTATCTTAGGTTAATTAAAACGTTAAATAATTGTTTTTCTTTCATGATCTCGAAGACACTGATCATTTACAAATCTCCATAACTCCATAGTTTGGAATAAAACTAGCGGGTCATCAAATTTCACAATTGATAAATTTGGATTAACCAAAAATCTTGGTTAAAGAAAGTACAATAGAAAAGAAGAGTAATCAAGGAGAAAAAAAATGATAGAACGAGAGGGTAACATGAATGCATCATAAAAGGCACAAACTACTGCAGAATAGTGCCAATTCATACAAAACAAAATAAAATTTATATACATGATGAATTTGTGGGTCATTTCTCTTCATATTTTGTTCATGATAGCAAAGTTGTAATGTACATATATGGTTGATTCTGAAAATTGGACCACCTAAGTTGCCTTGGCAATATTTGTTGTGTGTGAAGAGATGAAGCTCTCTAAAACAAACATGGAAAGGAAAAAAAAAAAAATCCACAAATCAAAAAGATTATCTATTTTCTAATCAGGAAAAATTGTTCGTTGTCCAAATTGTTTATATATATTAATATTTGTATCAACAAAATTTACCTAAATAAATTGTTGAATTATAAGCAACACTAAGAATGATGGTTCGGATATGGAGACATGGAATATGAGTGAGTGGTTGTAGTGGAACGTACATATATGTGTGTATCTATAGTCTTTGTTTCGGTTTCAGTTACTAAAAATGTGCAATACAATTAACTTCTCATCTCTGTTTGTCTTTGTTCTTTGTCTTATGAGGAATTGCAACGTACGAGCGGACGAGGTCACACGCACATGTTCGTTACCAATTTTTCTGATTCCCCGCATAAATTTTTGTCCACTATATTATTTGTAATCTGTTTATCTTGTGAAATCATTGACGGTGTTACTTACCGTAAAAAAAAAAAAAAAGTTTGTCTAGAAAGAAATGATTTATACATTATCTTGTAATCATAGCTCGTTCGAAATTACCAAATTAACAACAAAAAGTCATACGATCGATCCAACCTTTCTTTTTATTGGTTAACATGTATTATGTAATCTTTAAATTTAGTAGTGATGATGGTAACAACTATAAATGCATTTTACTACCACTCGACCCAAAAAAAATGCATTTTACTACCATGATTATAACATGTGAAAGGGACAAGAATTTACTCTTTCTCTAATCTCTCTCACTCGCACACACTCATTATTCTTCAAAGAGGGGAATTGATTAAAGGGAACTTGAATATATATATTAGCTAACCGATAATCAAAGTAAGTACGTTGAATTTAGGCGGCCTGACACATCCAAGAAGACACATTATTATAACTTATTTTTGTTGATAATATTAATTACTTCTAAAACATCCTTTTAAAAATCCCAAATAAATTTCCATGGACATGCTAATAATATTTAATCTGAAATTTTCGTCTTATGGTTTTGACAAGAAGAAAGATCCATAAAACGGGTTAATACTTAATACTGTAGTAGGAGTATTATCTAATAAGGTAGGAGACAAATATTAGTTGAGTATTCATTAACTACAAGAGGGGTTTAGTAGAAAACTAGAAACATAATGACAAGATAATGGCCCAACTACATCACATCTGGTTTATAATCCTCACTCTGAGGCCCTATTCCTCTACTTTTAATTTCGTCATCTACCAAACCTTTTTTATACATAAAGAAAAGTTAATGTAAAAGTAATTTTTGTAAGAATAAAAAAAAAAAGTACTTGTATAGATGGAATGGTATCGGGAATGTAAACGTGTCATAAATTTTAGAAGGAATAATATTTTACATAAACTCTTTTCTGCGTGTCGACTGTAATTCTTGTGAGCATGCTTGTAAAAAAAAAAGATGAGAGCACCAAAAAAAAAACAGTTCCTCACGATGATAATGATTGCCAACAGAGGAAGCAAAAGATCAAAATGAAAGTTGGATCATGTGACTTTTTACAGAACAGAATCCTAAGGAATGCGATATAATAAATAAAACTAAAAGTTATAATAATATTTGATGATGATGTTGGTATTATAAAAGATAATGCAAAATTGTTTCTTTCATTTAGACTTTTTTTTTTTTCTTTTTCCTAGAAAAAAAAAAAAAGAAGTGGAGTAAAGCTGTCTTGTGTGCTGGTGTTCTTTGGGGACCCATTTTCGTTGAAATGAATAAATAAACAAATTAATTTCTACAAATGTCTATTGATTGTAAAAGTTTTTAAATTCTATTTTTATTGCCCATAAAAAATTGTAACGTACGAACAAAGCAAAGGCTGGAAATTAAAACTGGCCTATTTCGAGGTGGAAAATCATTCTCTCTTGTAATCATCGCTCGTTTCCACCACCGCCAGATTTATATTTACATATTTTTGCTTAGTGTCTTGTGTTACTAATTAGAGTATTGTGTTATTGGTTAACCTCTTTTAAAACTGTAGTATTTGTTAACCTTAACAAACATTCCATTTTTTTTGTCTCGATTCATTTTTATTTTTTTATGAAATTATATATGTCATTGTATAATTGGGAATCCTTAGCCAAACCTCTAATAATTGAGTATAATTCATCGAATATATGAATTTGTTTGCCACTATGCGGAATAAACTTTTATATTGTATTGATCATGGGACTATAATTTTTTTACATTATTTTTATTCAATTAAATTTGAAATCAAAATTCAAAACTAGTTTATTCAAAAATTTGGTAACGAAATTGTTCTACCAAATGCATAATGTAATAATTTTCTTATGCATTTAAAGTTAACTAATTAACTCAACGTGCAGGAAATTTCCACATGGTACACACTGTAAATCTATATCTACGTGGCTCGCATGTGCATTGCACTTCCAAAGAGCAAACACTTGATTGAAATTCTCCTTTTTTGTGTCCCTTTTTTTTTTGTTAGAATTTATTTCACATTAATATTTTCACATATTTTTAGCTGATACTTCTATACATTAATATATATCAAGACAGAAAATAAATCTAGACACACTAATTTAATGCAATATAAAATATAGTAATTAATGTTATCCACACGGACATGTATAAAAGTTTGAGGATAGTTTTGTTTTAGGAATAATAATGGAATTTATATGAAAAGTATTTTGTGGATGATAGCTACATTCTATATAAAAATCAAATAGATACTTGTATTGTTTTAATACTATACTCCATATAATATGTATTTTGTGAATTGTGAGTAGTTGATGTACCTCTGTCATGGTTTTAGCTGGTAAAGGAAAATTAATTTGTATTTAATTGTAGTTGGTAACAGTTAAGCGTATTAGGTCAGTATATATCAATTTTTAATCGGTTATATTAATACATGGAATCAAAGAACCACCTACAAAATGAAAAAAAAAAAAACAACAAATAGAAAAGCTTTTAGTGACATTTGATTTGTAATAAATATTGATGATTAGTACTGTAGATTGTATATTGCTATAAATTCTGGTCCGATAAGTGGTCTCGGCACCGTACTGAATTAAGTAATTGGAACTCTTGGTTAGGAGACAAGAAAGAAGATTAGTCTAAAAGTTTAGTAGCCGAACGGCGAAACTGATTGACAATATTATTCTACTTATCATCAAGACATAAATGAATGTGAACTGGGGCTTCATAGTTCATACTAGTAAATTTTCTGTAACCATGTACCAACAACTCAATTTGGATCGATGCGCGTCGGTAACTATTTAAATTTTTGATTGAAGCGTGTTTAGGTTAATGGTCAACATCCACAAGTTTGAATGAGTCACAGTATAAAAGTATTAATCTCTTTAGTCTTTTAGTCATATTTATTTAGTTTAAACTCTTACACAAAATGTTAAAAAACCAAATACTAAGTAAAATAACCCATATGTACCATTGTTTTGGATTAGATAGCAACGTCCAGCTTTTAGTGGTAGTTGTAATAAAATAAATTGATGATTAGGAGTAGACCATATTATTTATTGCTATGAATATCGGTTTTGATGGGCCGTCCTCGTGTCACCGTACTAAATCAAGTAAATGGAACCCTTGATTACGAGAGAATAAATAAGGAGATTAGTACTAACTGCGGAACTGATTGACATTAGTCCACTTTCCAAGATATAAACTAATCTGAATTTGAAGAATTTTATAATAAACATGTAGCAAACTTAATTTGGATCGATGTCCGTCGGTAATCAATTATAAAATTCGTAAGTTAAGCGTGGTTAGGTTAACCGTCAACGTCTGCACAAAAAAATGTTTAAACAAAAAGATGTATAGGAAAACCAAAAAAAAAAAATCTGATTTAACGAAGACGAATAAATAGAGAAATTGGATAATGTTCAACTCAATTTACGGGTCGAAATGGTATATCTGTATGTTTTTGTTTCACTCGCATATTTACTTGTTTTGTGTGTGTTTTGTATGTATTATTCACGTTTTAGGGGCTATTAGTATATAAGTTTTTTTTTTTTGTTTCACTTCGTATATTGATTTGTTTTGTGTGTAAGTTTGTCGTTTGGTCGAAGAGGGCAAATTCACTTAACGCATTAGGTGTGAGGTAGTAATACGAGTTATTTACACGTATCAAGGCATTATTTGAATGGACCCAGTCACAGTCTCACTCACTCACTCAAATAAGACTAACAGTTAAGAAAGGTTATTTTTAATACGAATCTCTCCCACCATATATGTCCCACCCTAATTAAGTAATCCGATGTCGTTTTGTGTGTGTAATCAGACATTGAATTTACTCGACCTACACAGTCCAAACAGCCACGGCTCATAACCCGACCATGAACTGTGAATATGTTTTTTTAACTAACAAGTCGCATCGTTGAAAACACAATGTAAATCAAAATCTCGTACAGTATATACTATTACGCTTTTTATTTATTGTTTGGACAGACAAAAAATGACAAATATACAGGATATATATAGTAGTAGTACTAGTATGTCTTTATTTTAGACATAGGGATTGTCGTAAAATGGTTATGATAACTGAGAGAAAAAAGCGTATATAATTGATCCACACACGTACTAATGACCTTAGATAATGTAGACATAACACGTGACGAAAAGCGCGTTACGTGGTCTTTTTATATTTGGACCCACCGCCTAATTACTTTTGTTAACTACTATATATTTCAATTTATATATCCTTCGTCAGTTGTCACTATGAAAATTACGCGTAGATTCAATTTCAACACAGCTCATCATATTCCAAACTTGCTTAGAAATCATAACCTCTTTTACGCTTTTTACAAATTGTTAGTTGTAAGTACTTTACTGTATACTACTTCTTTTTTTAATTCGTCTTCGTGAAGTTAGAATCTTTGGATATTTTTATATAAAAGAATCAGATTCAAGAATTGTATCTACTATAGGTTGATGGTGAAATATTAATTTAGGTCTTGTTACGGGCGAGTGAAGCTAAGAATATATATAGCTAAAATAGATCACAGCCATCGGTTTGATTCTGAGATTTTAGATACAATACAGCAAGAACTACAGTAAGACCAAACCGGTATACGTGTGAAACCAAGCCACGTGTTTTCCTTGCTGTCAAGCTGCTGTGTTCTGATTTCGACAATAGTTGGATGTTGACTTTTTTTTTTTTTTCTTTTTTTTCTGAACAATATTAATTTCCAAAGCTAATTTATGTTCACAAACTAAAGAAATACTGATTGACACAATTTATGTTTGATTAAAAGATACTACTAGTTATTTGCTGAATTTAATTCGGGTGGTGGTGAGCATCTTTATTTCAATTTAAATCATAAGTTGGTTTATCTAATTAAAAAGTGGATCAAACATTCAAATGTGTAGGTAGACGGTAGACATATTAGATGATATATACCTAATGCAAATAATTATGATTAATTATGTAAAGTCGAAGCTATTTGGTCTTAGTTTTAATAGAGAAAATGACCTTACTAATCATATTCCTTTATACTTTACTCTTCATGTCTCGTTCTTTACACACGAGAAATAATGTCTGCTTTTATAATCAAAAATAATGTTTGAGTGGTTATATCAGTTTTTTTTTTTAAATTCATTTAATTCCCGATTTTTTTAATTAAAATTGAAAAGTCATCTATTTTTAATTTTTTTCTAGTTTATTTACTTTTGGTCCGTGGAATTGCTATATACAGACTGTAGTGTACAATCTTGGTTCGCTGGCTTGTCTCTAAGCTATATGAATGCAATTGTAAGGAGTTAGGACCATCGCTGAATGATTATATAATAAAATAAACTATAAACATTTTCATGAATTTTTGGTTGTTCATAGCATATGACAAAACTTCATTTTTTGTATTTATTCACTATTTTGGGAGGTAACAAAAACCAGAAATGATAGTCCTTTCGGTTCTCGTTAAGTGCGAGAGATAATTAGGTTTTTAATTAAACGAGTGGAAACAGAAGCTTCAAATTATTAATATCTCCGCCGGTCTGTATTGACAACACTATTCGGTGCTTCGTTTCCCCATACATTATTATTAATCCATTTAATTTAGTTCCTTACCATAATCATTTTTTATTATTTTGAAATTCATGTAATTCGTTTTTAAAATTAAAACACACAGGGGTTTCATATACTAACAACTAATCATTCTCGATGTAATCATGATCAGTCAAAAGTAATTAAAAGAAAAAACCAGTCAAATTTCTAGATGTAAACAAAAAAAAACGCGCAGAATATTGTGTTAGGAGAACACATTTAATGAACATTTATTTTAACAATCTCAGCAAAATCTCAGTTTAATGAAGTACATTATCAACGACGTCAAATTTTTTTAAAAAGTGCATTATCAACATATATCGTACGTATATTTAAATATTAATATTTGTAAGTGGCGCATAAACAGTATGATCACTTTTACAAAATTAATAAACGGTGCAGTAAAATATTACTATTATATCAACACATTATATACAATGATTGTCTATATAAGCTAAAAAGCCTAAAACTTAATTTATTTGTCATAGCTACAAAGGTTTCAGTAATATGTGTACGCTACTAAACGTAACAATAATCGTGAAAATGTATAGTTGATCGCATGCAATGCAAACACACCAAATATAAAAATAGAAACGCTTTCACAATTGAAAGAATAAAGTAATCGAAAACGTCAATGGCTTAGGTTTATTTTGTAAAATGGGTATTCTATTAATAGGATTGTATAAAAAGGAACCACATGTGATACATGTCATTGTTTGGCTATCATCGTGACAAGAAAAATACTATCAAAAAGCCTATCTTATTCTCTTCATGAAAAAAATAGGCTACTGTGTATACGGATTTAGTAGTATTATTTTATTTGGTTTCGACTTACACAGAATTACTATTATTATTATCATCTAAATAAATATAAAATAGAATTCGACTAAACATTGAATTATTGGTAGAGAAAATAAAGAATAAATCAAGAGTCGGAGAAAGGAGGGTAAAGAAATAGGAGAATAATAATTAAATACTTCCTCTATTTTATAATATAGGATGTTTAGAGAAATATTTTTGTTTCATAATATAGGATGTTTCCAACTTTTTATGTAACTTTTAGATTAAATTTATATTTTATATTATGCAGATTTGATTATGATTGGTTAAACTTTTTAAAAGTAACTATTTCTTAATATGCATGTTTTCATTAAAACATCTTATATTTTGAAACGGAGGGAGTATATAAATAAATAAGAAAAAGAAAATAAATAATAAGAGAAAGTGAAGGGAACGATTTGTTTAAAGGAGAGCCTCTGCTACGTTTTAGGCTTTGAAGTGATACAGAAGGCATAGATATATATTATTTTCACCTTCAAACTTCAACTTCAACTTTCACCATCACCATCACGGCCACTATCACACCATAACCCACCACACTCTTCTCCTCCTTTTCTTTTTCTTCGTCTTCTCTCTCTCTCCCTCTATCTAGAAACAGAGTTTTTTTTTTTTTTTTCCTTCTGTTTTTTCATTGCTGATATTATTTCTGATTCACTGACTACCTCTCTTGGAATTTATTTTTCACTGCTGCATTTTGGATTTTTTCCCGGTGAGTCTTTCTTTTTTCTTCTTTCTATACTCTTCTCTTCTTGGTCTCGAATCGACATTTATGTTCTGTTTTTTTTATCCTTCTAGATTTAGTATGTTTAGTTCGCAATCGGAACTGTTTTTGCTCTGTTATGAGTTCATATATATGTATTAAAAACAAAAAAAAAAAGACTTTAAATCGGTGCGTCGGTGACTTTTGGTATATGAGAGTTTTTGACTGCTGAGAAGAAAAAAACGTCGGTGATTTGGTTTAATCTCGGTGTTTTGTTATTTGTGTTCTTCCGCGATTTCTCTCTATATGCCATTTGGTTTTTAGCTTTTTTTTTTTTTTTTTTTTTATATCCTGAGTTTACTGATTCGAGTAAATATGGCTTTTGTCGCCATTTTACTTGATTTTTTTTGAGTTTTGGAGGTATTCGTTTATCTCTTCTTCTCTTTTGTATTTTAACAAAGTGTTCAAAGTTCATCGAAATCATCAGACCTTTTTTGTTTATCTACTCAATTGCGATTGTCTGTTGTGAGTAGTAATCTTTGCTTTGGATCTCTTTTTTTTTTTTTTTTTTGTTCTTAAACTTATTTATGAGTTTTAGATTGTTTCCTTTCTTGCATTTATGCTTTCTTGAATTCTGATTTGACTTCAATATTCTTCTTCTGAAACTTCATAATTATTTTTTCCTTAAAATCCGAAAACTGTATAAAAGAATTTTGGGTTTTAATTTTATTGTTTTCTTTAATCTGATAATGTTGAATTGTTTGTGGATTATGAAAGAGGAGGAGGAAGAAGAAGAAGAAGATGGATCGTAAGAGTTGGCCATGGAAAAAGAAATCCTCTGAGAAAGCAGCTACTGTTACTGAGGTTCTTGATCAGGTACTTTAAAATTCTCTAATCACACTTTAATTTCTCAGATTTGCTTAAATCATTAAATTCTGAGATTTACAGTGTTTTTTGATTCATCAATTTGAAAAAACAGGAAAATGGGAAGAAGCCAAACTACATCCAGATCTCATTTGATCAATACTCAAATCTGAATGGTTTAAAAGATGAAGTTAAAAACTATGAAGAAAAAGTTACAAAGCTTGAAGATCAGATCAAGGATTTGGATTTGAAGCTATCTACAGCTAATGCAGATATTACAGCCAAGGAGGTTTTAGTGAAACAACACTCCAAAGTTGCTGAAGAAGCTGTCACAGGTAATGAATAAAACACACACAAACAAAAGGGCTCTGATATTTTTTGCATGGTGTTTTTTTTTCTTCTGGTCACATGTTTTGTTGGTTTTTTTTGATGATTGATTCAGGCTGGGAAAAAGCTGAAGCTGAAGCTTCTGCTTTGAAAACTCATCTCGAGACAGTTACCCTCGCGAAGCTCACTGTGGAAGATCGAGCAGCACATTTAGATGGAGCGTTAAAGGAGTGTATGAGGCAGATAAGGAGTTTAAAAGAAGAGAATGAACAGAAGCTGCATGATGTTATCTCTACTAAAACCAACCAAATGGACAATCTTAGAGCTGAGTTTGAGTCTAGGATTGGCGATTACGATCAAGAACTGCTTCGTTGTGGAGCTGAGAATGATGCTCTCTCGAGATCATTGCAAGAGCGTTCAAACATGCTTATGAGGATAAGTGAAGAGAAGTCTCAAGCAGAGTCTGAGATTGAGCATCTTAAGAACAATATAGAGTCTTGTGAAAGGGAGATAAACACTCTCAAGTATGAAACTCATGTGATTACCAAAGAGTTGGAGATACGAAACGAAGAAAAGAATATGAGTATGAGGTCTGCAGAAGCAGCAAACAAGCAGCATTTGGAAGGTGTGAAGAAAATTGCAAAGTTGGAAGCCGAGTGTCAAAGATTACGTACTCTGGTGAGAAAGAAACTTCCGGGTCCTGCAGCACTTGCACAGATGAAAATGGAGGTTGAGAGTTTAGGCAGAGACTATGGACAACAAGATCATAGACAAAGAAGGTCACCGGCCAGACCTTCTAGTCCTCTTATGTCTCCAATGTCACACATGTCTCAGGTTTCAGAGTTCTCCCTTGACAATATGCAAAAGTTCCATAAAGAAAACGATTTGCTGACAGAGCGGTTACTTGCTATGGAAGAAGAGACAAAGATGCTGAAAGAAGCTTTGGCAAAGCGTAACAGCGAGCTTCAAGTGTCTAGAAACCTCTGTGCTAAGACATCAAACAGGCTTCAAGCCTTGGAAGCTCAAGTCATGAGTAAAAGTCCAACCAAGCGCGGTTTTGAAATGCCTGCTGAGATCTTCTCTCGTCAAAATGCTAGTAACCCTCCTAGTATGGCTTCAATGTCTGAGGATGGAAACGAAGATGCTAGAAGCATTGCTGGCTCTTTGATGTCTGAATTTTCTCAATCCAATAAAAACAATGGGAAGATTAAGAAGACCGAGAGTGCTAACCAGTTGGAGCTTATGGATGATTTTCTTGAAATGGAAAAGCTCGCTTGTCTACCAAATGGCTCAAACGCAAATGGTTCAGCGGATCACTCTAGTGCTGACTCTGATGGTTCAGAGATTCAACCAGCTACGCAACTGAAGAAAAGAATCTCCAATGTGCTTCAGTCTCTCCCCAAAGATGCTGCATTTGAGAAGATTTTGGCAGAGATACGATGTGCAGTTGAGGATGCAGGTGTTAAGCTACCTTCTAAATGTAATGGACCTAATGTAAACGGTCTTACAGAAGAAAAGGAGATAGCCGTGTCAAATGAGACCACAGAGGAAAACGTTAGCGTGGCAGAGGTAATAATAACTCAAGAACTGGCTGATGCTCTTTCTCAGATACTCCAGTTTGTTACCTATCTTTCAAAGGAAGCAACGGCGTGTTCTGAAAACAGAACGTTCTCCCAAAAGGTTCAAGACTTCTCTGTCACATTCGACAGAGTCTTGGGTAAGGAGAAGACTTTGGTCGATTTCTTGTTCGATCTTTCACGAGTTTTAGTCGAAGCTAGTGAACTAAAGATCGATGTGCTGGGGTATCACTCATCCACAGTGGAGATTCACAGTCCAGACTGCATCGATAAAGTCGCTTTACCGGAAAACAAAGCACTTCAGAAAGAGTCATCAGGTGAACATTACCAGAATGGTGGTTGCTCTCAGAGCTCTGATTCCGAGATCCCAGATGATTGTAACGGTACATCTGGCTACGAACCTAAGCTTGCAGCAGCTAGTAAGTTTACGTTAGAAGAGTTTGAAGGGTTGAGACTCGAGAAACAAAAAGCAGAGACTAATCTTGCAAGCTGTGAAGCAGATCTTGAAGCAACCAAGACCAAACTACAAGAAACAGAGCAAATTCTTGCAGAAGTCAAATCAGAGTTGGATTTAGCTCAGAAGTCTAGTGGCATGGCTGAGACTCAGCTTAAATGCATGGTGGAATCATATCGATCTCTTGAAACTAGATCATCCGAGCTCGAAATAGAGTTGACTTCTCTTAAAGGCAAGATCGAAAACTTAGAAGATGAGCTTCAAGACGAAAAGGAACATCACCAAGAAGCTTTAGCCAAATGCCAAGAACTCGAGGAGCAATTACAAAGGTAACATTATAACTATACACATTACTCTCGTCTTCACCATAAAGTCTCGCAAAATCTCTAATTTGTATTTCCTATGAAACTTCAGGAACAACCAAAATTGTTCAGTAACCGAAGATGATCCTAAAAGCAAACAGGTAACTTTCCAAACACATACTCATATCCAACAGAGATCTCGGTTTTGCAAAATTATGGATCCTGATCACATTGAATGTTTTATACAGGACAATGAATTAGCGGCTGCTGCAGAGAAGCTAGCAGAGTGTCAAGAGACTATATTACTTCTGGGGAAGCAACTCAAATCCATGTGTCCTCAAACAGAACAGGTTGCTTCTTCCCCAAGCCAAGAACAAGCCCTAAACCCAGAAGAAGACGAATACGTAACTTCGACAAATCCTCAAGACAACAAATTGAGTTCGCCTTCAGAGAAGGAAACATCCCCAATGAAATCTCCGGTAGGGTCGAAACACAGACACACTAAGTCAAACTCATCATCATCCTCATCAGGACTTACTCCTGAGAAACACTCTAGAGGATTCAGCAGGTTCTTCTCCACTAAAGCTAAGTAAAGAAAAAGAAAGAAAAAAAAAGAGTATAAATCTAACTATGTTGTATATCGATCGTATCTATTGCTATAAAATATATATGGGTTTTTCTTTTTTTCATTTTACTATAAGGGAATGTTTTTAACTTTAGTTTTTTTTTTTCTTTCTGTACTGACAACAATTTGGTGTTGAATTTTACGGCGTGTCGCGTGTAAATGTCAATCTACCCATCTCCTTTCTTTGTGTTGTTAATCTGTGAAAAATATGTAACCAAACAAAAAAAGGTTTCTTAAAATTACATTAATATGATTTTTTTTTTCCATCTATCACGAAGGTTTTTTGTTCGGTAAACAAAAGAATCCGTTCAATTGGTTTTGTCCAAAATAAAAAGTACAGACTTTAATCTCTTTCTCGCAAAACCTTAGATCTAAAGCCGCACCGTCTGAGATTAGTCTGCCTCTCCGCCGCCCAAGGCTTTCGCCGGCGGTGTGAGAGGGCCCTGCTCCTTCTTTTTTAGCTTTTGTTTTCTAATTGTAGTAATAGAGTGACTCACTCTCTTCCTCTCGGGCCGTGCTGAGAAGTTGCGTCGTGATGGTGCGGCGGCTAACGCTTCGGAGAGAGATCTCGGCTCGCTCCCCTCTCCAGGAGACTGGTGGTGGTTTGAAGCTGTTTTGGGTGGCCTCTATGCAGCCTCAGGGGGTCGGATCTGTGCCCTCCTGCTGTCCCTATCTTTTCTGCCGGAGCTCATAGCTGACCGGAAGTTCATCGGTGAAGGCGGGTCTTAGAGTCTACCGGTTTGTTGGAGAGGTTTCTGGGTGTGTCGGTGGCCGAAATTTGAGGACATCCTCAAAACCGACGTCCTTTAGAGCTTCTTTAACTCTCTGGTCTCAGTCCGACTAAGAAGTGCGACAACAAAGCGGAAGCGATGCGGCTAATCCGGAATTGTACTGTGAAGTGAAGATATGCTAATATGTGCTCTAATCTCTTATTTTAGGTGATTAACATTCTGGATATTGTGATCAGAGAAGTCTCTGTTTTGCTGGTTTTGCTTCGCGACTTTTGGTCGGGTCAGTCGGACGACTTGTCCATTTTGGTTAGGACCGGAGTAGTGAAAGTTGGAGAAATCAAGTTTTTCTGATGATGCGCCTCTGGGTGTTGATGCTATTGGGATAAGTTCTTCACGCCGATCACGCGGTTCTATTAGCTTGGAATTGCTTTGTTTTCAGTATAGGAATTGGTTTTCTCCGAATTAGTAGTTGTTTTCATGTCATAGGGTCAATTTAGGTTGTTTAAGAGATGATTTCACACCGAGTTGTGGTGTGTGATCTATCTCATTATGGTTAAAAAATGCAATGTTTATCGGTTAGGTAGCGTTGGATCCGCTTAATGATTTAGGGTTATATTAGATCAACTCATTGTATTTGGTCTAAGTCTATGAAAGTCAATGTAATATACCTTTGATTTGGTTGTAATGCTTTGGTTAATGAAAAGTTGATGTTAAGAAAAGAAAAAAAAACAAAAGAATCCGTTCCTACTACCGAAACCGACAATATCAGCTGATAGAGTTTATAAAAGAAAATCCCTTTTTTTCTAAGGGTAAGAGAAATATTAGTGTTGGACTAAGCCCACTCCACTTAATTCGTCCCATGGGCCGAAGCTAAATGAACCGCAACATTACTCGGAATTTGTTGTTATACGAGAAGGAAAGTAAAAAACTTAAACTATATTAGTTGTGACCTCTTTGAATAGCCTGTAAATGAAAGATGAGTTTTGATTCAATTGGTTTTACTATTTCCACGACTCGATAGTCTGTATACTAAGGAATAAATAATAAGGACGACATTTTCTAGTAAATATCTTTATATTCAAATTTGAAGGCCGGCAAACAAAAAAAATCAAGAAAAAATGTCTCAAGAGTTGAACACTCTGATCCATTGATTAGGATTAGACGGTTAGTGCAAGTGTGCCAACAATCCTAATTGTGGAACTTAGCAATTAGAGATCATTTGCTGACAATCAATGTTTTAAGAGTCTAGCTACTACTTGATTTGCTAGGGTGTTCATGTATTCGACACCTATCACATCGGATTCTGACCTATATATCACAATTGGAAAAACTTCTAATATACTTTAGATAATAAGTCAATTATTTAGACTTTTCAGAGATTCTTCTATTCTTTTCAACGCTATAATTATGATGTCTAAAATGATCTATGAAGAATCCGCTAGTGCAGACGTACGTTATTGTCAAATTGTGTTTATCCTAGAACTCAATGATTCTACACAATTATGACCTTCAATATATACAGTCCTAACTACATGTGTTGATGATACTCAGATTCGTTATTTTTCGACCTAGCTACAAATTATTCGACCAAGTTTAATCTGACATTCTAAAAAATTTCGCAGGAACCAAATTTGATCTAATCTTAATTATGTTTTTTTTTTTTTTTTTTTTTTTTTTTTTTTCTGAAAATCAGACAAGTGTGTGCGTTTTGTTACGTCATTGTCATTGAAGACAGCTAATATTAAGATTTAGGTTTTGTCTTACCATTAACCCTACATATAAATTATCTGCGCTATAAATTAAGATTTGTTCAATCAAAAATAGTAAAAAATCTGACTATGATATATTAATACATTATGTGGCTTTGATGAGTATCCTTGTCGCTTCTCCTGTTTTGTTAATCTTTTTTGGTTTTTCTCAGGTTTTGAGATCACGTAGGTTTTGTTACATATCCATTAAATCACTTACCATATCATCTTTACTAATAAATATTATACGTTCACGAAGACAACGGCCAAGCCATTGAAAGAACTTCGATACATTATTATATAGTTGACTTACGTGTATTTAACATAACACTTTCGCAGGCTGATGTTTTCGGATTTGTCTACATCAACTCATTTTTAGGGAAGTGGAAACATTGTTTTCAACAAAAAGCTAGTATGTATACCTACAATATAAAGTTTTTAAATAAATAATTCGGCTAAACTTTGGAAGAATAGTTTACCTGATTACAAATGGAATATTGTTTCAGCGAATGCACATTGAGTGGCTCTCCAGTGTTTAATCACTACTTATGGTCAATACACATTCATTCATAATCGCTATAGACCGTCTTTTTCGCGTGAAAGTCCTTAGTTCTGAACCTGACTAATGATATACGTCGGCGTTATTATAATTTTTTTTTCTTTTGTCAAAAATCATTACAAACGTGGGAGGCTTTTTCATCTTCATAAAATTTTCAAAAGATATTAGTAAGACATGTTAGAATTCTAACTGTGTCATCTTATCCATTTTAAAATCCGCATATAATACATATTGCCAAAAAAAAAAAAAAAAATCAAAATCAGTATTGTTGATTTGTCAACTTCTAACAAAAAAATCCATAACAAGTAAATGGGCTTAACAGAACATAAAATACAATTATACAACAAAAATGATATCTGGGTAAAAAAAAAATTTCTTTTTTTTCTTCTGAAAAATAAACGAGATTTATACTTTTTTTTTTTCAACTGATATTATAAAATTTAAAAAAATACATGGTCAATTACAACTTAGATAACGGAAAACAAGGATATTTCCGGAGTCTAAAGTCTAAAAAAGGAAAACTAGGCCGGCGAACAAACATAAGTTACCGGAAACAGAAAACGATATTAAGATAAAAATTACAAAGTAGAGAAATTAAACCCAAAATAGAGGATGAATTTTTAAAATAAAGAATTAGGTAACAAGGCAAAACCCTTTACACAATACACTAGTCTTAGAATGCAAGAAAACTCTTCTCACGAACCACTTGGATGAGAACTACTACGACCAATCCCAAACTAATAACGACCACCTCCTATCAAGAAGAGAACCAATCTCTAGAAACATTAGGTGATTTATAGTTTTAGTCAATAAATCCTCTTTAGACTACTATTAATGGTGGTTACTTCCAAGAATTCTTTTATTAAAAAGTAATTTACAAAAACAAAAATGAGAGAGGAAGGGAGATAAACGTTTCTGAAGTTACTAGGGGAAAAAATGTTTCTCACTCTATTTCTCCACATGTCAATATGTTATTAGTTACAAGTTAAAATATTAATTTTTTTTTTTGCTTTGAGCAATGGTGAACGTTTTCAGCTAATGATGCTCTTACACCACATAACTTTATAACAGAATTGAAAATTCTTTTTGATAAATTTGTTATAAAAGTCAACCTCAATTATTATACCTCAAAGGCTCTCCTATTCTTTTGAAAATTACTTGTAAGGCGCCTCTAGACTCTCAGAGTTTCAATCAATAAATGTATATATGTCAAGATATGTTGAAAAAAAAAAAAAAAAAAAAAAAAACGAGAGTCTTCCTTCATGTAAGGATTTAAGGAAACTCTCGACCGTCCGTTAAGTACCGTACGGCATGCTAAATGTTACAATATTTACGTTAAATCTGAGCCGTGAAAAACAAATACGTGGGTCATCACCTACCATTCTTAGATAGTATACGATCATAACTCGAAGATATATATATACGAAGTGTGGGTATTGAAGGGATCTGCCTTTATAGTTTTTATCAGAGTCACGAAGTGTGGGTACCACTTTGCATGTGCTCTCTCTCAGAGATATTGATATGACATCTCCAATGTAGTGTAGTATCCTTCTTTTTTCTTTTCTTGTTAACATCCCAATTTATTTGTTCTTTTGGAGATGAAAAGAGTTTTTGAAGTATACGATTTGTGTTTTAAGTATATACTTATTTTTAGAGATGTAAAGAGTTTCAAGTGACAAATTCATAGTTTTTAGTCGGTGACGATATTATTGTAATCATATTAGTTAGTAGTTAGACGAATAGTGACATACAATTTTTTATGATTTGATTGTTCCCTAGAACTGGTAAAATAGTTGGAGCAACTCGTGCAACTTTTATGCCAGACGTGCTACCAAGTGCCAACGCCAGAAAACAAAAAAAAAAGTTAGTGGCAGTAACTAAACGCATTTGAGTAGTCGAAAAGCGCATGAGAATTGGTGAATAATATAATTATATTTTCCTGCTTCTGCATGTGTGTGTGTTACGCACAGTGTTAAAATTCTTTGTCAATGTGAATGAGCATTTCAATGCTTTCTTAACTATTTAATTTATTATTTCATCAACAGTTTTAAAGTTTTAACGGCTAAAAAACTGCCGATTCCAAAAGAAGGCATCCTTGGGATTACTTTCTTGGACGAGGTCGCACAGTAATGCTTTTAAAAAATCAAATATCAAAATGCAATTTACAATTCGTTTCATTTTCTTGAAATGTAATCTCCTCCCACACTATCAATTCTCCTCATCACCTCCAATTTTGTCAAGATATACATTCTTTTCTTTCTTTTTCTTTTTTAGTTTTTTTTTTATTACATCCAAGATATACATTCTTTTTTTGTTAACAATATGCTAATATACATTATATTAGATTCTTTAAATGGGAAAATCATGCAAAAATATTTACATAGAAAATGGAGCAAAAACAAAATTATAATTAAGAAGAAAAATAGCATTCACTGATATAATAATAGTCCCTCAATGGGTTCTACATATAATCACACCACCACAACGAGAAAAATTATCAGAGTAATGTTTTATTCCTCCCTACAAGTCTACGATAATAACTAAAAATGGTTTAATAGATCACTCTTAGAGGTATCTCTAGAGTTAGTCTTGTTCTAATTGAAACACTAACCCAATTGTACCCCAAAATCATCTAAAAGTTAAAAATAGGCTAAAACAGATCGTCATTACCAAAATAAGATAATCATTACTAAAATAAAAACCCTAAATATATGTTGATTGAAGCATAGAAGTGATGAGAGATTTGAAAGCTACTTCCTCACAAGGGATAGTGAGACCCATATTGTGGTCGAAACCAAACTCTTCCTCAGCTTGTTGTAGAAGAAGCTGAAACTCGGCTCGGGTCAAAAACGAAATGGGTAAGACGTACCTGACCCGATTCCCTCCTACGTAGACAACGAAGTGACCTTTGGGAACATCCTGAGGAAGAGAGTCTCCATCATGTTCATTTTCTTCGTTATACTCACTGCTCTGTTTTTTCCCCAAACTCGCACATCTCTTCAAGATTTGCTTTATCATAGTCGTTTGTGTCAGCTTGCTCCGGTTTATAATCGGCATTTCCCTCGGGAGTGAATTGGGGATTCTTTGGGAGGTTCTTTGTAATGTTCTTGTGGGTGGCTATAGGAGTGAGGAGAGAGTGAAGATGGGTTTGTTGTGGTTTTGGGGGTATTTATGGATAGTTTCATTAAATATGTAGAGAGAGATGTATACAGTTTTATAAATAAACTTTACCCAACTTTATAATATAGAAGTCTGTGATATATGGGTCTAACAGTCACTAGACACATCCTAGTATTGGACTGGGTCAGTTCTTTTGTTTAATGTCTGGAGGAAAATAGAGTTTATTTTGGTGTTTTTTTCATATATAAGACCAGTTAATTAGGTGAAGGGTTTATTATAGATATATAATAAAATGATTAGACGATTGTAACATCTCGATTCTCTATATAATAAAATGATTAGACCATTGTAACATCTCGATTCTCTATATAATAACATGTATGTATACAACTAGTTTTTAACTAGTGGACATATATCCTTTAACAAAAGAACTATTGTACAAATATGCATGTATACAAGAAGAGGTGATTTTGAGGCGTGGGGTAAAGTAAGATGTGTTTGTCTCGATATATGAAGTGTCTGTCTGCTACGGAATAGATATCTCTCGTACGTTTTTATAATTCGTTGTACGTTGAATTATACATTTATACATATATAGTTTTCTGTTGTTTTGTTTGATAATATTTGTTGTCGAAGTTAAATATTAATTTGGCTAAACAGTGAGATAACAAAGAACCTTGAAAGCGACTCTTGGTTCATCTGGTTTAGCTTGAAAAAGAGTAAATATAAAATGTTGGGAAAACGTCCTAGTTCCACATGAAAATTATCACATCTTACTAGATAAAGCCAGAACTTTCACCTTGTCTTAAATATCTCTGCACAAATGTCTCTCATCCTATATCTCTCCAAATCCAAAATTTTATTTCTAAATCTCCTTGAATCCATAATTCTCATCAATTTCTCCATAAATACAGGTTTAATTGGTTAATTATTGGTTTATTGGTTGTCTAACCAACTAACAAAAGTTGTAAACCGATTTCAACCTGATTTCGACCCGTTTATATAATTAAATCACCAATTCTTTTTTATTTTTTAAATCTCTTTTCCCCATCTCAACGAACACTATATCATATTTTCATTAACGTTTAACCAGATCATCCACATCAAATAACCCAGAGAGAAGAAGAAATAGAAAAATCCATTTAAACAAATATGACCAGATCTCAAAAATGTCAAAGCTCAATACAAACAAAGATAAAGCAACTGTGAACTTCTAAAAACCCAAAAAAAATAAATCAGCTTCTGCTTTTGAATGCTAATGAAGGCTGCTCGGATGAATGGTCCGTCCAACCCAGAAAATCCACTGCATCCAAGAAAAATCAAATAAACAATTCAACCAAATTGACATAAAAGATCAATCATAATTGTTGTATATAATGGAGATTCACGTGGTCCTTTTTTATAGACGATTGCAGCTCCAAAACTCTTAGTTGGGTTTATTCAAGTTCTGGTGATTGGAATCATGGTTCACTGAACCAAGAACACATCAAATCCGATCAGAAATGAAGATAAAATCTGCAAAAAAAATTCTCAAATTACAAATTTTTTTCAACTCCAAAATCAATTAAGAACACAAATGATTACTGGAATGTGGAAGTCACGAGGGCTTCTCTTGGCGCCAGTGGTGGATAAGCGAGAGTTTGGTAGGAAATTGGCTGGGTTTATGCACCCACCTGAAACATATTGCCCCAATGCAAGAGACGGTGTTCATGATTTTAGAAAATGATGATTTTAGAAAATGATGATTTTAGGGTTCTTAGGTTTGAGAATTTCTGATCGGGTTATAAAAATTCTTAGACCGGGTCGGGTTTATAAGGTCAATCGGGTTTTAAACTATGTTTTATATCTGGTTTGACTGGTTTTCTAGCGGTTTAATTTGTAAATCGATTAAACCAAAAAATATGGAGAAGTAAATGAGAACTTTAGATTTGGAGATATATAGGTTGAGAGATCTTGTTTTGTGGATACTTACGACGATGTCAAAGTTCCGGCTCCATCTAGTACGATAAGATAGTTTTGATGGGGAAATAGGACGTTATCCCTAAAATGTTATAAAACTTTGGTGAACTTTGGTGAATGCAAATTAATGGCACACATTAGTCGCACTAGAGGCTGTATCTAACTTTCAACTTGGATTCGAATTGTAAATTTTTCTAACTAACTTTCGGGTCACACAAGTAGCCCTAAATATGATTCAGCTGTCAACATATGTCCTTAAACTCGACATACATTTTTAATTTCAATACTTTTAAGATAATTCAGTTTAGGTATAATAGTTACTTTGCATGTCAACAGTAGCACAGTACTTCATTATAAGGAACAAAACAAAATTCGACGTATTTTGTTTAGAAAAAAAAAGAAAAAGAAATGTGATATACTTAAACTGAACGTAATTAAGTACGCAAACGCTAATGCTTGCAAACAGTTGATAGAGCCAAGACGTCGTACTTGTTTTGCAATTCCAATTTCAACATCAATTTATAAACATGAGAGCCTGAGATTAATCGATGATTAGAAACCAAAAAGGGCAGCATATCGATGAGATCGTGAAAAGGACAATATAATGCAAACGTCAAGGACTAAGGACAGTACCCTAACCAATTAAGGCTTTCTCAATTAATATTCCTGCCACTGCAATTATGTATGCACATGCACGTCCCAAAAAACCCATCCCATTTATTTTCTTTTTATTGTTTTCTTACTTGGTAGATTCATGTTAAAATCCAAAATCTGTTTCCTAAAATTTTTGAATTAGACCAAAAAGACGATAACCAATAGTGAATTAATGGATGGTTTATTTTTATATTATTCGTTATATTTAATTTTAGTAGTGGATTAATGGATGGTTTATTAGTGGGCTTTTTTATGTAGCCCAATAAGAGTTAACGCGGCAAAAACATGGTTTATAAAAAAACTTCTCAAGCGACAGAACAGAACTAGGTCAATTTAACCTAAATCTGACAAATACCAAAGCCGGCGATGGTGAAAAGAGGTCGGAGCGGCCGCGTTGCAAATCGGAGATTCCAAAAACTAGTTCTTGAATCATCTGAGAAGGGATCAGCACCAGAGGAAATCGTCGACGAGCTCCGTTCAAAGGACCGTGAATGGGCTCGATTGAGTCGTCATGTTCTCCTGCTTAACGTCAACCAAATCCTCCAATCCAGGAACGTAGGCGGTAAATACGAAGAAGAAAGCAATGGAAGATCAAAATCACTGAAGAGAGCCGCCACAGCTTCACCATCAGGTTCCTCGTGGTCTGATGCCGTGGATGGAAATGTATTAGATGATAGTGGTAAGTCAACTCCACAGTTTGATTTGACAAATGATAATCTCAGGGCTTCGTATGATACACGGAAACAAATTAGGGTTTCTGATGAAGTTGAATTATTAGAGACAGAGAATAACGAAGGTAAGAAGTTTAAGGATCTTGGTGGGTTAAAGGATATATTGCATGACCTAACAATGCGTATAAAGATTCCTCTGCTTTTCCCTCAAATCTATGAACGTCTTCAAGAGAAGCCAATCTCTGGGATCTTACTTCATGGTCCACCTGGTTGTGGCAAGTCTACATTGGCTCGTGCCATTGGTATTGAAACTGGTCTTCCTTTTAACATGAAATCTGCTTCTGAGTTTGTTTCTGGTGTTGCGGGTGAATCTGAAGAGAATGTTAGAAAGCTCTTCTCTGAAGCGTATAGAAAGGCTCCTTCTGTTATCTTTATCGATGAGATTGACGCGATTGCAGCAAAGAGGGAGAATCATCAGAAAGGTATGGAGACTCGTCTTCTGACACAGTTGATGAGTTGCATGGATCGAGAGTACATGCTTCAAAAGGAGAAAGAGGCGGGTTTCGAAACTAGCGGTCATGTTATTGTTATTGCAGCTACAAATAAAGTTGACGCTCTTGATCCAGCTATGAGAAGGGCACTACGGTTCGACAAGGAGATCTATCTCGGTGTGCCAGATGAGAAGGCAAGAGAAGAGATTCTTTCTTTGATAACACGGAACCGTCCTCTTGAACCAGGTTTTGATATGGCAATGGTACCTCGTAAGACGTCAGGATTCGTCGGGGCAGATCTAACACTTTTGGTTAAGGATGCTGCAAAAGTGGCAGCGGAGAGATGTGTGTATTCAAGAGCGTCAGAACTTTCAACTGATATTGATCATTTGTTGAGTATGCAGCCATGTGCGTTTCCAGCTGAAGAGATGGAGAAACTCTTCTACACTACCTCGGATTTTGAGGAAGCACTGAAAGATGCTAAACCTTCGTCAACAAGAGAAGGGTTCTCTATTATACCTAGTGTAACATGGGAAGATGTAGGCGGTCTTGATCATATAAGAAAAGAGTTTTATCGTCATATAATCAAACCGTTGAAACATCCAGAAGAGTGCGAGGGGTTTGAGTTCTGTTCAGAGACTGGTTTTATGCTATATGGACCACCTGGTTGTGGTAAAACATTAGTAGCCGAAGCCGTGGCTAACGAAGCAGGAGTTAATTATATTCACATCAAGGGTCCGCAGCTTCTGAGCAAATACGTTGGAGAGACTGAGAAAGCGATTAGGGAGCTGTTTAGCAGCGCAAGGTCGTGTTCGCCGTGCCTTATCTTTCTCGACGAGTTTGATGCATTGACAACAAAACGTGGATCAGGAGAAGGTGCTTGGGTTGTTGAACGGCCACTGAATCAGTTGCTCGCTGAACTGAGCGGTGGACAAGGACGAGATGGTGTGATTGTGATTGTGATTGGTGCAACGAATAGACCGCAAGAGATTGATCCTGCGGTTACAAGACCAGGGAGGTTTGGGAAACATATCTATTTACCTCTTCCAAACGCTGTTCAACGAGGTTTGATTCTAAAATCTCTTTCGAGGAAGGTTCCTTTAGACTCAAGTGTTGATCTGGATGAGATAGCGAGAATGGAGGGTTGTGAGAATCTTAGTGGGGCTGATCTTGTCGGTTTGGTTAAAGAAGCTGGTTTGCTGGCTCGAGACGATGAGACTTGCTCGAAACCTCGTAGGATCAAGAAGATTCATTTTGAGGACGTTTTGACTCGTATTAAACCTTCTGTTTCGATGCAGCAATTAAGAGAGTATGATCAAATACACTCATCTATGCAAAGCCGCAGGTGAAGAGATGAGTCGAGGTCGGGCCAGAGCATTTTTACTTTCAACGTTATTTTCCAAAAAATTTATGTTCCTTTTTTGTTTCAATCCATATTCTCATTTCATTTTTCAAAACTAACTATATTTTTGGAATAATTTCATGTTATAAGTCGTTCTCTAAATTGAAGAATAGTTTTGTTCTGCATTGACAAGTAAAATGTTTCTTCATAAGATCATAGCATAACATAAAAGTGCAAGTGAATGCAAATTTTTATTGTTTTCTAAAATGATGTTCCTTTCATCTTTTCGAACATCAGAAGACATGGAAAAAAAAAATTGTCAAACACAGTTCTTCAAAGAATCGCCAGCACCCTGAAAGAAGAAGGAAGAAAGAACAAAATCCGCAATAAAGATTCCAACAAGAGACATGACAACTGCAGAGGTTGTAGATTCACCAACACCTTTAGCACCTCCCGTAGTGGTTACTCCCCAAGAACAACTAATCACCGATATGATAGCTCCAAAGACCTGAGATTTAATCATGGCACTCACAATATCCCATGGTCTAAGTGCTCTGTGAGCAGAGTCCATGATTATGTTAATACTGATCCCGTAAACCGCATCAGAGAGTAGAGCGCTCGAAGCCATACCGACAGTGAAACACATGAGTGTCAGAAACGGTAAAGCCAGACAGGATGCGATGACTCTTGGTGTGATTAGATAATCAATTGGGTCAGCTCCTAAAACCCTGAGTGTATCAGTTTGCTCTGAGACTTGCATTGTTCCTAGCTCAGCTGCAAACGCGCTTCCCATTCGTCCAGCAACAACGATCGATGTGATGACTGGACTTAGCTCTCTAGAGAAGGCTAAAGCCAAGACGCCTCCAATGGATCTGTTTAAACCTAGTCTAGTGAATTCTCTAACGAACTGGATCGTGAAAGCCATACCAACAAATGTAGAAGTGAGAAGACAAACTCCAAGAGATTTGGGTCCTGTTCTCTCCAGCTGTTGAAGAGTGTTCCTCCAGTGGATTTTACCCTTAAGAATCCGGAGAACGACTTGTCCTGCAATGATAGGGACTGATAAGCCTCTCCAAATGTACTTAGAAGGTGACCATTTGCTAAACGGAAGCTCAGCTCCCGGACTCTGTGTGCTGTTTTCAGCGGATGCTTCTTCTTCTACTTCTTCTTGTTCTAACATAGACATGGATGGGTGACCATCATTAGCATTCAAGTTCACATATAATCTTCTTTGCCGTGTTAGATTCGAAATCCCAAATGACTGAGTTTTTCTGATGAACCCAAGTTGACAAGGCTGCTTAGGGAGCTTATTAATCCCAATGGATGATGATGCATCAATCCTTGGAATGATTCTGCCAAAAGTTATTAATTCAAGAATTCAACTATAACATTTCAAGAATCAAATCAGACAAATGAAGTAAAAGCTTTTTAAAACATATGCCCACACCTATGAGGGAAACAAAACGATTGATGGATACAACAAGTCTGCATCATTGTTGTTGCCTTCTTTCTTCTTCTTCTTCTTCACTGATTCAGTTCCACCTCTAAATTAAAATACGAAAAGAGGTAATTTAGGCAGCATCGATTCAAAATCCCAGAATCCGATTCAATAAGTATGGAGTTGGATAACGTAACGGAGATCCAAATCGAAGCAACGAATCCAATTAGGTTCTACTTTTTCTAGAGTAACTGATGATGCAGACTTACAATAATATGAATAAATAGATTGAAACAGAAAAAAAACTTACAATTAGAGACGAATCAAAGCTAGGATGATCAAAGAAGCTTGCCCGAGAGGATTCATCGAAGAGAGAAAGTAACAAACACAGTGCCAACAAGAACACACAACTACTTTACCCAGTTTGCGAAGATGGATCATGGATGTGTGGGTTTAACTCGCAATCTCTTTCTCCCCCAAAAAATAAAAATAAAAATATGCAAATGGAGAAAAACTTAACGGGCCGTAAAGCCCAGTTTAGATTGCAATTAGAACATGGGCCTCAGCTATTCAAGTCTGGTCCACTTGTACGTTACGTATTGACAAATTTTGTTTTTTTTTTGATATATCTGAATATTCAAAATATTAAAAATTAATCTCGATGTTATCTCACAAACTGAATCAGATGCTAGTTCCGTTCTAAAGTAATCTTAAAATTTTCGTCACACGAGTTTTTGTTTCTCTTCTACGATTTAATTAACTACTGGTTTGTATAAGTTTACAAAACTAGTATATGAAACTCTTTAAATATGAATAATCAATATCATACAATAACTTTCATGTCCATATATATATTTACATTTTTATTTTGTTTTTGAATGTGAAAAGAGAAATGGTGGTGGTCACGTGACAGTGATACTTTGTAACCTTTACGTAGACAACAACATTATCTTTTTCTTCAGCCGGTCCGTTCTTTTAAAGCACACTCTCTGTATTATATATGCCTCTCTACGTTTTATATAGAGCTCACGTTTAAACCCTACTCCTAGTCTCCTACACTACAAACCAAAAACATTTTTACTTCTCCTATCCTACCCAAACGTGATTCTATCATATTGAATGCAACCGCTTTCTGATTGAGGGCCTCAGTTCTTATACACAAACTAGAAACAATTTGTACTATAATTAAGATGATCATTTAGACAATACTTGTCGCATCTTAATTAGAATTATGTTAGATATTCAATATTTTTAATATATATATATATATATATATGATATATATAACCAAGTGCTCAAGTTTTCTCGAGTCGGATATATTTAAGATTTTAAATAGATTACTTTCTACCAGCAGAACTTGAAGATGAGATTTTGAGACACATTTCCTTGACAAGGAGGTACTTTAGCTAGTATTCGTAGTTTCGTATATGTATAAAATATAGAGAAAAGCATATTGTGATGCATGTGCATGGGATGGGCAAATGGGGCCGGCGAGCTCTACAAGGCCCATAAAGCTAAAAGAAGAGGAGAGGACCACGTGGCAGGGGGGCTAGCTAGTTCTACAAGTGGAGTGGATACTAAGAAGTAAGAAAGTAGGAATGAGTTGAATCTCGTGATCGCACTGTTTCTACTATTGGCAATGCAGTGTTGCTTTCGTCTAGGGTTTCAGAACTAGCCCTCTTCCTTAATTATTTGTTTTCACTTTACTTTTCTCACCTATCCAAGTCCAACCACAACTTAAACTTCACTACCACTACCACTGGTCCACAAACAACTTATATATACAGTATCTCTATTTTCAAATATCTGTTGTGTATAGAACTGTATGAGCTAGCTACTAGTTAAGGAGTTACATTTTCCAAATATATATATTTGGAAGTTTTGAGTTTTTTTTTTCTTCTTCTAATTCATGGGTTTGTCTAGCCAATGATTCTTGGAGTGATCACCTCACCCCGACATAGTATTGAATTTGAACTTTGGATATATAGCTCGTCCAATGGGGAGTGATATCTTTCATCGGATCGAATCGAATCCCAAATATTAGCATGCTGTCAAATTTAGCTAATCCTTTAACATTTTCTTAAATAAGTTTAACAGATTCTCTCAATTATATATATATATATATATATATATATACATATCTATATATATGCATTTTTAAAATTTCTTAATAAAATGTATATTATAGAGTACTTTCGTGTCTTCACATATACTATATACGAATAAAGTTTCATTTTATATATCTTAACTTTACCAAGAAGCTTTGAGTCACTTCATTCCTTTATATATTCAACAAGACAAAAAGCCATTCGAGGCGGAAAGAGCATAATTATCATTTTGCTTTTTGATTAAAAACTGATGGTCACTGAGGAATGTGGAACCTTCATGAATCTTATGTTAGTTTTAACAAAACGTACACTCATTTATTTTCGCCTAACATCATACGGATTACGGAAGGGACATTTTATCATGTACATCTCCAACTTCTTCGTATAATTACATAATTACAATGAGACTAGAGGAAGCTAGCATTTCAAGCCAATATCGCTCTACCAGGACTAGAATCATTATTAAAATATACAGTAAGTTTTAAGAAAATAAAATTCGGAAGACTTTTTGGTTGAATCATAAAACTAAATTTTTAGATCTATCACGGGTAGAAAGTTTTCCTAGTGGTCAAAAAAAAAAAGTGTATCCAACGAAAATCGATTTATAGTTTAGACTAACAGAAACAATAACTAATTTCGATTATCATTACTTGTAACAAATTTAAACTCATATTTGTTAGTGTTTTTAGCAACTAAAAAAAAAGTAGAAACTCTAATTTTGGCCAAGATTTTGGGGTGAATAAAAACCCTCTCATTTTCAAAGATAATTTGCATCCTTAAAAAACAAACAGACGATAGAGAATCGAGATGTGTACGTACTTTCGTATTCATCTAAAGTTTTTGTTCAGCTTAAATTCAATCATTATCCTTGATAGTTTAGTACATCAGTAAGATACTTTAGCCAGAAACAGTACCTCAGTATATCGTTTTTGTTATCAGTATTAAACAAGAAAAAAGACATAGATACACTAGCTATCAAAGATAATGATTGACTTCTAGTTTTAACTTTTAAGAGAGAGAGAGAGAGAGATATAGGTAGAGAGAGGAAGTGAAGGGTGAGCACAAGGCTCGAGGGTGAAAGACAAAAGACATAATAATTTGGACTTCTCTTCTTATATAAATTTCCCCAAACAAGTCATGCACCCCACAGTCCTCACTCTCTACTTGCCTATGTGTGTGTATTGACAAATCATAGTAAGATCATGTTCCAATAATCATTTGTTATGTAATCACTAAACACTGCCTTATATGCTATATCATTTGCCATAATTATTTCTGAGCACGCAAAACATTTGTATTTTTTTCATTACCATTTTAATATGTTATACTCCTCCATAGTCTATTCCCTATAAACTGATATTTAGATTTTTTTTTTCTTAATTACACCAAGAATAATGTTCTATAGTTACATTTTCCGTAAACTTCAAAAAAAAAAAATGAAAAAGCTGAATTTACCAAATTGTTATTGGTTAGTAATTATAGAAAAGTGTTTGTGTGAAAAGTTATATATTTATGATTAAAAATTAGTTATTTATATGCATCAAATCTTTAAAATACAATCTCTAACAAAAAGAGAATATAAATTTTCACTAAAAAAACTTCCCACGCATCTTTAAAAAAATGGCTAGTTAGGCTGTTTCGTAATTGCAAATCAATGTCTAATACCACCAAAATGTTGATCCCTATGGTTCGAAAACATTGGGAACTTTCATCATTTGATCATGCAATAGAATCTCATGGCCTAGGATTCTAATTCATAGGACAGTCATTCCGAAGTAAATTTCTTAATAGGACAGATCGTAAACTAAAATTAACTAATGTGATGTGAAAATAACATTAACTAATGGATGGTGAAATTTTGAACGATGAAAAGCTACCTACCATATATGTTTTTGTTAAAGTTCAATTATTTTTCATTACGAAAATTAAATACTATAATAAAAGAAAATCCCTTCACACAGTGTACTGAGAGAATTTCGCCATTTTGCCATTTCGTAGTGTTATCAATTTTTTTTTTTGTTTTGGGGCAAACCGTAGTGGTATCAACTTATCAATCATATCCTCTTTGGAAAATTCAGAGAATATCACGATGCATTATATATAACATCATCCTTAAGAAGAAAAAAAATTCTATCGACTTTATATATTCGTAATCCGTGTATTGAGAGAATTACGCTTGACAAAACACAAAACAAAGGTAGGCCTCATCGAGCACAACAAAAACATAAAGAAAATTTTCTAAAGAAAAGACAAAAGAGAGATTAGGCAACTAGTTTAATCATTGAAGATCCAGTCATCGAAGTTAGGAGTTCATGATTTCAATTCTAATAAAAATACATTAAAAATACTTACTATCTAGTCCACCAAAGAAAAAAACTCCCGCCTTGAGTCCGTAATTACGTATCAACTTTACTATCGTACGCAAGCCAATAGTACCAAAATAACCCATATAAGTCGAAACCCATAACGAAATACAGTATGTTAATTTTTCTTTATGGTTGTTATTTGATATTATGGAAAGTTACATCATCGTTTCATTATTTTTACCATGTAATTGTCGGTTGTTATTTGATTCTATGTTACATCTACGAGAAGTCAAAATCTCAGTTGAGTCGTGACTTTGGACTGTCTAAACATACCACTTTACATCAGTACTTATTAGTTAGAGAAAACGGTATAGTCATAAATCGGGGTTACATCAATTAGTTATGCATGCATGTGATTTTATAGAGCGATTTTATTTACAAACAATTATAAATCAGTACCACTAGCTATATATGAACCAGTAACACAACCGTTTAGAATTACAAAAAAAAAAAACATTAGAAATAACTTGAAAAATAAGATGTCTTATTTACTAACCAATTATAATGGATGATATAAGCAATTTAACAATAGTTCTCGTTTTTTTTGGGATCAGATATGCCATTTGTACTAATTTACTATTATGACTTTTGACTGGAAATTTTATCGACTTTAGTTTAATTAATACCAAATGACGCAAAACATACTAATTAACATTAAATTGCGCCGCTAAATCACGCGGTTCCATGTGATCAAAGACCTCGGAGTGGATTTGCTTGTTTGGTCTCACTCTCACGCCAATTAAAAGGTGTCTGTTTTACTTTTTTTCTCCTATAGTTTATAGCCTACGATATGATATGGCCAGGGGTTACTTAATTATACCACGAATTAGTTAACTCACGGATTTATAAGAGGTATCTCAATAAAAGATCTAATAAATTTTAATCAGATCAAACTTATATATGATATTTATATTTCTGAAACCTTTGAACCATCGCATGGAGTAGTTTGGTTGGACTTGGAGACCGAAATGGATCCTATCCATCCGTTGGTTGATAATTATTATTACTCGTGACCTAAAACTTAGACTTTATAGGGTTTGCTGTCGAGCAATTATTAATTTTAAACTGCACATTCACTGTATATAATTTACTTTGTTTAACCGCATTTTCACAGCACTTTTAAAGTTTCAATTATGGAAACTCAGCTATTCAGTCTTATTATAGTGATAATCTATCTGCGCATGAATTACTCATGAACGGCTTTTAAATACCCCAGCAATATAGAGATTATTGGATTATTGGTCTTGGATAAGTATAGACAATTTCACTTAAGAATTTAATTATATTTCATCAAAGAGAAAAAAAATAATCTTAAAACAGCAAAAATAAATAACTGTACTTACATATGATTCAGTTTAATAACGTACCATGATAAAGTTTTTTTTTCCTTTTCAGAATTTGATTTCAGCCAAATAGTATTGGTTTTGGTGGAGTCTAACTAATCTCTTGATTAAGCCAAATGAAGCAATTGCCGACAAAAATAAAAGAGGCAAAGGACACACACATATATTGTTAAAATATTACCGCACGAGGCACCGTTTGATCAAAAGAATAAACATTTCCAATCACGTCCGGTAAAAAATTATGTCAAATGACCGTCTAATCACACCATCTTCTTAAGCGGCAACGTTTTTAGCTGGTTTCAAATCCAACCAGTGTTCTGAATTCGAAGTGATCCGGCCTGTCGGACTTAGCTTTAAACATGCGACTTCAACAAAAGCTCGGTTTGGTGATTGATTTATTTAACTGATATTATATACATGTATATAAATTTTCTTGAATAATTAAATTTCTGTAAGATATTCAATAACTATAAAAATCGCCATCTCGAATTATTTCTTTTATAAAAGTTCCAGCCAGGGAAAAAAATACTATGGCATAACAAATTTAATTGTATAAAGATATATATAGTACGAATTTATTAATATATGCATATGAATATTAAAATTATGTGATATTTATTGTGATGGGGATTCATTGAAACTGGAAGACAACTGTAGAGAAAGTGCCCCATAGAAGAAGATCTTCATAGTACTCTCTCTATCTCTCTTCTCTCTCTTTCTACCCACAGAGAAAACCAGCAGTAGCAGTAAATTGCTTGAGTTCTTGATGACAGAGACAATGTCTTAAATGATATGAAGAGAAGCAATAAAACCTTGGCGGCGTTTGCAGCAGTTTCTTAAGTTTCCTCACCATTTATCATCATTACTCTCTCATCTGCTCCCAAATCTGCTCCTTTTTAAATACGACCAAACACATATCTCTCCAAGTCTAGCTAGCAATTAATGAGCTAGATAGCAAAAGAGAAAGGTAAACTCAAATCCCCAAAAAATAATTTATTCACAAACCCCAAAACACTCTCACAAGTTCTCTCTCTCTCTCTCTCTTAAATTTCTTTTGGTTTGTATTAAGTGGAAGCAGAAGAAATGGCTGGATTGTTCTATCTAGGAGGGAGAGATCACAACAAACAAGATCATCAACATCAAGACAAGGATCATAATGAAGACAAGAGCAACAATTATCTCTATCTATACAAAGACGAGATCTACAACAACAACAAGGGTTTTGAGATTTGGCCACCTCAATATTTTCAACAACAACAAAACCACGTTGCTGCTCCAACAAATCTCTACTCTTTTGGTATGGTCCCAAGTGGTGGTGGTAGCAATAACAATAACCGGAGTACTAATCGGAGTTTGTACTTCAACGTCGTCTCCGATCATGAGGCGCCGGTGAGATCCTCTACGGGAGGGTTTACGGTAACGAGGCAAGGAAACATGAATTGCCAAGACTGTGGGAATCAAGCCAAGAAAGATTGTCCTCATATGAGATGTCGTACTTGTTGTAAGAGCCGAGGGTTTGATTGCCAAACACACGTGAAGAGCACGTGGGTCCCGGCTGCTAAACGCCGTGAGAGACTGGCTCAGTTAGCTGCTTTGCCAGCTAAACGGATAAGAGACGCTACTAGCTCAGGCGGTGGGGATGATGATGGTGATGATGACCGAGAGAACGAGAAAAATGGCGGTGGAGATGACAGTTGTGGTGGTGGCTCGGCTCTTGCTTGCACCCGTGTGGTTAATGCTAATTCTTCAGGTATGGGTCGATGAGGTTTTGATTATTTAACATCGAATAAATCTTTTTGCAAATTTAGAAAATATTTTTAAAAAACAATTTTTTTATGAGATCTGATTATGAAATGGTTTGACAAGAAAGCTACAATGGTATTTGATTGTGAATAGATGTCCACCGGATTTTGCTGCTTTATTTTTTGCTGTTTGATTTTGATTAATACTTTTTTAGTCACTATTCTTTAGTAAACGGTTTTCATGAGCCTACTATGCTTAACCCACTCTCCAAGATTTGTTTGACTTTAAAATCAATACTCTTGGGTAGAAATATACCAAGCTTGGGTTTTGTTTAATTACAAGGGTTTGGTTCTTTTTCCATATATTACCCAAATCGAAACTTTGATGTAATAATAGACATATGTTAATTATATGTTGTCTACATATATAGAAGCATAGGTTTTGTTTTAGATTTTGAAGTAATTATTTATTTTAAATTTAATGAAACTAGGGTTAGAGACTAGTCACATGCCACCGGAGATAAGCTCACCGGCGGTTTTCCGGTGTATGAGAGTCAGCTCAATCGACGATGAAGACGAAGAGTATGCTTATCAAACGGCTGTGAGTATCGGAGGACACGTGTTTAAAGGCATACTCTACGACCAAGGTCCATCGGATCACCACCGCTACAGTTCAAACCTCACCGCCGATACCTCTCAACACCATCTTAACCTCTTGGACTCAACAGCTTCAGCCGCTACTACAACTGCCGTGACAGTCGTTAACAGTAACAACGGATCGATTGACACTTCATCGCTTTACACTGCGGCGACTGCGGCTCCGTTCAACGCATTTGTCGCCGCCGGTACGCCTTTCTTTGCACCTCCTAGATCTTGAGATCTCAACGTATGAAGATGTTAAATCTTTAAAACGTTTATGGTTAATTATTAATACTCTTATAATTATCAGTGATCTACAAGTACGAGAGATGATTTATTTGAGTATTTTTGTTGTTGTCGGACAATATGGTGACTTGTCGTGTACCTACCTAGGGTTTGTGAGTACTGATTAACATGCACACCGTACGTTTCCTTGAGATAAATGAGAAATTATTGGTAGTATTATTTAAAAAATAAATTTGGGGAGACACGAGCTAAGATGAGTACTCCACTGTTGAATTAGTGTCAGAGTTTCAAGTTGATCTTCTGCTTGTTGTTTTTAATGTTTGATCTTCCCAATGCGATCGACATAACTTCTTTGTCTTTCTGAAAAAGAATATGTTAAAAAAAAAATGTTTGATCTTCTGTACAAAATAGGGTTTTAAAAAGTATATATCTTCTGTAGTAGTATAAAAATAGGGTTGGGGTTTGATAGTGAATTAGCTTTCTGGCTGGTGTTGAACTCGAAGCTGCTTTTTCCCAGTTTATCCGTTTGCTTGCCGGATCTAAAACAGGACTTAACCAGGTTTCGTGTTCTATTGAGCAAACAATTTGAATTCTATTTTTATAAAAGAAAAAAAAAAAGTATGTTACCCAATGCAGTTTGTGCAGCAAAACAGTAGAAAGCATCATTAGTTTGCATACCATTTGGTATATACACAGTACAATATTTTCACATAATACATCAAAAAGATAATACATAGGAAATTTCATCATGAAAATATTACCGCCTGTCAATCAATTTATAATGTAACTCCACTCTTATATATTGTTCTAGTGTTTCATATTAAAAATATCAAAACTAATATTTTTTTTTTTGTTTGCATATATAACATCCTAACATAAACTTAATTTCATTAGTTTGTGTTTCTGCACGTATATTATGCATTGAAACTCATGTTCCTTCCGGTAATATAATCGGACTGAATATATACTAATAGAAGAAGTTTTAATCGACAATCATACACAAGTTGTCGTTCTCACATGGAGATGACGACTTATTGTGGGAGATCGGACGTTAGGTTTAATAATTATTGTCAAGAAAAAACATCAGGACAATACATTACATGTGAGTATTGATTGGTGTGGATGAATGTAAATGGAGGGTATTTACCAACTACTTCTCTACAAAAATTTATCATTTTTATATATACATTAGGCTATATAACTTGCATTTGGTGCCTATTTGTATTACTGAGTTTTTTCTGATGAAACTGTCAATAATGATCGTTATAAAAAATTACCGTTTTTTTCTTTCTTTGAAGCTTTAATCATCCACTTTCCCAAATTCTGTAGCGAGTCTGCATTAGTTAACAAGAGCTGCATTATTATTGTTTTAGATTGCTTGATTTAGGACATGTTAAAGTGATAATCAGAAAAAGATGGAAGTTTCCCAAATTTGTTGTGAGTCTGACTCGCGCCATGTGTTCTCTCTTCTCGCGATCTCTATCTCTCTCTTATATATATACTAGAAAGTAGCCCACGCGATGCGTGGTTTATGTATACATTATTAATTTGATATAAAATAAAGTTTTTATTCAATTATATATGAAATGTATAAATGTAATTGTTAATATATGTCTTAGAAAAATAATATTCATAATACTACGGTGCATTTACAATTTATTACTTATATATGTTACAATTTAAAGAGGAAAGTTAAAGTAAATATTATTAAATATTTTTGATTACAATGTATTGTTGAAATTATTTAAACAGTATGTTACTATAGTAATAAGACCATTACTTATAGCAAAATCAACTATATATGGTATTTTCGTTAATAGTTAAGATAAATTATTATTATTTTTTTTTTGGAAAATAAAAAACTGATAAGTAGTCAAGAAAGAAAAGTGTAAGATCGTTTTATTGTCATCATCTAAAAATAATAGTTAACAAAAAATAGTTTTATATATGATAAGTCAATTTTAAAATAATTTATTAAAACAATATCACAAAACAAATATCTTAAACTATAAGTTTAACCAGTTTTTATAAAAATTCATGAAAATAAAAGTGTGTGAAATTTAATATATTTTTTATTTTCTATATATTGTCTCTACTTCTAGTCATTTTAATATAAGTAGTATGATTAACAATAAATTAAATTTTGAAATTACTTTTTCCTGTTATATCATAGGGTGATAAAGCAATTATGTTATGATACCATTATGTGTTTTTTTAGTACATATAGTTTAAACACAATCAAAATATAACTTATAAACTACTATTAAATACAAATTTGAGTTGTGTCTTTAATACAATATATGATTATTGAATATAATGTGAGGTTTTTATATAATGTGAGGTTATTATTTTTGTAACAATTTTAAAATTCAAAAAGCAAACTATACAACAATTATATTTTTTTTAACAAACTATATAAGATACAAATAAAATAAAGTAAAAAAAAATAGAATGTTAAATTTAAAATTAATGAGAATGACATGTGTCACAAATATAGAGTGTCAAATGTCACATTGTTAGGCAAAATTAGAAAAAAAAAACCTTAAAACGATATCACAAAACATATATCTTATACTCTAAGTAACTAATCTTTTATAATAATTCATGAAAATAAAAGTGTCTCAAATTTAATATACATATTTTTTTCTTCTATAAATTGTCTCTATTTTCTAATCATTTTAAAATAAATAGTATAATTAACAATAAATTTTGAAACTATTGTTTTCTATTATTTCTTGGGGGAGATAAAACAATTATGTTATGATACCAATTTTTTTTTAGTACATATGTTTTAAAGACAATCAAACTGTAACATATATAATACTATTAAATACACAATTTGAGTTGTGTCTTTAATACATTATATATAATTATTGAATATAATATGATTTGTATATATATAGATTTGAAAATCTTCTATATTTTTAAATTAGTCTATCATAAGTTAATTTGGTTTCAGTTTTTACTTTAAATGTATGAAACCATTTTCTAATTTTATTTGGTTTCAATTGTTTATATTTTTTAGTTGGGTTGATCAGTATTTTTTTTTAGGTTCTTATGATGTATGATTTCATTATGAAATATATTAGATGCTAAAACTAAAAAATGAAAGGAAGATATTTTTGTAACAATGTTGAAATTCAAAAAGCAAACTATATAACAATTATATTTTTCTAACAAACTATACACCATATAAAATACAAATAAAATAAAGTCAAAAAGAAAATAGAATGTTAAATTTAAAACTAATGAGAATGATATGTGTCACAAATATAGAGTATCAAATGTCACATTGTTAGGCAAAGTTAGAAAAAACCTGATTTTAAAACGATATCACAAAACATATATCTTATACTCTAAGTCTAACTAATTTTTTATAATAATTCATGAAAATAAAAGTGTGTCAAATTTAACATTGTTACATGAAAATTTAATATAATAATTCATGAAAATATTATTGTTGTATAGTTTGCTTTTTGAATTTCAACATTGTTACAAAAATATCTTCCTTCCATTTTTTAGTTTTAGCATCTAATATATTTCATAATGAAATCATACATCACAAAACCTAAAAAAAAAATACTGATCAACCCAACTAAAAAATATAAACAAATTGAAACCAAATAAAAATAAAAAAATCGTTTAATACTTTTAAAGTAAAAACTGAAACCAAATTAACTTATGATAGACTAATTTAAAAATATAGAAGATTTTCAAATATATATATATATATATATCATATTATATTCAATAATCATAAATAATGTATTAAAGACACAACTCAAATTTGTATTTAATAGTATTATATAAGTTACAGTTCTGTCTTTAAAACATATGTACTAAAAAAAATGGTATCATAACATAATTGTTTTATCTCCCCCAAAAAATTATAGAAAACAATAGTTTCAAAATTGTTTTATTGTTAATTATACTATTATTTTAAAATTATTAGAAATTGAGATAATTTATAGAAGAAAAAAATGTATATATTAAATTTGACACACTTTTATTTTCATGAATTATTATAAAAAATTAGTTAGACTTAGAGTATAAGATATATGTTTTGTGATATCGTTTTAAAATCAGGTTTTTTCTAACTTTGCCTAACAATGTGACATTTGATACTCTATATTTGTGACACATATCATTCTCATTAGTTTTAAATTTAACATTCTATTTTCTTTTTGACTTTATTTTATTTGTATTTTATATGGTGTATAGTTTGTTAGAAAAATATAATTGTTATATAGTTTGCTTTTTGAATTTCAACATTGTTACAAAAATATCTTCCTTTCATTTTTTAGTTTTAGCATCTAATATATTTCATAATGAAATCATACATCATAAGAACCTAAAAAAAAATACTTATCAACCCAACTAAAAAATATAAACAATTGAAACCAAATAAAATTAGAAAATGGTTTCATACATTTAAAGTAAAAACTGAAACCAAATTAACTTATGATAGACTAATTTAAAAATATAGAAGATTTTCAAAACGATATCACAAAACATATATCTTATACTCTAAGTCTAACTAATTTTTTATAATAATTCATGAAAATAAAAGTGTGTCAAATTTAATATATACATTTTTTTCTTCTATAAATTATCTCAATTTCTAATAATTTTAAAATAATAGTATAATTAACAATAAAACAATTTTGAAACTATTGTTTTCTATAATTTTTTGGGGGAGATAAAGCAATTATGTTATGATACCATTTTTTTTAGTACATATGTTTTAAAGACAGAACTGTAACTTATATAATACTATTAAATACAAATTTGAGTTGTGTCTTTAATACATTATTTATGATTATTGAATATAATATGATATATATATATATATATATTTGAAAATCTTCTATATTTTTAAATTAGTCTATCATAAGTTAATTTGGTTTCAGTTTTTACTTTAAAAGTATTAAACGATTTTTTTATTTTTATTTGGTTTCAATTTGTTTATATTTTTTAGTTGGGTTGATCAGTATTTTTTTTTTAGGTTTTGTGATGTATGATTTCATTATGAAATATATTAGATGCTAAAACTAAAAAATGGAAGGAAGATATTTTTGTAACAATGTTGAAATTCAAAAAGCAAACTATACAACAATAATATTTTTTTAACATACTATATAAGATACAAATAAAATAAAGTAAAAAAAATTAGAATGTTAAATTTAAAATTAATAAGAATGACATGTGTCACAAATATAGAGTGCCAAATGTCACATTCTTAGGCAAAGTTAGAAAAAACCTTCTCTTATTATATAACATATATAATACTATTAAATACACAATTTGAGTTGTGTCTTTAATACATTATATATAATTATTGAATATAATATGATTTGTATATATATAGATTTGAAAATCTTCTATATTTTTAAATTAGTCTATCATAAGTTAATTTGGTTTCAGTTTTTACTTTAAATGTATGAAACCATTTTCTAATTTTATTTGGTTTCAATTGTTTATATTTTTTAGTTGGGTTGATAAGTATTTTTTTTTAGGTTCTTATGATGTATGATTTCATTATGAAATATATTAGATGCTAAAACTAAAAAATGAAAGGAAGATATTTTTGTAACAATGTTGAAATTCAAAAAGCAAACTATATAACAATTATATTTTTCTAACAAACTATACACCATATAAAATACAAATAAAATAAAGTCAAAAAGAAAATAGAATGTTAAATTTAAAACTAATGAGAATGATATGTGTCACAAATATAGAGTATCAAATGTCACATTGTTAGGCAAAGTTAGAAAAAACCTGATTTTAAAACGATATCACAAAACATATATCTTATACTCTAAGTCTAACTAATTTTTTATAATAATTCATGAAAATAAAAGTGTGTCAAATTTAATATATACATTTTTTTCTTCTATAAATTATCTCAATTTCTAATAATTTTAAAATAATAGTATAATTAACAATAAAACAATTTTGAAACTATTGTTTTCTATAATTTTTTGGGGGAGATAAAACAATTATGTTATGATACCATTTTTTTTAGTACATATGTTTTAAAGACAGAACTGTAACTTATATAATACTATTAAATACAAATTTGAGTTGTGTCTTTAATACATTATTTATGATTATTGAATATAATATGATATATATATATATATATATTTGAAAATCTTCTATATTTTTAAATTAGTCTATCATAAGTTAATTTGGTTTCAGTTTTTACTTTAAAAGTATTAAACGATTTTTTTATTTTTATTTGGTTTCAATTTGTTTATATTTTTTAGTTGGGTTGATCAGTATTTTTTTTTTAGGTTTTGTGATGTATGATTTCATTATGAAATATATTAGATGCTAAAACTAAAAAATGGAAGGAAGATATTTTTGTAACAATGTTGAAATTCAAAAAGCAAACTATACAACAATAATATTTTTTTAACATACTATATAAGATACAAATAAAATAAAGTAAAAAAAATTAGAATGTTAAATTTAAAATTAATAAGAATGACATGTGTCACAAATATAGAGTGCCAAATGTCACATTCTTAGGCAAAGTTAGAAAAAACCTTCTCTTATTATATAAGATTTGTTCAGCTATAACGTTCATTTATACTAAAGTTGCAGGCTTACTGGATTGGTTAGCCTATATACTTAAATTGGCAACTAAATAATTACATAATTGTTTTTTTTTGTTCGCAAATGACAAAAGTTTTTCAAGAAACATCAGTCAATCAACTTCCTTGGTTATTAATTTTTTTTTGTTTTCTTTTCCAACTTAACACTAGAACTCATCAAGTACGTACTAGACTATTTCGTTTACTGATTTTGAAATTTATGAAGGTTGTATAATTCCGACAAATCTATACCATTTAAATTGCATCGATAAGTCATCAGTTTTTTTGTTTTTTTTTTTTTTTTTCATTCAACCAATTTTTATAAGTCAACTGAAAAGTGAAAACTAGTTACACTATTCAAAGTTTATAAGATTTTTGTTTGTTTGACTTTTTATTACCAACAATGTCAATTAAATTCATGGATATCATACACACATCTAACACTATATATTATAACACACAAACAAATGACAGTTATGCTATGCTACATGATCGTACATAGTATAATTAAAGGATGGGGATTGGGAATACAAACATTCATTACTCTAACTGTTGACGTTGTTATCAGAGAAAATGTGGAGGATACTCGTTAATTCTGATGAAAATAAAGGAAATGACAGACTCTCAACAATAAGCATACTAAAAGTCAATATGGTCAATGAAAACAAGAACCAGTGGTCACCTTTGTTTGTTTCCCTAAAAGGCTAAAAGCAGCATGCAATTTTTATGGACCGGACCCAGTATGCATCATAGTCGAAACTTAATTTCCTAAAGAACTCAAACGGCCTCAGCCTAATTAGTGAGCTAGTCTTCTTCTTCTTCGTGAATCTTGATGTTTTATAATCTGTTCTTGAATCTTAATGTTTAAGCTTAGCTTATGCAAAGATCTTGCTCTGTTTCGTTATTAGGTCAAGTGGCTGTGGAAGGAGTGGTAATGCATAAAGTTGATATGAGACCTCGTTGTGGCATTGAAGAGAATACTCACAGATTTGTCGTGAGAGGAACAGAAAACAGAGTCAGGTCTGTGGGTTTAGAAAACAGAGGAGGAGTAAAGATAAGTACAGTATGTTCTCTTATACCCTACAACTTCAGAACATATATAGTCTTAACTGTACAGAGTCACATAAGGTTGTTTTTTGGTTTAGTCATCTTTACGTACAATATAGCCGAATCATTACCAAACTTCAAACAAGAGAGGCAGAGAGAAACAAATCTCCCTGTGAAGCGTGAAAAGGCTTAAAGGCTACACGAAGGCTTGTCCCCATCATGGTTCTCTCATGAAGCTAAAGACTTACAATTCACGAATAAAATATACATTTAGAGGTGACACATTACACACACACACAAATAATAGTATAATACCATGAAATCTTAACTTCCACGTCACTAGTTACGATTCTCTTTGTGAAGCCTATAGAAGTAAGCTGCGGCGCTCAAGGCAGCCGTGATCAAGGCGAAACCTTTGAAGACATCAAATTTATCTTCCATGAAGTTGAAGAAGACCACCACTAGAACCGACACTATCGGCCACGTAAGGACGCTGATCACATTTGATAAAACGCTCGAGACAGAGAAAACGAGTCCCACGATCCCAACCCAATAGATCTGCCAAGAAACAGCTTGAACAACCATAGTCATCACGTACGCACCTTTCCCCTTCAAGAATCCGTTCATTTCCCTCTTCAAATCGTCTTGCTCTCCGTAGATCAGCAAACCGACGACGGAGATGACTGTAGCGACGAAGGAGGAGAAGATTACGACTAGAAAAACAGAGGAGAAGCTCTGTTTTCTAGTGGTTGATTCGTTACGTCTGAAGACGTTCTCTATAGTACAGAGAATGAGAGAGAAGTAAACGCCGGATAACAGAGCTGGCCATGAGCCTTTTGCGTAACTCTCCTCTGTTTTATCTGGCTCGCCGCCGAATGAGGAGGAGAAGGAAGTGAGAGTTCCGGTGGCGATTGCTAAGATCAAGGAGATGATGATCCATCGGTTGAATTTGATTTTGTTGATGAAGGCGGCCAAAACAGGTGTAAAGAAGAGCTGTGTTGTGTAGATAAGAGTGAATACCCTAAAGGGGATATCGAGCTTTCCCTTACCGGAGAGACTTCCATGACCCGTCAAGAGCATTCCGATGCAACCGGAGAAAGAAAGTATTGTGGATCGATCGGAGGAGGTGATCGGAGGTTGTTGATTGTTGTGTTTCTTGGTGGTGAAGAAAAATAAAGGGATGAGCAGGAGAGGGAATCCAACGGTTTGGAGGAGAGATTGAGTCCATACGCCCTTGTTTTGACGGTTTGAGTTGTAGTCCATTCGTTGGAGCTGTTCATAGTAGAAGTTTTCGAGGAGTTTGGCTATGGATTGACCAGTGATAACGAAGATGATGCAGAGGATAATTGTTGGCCAATGGTCGGGTTTCTGGTTTGAGTTTCCTGTTTGGTCAATGAGTGTGGTTGAATCATGCACAAAATTTTCTGCAAGAACTGAGAATAAGAACAAAGAACTGAGAATCTAATAGATCCGAGCGTTTAGACAAATACAAAGTGAGTAAATTGATAGTTGGTTATAAGAATAGTATTTGGATACGTCACCTTGTGCTTTGGTTTGAAATGGTTGATGATTTTTGTCCATGGCTTTGCTTGCAACTGTTGTCGGAGATTGTAAACAATTTGACTCTGGTATACAGTATTCAGAGATTTAGTTAGATAATGTTTTGAGAAAATCTGATATGTGGTGTTTATTCTACACGAGGAGGGGTCATGTCTATGAAGTGAGGGCATGTCTACATCTATACATCTATGCGTTTTAAATTTTAAGGATTCCATGTTGGTTGGGTTCATTCATGACAAAGAAAATGTGTCTTTTGGAACTAAAGAAGAAAACATAACTAAAAACAAAAGTTACTGACTAGGTTTTATACCTACTGATTGAACGAACATAATACAATTCTCTATCTTTTGACTCAAAAAAAAGAATACAATTTTCTATCTTTTATCTCCATTTTACTCTATTGATGTACATTGTACACCCACCAAGTGATGTAAATCAACGACGTGAGAAGCCGCAAAGGAAGGTCGATGCGCTGCTTGGTAGTGCATATTGGCTGCGGAGAGAATTATAAATTTGGCATGAATTGTTTTAGCAACATTGAGTTTATGGTTTATTAAAAATTTCTTGATTAATCACATAAGATATGTTTTAGGACTCCAATGAACTCAAGAATGCATCTAATCATATGGTTCTTCTTCTATTAAGATAGATTTTGGGGGTTGTATCGCGGTGTGGTTTTGAACTCATATATGCTTTGTTAATTGTTGCATCACATATATAGGATTTCGATTCCCTTAGTTATGACTTATGATATTGAGTAACAAGAACCGTATATATAAATTTGTTCATTCCATTGTAAAATTATTACATCTAAAAAGTAAAACCGAAGCTACACACACACTTCCACTCTCTTTACACACAAATAAACAAATTAAAATACCCACAGGACTGAAAATATATATACTTAATTTGCCATACGATTCTCTTTGTGAAGCCTAATGAAATAAGCGACGGCGCTCAAGACGGCAGTAACCAAGGCAACACCTTTGAAAGCATCGAACTCATCATCCATGAAGTTGAAGAAGATCACCACAAGAACCGACACGATCGGCCACGTAATGACACTGATCACATTCGACAACACGCTCGAGACAGAGTAGACAAGTCCCACGATCCCTACCCAATAGATCTGCCACGCAACAGCTTGACCAACCATAGCCATCACGTACGAGCCTTTACCTTTCGAGAACCCATTCATCTCCCTCTTCAAATCGTGTTGCTCGCCGGCGATAAGCAGACCCACGACGGAGATGAGCGTAGCGACGAGGGAAGAGAAGATGATGACTTCGAAAACAGAGGCAAAGCTTGGTTTTTTATTGGTCGATTCGGTTCGTTTGAAGATGTAATTATCGAAGACGTTTTGGATGTTACAGAGAAGGAGAGAGAAGCAGATTCCGGCGAACAGAGCAGCCCATGAGCCTTTAGCGTAATTCTCCTCTGCTTCATCTGGCTCGCCGCCGAATGAAGCGGACAGAGTAAGTGCTCCGGTGACGATAGCTAAGATCACTGAGATAACAACCCATCGGTTGAATTTGATTTTGTTGATGAAAGCTGCGAAGATGGGAGTGAAGAAGAGCTGTGTTGTGTAGATCAGAGTGAAAACACCAAATGGGATCTCAAGCTTTCCCATGGCTGAGAGTCTTCCTTGAACCGACATGACAATTCCGATGCAGAAGTAGATCACGGCTAAGGATTTTAAGTGGATTGAATCGGAAGTGATCGGAGGCTGTTGGTGATGGTTGCGTTTGTTCTTGGTGATGAAGATGAAGAAAGGGATGAGAAGGAGAGGGAAACCAACGGTTTGGAGAAGAGACTGAGTCCAAACGCCGTCGTTTTGACGGTTTTCGTCGTATTCGCTTCGGTTGATTTTGTCGTAGTAGAAGTTCTCGAGGAGTCTTGCTATGGATTGACCGAGTATAACGAAGATGATCGAGATGGTGATCGTTGGCCAGTGGTTTGGTTTCCGGTTCGAGTTGCCGGTGTGGTTCTCGTTCATGCGTGCGGTTGAAGAATCACGCTCGATGTTGATTGGTATCTGTACAAAGTGTTCTGCAAAAAAGAGACCAAAACAGGAAATTAGAATCAAATTGTTTTGTAAAGAAGAGGAGATTCAAGAAACGACACAGATCGGGATAAATATTATTATTACCTGGTGGCTTGGTCTGAAAAATTGGTTGTTGATTCTGAGCCATGGATTTGGAACTGAACTGATTGTCGGAGATTTTCAAGTGATTTGAGTTTCAATGTATGTCGGCGGCGACTCAGTTTCGTTGGGATATTTTGAGTTGTGATAGAAGGGAAAGAGAAAGGGTTTATTTATATATATGGGCAAGAAAAGTCTACCTTGGCGGCGTAAATGGAGCTAATGGTCAATCAAGTGAACTAATGTCTACGCGTCGTTGTTTCAACTTGTTCCGCGTCGTTTCATCATACAAAAAGAGTGTGTAATTTACACTCACAAGTAAATTATTCTTGTCTTAAGTCGTTACAAAGACAAAATGACTGGAATATTCAGGATTTTTGTTTTGTTTTCTGTCAACGAATATTCCGGTTTGGATTTTATGATTTTGTAAGTTTATTTAGAAATGGTATAGTGAAATTTTATTTTGACTTGTTTGTTAAGAAGATGACTGGATTATCCAACATCTTACGTTTAGGAAATTTTGAACAAACACGGTGCCCAATTTGGCAGCTCGCTACTTGCAATATGAATAATCTCTTAAATGCGCGTGTCTCCTTATGACTTGATTTACAATATTATACTTGATGTAAGGATTTCAATATATGATTATGATATGATCAATTCGAAAGGTGCATGCTAGAATGAATTTAGAATCAAACTGTAGCTAATCAAATTTTGAACTCAGATTCAATCTTGTTCCATGCAAACATTGATCATTGTTCAACCAAATGAACTCTAAAAGTCTGGATTTAACAAAATAAGAGGCTAAGTGGGGTTAGTTAACAAAGAAAGGCAATTCCCTTGGTGCTTCTAATTTGACACATCTTACTTTAAACACAAACCGCCTCGTTTGAATTTTAGAAACGTCCCCACACTGTTTCCACGACGCTAAACCCACTATAAATATTTTAAATATCGATGATCAGAAACTATATGACCCATACGCAAATACACTGAACCCTTTCAAATAACATATCTTAATAATACTAAACAGGTAAGCATGTCTTGACCAAGAAACTTAAGCAGCCAAAGTTTGTCCAGAGGCATAGCTTCAGTAGGCATAATCTATTATTTGTAGATAAATTCACAAAAGGCAACGCAACTATTACTAACCTTCATGGATTACACATCTATATCAGTTCTAGACATGTATTTTGAATTACCCGGTTCATCATGGTATAAAAGTGATAAGGTAGTACTAAACCGCAATAGGGATTTGAAATTGAAACTGTCATCCATCAAGCAAACTTCTTATATACTAGCATTCTTACAGGCTTTTCAATGAACAGACCAACTCAAGAAGCAATGATTTGGTATCAAGAAACCTTACTTGCATCAGTAGACTATTCTTTTATCATAGAGAAAAACCCTACTCTAAATCAATCCAACTAAATGATTCCTATGATCATAGAGGCAATTGAAGCATTGAAGCTCTGATTAAGCAAACTTCGGATTAATATAAGATTTCAATAAAAGTACCAACTCAAGAAGCAAGGATTTGATATTAAGAACCATACTTACTTGCATCACTAGAACTACTCTTTTATCACGATCCTATGAAACATGTCCACCATATCTAGTACCTAAGTTTCTGAAACTTTACACATTGATCAAATATAATGCAAATCCAATAACTTAAAAAACATTAAAGAAAGAGAGACCAGAAATTTTCTAGGTACCACCAACTATGGCTGCGATGGGAAGACATCTTTGACAGCAGAAGCAGCGGTCAAGTAATTGAGTGTATTCCTAAGCGTCTCCCTCTCTCTCTTTAACCTAGCCGCCGTATCCTCAAGCTCAAGCAACGCTTGCTGCTCCATCGGAGCTCCTTCAAACGTGCTTCCAACGAAGAATGAGAACGGAGTCGGGAACTGATTCTTCCTCAGGTCCTGAGATTCCTTATCTGGTTTCCCATTCAATCTATTCGACAACCGAATCACTTCCTTCATCAGAACCTCAACCTCGTTCGCCAACTCGTCAAGATTCTCCTCACCGGACGGTCGATCTTCAAGCCACGTCACTTTCGCGACGAGGTAAGGTTTCGTACGGACGAGATCCGTGACGCGGAACCGTTCCTGGCCTTTGCAGATTAGGAAGAATCGATCGTCGACGAGACGCTCGTGTTTCACGATCTCTCCGACGCATCCGATTCCAGCTGCGGAGCCTGATACGGCGTCGGAGTAAACGACGCCGAATCTGAGATCGGATTGGAGAAGCGTTTGCATCATGACTCGGTAACGGAACTCGAAGATCTGGAGAGGGATTGTTGCTCCAGGGAAGAGAACGAGGGGGAGTGGGAAGAGAGGGAGCTCGACGAGGTCATCTGATTTGGGTGGGTTCGCGTTGTGGTGCTTCTCGGAGAAGGAAGAGGATGAGCATCTGAAGGAGCTGCTGAGCTTATTACAGCTTCGATTGTTTATGCTTCGGTAAGTAGCTGGGAGATGTAGAGGTTTATGTGTGAAGGAGGAGAGATAAGGTGGTGTTGATTTGAAGGAAGGAGATGAGACTGTGCTTGGAAGCGCCATTATAGAGAGTGAAGGTTAGGAGATGAAGAGGGTGAAGCTTTACAAAGTGAACGGCGAAATTGATTAAGGTTTTAAATTAAAATCTTATCTGTTAAGAGAAAATAATATTTCATCAGATATTTTTTTGTCATTCGTGTGGCTATAAATTTGTTTTGGGAATTTTTTTTATTTTTCTTGGTTCGAAGAAAATATAAATAAGAGTTTAGGAGTGAGTTTCGAACTTGAGACACCAGGGACCAATGAGATGGAGCCTTTTGTTTGTTTTGCGGGGCAGTTTGGTACTTTGGTTAGTACAACATGCATGAGCCGTAAGCGAGCCACCGGTACGGTCCAGCTGGATGCCAATTCGTATGCAGGGGTAATACTGTCAATGTCTCTTGCTCATTAACATATGTACGTACCAACTTCACAAAAGAGGAACGGAACGGAACAGACGGAAGAAAGAAAAAAAAAAAAAAAGGTGTGATCGGTGATTTTGGTTTTTCCCTAATTCTCAGATTTAGAAGAAATGGCGGCAGAAGAGGGACAAGTGATCGGTTGTCACGCGAACGATGTATGGACAGTGCAGCTCGACAAAGCCAAAGAATCCAACAAGCTGGTTACGAGATTCTCCCCCCCCCCCTACTTTTTTTTTTCTTTCCTTCTATTTTTTGATTTGGGAATTAGGGTTTTCGTCCATGCGTGCGATTAGTTTTTAGTGGTCTCAAAGACAATATTAGGGGTTTTTGATTTCGCTTAAACGTGATTGTTTGAAGGAGATCGCAACACAGATCTGTAATGTTGTGGTGGAACTGGAACCAAAACGTTAGTTGAAAAAATCATCGTTTTAATGGGTGAAGTATCTTTCTCTGTTTGGAGTGTCTTCGTTCTTCACTGACTTGTATGTGTTAACTATTTGATTGCTTTCGTTGATTCATCTATATGATCTCCTGCTTTTGTTGTCTTCTTTGTGTCGTTATCGCAGATCAGTGTCATCCTTATGTTGAAATTTAACTGTTGATTGCTTTAGTCTTCTGATGGTATTATAATTGACAATTGTTTTTCAGATTGTGATAGATTTCACTGCTTCATGGTGTCCACCATGCCGTATGATTGCTCCAATTTTCACCGATTTGGCTAAGAAGTTCATGTCAAGTGCGATCTTCTTCAAGGTGGATGTTGATGAACTTCAGGTGAAACAACTCAAACAAACACACTTTTGCAAATTTCCCCATTCTTAGGCTCTAAAATTATGCTTCACTTTGTACATATACACATACACTGATATATATATACTTGTGCTCTTTGTTTAACTAGAGTGTTGCTCAAGAGTTTGGAGTGGAGGCAATGCCAACCTTTGTGTTCATGAAAGCCGGCGAGGTTGTGGATAAGATCGTTGGTGCCAGGAAGGAAGAACTTCTAGCTACTATTGTGAAGCATACTGGTGTTGCCACTGCTTAAATCATTTTGAGGCACAATAATTATAACATTAAAGGTTCACCTTGTTATCTTAAGTTTCGCTAATCGCAGTGAGGATATTGTAGATGGGACATATGAAGTTAGTTAATCTCTGACTGTTTAAGTCTGCACCATGTTTTATTTATTTGGTCTTTGGCTTTCCCTTTGGTCTTTGCTTATGTTATCTCTTGACACCACATACCACAACTTCTGTCAAATTTTCAAAACTACAGAAATGATCTTTTGTGAATTCTGTAAACTTTGATTGGTATTTGAAATTTTGAGATGAAGATTTGTGGTGTGACCGTGTGAACAGTAATATGCCACGTGTCACGTTTTGATTGGCAGTGAAATCCTTATCTCTAAACGTTTCATATTTTTTTTTGCCAAAGGAACACCATTTACCGAGGTTCTTCTTCTTCCTTATCTTCTTCGCTGAGCTGATTACTCTGTAATCTGTTGGTTTTGTTGGAGATTCAAAGGCGCAAACAGAGATAAAGGAGAAGACTTTAGAGCTATTCAAGTTAATAGCAGTCAGCATTCGTTGAAAAATGGAGAAGCTCTTCGTACCATCATCATTTCCCAAAACTTGTTTGAATTATCATCAGATTCCACCCAAAGTTGAGAATTCGCCAGACGTTCATCCAAAATCCCGTAAGAAAAATCTATCTTTCATCAAGAAGAAAGAACCCAATATCATCATCCCCGACGAGCAGTTGGATTACCTCTGTAGAAACGGGAGCCTCCTCGAAGCTGAGAAAGCTCTCGACTCGTTGTTTCAACAAGGGTCCAAGGTAAAGCGAAGCACTTACCTCAACTTGTTGGAATCGTGCATTGATTCTGGTTCTATCCATTTGGGTCGTATCCTTCATGCTCGTTTCGGTATGTTTCCTGAACCTGACGTCTTTGTAGAGACGAAGCTGTTGAGCATGTATGCTAAATGCGGGTGCCTTGTTGATGCCCGTAAGGTGTTTGATTCAATGCGTGAGAGAAACCTTTACACATGGTCTGCCATGATTGGTGCTTACTCGAGGGAGAATCGTTGGAGAGAGGTCTCTAAGCTCTTTCGTTTGATGATGGAAGATGGAGTTTTGCCTGATGATTTCTTGTTCCCCAAGATATTACAGGGATGTGCGAATTGTGGAGATGCTGAGACTGGGAAGTTGATTCATTCGGTGGTTATAAAACTCGGGATGAGTTCGTGTCTTCGTGTTAGCAACTCGATTTTAGCTCTGTATGCGAAATGTGGTGACTTGGATTCCGGTACAAAGTTTTTTAGACGCATGAAGGAGAGAGATGTGGTTGCTTGGAACTCAGTACTGTTAGCTTACTGCCAAAACGGTAAACATGAAGAAGCTGTAGGATTGGTAGAAGAGATGGAAAGAGAAGGAATTGCGCCAGGGTTAGTTACTTGGAACATATTGATTGGGGGTTATAACCAGCTAGGGAAATGTGATGCTGCAATGGATTTGATGCAGAAGATGGAGAGGTTTGGTTTAACCGCTGACGTGTTCACTTGGACAGCTATGATTTCGGGATTGATTCATAATGGGATGAGGTTTCAGGCACTTGATATGTTTAGGAAGATGTTTTTAGCTGGTGTAGTACCTAATGGAGTCACTATTATGAGTGCTGTGTCTGCTTGTTCATGTTTAAAAGTTCTAAACCTGGGCTCAGAAGTTCACTCTGTTGCTGTGAAGATGGGTTTTATCGATGACGTGCTTGTGGGAAATTCTCTGGTTGATATGTATTCGAAGTGTGGAGAACTGGAAGATGCAAGAAAAGTTTTTGATTCGGTAAAGAATAAGGATGTATATACTTGGAACTCGATGATAACAGGGTATTGCCAAGCAGGCTATTGTGGCAAGGCTTATGAACTGTTTATAAGGATGCAAGATGCAAATGTAAGACCAAATATTATCACATGGAACACGATGATCTCAGGATATATTAAGAATGGAGACGAGGGTGAGGCTATGGACCTATTTCAGAGGATGGAAAAAGATGGAAAAGTTCAGCGGAATACTGCAACATGGAATCTAATTATTGCGGGTTACATACAAAACGGAAAAAAGGAGGAGGCCTTGGAACTTTTTCGGAAAATGCAGTTTTCCCGCTTCATGCCAAATTCAGTCACAGTTCTAAGCCTCTTACCTGCTTGTGCTAATCTTCTTGGAAACAAAATGGTAAGAGAGATACATGGTTGTGTATTGCGGAGAAATCTAGATGCTATTCATGCTGTTAAAAACGCTTTAACAGACACTTATGCTAAGTCAGGGGATATAGGATACTCAAGAACCATCTTCAACGGTATGGAAACGAAAGACATCATAACTTGGAACTCGCTGATTGGAGGTTATGTTTTACATGGTAGCTATGGTCCAGCTCTTGATCTTTTCAATCAAATGAAGACACTTGGGATCAAGCCAAATAGGGGAACTCTTTCGAGTATTATCCTTGCGCATGGTTTAATGGGAAATATAGATGAAGGGAAGAAAGTCTTCTACAGTATTGCGAATGATTACCATATTATTCCTGCTCTGGAACATTGTTCTGCTATGGTATCTTTGTACGGTCGATCCAACAGACTTGAAGAAGCTCTGCAGTTTATCGAGGAGATGAATGTTCAATCAGAGGCACCCATCTGGGAAAGTTTCTTAACTGGCTGCAGGATTCATGGTGATATCGACATGGCAATCCATGCAGCAGAGAACTTATTCTCCTTGGAACCTGAAAATCCTGTCACTGAAAATATGGTTTCGCAGATCTATGCATTAGGTGCAAAACTTGGGAGATCACTAGAAGGAAAGAAGCCGAGGAGAGATAACTTGCTGAAGAAACCTCTTGGGCGGAGCTGGATTGAAGTCAGAAATTTAGTTCACACATTCACTACAGGTGATCAGTCGGAATTCTGTACTGATGTGCTGTATCCCTCGGTGGAAAAAATGTGCAGGCTGGATAACAGAAGTGACCAATATAATGGAGAACTTTTGATTGAGGAAGAAGGAAGGGAAGCAAGTTGTGGAATCCACAGCGAAAAATTTGCCATGGCGTTTGGTCTCATTTCCTCATCGCGTGCACCTGAGACGACGATAAGGATAGTGAAAAATCTTAGGATGTGCCGAGATTGCCATAATACTGCAAAGTACGTCTCTAAGAGATATGGTTGTGACATATTGTTGGACGACACAAAGTGCTTACACCACTTTAAGAATGGAGATTGTTCCTGTAAAGATTATTGGTAGAGTGATTAACCAACCACTAAGGTACGACTTCACATAATTTGAGCAGTCATTTTAACCACATAATCACGTACTATATCATTCTCATATTTTCTTCAGTTAGTAAGAGATTAATTTGTTAGCAGCATGGGGGTGAGTAAAATTAGTTAAAGTTTGAGAGCTCCTAGACTCCAATAGTACCTTGAAATCATATCTTTTTTTGAATAATATGTGCACCTGCTTGGGAACTTGAATGATTCCAGAATATGATTTCAGTAGTGGGTATTTTGTTATCTTGGGAAATATGATTCTTTGAAGAACATGATTCTTTGGAGAATGTGATTCTTTGGAGAATATGATTCGTTTGTCCTTCCTTGACTTCCCTTGATAGTGGAAATCAGAATGAATTGATTGTCCGTATTCTGCAACGTCATCTGATATCTTCCAAAATATCCCCAACCACTAACGTAACCTTTTCATCAGATATAAATTCCCACCAAATGTCTAAGCTATGTGTATCAGTAGTCAGCTATCTCTTCACTCGAACTTCTTACTCTTGCTTCGAGTCTTTAGAGTTCATCTTAATCTGAGGATGGTATTTGGCATCATCTTTTGTTTAGCCTCATTCTTTAGTTTCTCTATATAATCTGAGGATGAAATTCCACTACATATAATAGGCTGATATTGCAGTTATGGTTATATGAGATTAACTTGAACTTGTTTACTGCAGAGTGTTGAATGCAAGCCTGCATCAGTTGGCCCATGGGGAGGCCAAAGTGGTCATGCCTGGGATGATGGCATGTACACCACGGTAAGGCAAATAATTATAGGCCATGGTTCTAGTATAGACTCTATACAAGTTGAGTATGAAAAAAATGGTTGCTCGGTTTGGTCCGAAAAACGTGGAGGAAAGGGAGGAAAGGGAGGCAAGAAGACTGATAATGTATGATTAAAGACTCTTGATACTATAAATATTTTCTTAGCTTTTCAGAAATTAATCACCCTTCTCTTGATGTGTAGGTCAAACTTGATTACCCACATGAGTATCTGATTTCAGTTAATGGAACCTACGGTAGCTTTGATGCCTGGGGAAATACATGTGTCCGATCGCTTATTCTTGAGAGTAACCACAGAAAATATGGTCCGTTTGGTTGTGAGTCAGGTACATTCTTTGCATTGCCAAAGTCAGGGTCGAAGATTATTGGGTTCCATGGGAAGGCTGGTTGGTATATAGATGCTATTGGTGTTCACATTCAACCAATTCCTAAAGAGAATCATCCTCCGTCGAAAATTGTTTTGCACTCGCATCAAAATATTACTCATGGTGATAAGAAACATGAGTACTCAGTGATACAAGGAAGTGTAGGGCAAAACTTCGATATAGTTGTTGCCCTCAGACAGAAAAATCCAAATTTGCCTTCTAATGAATCCCGAGATCATGCAGGTGCTGAGATCCCCAAACAAAAGGTGATTTTCAAGGCATTTTTATGTTATACATTGAAAAAAGCATCCAGGTTTTATCCGATTGTTTACTGGTTTCTTAACAGAATAAATAAATGGAATTTGTTTTTTATCAGTTGGTGACAGATACTGAGAAGCCGCAGTCAAAAGTAGTAGGTGGTGCGAAAACATATGGACCATGGGGTGGGACTGGTGGTATCATGTTTGACGATGGGACTTATACCGGTATTAGACAAATCAATTTGTCACGCAGTGTCGGGGTTGTGTCGATGAAGGTCTGTTATGATTTTAAAGGACAGGCTGTGTGGGGAAGCAAGCATGGTGGCACGGGAGGATTCAGACATGATAAGGTGTGTAAAATTTTTCTAGGCTTTAAGCTAAATGACATTTCATACTATCTTAGTCTCTCTCAACATTTTTTTGGACTGAATGTATAATTTGCAGATTGTATTTGATTACCCATCAGAGGTTTTAACACATGTAACGGGAACATATGGACCGTTGGTATATCTGGGACCTAATGTGATAAAGTCACTGACCTTCCGCACTAACAAAGGCAAGCATGGACCTTTTGGAGAAGAACATGGACCAACTTTTACACATAAAATCGACGAGGGTAAAGTTGTTGGATTCCTTGGAAGAGAGGGTTTGTTTCTTGATGCCATTGGTGTTCATGTTATGGAATGCAAAATAAGTTCCCTTAAGCCATCATCTCCTCAGCATGCAATTGTTCCTTTTAAAAACTCTGGCACTGCGGAAATCGAAAATTCCCCGTGGGCTAATAAGCTTGTCCTTGCAGCAAACGGCCATGGCGAAGAGGTAACTTGTAGATCCCATCACCATGGTATTTCTTGGTTTTTCAAGTTTTCGGTTTCTAAGATAGCAGCCAGTAAAACAAATTCTATTAAGACCTGTTTGGTTCGGTTTATATGGATTGTAAGACCCTAATAGCAGGATACTTGGTGGGTTTGAAATCATTTTCACAGGTTGAGCGTGGAGTCGTCAAAGAACCAACACCGAGCGGGCCTGGACCATGGGGAGGCGACGGAGGTCAATCGTGGGACGATGGAGTATATTCAGGGATCAAGCAGATATTTGTCACGAGAGGAAATGATGCTATCTCTTCAATACAAATCGAGTACGATAGAAATGGACAATCTGTGTGGTCTACTAAACATGGTGGTAACAATGGAGTCGCCACACACAGGGTAAACAGCAGTTTACTCTTCTCTCATATTTTTGTATTTGATGCATCACAACCGTTTCTAATGCTCTCAAATCTGTGTTGCAGATTAAACTTGAGTATCCAAATGAGACGCTCACCTGCATTTCAGGGTTTTACGGACCACTGAACAATTCAGACAGATCAAATGTTGTCAAGTCACTGAGTTTCTTCACAAGCCGTGGGAAGTATGGTCCATACGGTGAAGAATGCGGGACGTTTTTCACTTCGACTACAACACACGGAAAGGTGTTGGGGTTCCATGGAAGGTGTGGCTGTAACTTGGACGCCATCGGAGTTCATATGCAGCATTGGCTCGGCAATAAGTCGTCGTACGTTAGCAGGGCTAGCTGTTTCAAGCTCTTCTGATAATCTTCTCTGCGCAGAACAAAAACTCATCTAGCGTCTTCCACCAGCGCTTACAGTTTATCAATCAAGAGTTATAAAATCATAAACATGCTTCTTTTGATGCTTTGAATTTCCTTTCCAGTTAATAATACTTGTTTCTATAAACAGAATAACTACGAAAAATCTATGGAAACAAGAACAGAGTGTACTGTAATATAAACTTTATGTTTAATGATCTGAATTTGTTGTTCGCGAGTGAATTTTCGCATGTTGCAACACTTCTCTGAGTACAGAAGCTATTCGATGAGACATATGATGTTCCAAGAACATCTCTTTTACCCTATCATACCCTTTCTTCCCCATTGTCCTCCTCATCTCCATGTTCGTCGCCAGCTTCACAATGTTTGTGGCAAGAGGTAAAACGCCTTCTTTACCAGCGTGGTGTAATAGACCGGTTGTTCTGTTCACCACAATCTCCATTGTCCCTCCTGCTGCAGTACCGAGGACAGGAAGCTTAAAAGCCATGGCTTCGATTGTTATTCTCCCGAAGCATTCTCCTCTAGCTTGGGAGTTTTGGACAAGAACATCAATGGCTGCTAAATATGGTGCTACTTTCATTGTTTTGTTGACAAAATGGACAACCTTCTGAAGTTTCTTCTCTTGGACAAAGTTGCGTAGCTCTGTCTCGAATTTAATCTGTGCGCTCATGTCGCTTCCTACAACCACTGCATGCATTGTTGGTACCTGAAGTTTCTTATTCTCTTTGATTAATTTAAGACTTTCATGGAAGGCTCGGAGGAATAGATCTTGGCCCTTTCCTCTAGACACACCTGCCACAAGAGAAGCACCAGTCAAAAGGAAATTTTTGAGTTTATGATTCTTGAACTAAGGAAGAGAAAGAAGGTAAGAGATGACTTACTATTAATAATGCCAAATAGGATGTCTTCGTTCCGCAGTCCAAGAGATTCTCGAACTTGTTCACGGAGAACTTTCTTGGCGAAACTATCTTCAGCTACTTCCATCAATTCCTTGCTATTTCCTAGGTGCACGACATAAGTTTTAGGCATTTTAATCCTGTGTTACAACAGTCAACAGTTAAAAGAATACACACTGTTAAGCTTCTTTCTATAACTGCAAAACTAAAATGTGCCAAGACTCTACAATATTGGCTGTAAAAAGCATAACAAAAAGTGCAAATATAGGAAAAACAACAGACCCTAAGCGATCATGAGTTCTGTTCTTCCAGTACTCAGCAGTCGCATGCGAATCAATCATAGCGCCAGCAACAAAAGGAAGGTGCTTGACTAAATCTGGTTTGAAATAGTGACCTCTCATCTCATGAATCCACCAGAGGATTTTAGGAAGAACTTTAGGAACATTGTCCTTGAGAACTGCATCAAGCCATTTCCCAGCAACAGCAGTATTCAAAACAACCAAATCAGACTTAAGTGCTATATCTATAGCTTTCTGACTCTTTGCTGATACGACCTGAATGATTCAAAAACAATGATCAGTAACAATTATGATAAGAATCAACGAAATAAACTATGGAGGTTAGCTAAAAAAATATGAACCTGGACTCCTCGATCCAACATCTTGTGTTCTAAAACCTTGATAACTTCATCAGCTTCAACTGGTTTCTGATTAGTGATCCAAACAACTTCACAATCAACTCCTCTCAACAAAAACGCCAGTTCCATTAATAGTAAAGGTCCACCTATATAAATCATCACTTCAACTTTAGCTAAGAGAGAACTATAACTCACTGGAGAATCCAATAGAAACGAACCGAAACATCACCTGAGAGCGAGAGTTCGTGAGAAACAAGCAAAACGAGCTTCGATTTCATGAAACCGAGAGGAGGATTCATCGATCGAGAAACCGATCGGATCTTATCGTCGACAACTAATCCGCCGCATCTCTTTCCACTAACAGTGCAAGAATCGAAGGTAGATCTCACGAGAATCATTCCTACGGTTGATACAGATAAAACCAACAGAATCATCAGTGCCCATCTCTTCTTCTGCAATGTCGCCCACACACTCGTCGATGGCTTTCCCATTGTTCTCTCTCTCTCTCTCCTCCACAGATAAAAATCACATCATAGGGTTTCCACAGTCACAATTGATATCCGAAATTTCAAGGATCTGTTCTCAGTGTAGTCGAAAGCTGAAGAAATCGAGAGGAAGAAGATGATCAGTGTCAGACAGAGACTCAGCAGAGGAGGAGGGAGCTTTTGATTGTAAAAATTACTCTTCGCACAAAACTTTGCAACTCACGTCGTTTTTGGTATTCAGAAGGAAAGTGCTTGCCGTTTTCTTTATTGGGCATCTCTTCTCTCAATAAACGTCATTATAATGGGCCTAAAAGGCCAATTCCTTTTTTTTAGTCATCCTTAAAAAAGGCCTATTGGGTAAAACTAAACTACACATCGATCAAATCCAATCACTTCGGTTCGGTCTAATGCATATTAAAACAGTTTTAAATTAAGATTTAAGCAAAACTAGTTTAACAGAAAAAGAGTTTAAGTTAAGCTGTTTATTTAAGCTTAGTTCAGTCTTCAGATATGAGTTTGGATCTATGGTTTAGGTTTGGTTATAATAATGGAGAGGATAATATGATTAAATGAGAGTGATGACTGTTTCCAACAATTTGGATCTATGGGAATATATAAATGTTACAAACATGAATTTTAGTGGTGATGATCCGTCGTCATATATGGTCCAACAATATATGTGGCAATAATAAATACATTTAACTTTTTTGCTTACACGGCCATGGCTTGTGGCAATTTATTATAAAGTTTTTTTTGGATATCCATGTAATAATGAATATATATTTGACAATTGGCATGAATTATACTACTTTTTAACTTTTTCCCCTAAACCAAATGTCTTCACATTTTCTTACCCACACACCTTTTCCTCGTTTACCATTATCGATTCGATTCATCTTCATCATAATTATAATCATAGACTCATAGTAACATTTTTTAAACACACAATTACATATTTAATGATCACCCCCTAATAAAATCCATCTCTCACCAGCTAACTACTGCCTAAAATTGTTTTTAATCATCATTATTATAAATCAACATCCACGTGGAAACAAAGTCAATATAATCATCTCTTGCAAAGACTCTCTCATATGTTATACCATATCATAAATCATTATTTTCCAACACAATGGTACTTCCCAAATGAATTTGTGTCGGCTGCTCCAACAAATCCAATCTCCAACAAACCAAAACGAAAATTAATTTTTTATTTATTTTGTTTCTTTTTCTTTACTATAATAGTTATTTTGTTTCTTTTTCTTTACTATAATAGTATATACTTATTTTTTAAAAATGGATTTAGTCAAGAGGAAAATAAAATATGTAGGTATAGATGTACTAATATTTTACGTATTATGCATTGCGTTATATGAAAGTACAAACGTGTATGTATGTTGTATAACTAAGAGGCTTATAAAGTATAACAAAAGGAATAAAAAAGACAAGGAAATTAGGAAAAAATTGGGTATAACAGAAGAGTGAGGGAGGGACTCACCAACTGGTTGTTAAGTCATTTAATCCTTCAATTAAGCAATTGAGCAGACACACACCCACCTTTGTTTTATCTTCATCCTTAAACCAGCTTCTCTCAGGGGCAGTTTTGTTATTTTCATCAAGCTTCTCTACCTACAATGACGTTTTCTATGTTTTTTTTTTCTTTTTTCTTTCATTTGATGGAGTTTTATTTCCGCTACCATGCATAACTGTATATCCGTTATATCAAACATTTAAAGAAACCCTCCATTCCAAGATATTGAACTACTAAGTGCTCAAATTCAAAAAGCTTAATAGATCAAAGAACCAAGAACAAATATTTTTTTTTTTTAAAAAGCTGTAGATCAAGAATCCAAATCTAGTTGGCAGGTAAATAATTTCAATATTTTGGAGCCTTACGTACACAAATGAGGATGTCGTTAAAGTTTTGCACGACACCTTGGTAGTGTAGGCATAATGGATTATTTCGTTTTAATATTTAGATTCGGTTAACTTTTTATAAACTAATGTACTAAATTTTTCGTATATGTAAGAACACAATATACGGAAAAGTAGTATGAGGCAAGTCAATGACAACACAACATCATTAGAGTAGTATTATATAAACCGATCAATAAAATCCATTAGTTTTTTTTTGTTTGTGTGTGGAATTGTTATTTCTTTTTAATATGTTAAAGTCGTCATAAGAAACTATTATCGCTAATCGAGAAAAAAAACAAAAATTGGTGACATATAAGCTCTCACGTGTTTCTATATGAATGGTTGGCACACAAAAATCCATATTAATTTATTTATACTCTAAGCATCAGAAACAGAAGCTTCTGCCGGGAAAAGATTAAAAATTACAGGTAGCGGTTGTCAAAAAATTTCCGGTAGGAACATTATTTTATCGTTGATATTGCTTAATACTATAAAAAAATATGTTTTATATTTTGTTTAAAAATATTGGGTTGGTGTCTAATGTCCCAATGATAAGATGGGTTGGTTTTGTTCTTGTGGAGTGAAAAAAATAAAATAAAAATTGTTTACTTTAAAATTCGCAATTATTATTAATCGTCTCTCTATCTATCTCTCTCGGGATTGGGTCTCAAATCTTGTTTTGTCTTCAACTGTTCGAAACTCTTATGCTTTTTGTGTTTCCTGATTCAGCCACATCCACACTTCACACCACAAAAACACAATCTCTAGGGTTTTTCATTTTTAACTTTGATTCTCTCTCCCCTCCTCAGTCCCTCAGGTAGTTCTTTTTCTCTTTAAACTTTATAAATCCAAGTTCTTGATTCTTCTTGATTCTCTCTATGATTGTTCTTCTTGTACTGTGTTTCTTGTTTACTTTTTTCATCCCATCCCATGCTTTTTGGAAATTCTCTTACAGAGAGATGAAATCATCAAAAAAACACTTTAGAGTTTCTTTTATGTAATAATTGAAATCTTCTCTGCTTTTATGAGTCACTCCGTTGAGCTTTCTTTTTTTACTCTGCATTTTTATTTTTATTTCCATCTTCAAATTAGGGTTTTTTTTTTGGTTTTTCTCCCAATTCACCTCCATAGATCGAGTATTCCTATACAATTACACAATTCCTTAACTGGGTTTTTCTGGGTTTCTTCAGCTCTTCACGAAAAACATTTGCTTTTTATCCACGATTTGACTTTAATCCTCGGATTTTTTTTTGGTACGATTCTGTTTGGTTGCTTTCGAAACTGTTGTTGATAACAAAAAAAAAAAAAAAAATGAAAAATTTTGTTTGGTGTGAATGATTACGATGTTTTAACCTCTCTTAAGATTCCCATCAGAAACTTTAAAAATTCCACACCTTACACGACTCTTCCTCTTGTATTTTTTTTTCTTTTTCTTGCAGGATCTCATTTCCCGACCAAATTCATCGAACTAACAACACAACTTCACTGTAATAAAACTTTAAAGAAACAGAACAATGGCGGTTTATTACACAAGTAATGTCGGTTGTTACCAGCAAGAACCAATCTTTCTCAACCATCAACAACAACAACAACAACAACAAGCTTCTTCTTCCTCTGCCGCCGCTTCATTCACCGTCACCGGCGGTGACAATGTTCGTAACGAGATGGTTTTCATCCCACCCACCACAGGAGACGTTGTAACTGTAAACGATGCCGTTTCGAGCAGCGATTTAAGCTTTCATGATGGTCAAGGACTGTCTTTAAGTCTCGGCACTCAGATCTCTGTTCCTCCGTTTCAATATCATCAGTACCAGTTGGGTTTTACTCAAAATCCTTCACTTTCTTCAGTCAGGGAAACGTCAACTTATAATGTGGATGAGCTGAGTGTGAAGAGCAAAGAGATGTTGTTGTTAGGTCAATCTGATCCTTCCTCTGTTTATGCTGGTAATGGTGGGAATGGTTTCTACAATAATTATCGGTATAACGAGACATCAGGAGGGTTTATGAGCGGTGTGTTGCGTTCTCGGTACCTTAAGCCTGCTCAGAGTTTGCTTGATGAAGTGGTTAGTGTCAAGAAAGAACTAAACCAAATGGGGAACAAGAAGATGAAAGTTAACGACTTTAACAATGGTTCCAAGGAGATAGGCAGAGGAGGCAATGGTGAATTATCGAGTGATTCGAATGGGAAACCAATCGAGTTATCTACAATTGAACGTGAGGAGCTTCAGAACAAGAAGAACAAGCTTTTGACTATGGTTGATGAGGTAACTAACTTACATCTTTTAAAACTAGTTCTTCAGCTCGGTTCTGTTTCAGTTAAGGTTTGTTAGAACATGACAAATAATGATGTTTTACTTGTTGTGTATGTGTTACTGATTTTGCAGGTAGATAAAAGATATAACCAATATTACCATCAAATGGAAGCATTAGCTTCATCATTTGAGATAGTAGCAGGACTTGGATCAGCTAAGCCTTACACATCAGTCGCTCTCAACAGAATCTCTCGCCATTTCCGCGCTCTTCGTGACGCGATAAAGGAACAAATTCAGATTATTAGAGACAAACTTGGGGAGAAAGGAGGAGAGTCGTTGGATGATCAACAAGGAGAGAGAATACCAAGGCTGAGGTATTTAGATCAACGGTTGAGACAGCAAAGAGCTTTGCATCAACAGCTTGGAATGGTTCGACCCGCTTGGAGACCTCAGAGAGGTCTTCCTGAAAACTCTGTCTCTGTTCTTCGCGCTTGGCTCTTCGAACATTTCCTTCATCCGTATGTGTTTCTTCTCTCACAAGTCACAAACTTTTCAACCTCCCATTACATAAATATTTAAGAGACTTCATGGTTTCTTCTGGTTTCTATTTGTAGATACCCCAAAGAATCTGAGAAAATCATGCTTGCGAAACAGACGGGACTGTCCAAAAACCAGGTAACACCCTGCTTTTTTTGTTCTTTGTTTCTCAAAGTTGTAGTCTTTGTGTGTTCTGCTTGAGTTATTTTTGTTTCTCTGCTCTGCAATTAGGTTGCTAACTGGTTCATAAACGCAAGAGTTCGTCTATGGAAACCAATGATAGAAGAGATGTATAAAGAAGAGTTTGGTGATGAATCTGAGTTGCTAATCTCCAAATCATCTCAAGAACCCAACTGCACTAACCAAGAAGACTCTTCGTCAAAGCAGCACCAGCAGGAGAACAACAACAACAACCTCACTTATTCATCTGTAGACACAACAAACATTGCCTTCTCATCAGAAATCAAGCCGGATCGTGTTTCAGGCAATGAAGATGAGCCACAACAACAACAACAACAACAACAGATGAACCGGTCAGCGGATTACGACACTCTGATGAACTATCAAGGTTTTGGTCTCGATGATTACCGTTATATTGGCGGAAGCAACCAGCAAGAAAGCAGATTCTCGAATTCCCATCACTTACATGACTTTGTTGTTTGATATAATCGTTTCTTGGCACAAAGGACATGATTCTTGAAGCACAAGAAAAAATGTGCTTTTTGCATTTTTATAGTTTTAGGCATGATACACCCATTTCTCTGTGGAATATAATAGTAGATGTCTAGGGTTGCTTTTTGTGTATAGTACACTCGTCGTAAGCCAAAACAATTTGATATATGTGTGTATAAGATTCACGGTGGTATAAAGGATACTTGCAAGTGTGTGACCATCGTTTCGATTTAAATTCTTGATTTGTGGTGGTATGTTTCAAGATTCCTCTGCATAAAGATCTCTCACACTGGATAACAGAAACGGCATGCTGTTCTAATTTTTATAAACAAAACGGCGGTTAAGCTCGTTATAACTTATAACACTAACTGGGACTGTGCTACTAAAAACGCCATGTAGTTTTTACGAGTCTACTGAGTTTAGTTACGAAAGACGACCTCAGAGCTATCTCAGTGCTCCGATTTCAATGGCGGTTTTTCAGTTACCAGGTTTATCGCCGGAGCTTATTCATCTCCGATTAAACCCTAGACAACTTGATTTTTCAATTCGTAGGAGAGCTACCTTATTCCGGCCATTGTCAGCGATCGGAGATTCTCGATCCGGTGAACCAGATTCAGAGTCTCGGAACCGTATGTTCATTCTCGGGATGGGATTCGTCGGAGGATTTTTCGCGCAGCAGCTGAAAGAAGCAGACTGGTCTGATATCAATTTCTCTCCTTCTAATCAATTTCATAATAAATACGATATTGCGGATTGTAATCTTGGCTAGGTTCATATGATTATGGACATGGTGATACCAAATCCATACTTGTTGGAACATTTTAGGGGTTAATGGTGAGGTTTTTAGGTTGGTTTCAGGGAGTTGCAGGAGTGATACGAAGAAGAAAGAATGGGAAAAGAGAGGAATTGATCTTAATCTTTTCTCTGCAGATTCAACTGAGTAAGTGTTTTTTTTTTTAATCAGTAGTAGTAATCTCTGAATCTGAGTCTTGAACTCTTTTTTTTTTGTTTACTTCTTTATCAGAATGAGCTTGCTAGATTCAGTGAAAGATTACACTCACCTGCTCGTTTCGATTCCACCATTAGCAGACATTGGTGATCCGGTTTGTATTCTTCAACAGCTTTTTTTGTTTAGCTTAATGTTTGATATGAACAAAAACTTATCTTTTTGATCATCACTTGTAAAAGATGTTGCGGAATGTAGAACTTGTCAGAGACAAGCTTTCAGGTGGAAATCTTCAGTGGCTTTGTTATCTCTCATCAACAAGTATTTCCCTTTCCTTTGTTATATCAATGCTTTTGCTTTCATAGTAGACAGGAATCTACAATTCTCTTGTTCTTCTGTTCAGTCTTTTCCTTGGTTTTAGTTGAGTAAAAAGATGATGCTTGCAGGTGTGTATGGAGATTGTGGTGGTGCGTGGGTTGATGAAGAGTAAGTTTATTTCTTTCAAAATTTCATCTCTTCTGTTTCATAATAAGCATAATATGGTGACTATAAAGGTCGTTCATTGCAGTCATCCCCCAAATCCTAAAACTCAGTCAGCCAAACTGAGGTTAGCTGCAGAGGAAGGATGGTTACGTTTGGGTCGTGATCTTGGTGTTTCGACTCAAGTCCTTCGACTTGCGGGTATCTATGGACCTGGTCGAAGGTTGTTTACAGCTTCTGCTTGTGCCTATTATTTGCCTTACTAAGGCTTTAGAAGAAAACTGTTTTTCAAAATGAATGTTACTTGCTGCAGTGCGATTGATACCTTGTTAAAGCGGGATCGTTTATCTGAAGGTCAAAAGAGAAGAGCGTCCCGGAAATTCACATCAAGAGTCAACGTTGAAGATATATGCCAAGCTCTTCAAGCTGCCACTGAAAAGCCATCATCAGGGTATATGTTTATGTATAATCCCTTTTTCATGTCCAGTTTCTGAGATGAGATATTATCCTCCTTTAGAGGTTGATGATCCAACCATTATTGCAGGGAAATCTACAATATTGTCGATGACGATCCAGCACCAAGAGAAGAGGTGTTTGAATATGCCTTGGAGTTGATTGAAAAACGTTGGCCAGGGACTATTGAAACAAAACCATTTCCATTTGTCTATGAGTCTCGGGAGGAGAGTTCATTGAGAGGTGAAAAGCGAGTCCGTAACCAACACATGAAGAACAAACTTGGAGTGAAACTGCTATATTCTTCGTACAAGTCAGGATTGCAAAGCATAGTCGAGAAGATGGACATCCCTTTTTGAGCAAAGAAAAAAATAAAACTGATGTGGAGAATCTGTCTCATGTTTTCTGTAGAGAAGTAGTGACTCTTAGTATAGACAGATGTAGTCAATCCTGTTTTTTCTTCTGCATTCTGTTTGTTTGATTGTCTCACTGGTAAACATAATCCCCACGAAACAATGGAAAAACAGAATAAAACAAAAAGAGGTATACGAAGAATGACTTAATCCTTTCTTACTATGTCAGGACCAAAAGATCTTCTTTGATGTAGAATCCCAGGCTAAGGGTTTGCTCCACTTGGTGCTGCCTTTTCATAGAAGACTTAAACGTGGAGCCCTTTGGTACTTGAACTAGGATCCATCATTCAGAACTTTTCCTTCTGGCTTTCCTAGTTTCTGGAACACAAGATCTTCACATTTACTGCGGACATAAACTATCTATCTACCCACACGGTTTTTACATCTCTTGTAATTTAGTAACATGTGTCTCTGTGCATATAGGACACGTAGGATCATACTTCTCTGTTTTACTTGCCACTGTCTCTGGTGACCTTCCTTCAGAATTTAGTTGATTGATATTGTTGCTGAAAACATCTGGTGAATCAACTAAATTCGTTACCTACTACATCTGAAGAATTTAGTTGATTGAAATTGTTAATTCAAATTTGGTTCTTCGTTTTTTGAATTTTTGAGAATTTTATATGAAATTTTTGACAGGAAATTGAAGAGAGAGAGAAAGTGGTGAGGCAGATGTGGGATATGTACGGTCGCTCCGGTGATGTCTCGGTTCTGGCGAGAAGCTGCTTTTGGAGGCGGCGTATGAGTTTCTCATCAGTGAATCCGCCCTGTTCGCTACGGTGCCGTTTCTGATATCGCCAAGTTGTCTCTTTTTCGCTTTGTTAAGTCAGCGTCTACTCCGGCCCGGCCCAATCGTCGGTGAGTTGTGAAGAATTGAAGATGAATGAAAAAAGCCCAAAATGTTTTTTAGTGTATATAGATTAACCATCTAGAACATACTACAGTTAACCGCCTTTATTTATAAAACCATCTTTTATATTTGTGATTCATGATCTGCACCGTCGATTGCGTTATACTAAAACAATTAACAACCGTAGGATCTATTCGAAATCCTATTCCGGCTCGGTTTTGGTTTTTGCTCTCCCTCTCCTCTATATATATTATATGAAAAAATGTGATCGATGAATGTTCATAGCTTCTGTATCCTTTTTTTTTTTTTGGTTTGCATAACGATGATTCTTATTCCCTTCTCTGATTAGATTTCTAGTCTTTTTATCATCTATTTAGGGTTTTGCTCGATTTATTAACATCTGTTCATCAATTCTCGTTGATCTCTAATGGTTAACCCTAGTTGTTGATCTTTTGCGTCGATTTGCGATTGATCGATCCAACATCGAGGTAAGTTGTTATCTACGCATATATATATATATATATATCATTCGGATATTTTGCTTACATATTATCATGTAGAATCCGGTTTCTGGTTTGTGTTTCGTCCGTATGAAGTCTTAAGTTTCTAACTCTGTTTTGTTTTGGTATTCTTGTAGAGATTTGCATGGGACAAACATATCCTGATCAGTTCCCGTTGATCCAATCATCAACGCTCATCGATGCTTATCATCGACCCTCATTGATACTTATCAACGACCCTCGTTGATCCTAACCAACAACCCTTGTTGATATATATAACCAAGGCTCGTTGATCCAATCATCATTCATCAACCGTCGTGGATATATCTAATCAACGCTCTGTGTATATCTTCCAATGAAAGAAGGAAGGATCTATCTTGTAGATGTCTCTGTTATCTTCATGTAAGTTTTGTTGCTTTTCTTAATATGACTATCCTTTTAAATCTTTTTATCTAACCGATGCTCTTCTTTTTAAGGTTTGGCTTGTCTTGTTCTGATGATCCGGGAGTATCGCTGATCCTTAGTGCTTATTCGGGATGGATTATTGAGTTTTCAGGCCTGTCCATCGAGGTACATTCTTGTCTATGCCTACTGTTTCTCAATCTTCTGGTTAGATTTGGATGACAGTCTTCTGACTCATTCTGTTTTGTATTCTGTCTTGTAGGTATTACGTATTCATATAGAGGCGTATGGACAAAAACACATATGATCAACTCTCGATGGTCTTATGATCAACTCTCGTTGGTCTTTTTATCATCTCTCGATGGTCTTATGATCAACTCTCGATGGTCTTATGATCAACTCTCGTTGGTTATGATCAGCTCTCGTTGGTCTTATGATCAACTCTCGTTGGTCTTTTTATCATCTCTCGATGGTCTTATGATCAACTCTCGATGGTCTTATGATCAACTCTCGTTGGTCTTTTTATCATCTCTCGATGGTCTTATGATCAACTCTCGTTAGTCTCTTTATCATCTCTTGATGATCTTCCAATCAACGTCTCTCGTTGGTTATGATCAGCTCTCGTTGGTCTTATGATCATCTCTCGATGGTCTTATGATCAACTCTCGTTGGTCTTATGATCATCTCTCGATGGTCTTATGATCATCTCTCGATGGTCTTACGATCAACTCTCGTTGGTCTCTTTATCATCTCTCGATGGTCTTATGATCAACTCTCGTTGGTCTCTTTATCATCTCTCGATGATCTTCCAATCAACTCTCATTGGTTATGATCATCTCTCGATGGTCTAATGATCAACTATCGTTGGTCTCTTTATCATCTCTCGATGATCTTCCAATCAACGTCTCTCGTTGGTCTTCCAATCAACATCTCTCGATGGTCTTTTTATCATCTCTCAATGATCTTCCAGTCAACTCTCTCGATGGTCTCTTTATCATCTCTCGATGATCTTCCGGTCAACTCTCTCGTTGGTCTTATGATCAGCTCTCGTTGGTCTTATGATCAGCTCTCGTTGGTCTTATGATCAACTCTCGATGGTCTTATGATCAACTCTTGTTGGTCTTATGATCATCTCTCGTTGGTCTTATGATCATCTCTCGATGGTCTTATGATCAACTCTCGTTGGTTATGATCAGCTCTCGTTGGTCTTATAATCAACTCTCGATGATCTTCTAATCAACGTCTCTCGTTGGTATTTCAATCAATGTCTCTCGTTGGTCTTATGAACATCTCTCGATGGTCTTATGATCAACTCTCGGTGATCTTCCAATCAACGTCTCTCGTTGGTCTTATGATCAGCTCTCGTTGGTCTTTCAATCGTCTCTCGATGATCTTCCAATCAACGTCTCTCGTTGGTCTTTTTATCAGCTCTCGTTGGTCTTTCAATCAAGTCTCGTTAGTCTTATGATCAGCTCTCGTTGGTCTTATGATCAGCTCTCGTTGGTCTTCCAATCAACGTCTCTCGTTGGTCTTTCAATCATCTCTTGATGATCCTCCAATCAACGTCTCTCGTTGGTCTTTTTATCATCTCTTGATAATGCTTCAATCAACTCTCGTTGATCTGATCATATCATCTCTCGATGATCTTTCCATCAACTCTCATTGATCGGATCATATATATCATCTCTCTCGATGATCTGATTATCAACTCTCGTTGATTCTAATCAACCCTCGTTGACAAAGAAAGGATTAGATTTAACACAGCTTGCAGAGGTTTATGTTTGATCTTTCAAACTGACCAGAAACAGATGTACAAGAGAGACTAAGGAGGTCTGACCTTTGCCATGACAGGTGCACTTGCTTGGCAGGTCGAAAACCCTTCATTAAAAAGATAACAGTTTTTGGTTTCGTGGAGGGATGAGAGATGGTACTAGATTGGGAAAGTTCTGTTCTCGGCTCGGCTCTCCTCCTTCCCTCTGGACTGTGTGTCTTGTTACTCTCTGATACTTGCTGTTTCATCTGCATATTGATAAACCTGAAGAGTTGTAAAGAGGTTGGTCCCTATATCCTCTAATGATAAGGTTTTTAATTTCCTTCAATTGGTTAGCCTATCACTTATGATGACTTTTGTCTGATTGTTACTTGTCCTAATTACTTGTAGACCATCTGAAATGAGCAAGCCCCTGTCCGTTATATAATACTTTGGCTTACAAACGAGAAAGTAGCAAAGGGAATCCATCGGCTCAAATGTGAAAGATCAATCTGCAAGAACGAGTAGGAATGTTTTTAAGGTTGGCTACGGATCCTTTTTTGTTCTAGATAAACTGTATTCCTTTGCTTTTCTGAATTCTCTTTATCAACTGAAGAACAAGAAAACTGTGTAGACTTGTTGTTGGCCTAGATTTTGGAAAATAATGATTCCTGTATTGAAAAAACCATGGAGAGCTTATGAACAACAGAGGAATCTTACGGGAAGGATTGCATAAGTAGGATATGTATTGGCAAGAGTTAGTTCGGACTTTTTTTTGTTGCAAAGTTTGTGAAAGTGGAAGATATTTAATTTTTCTTTTTATCTTGTATTCTTGTGGATGATGAGTAGTGAGTTTGGCACTCTATAAAATCAATATGTACAACAAGTATTTCATGGTTAGAGAGTTATAAGAATCTTACTCTGGTACTTACATGTACATGATTGAAACAACTTGTGCAGGATCATGATGGTTGTCCGTTTAAGGTAGAAACGTAACTCCTATTGGCATGTTGGCTATAAACATCTTTCTTATCGATATCAAAGGAGAATCAATAGTTTAAGTCACATATGTTCAAAGGCTCTGAAGCCAAAAAAATCGGTAAGATAGAATTTGTAGAAGCTCTAGTTGCAGAGCTAGTTTGCAAGTTTTCATCAGCCAAATTTTGAATCTCACTTGTTTATTTACAGCAAAACAAAGACCAAAATATTCACACCAAAAGTCACATCACGCCCCAAATACAAACGGTTTTTAAAAGAGGATTCTCTCAAATGTATACATAACTAAACTAGCTAGAGAAGCCTCCTCCCGAAGTTTCTGGTAGTTGTTTGATAAGTACGAACGAGAAGACCAACACCAACCCTTACCATGACATCTTTCCAAACATGAATCCATACAGAAGATGATACGACTTGTAACCAAAATCTATCTGCCACCTTTAATCAGCTTTGGGAGTGAGCACAACCAACCAAAGGATGAAATGTCTCTTGATCTTTAAAACTCCAAAAAAAAAAAAAAAAGTGTTTAAATGAAAATTACTTGAAGAAGGAAACTGAAACATAGGACTTTTGCCCATTAAAGGAGCCGTAAGAATCGAAATTGTTACTATCTCTTCTGAGTTTGCGGATTTCTGAGAGTCGGGAGTAGCTAAATCCTCAGAAAAGCTTACACTCTCAGATGAAGGTAACTCTCTCTAAGCCTAACGGCATCGTATCCATGATTAGATAAATCAATAATCTTATTAGCCACACGCCTCCTGTTGTCCCGCTTGAAAACTCCAAGGTGGTGGTGAGCACACTGGACTATGAGTAGTAGCTCCACTAGTTCCAGGGCCACTAGGAAGACTTCTATCTTTTGCAGTCAGCCACACAGCAAACTGACCCCATAATCCTTAAAATACAGCTATTGTAATGACTATGTAAAATACACATTTTTCAGACACACAACATCTGCAATAAAGCCATTTATAAAATACAGTTATTGTAGTGACTGTGTAACACCCCGTACATTTATATCCCACACACTACACTATTATAACTAACTTTTAACATTTCGAATCAACACGTGCTCTTTTATTTATGCGCAGCCCATGCATTTATTGTTTTCATGAAAATAATTTGTTACATTTTATTACGAGAGGCCCGATAACCACAGAAAAAATAGAAAAAGGATAAGAAAAATCTCATCTATATATACAAACAACGAGCTAGATCTCGAAATATTCATACATAGTAAAATCTTTACACTACTCTCTAATAATGTTACAAATGGAGGCCATAGATGATCATGACAGTCAGACGCTTCTCACGGTGGCAACTCCCGCTGCGTTTGAGATGGGAAGCCTTCCGACAACCGTGATAACAGCGGATCCGTCGAGAAACGATTTAACGGCGCCACCAAAGCCGGTGATAATCATTTCCCCAACAGTCGCCGGAACTTATCCCGTCGTTTTGTTCTTCCATGGCTTTTATCTCCACAACTACTTCTACTCCGACCTTCTTAACCACGTTTCTTCTCATGGCTACATTCTTGTTGCCCCACAGGTAACTATATTTACATTATTATTATTACTATATAATTAATAAAGAACATTGCTTGTTATGTGAATCTATAAACTGTTTAACATATATTGGAAATGATAGTTGTGCAAATTAATGCCGCCGGGAGGGCAAGTGGAAGTGGACGATGCTGGAAGTGTTATAAACTGGACAACAGAGAACCTCAAAGCTCACCTCCCAAGTTCAGTAAACGCTCATGGGGAATACACCGCACTCGTAGGCCACAGCCGTGGCGGGAAAACCGCGTTTGCGGTTGCGTTAGGCCACGCCGCGACATTAGACCCGTCTTTCAAATTTTCGGCTTTAATAGGAATCGATCCAGTGGCAGGATCCAACAAGTTCATGAGAACAGATCCGCATATCTTAACCTATGAACCGGACTCGTTCGAGCTGGACATACCGGTTGTAGTGGTGGGAACGGGACTTGGACCGGAGAGGAAGAACGTGATGCCGCCATGCGCACCAACGGACTTGAACCATGAGGAGTTTTACAGAGAGTGTAAGGCGACGAAATCCCATTTCGTGGCTGCGGATTTCGGACATATGGATATGTTGGACGATGATTTGCCCGGTTTTGTCGGGTTTATGGCCGGTTGCATGTGTAAGAATGGGAAAGGGAAAAAGAGTGAGATGAGGAAGTTTGTGGGTGGCATTGTGGTTGCGTTTCTCAAGTATAGTCTATGGGGTGAAAAAGCGGAGATTCGACGGATTGTGAAGGATCCTTTGGTGTCTCCTGTGAGGCTTGATCCTTCGCCGGAGTTGGAAGAAGCTTCTGGTTAACTCGTCAAGAATTGTGGTTTTATGTAGTAGAGATGTAATTCATATTGTACACGTTATTTCTCTATCTATAATAAAATGCTAATATAAATGTGGAAATATCTAAATCATATGAGTATCATCGAGATAAAATATAAGAAAAGACTAAAAGAAGAGTGAACTTGACCGGCTAGCTGTAAACAATAAGTGTAAAATGGAGACAAAAGTCTGACTATTTCCGGATTAAAGTTGATTCCTTTGCTAAAGGGTTTAATCTTTTGGATCCGGTTGCTGTTGTTGTGCTATTTTAGTTGTTAATGGGTAGGTATTGCTATGAGTGGAACAAAGAGGACTTCTTGGTTGAATTTGATTATTTCCATTCTCACTGTTTGACTTTGGTTTATTAGTTTGATTACCCGTGACCCGAACGCATAACCCGGTAATTGTGGTTGACTCTTTTATTTTAGCCCAAAATTGAACTCAGGCCTAAGCCCATGACCCGATTTCTCGTAGCGGTGCTTCGGACGGGTTATATATATATATATATCTCTATGAGGAAGTTGAGACAGAAACGAAAGCGTGAAATCAATCATAAAGAAAATTTTCCTTTTTCCTGTGATTTTGCTCAGAAGAAGAAGAAGAAGCTCGAGGAGGAGGAAGAAGAAAGAGGCGGCGACATGGGAGAACGAAAGGTGCTTAACAAGTATTATCCGCCAGACTTCGATCCTAGGCTCATTCCCAGGGTCCGGCGACCGAAGAACCAGCAGATCAAGGTTCGTATGATGCTTCCAATGAGTGTCCGATGCGGTACCTGCGGAAACTATATCTACAAGGGCACCAAGTTCAATTCCCGTAAAGAAGACGTCCTTGGCGAGGTAATTGAATCAATTCGATTTTTGGTTTGATCTGTAGGTTCAATGTAATTGAGATTGTTGATACGGATGCTTAGGAGTGTAATCTGATCTTTTTTTTAGGGTTTCAGTGAAAATAATATCGAGATTATTGTCGTCAGTTCGTTAATTTGAAATCTATCTTGAAAATTCAGATTTGGGGTTTTAGGGTTTCGAGAATTTTAGCTATTTTGAGTTGCCTTTACCATAATGTTAGTTCGAACTGCTTGAATAGTTTTTCGTGGTGTTATGTGTGGCTTTATTCTATCTAATTAAAAGGTTTTTTTTTTTTCCTGATATGCAGACGTATCTTGGGATTCAAATATTTAGATTCTACTTCAAGTGCACCAAGTGTTCTGCAGAGCTGACAATGAAGACGGATCCACAGAATTCTGATTACATTGTCGAATCTGGGGCATCTCGTAATTATGAACCCTGGCGTGCTGAAGATGAGGTAAGGACTTTAGACATTTAGCTTTGAGGATTACGTACCCGATACGAATGCACACCTTTCTAGTATACTAATTTTTACTTTGCTTTCTTCTGTGCAGGAGGTTGATAAGGATAAACAGAAAAGAGATGCTGAGGAGATGGGGGATGCGATGAAGTCCTTGGAGAACAGAACTTTGGACTCTAAAAGAGAAATGGACATTATAGCTGCACTTGATGAAATGAAATCCATGAAGGTATGAGACTGATGCCCCTTTAGTTTCTTCTCCTTTCTTGATCACAGTGTCCAACTCCAAAGATTTAATTCGTTAAGTTTTTTTGTACTGATTTACTTTTTATTTTTCGTTTTGCAGACTAGACATGCTCATGTTAGCGTAGATGCGATGCTGGAGGCCTTGCAAAGAACAGGTGCTGAAAAGGTATGTTCCTGTCGCTCTGTTGCTTCTTAATAGAGACATAAGAGTTTTTAAGTTAATAAGAAACAGTAATTTCAAACTTCGTAAGCCATCTTGCTGCTCTTTGCACGGCTTACATCGTAGTGTACCTCTCTCTGATAAAAGTCGTCTGGGTTATTGATATGTTAAGTTCTATCGCTGACTGAGGCAATAATTTCTGTTTCTTTTGACAGGTAAAACGAATAGAAGAAGAAGATGAAGCAGTTATAAAGTCTATATTTGGTGTAAGTTTTCGTATCATTCTTTTGTGTAAATTGTTGGTTCTCCACATGTTACTAAGCTTTGCTAAACTTTGTTCATATTTCCTACTTTATCTGAAATGCAGAAACAGAAAGAAGTTATTAGGAGGATTGCAGATGACGACTTTGATAATGATGATGATGAGAGCTTTGGTTCTCCCAGCCATAATAAGGAGAAGAAAGGATCATCTTCAGATCTTTCAAAGGTATGTATCCGCCATAAAAACATAATTCTTTCAGATCTGTCTCGTTCTATCACCATGTGTTGATTTTGTTTTTGAATCACGACTAACTCTGGTAATTCTTTTAATTTGAATACAGAAGAGAAAGGCATCAGAGGAAAGTCCAAGCAACCCCACAGATATTTTGACTAGTTCTTCTGCAGGTGGGTTATATCAATCTTTCTTTTGAAGTTTACGATTTTGATTTTCTTTTCTTTTTTCACTTGAATAAACTTTGATGGGATTCTCCATTTTCAATCAGATAAACCAAAGGAGCCTAAGAGACAAGCTACCAGCAAACATTTGTTCAACATAAAAGTCATCAAGAAGCAATCCAAACCAAGTTCTGCAAAACCAGAGGAGAAGAAAAGCGATGGTGTGGCTAAAAGCAGTTTAGTGTCTTTATTCCAAGACTATGGTAGTGATGAAGACGAGGATTAAATTGTTTTTGTTCTAAACAGTATTATTAGCACTTTCGCAGATCTATCTTCACTATTTTAGAATTGGAGAATTTTGTACTGTTCCTTGTACAGTGGCGACAAAGGTGGTCCTTATAGATTGTCTGTATACGAAGAGGTGTGTCGTCGTGTTGCACCCGAGAAAGTAATTGAGCTAAACAGAAGTGATCGAGATATATAAATTTTTAACAAATATCAATTATGCAAGATAAAATATATATATATCAATTATGTAAGATAAATAAAATTGAAATTATCTTCCCTTACACTATTCTATGTAGGTTGATTTTACAACCTCTCCTCACGGACTGAATGAAAATATTGGGCCGATATATATGTAAATGGGCCTAGGACCAAAACTAGAAAACAGTATCGCACATCCCACTAGTGTCACATCCAACATTAACAACCTTATCCATAACCATCCCTGACACAGGCGCCATACACGTGGCGTCCATTTAGGCTTAATTTATTCGGTGACTGTTACTTGATGACTTGTCAGTTTCTTACGAGTTTCTACGTCACCATTCACGGCTTATACATCGGAATTTTCATTTTTATCCTTTCTCTACGACCATGTTCTGAACCTATCTTAAGCAAATGCAAGACATCGGTGAAAGGGTACATTCGTCAATTGAAGCAAACATGAGTCGATAAAATTGACAGAGTCACAGAGATTCTTTTTATTTTATTTTTCCTCTGTTATTGTTGATCTGTCTGTTCGGGATTCTTCTTTTTAGTTCTCTGTTGATCCATCCAATTGAATCTTACGAATTTGTAGGTAAGATCTCACTACTTCTGTTTTTTCTTTTCAGTTACAAAGGATAGATTCAACGAATATTATGCGATTGCGTGGTCTGATCAATTCAGCTACTAGATGATATAAATAAATTATAGTTTTCACTTCTTTTGATCAAGATCACCGATCCTTTTTTTTTTCTTACCCTGACCGTTAAGTTATTGTATTTTTTTTTGTGTGTTGATCCGTGATTTGTCTAGCAAATAAAGTAGTTACTACTATTTTTGGGAATTCGTTTGTGATTTTGAAGATCGAGTTAGGGTTCACTCTTCAGAGATGTTGGTAGTGTTGTTGGATACTAAAAGTTTTCATTTTGAGTCCTCGTTGAATTTTTCTGGGTTCTGCATGAACAGAGTGGAGATGAGGTCGCTTCATACACCGGTTGTTTGCCCTAGTGCTGGTCCCAGACAATTGGGTGTCTCTGCTTCTGCTTCACTTGTCAACTGCTCTGTTTCCAAACCTAGGTTGCTCAGAAACCAATTCTTGGGTGGTAATCAGACCAGAAATGTTAAGTCCCAGGTTGCTACAGTAAGTATTCGGAGGTGTAAGAGTATAAAATGTCTTTTCAGCTCGCATTCTGATGGTACCGGAAGCACAGCTGAGAATTTCAACGAGAACGATGATGATTATGTCAACTCTAGTGTTCTGGAAGCTGGTAATCCCGGTGTTAATAATTAGTATATTTCAAACCATGAGTTCACTCTCATCCTCTTCTTGTGTGTTAATGTATTGTTTTGTATGTAAAGTTGAGGTAAAGAGTGGACCAGATGGTTTCATGGTGAAGATGAGGGATGGTAGGCAACTTAGATGTGTCCATAACAATCCTCAGGGAGGGAATCTTCCAAATTATGCTCCACACTCTGCTATTGTGCTCAAAATGGAAGATGGAACTGGTCTTCTTCTTCCTATTATCGTCTGTATGTGATATCAAGACCCAGTTTTTTCGTTTGCAAAAGCTTATTTTGTCCCGGTGTTTTGAATCTCTTTCCTCTGTTTTATGTTTTTTACATTGCAGTGGAGATGCCTAGTGTTTTACTCATGGCAGCATTGACAAATGTTCAAATAGTAGGCTTCTATTATTCTTGTATTATGGTTTTGTTAGAATCAGTCAAGAGTAGTTATGAAGAGATGGTTTATGGATTTTCTTGGTTACTGGTTGTGTAGGCAAGACCCACTATGTACCAAGTGGTGAAGGAGATGGTCGAAAAAATGGGTTACGAGGTAAGTGTTGCGGTCCTTCTCTCCTCTCTTTTTCTATTATTTTCATTGTAGAGATACAAATTCTTATATGAGGATGTTCCAACTATTTTTCTGCAGGTTAGGCTTGTTAGAGTTACCACAAGAGTTCACGAGGCATATTTTGCAGAGTTATACCTTTCAAAGGTTTGCAATTTTGGCCTAGAAATGCATCCTTCTAAATGTTTTCTTTTGAAATTCAAAATCCGTAATGTATTTACTAATGATGGGATTGCAGGTTGGTGGTAATAAGTCGGAGTGTGTTAGCTTCGATCTTCGTCCTTCAGATGCAATTAACATAGCTGTTAGATGCAAGGTATAGTTATATTACCATAACCATGTTTTCAAACTTTCTTTTGAAGAGAAACAATCACACAAGAGTTATCTTCATGAGATCATATTAACTGTTGAAAAATGGTGTCAATACTCACTCTTTTAGGTACCTATCCAAGTTAACAAGTATCTAGCTTATAGTGATGGAATGAGAGTCATTGATTCGGGAAAGCTATCAAAGCAAACACCTGCTTCAGATGGTTTATTATTCACTGAACTAGACAGGTAATCCTTTGAAATGTGAAATTAATCATTTAAGATCCTTTCTTTTGCTGGTAAGTTTACAAACTTAGTAACATTGTTTTCATTTGGGTTAGGCCAAATGGTCAGCCTTGTTTTGATACAAAAGAGTTTGACTTATTGAGGAACATGATGCAAGCTGTTGATGAAGAACGGTATGATGAAGCCGGTAAGCTTTGCTATCACCCTTCCCATATACATTAACCGTGAAGCTTATATTCCCCGTTGTAATGCAGTGTGATAAAAGTTTGCGCTCTGTTTAGTGAAAATGTCCATGTTGTTGTTCATAGAGAAAATAATGGTGTGTGAAAGATTCTGGAGTTTCTTATGTTTTTTTTTTGTTCAAGAAATCAAAGATCGATCAATGTCTTGTTTGGTTTTGCCATTGATTTTGCAGCTGAGTGGAGAGACAAGCTTGGCCAGTTTCAGGCAAAACGCAAATTAAGGAAGTACACATGACAGGTATTGTAATACAAGCTCTCATCCCATTGGCTTTAAAATACGCAAACAGAAATAGTAATTAATTTTTGTGTGTGTTTTCTTCAGGCAGGTCGGAAGACCAAGCAAGGTAATTGATATTAGTATATGATTAAAGTAAATAATAAAGAAGCCATTGCTACCAGAAGTTTGAGATCAAGTGGGGTGGAAGAAAGGCTTCCACAAAAACAAAAAAATATCTCTGGTATGATGGAGACTGGAAAGAGATTGTAAAATACTTTTCTCTATGACTCTATCTACACTTGTGCACGTACTGGTTGTTTAGTTTATAATTCTCAAGAATACGGACAAAAATGTATGTAGCGTGATCGTGATGTGTACATATTTTATTACATTATTGATCTTCTCTAAAATATCCTACTCTACTTTTAATTAAAAAGGAAAAAAATCATAATTATTAAAGGTTCTTTCTGTGATTTGTCTTTACTACATTATCACATAAACCGATCATCGGAAGTAGGCCCGGATGAATAAATTATTGATTTTATAGTGTTGTATACTTTTGTATGCATAAGCTGATAAGCATATAACAAAACAAATATAGTCTAACTAAAAATTGATTCGAACTTAATAATATCTTTCATTTGACCCTGATTTATAATTTAACTAGGAATACTTAAACTCTCAATTTGAAGAAGAAGAAAATACTAAAAACAGAATAAACCGAATAAACCGAGTTCCCGCCAAGAGGAGGTTTCACATGATGATCGAGCAACTACTCGCCACGTGTCATGATAACGTAAATAATTTTTTAGGTAACCAAAAAAACGAAGAGGCAGACGAAAAAATAGAAAAAAAAAATTATAGGAATCTTCTTCTCAACATTAATGGCTACGATATTTTCCGGCGGCCGTGAAGATTACTACTTTTGCTAACATTTAATTTCACACATTTCGCATTAATAGTAATAAATTCCTCAGTTACTTCTTCATCTACCCCCCTCTCCCTTTCCTTCAATTCCGATTTCAGTTTTTTTTTGTTTCTCCAAATTCTAAAGTTTCGATTTTTTTTGGAGTTCACACAAGTTGGTATCGATTCTCCTCATGTCGGGTTCTCTCGATCGACTCACAAGACCTTGTAAGTCTTCCGATTTGGGTTTTGAGAGTGGAGATTTTCATCACTCGCAAATATTTGATGGTTTTGACTTATATATTTTTATTGGTTTGGCTGGGTTTTGAAGGTTTCTCAAACAATGGTGGTGATAAAAGAGAAAAGAAGTCAGATTTGGAAGTTTCAGAAGATGAGAAGAAAGCTAGAATTGGTGGTCTTTTCAGGAAGAAGTCATCTTCCAAAACCAAATTCAGAGATTCCTTGAAGAGGAAAGGGAGCAGCAGCCGCAGGGGGGGAAGCATTGACCGGACACTCTCTCTTACTTTCGAAGACATACATGATGCTGAAGAATTAAGATTTGTTTCTGAATTCCGACACTCACTCATCTCTGATCATTTGCTTCCTCCTAGCCTTGATGACTATCACATGATGTTGAGGTTCCCATTTTTTTTTAATCCATCTTGTGTTCTACTTAATCCATCTTTTATGTTGATGTTGAGATCATGGACGTGTTTCATTGTGTTATAAGTATATTTTGATATGGAGTAGAGAGAACATTGTTTGTTTGCAGGTTCCTGTTTGCTAGGAAATTTGATCTTGGAAAAGCAAAGTTAATGTGGACTAACATGATCCAATGGAGAAGGGATTTTGGCACTGACACTATCTTGGAGGTACTATTAAGTTGTCATTTTCGTGTGTTGTATTTGTGTCAATACCCGCAGATAGTTGCTGACTAAGTTCCTTCACTTCAGGAATTTGAGTTTCCGGAATTGGATGAAGTTCTCAAGTGCTACCCTCAGGGATATCATGGTGTTGATAAGGAAGGGAGACCTGTTTACATTGAAAGATTAGGAAAAGTAGACGCAAACAAACTCATGCAAGTTACTACATTGGAAAGGTACCTGAGATATCATGTTAAAGAGTTTGAGAAAACTATTACTGTCAAGTTCCCAGCTTGCTGCATTGCTGCTAAGAGACACATTGACTCCAGTACAACTATCCTAGATGTTCAAGGCCTGGTACATTTAAAACCAAATTCTGAGACCTTTTGTTATGTGTGGTTTCATTAGGCTTACTGAATCGTCTGAATATATTTGCAGGGTTTAAAAAATTTCACTAAAACTGCTCGAGATCTTATAATCCAGCTGCAAAAGATTGATAGTGATAACTACCCTGAGGTATTGTCAGGCTGCCATTGAATTTTACATAAGCATAACCTGTTTTGAGCATTGTTTTAATAACATGTGATATAACATATGTGCAGACTCTTCACCGTATGTTTATCATCAATGCCGGCTCTGGTTTCAAATTACTTTGGGGCACGGTGAAATCATTTCTTGATCCAAAGACTGTCTCCAAGATACATGTAACTTAACCGTGGTTTCTATGTATCCATTTTTACACTTTTTTACTGTAGAAAGAAAACTTAATTGTATCAATGTGATCTGAATAGGTCCTTGGCAACAAGTACCAGAACAAATTACTTGAGATGATTGATGCCAGGTAGACAGTTTGTCTTCAATGTTTCGTTTCCTTATCATATTCCCAGAATGTGATTTAACATCTGAGTATCTGACCATATTTTGGAACTTGTTCAGCCAGCTGCCAGATTTTCTCGGCGGTACTTGCACTTGTGCAGATCAGGGAGGTTGTATGAGATCTGATAAAGGACCGTGGAAAGACTCTGAGATACTAAAGGTGGAGTGCTTTGTGTCTTGATATTCCATATCTTATTGTTCGTTATGTTTTTGTTATGCTTACATTAAACCAAAATATAAAGGATGCATAATATGTTACTCTAATAATTTCTCAGTCTTCATGCAGATGGGTCGCAGTGGTGGGACGTTCTGTAGGCATGCTGGTGCGTTCCTAACCAGTGATTCCCAAATATCTTCATCTGATATGCCAACTGATTCTGGGGTAAGGTCTTTTGGTAGTTTCAACATAAGTTTTTCTATGTTTTTTTGGGTGTATTATCAGGCTGTAAGAATCCTCTCCTCTCTTGGCTCAGATGAAAGTTAGTGACCCATCAACAGCAGAGTCAGGGTCTGAATTGGAAGAGATGGTTTCACCGAAAACAAATTTGAACAATCATGTACCCAAGTTGACTCCTGTTACTGAAACTGTAAGCGTTCTCATGTACAAAAGTGACATCAAATACGTAGAAGTTCTTACTTCTTAATTTCTTATACAGGACCTGATATGCTATTATGCTTATTTTAATAGATCAAAGACAATGGTAACACAAGTCCTACTGTTTTATCTGAGTATGAGGAGTGTGTACCAATGGTGGACATAGTTGTGGATGTTGCTTGGCAGCCCAAAGAGATGTCAAACGCTTCTGAAGGTAAGACCGGTGAACATCAGACATTTACCCAATTACAAAGCAACGTGAAACAGCAAGTAATAATATAATGGAACGTGTTGCAGGTCCGCAATATACATCAAGTTTGGGCAAAATAGGATTGGTGAGTCATATCAGGAGTTGGCTAACTGTGTTCTTCATGAACTTTTTCACACTCGTGTCTCTGGCTCTGCCACAGCCTAAAGAAAACTCACAGTTGCATCCTTCAAGCGCTAGAGCTGAGCTGTGTGATGAAGATATTGCTAGGGAATCCCGTCCTCCTTCACCTTCTCGTTCAACGATCACTGAAAGAGTTATCATTTCCTCTGTTTTAAGCAGACTCGGTGATCTTGAGAAACAGCTAGAAACTCTTCACATGAAGAAATTCGAGATGCCTCACGAGAAAGAGGAGTTGCTGAATGCTGCTGTTTATCGCGTGGATGCACTAGAAGCAGAGCTCATCACCACGAAAAAGGTGTGAAGATCTATGATCTGATTCTAAACCTTGAATGATACTGATAACGAGTCATTATAAACCTTATTACAACTGAATCTCGGTGTTGTTGATGAACAGGCGTTGCATGAGGCTTTAATGAGGCAAGATGAACTTTTGAGTTACATAGACCGACAAGAGGAAGCTAAGTACCGGGTTAGTCTCATTCTGTAACTAGTTTTGCTGCCCTTCTAAGTCGGTATCTATGTATTAATGGTTAGGAATATAATGCAGAGAAAGAAGTTCTGCTGGTGAAGAACTCGAGTTTGCGAGGTAAATTAGTAAAAAAATTGGTTGTTCAAGGATCTGATCATAGACCATGGACCATTGAATTACACAAGTAGGTCTGAAAGCAAATATCTCTGTCGATACGTAATGTATATAATATAAGAAAAAACTTGTATTGTCAAACAAAAAAAAAAGCTTGCAGTGAGATTTCAACTGGATATCTTTTGTTTTTGTTGAATTGCTTTGATACTATCGGATTGTGTGAATGATTAATTGGTGTTTGTGACATTGGATTCTGTATTGGAGGTACAAAAGCAAAAAGAAAAAGAATGAGAAAAAATTATATAAGTTCTGAGTTGTGACAAGAGTTGTATAATGTATAGTTTAGATTTATGAAAGCAAATGTGGTATTATTGCATGTTAGTAGAAAGGGGACTCATCGACCATTGACATGTTTATATGACCAAACAAAGGACTCGTCACAAGACTCAAGGACGGTTTCTTCGCCTTTTTTTACTTGTCCTATGATACTATCTTCTCTAAAAATGAGGACTCATGTACTACGATGCCACAAAAATATCGTTTTCTTTTTACTATTTGAGTTGCAAACATTGAATTAGGCTCAACCAACTTTAGTGAAATGTGAATCGAATCTTGAAATTTGACAAAACAAAAACTATTGATTATATTTCATTATGACGAGTCTCTATCATTTTTTGTGTGTCTTGAGTGTGTGTGTGTGTGTGGTTTTAATCTCTCTATCAAACTTAAGTAGGTCTATACAAAGTTTCAAATCAAAGTTAATGAATATGAATAAGACTGTTTTGTCTTTGTCAACCACAATAAAATATTCATGATGATTAAGAGGTTTTTTGCACTACAAAGTTTAATATTCAACCAATTTCAAGAATATTTAAAATTATATGATTATATATAGCTTTTGGAAATGATTCACGTGGTGTAACCCCAGCCTTATGCCCCGTAAAATTGTTAGGTCCACTCTCTCTGCCTTGATTGATGATTAATTCTCGCTTACCATCGATTATTCGATTATGATTATCCAATTTGATTATATTCTGTCTAATCTACTTACTTCTCACATTATTTTGTGTATATTAATTGTTTTTTGCCTCAAATATAAATTAAATATATTATTTTTTGTTATTTAGACAATTAAATTAAGAATTTATTATGTTTTATAATAACTAATGTACAAACTTTTAATAAAAGTTATAAATTTTTCTTTTAAAATTATACTTTTATATGTTTACCATCATTTTAAAAACAGTAATATAATTTTATATTTTATTTGATATTTTTTCTTTTAATATAAACAAAATTATATATAGTACTATATTTTGTTTTATTATTAATTTAATAAAATAATTTAAAACTAGTCTCTTGTTAACTCTATTTAATTTCTGATTTTTTTTTGCTACGCACTAGGACCTAGCAATTTCTAAAACATTGGGTGTAACTACGAGAGCTAGCAAGGTTTTCAGCACAATGGTTGGGTTCACTCGCCGGATATGTATATCTGTAGTCTTCTGTGAGATATATATAGTATATGATAATTATCCTAATGGACAATGTAATCAATACAATAAAAATACAATGTATTGCTCCTCTTCTGACACATCAGCTTTTGTATTGAAGGAGAAACTGACACATTGATTAAAATGGTTAGCCTATCAAATTATAACAATTAAAACAGGTCAGCTTTTTTTTTCTTATGTGGACAAAGCATAGAATCGATAAGGTTTTGTCGAACACTGCGTTTAATCAATTATGTTCTTCCTCGCCGTGATACCAACCTTCGACCGACTCTCTCAACCAATCTGAGCAGATCCCAGGCTGATGTTAGCCCCATCGTTGGTCGATTGGTTGTGGTGGATTTCACAACAATGGAGTACGTAAACCCATAAGGTCTTCGATTAGATGGTCGCCGATTCAATGAGGTATGTTTCTCATCTCTCTATTCTTTGTTTTTAGGTTTTCTTGAGCTTTTCTCTGATGCTACTTTTTTTGATTGAGCCAAGTTTCTTTGAAGCTCGTTCAATTTCTTTAGTATTGAAATGTGTTTGCTTAGCTCTCTCTTTTGGGGTCAAAATTACTCAAATACTTTTACTGATTTCGAACCTTAGGATTATTGGGTTTCAATGAGCTCACTTATATAGAACGTGGAATTTGAGGGATACTGGATTCCGTTTCAGCTCATTCATATAGATGCATTGAAGGCAGATGGCGTTATATTTCCCTATGCAGCTTTAAGATTTTTGCAGCTTTGTTTAACCCTTTGTAGTTCTTTTTTTTTTGTGTGCCTGCTTGGAATAGGTAGTAATGAAAGGCTTCAAAGACTGGGTTTTTGCTCTATCCAGCTCAATGGCATCATCTAGACCTCTTTTGGGCAGTGACCCTTTTTTCCGTGACCCACATGAACAAGAGGATAGCCAGTGTATGATCTCTTTCTTTGGCTCATTACAATGAGATCAACAATTTTGAGATCTGCTTTACCTCTTCTTGTGCTTTACTTTACTCCTTGTGGTTTACTTTACTTGATCTGGATTGTTTCAGTAGATTTCATTGCTATGTTCACTGCTTTTGTAAATTGAATTGGTCTTTACTTTCTGATACTTGATCCAATGGCTGAAACTATTTAGGTTGATTATTTGATCCTTCTCAAAACGATCTCTTCTTGCTGGTTTTTTAATGTTTTCTTTTGAATAATAGCTTTCACTTTTATTTTTAGCTCACGCACCTGCTGCACCAGAACCAGTTACACGCTCGGAATAATGGTTCAGTGGTGAATGCCAATCAGGTTCATTGTTAGAGAGTTTGCGGAGGCACATATGCCATGGGTCGACTGTATCCTCTGTTTATTCATTCTCATTTCCTAGATTTTTTTCTGATATGTTTGTGTAGCAATTCTTAGTACAATAGCTTGATCCAGAATATTAGATATGATGCGATTTGTTTAAACATTGTTATGGTATGTTACAATTGAGGTTCTCTAAGGGTTTATGATTAGGGTATATTCAAAAACTGGGTTTACAAGAAGAGAAAACTGGGTTCCAAGTAGCCTCACTGGTAATGCTTTGGGTCTTTATCTACTATGTTTTAAGATAAACCAAATACTGGGCTTATCTGTTGACATTAAAAGAGTAACTAACATTTTGAATGCTGGTCCATTGTCATTTTTCTTAATTGTTAATTGCATATGTGTGTTTAGCACTTGACTTGTGTTGGCCCTATTTTTCTGGCTATTTTCCCTCCAAAAAATCATGATTTCTTACTTATGCTTATTTTTTGTCCTTATACAGCATTACCGTGAGAACATGATGATGTGGGTATTTGGCTATGGCACTCTTGTGTGGAACTAATGATTTCACTACAATGAGAAAGTGTTAGGTTTCATCAAGGGATAGAAACGTATCTATGACTTTGGTAACTCTATAGTCTTTGGTTAAGGCTTTCACTACGAAGCCGCAAAACAAGTCACAAACCAATCCATAAGTGTTTAATTAACCAAACCGTAAGTGTTTAATCTGAGTTTAGTCTAGAGCATAGTGTTTAATGTCTGGTAGATATCTCCTTTGGTTTGATGGTATTGAGAAGCAGTAACATGCTTTGCCTTATTACACAGGTGGGGTTCAAGATGTTCTTAGGGATCACTGCATCAGTGACAAGCTGGTACGCATATGAGACTTGCTGCAGTATAATCTTGGAGGACTTCCCAATACTTGCCAAGGTCTTTACTACTGCAATGTCTTAAGTGGAGTCATTAGAGGAGCTTTGGAAATGGTCAGTCTCCTTTTTATTCCCATTTTTTTGTTACATAAATTGCGTTTTTCAAACTTCTCATACAAACAGTCTCCCTAAAAACTTGAAATGAACTTCTCTTACTCCTCAATTACCAAGTGTAGAAGAACATTTTTGGGCTGAGTGCTTATGTTCTTTTATCCGTCTCCACAATGATCAGGTTTCGATGACATAGACGTGTGATGTTCTTCGAGGGGATGATGCTTATGAGTTGCAGGAGAAGCTACTAAAACAAGTCACAGAGGAGTACAACGATGATGAACAGTTCGTTCAAAATTACAAATTTGTGCGAGGGAACAAACTGAATGTAACTACAATGGACTACAATAAAACCCAATACTAGCCAACTTTTTCTAAAGACCAAATAACCATTTAGCTTGTGATATGAGCGTTTAGTGGAGCAGCCGAGCAGCCGCTTGCTTCTATACCATTTACACGATATACTTGTGAGTTGGTATGTATCTTTTCAAATAATGTTGGCCGACCAAACAAGTTAAAAATAGAAACTTAGTGTGGTTTGAAAAATTTGTGTGTACACAATATGGTTTTAAAAATGTAAATATGTGTCTAAGCAAAAATAAGATTAAAACATAGTGCATATAGTTAATGAAACGATATATGTATGTATATTTAGATGAAGCATTCTTTGCATACGTCATTGAATTCTCTTTAACAAATACGTCCCAACTTCAATCTGACTTGAGAGCATACGGTAAACTCAATATTATCTCAAACTCAAAAATATTTATCATTTTCATTAATTCTTCTAATTCTACAGTTCAAGATATGGAAAACATTAGCAAACAAGAGAAATCAAAACATTTTCAGGCAATAATATAAATTTGCTGATGTATCTAAAAGATTCAAACAATTTTAATTTAATTATGATTGCAGAGATAAAACATATATAAAATAAAAAATCATCTAAAAATAACCCGCGGCATAGCGCGGGTATCAACCTAGTTGATAATAAAAACCCGTCATAATTGAACACGTCAGTTAACTATTTTATCTTGTTAGTTACATGTGGACTATTGCGATAGTTACATGATTGACATGTGGACTATTTTATCTTGTTAACATGCAATTATATTTGACATGTGGACTATTTTATCAGTTAAATAGTGTTTGCAAAATTGACATGTGGACAAAGCATGTACGTGTTTAAGCTGCTTCGTCTCTCTCTTCTTCAATATAAACTTTTCAATGTGATCTTTGGTATCAACTATCAAGTATCAACAATACCTAACCTATGTAGTCCAATAAGTATTATAAATGGAAATATGTATGATTTGTATACAATGGCGGTACAATCGATCATGAATAAATTAGAGCATTATATTGTGTTACGTGTGTGCCAAACTATCATACCAGAAACATGTTTTGCCTTTTCTTTGATAGATTATTTATTTCTACTCTGAACTCACCAAACAGGTAGACAAACACTAGCTGGACTTGAGTCCTTTCCTGACATGATTAAAGTTAAATTTATGTCATATTCAAATATTTATAATTAACTAACTATTTTAACATTAATCAATCCAGACATTATCATATGTACTAAGTAGTAAATGAATCATGCAATTGGAGGTTTTTTTTTTGTCAATCACAATTGGAGCGTTTCTTAGATATCATATTTAATAAAATCTGGATATATAGCTTTCTCGAATATTTTATGCGTGACTAAGTTTTTTTATATATAAAAAAAAACCCCACGAAATATATACTAGTAATTACCATCAAAATTCAGGTGACGTAAATTTACGACTTTACATTATAAATGATTAATTTACAGTTAGAATGTATTATCTAGAGTCCCATTCTAGAATCTAAATGAAGGAGCCATCAGTTGAGTTTTACATAACTTAGTAATATATATTGACAATAAGAAAGTAACTGTAGGTTAAACATTGTTTTGAGAGAATTTAACAGTTTTAGGGTATAAAAGATTCATAAGACGTGAAAATTAAATTTCTCAAAACCTACAAAATTCATCAAAATGAAAACTTATACATATAAATAATAATCCAATATATAAAGAGAAAAGAGGCTCATAGTCAGAATGTGAAGCAGAATGTTCACGTGATATTACTACTTCATTTGGCAATCTATTCGCGTCCGAAATTACTTGGCAGTAAAAGCCATGTGTGCTTCACGAATCACGACTCACGACAATTCCTTGATTTTTTTTTTTTTTTTTTTTTTACATTTTAAGTAAATAGTATTTTCTTTTTTCTTTTATTCAAAAAGTAATAATGGAAATGCAAAGCATTGCCTATACTAGCTTGCAAGAAGTAAAATAAATATAAATATTACTAGATTGAATATTCCTTTTGGTTTCGATACTTTATAATTTCGTTTTTATAGATATCATACATACCAAAATATCGTAGCCGAACTCTCTGTTGTAGAGGTGGAACAGAAAAAGAAAAAAACGTGACAAAATAATGTGTTCTCATTTTCGTCTAGTATATATAATTCGAATATAATTTGAATAACTTGGTCGAATCATATGCCGTGGTCCAAGCCAAAAGAAGTCTATATAATATCCGGATATTTATTCGGTCTCTAATTTCTTTAGATTGGTTGAGATAGAGATTTTATATGCCTTGATCTGGCACTAATCCAAAGCTCCCCAAAGAGACGCAATACCTCTGGTAAAGCGAGTCAGTCAAGAGCCCATCTCCACCATCAAACTCAGCTGCCCACCTGGGATCAGGGGAGAACCTCAGACGTGAAACTGGCTCTTCGTCCTCTCGGGATCCACCCCTTACCACCATCATTCCGGCTATTGTGAAGCCCACGCGGGATTTTCACAAAGGCCCACCATCTCTTCCTTAAAAATAGCAAGCTGGAATTGTTGTGGGCTGGGGAACCCCACAACAATCCGGCGCCTGAAGGAGATCAACCGACAGGTATCTCCAGATATTTTGTTCCTCATGGAGACAAAAAACCCAGATAGCACTGTTCTCACAACCACACAACCTCTAGGCTTCACCAAGTTGCAACTAGTCCCACCCCATAGCACAAGAGGAGGAGGCTTAGCTCTCTTATGGCATGAACATATTGATATTCAAGTGCTATCAGACACCCAAAACTTTATTGACACTCGAACTCAGGCTGAAGGGCGGACCTTCTTTGCAACTTTTATCTATGGAGAACCTGATAAAACAAAGAGAAAGTGTATATGGGATCAGCTCTCAATCATAGGACAATCAAGATCAGATGCCTGGTTTTTAACAGGAGATTTTAATGATATTGTGGACTCATCTGAAAAATCTGGAGGTGTTCCACGACCTGAAGGCTCGTTCATTGACCTCAGAACATTTATGTCTGAATGTGACCTCTTTGACTTGCGCCACTCAGGTAACTTTCTGTCCTGGAGGGGCAAAAGACACGATCACCTGGTCTTCTGTCGTTTGGACCGCGCAATGTCCAATAGTGAATGGGCAACAACCTATCCTTCCGGGAGAAGCGAGTACCTACGCTTTGAAGGCTCTGACCATAGACCACTCATCACCTACTTCAACCTTAAAAGGAAAAGAGGTCAAGGTCTCTTTCGTTATGACAGGAGATTAAGGAACAATGAGGAAGTCACCAATCTGGTGAAGGAAAATTGGGATCCTGCTACAAACGAAGAGGTTGATCAGAAGATTAGCAGAGTTAGACGAGCCATAGTTACTTGGTCAAGAGAGAAACAGCTCAACAGCCAACAGCGAATAAACGATTGTAAAGAAAAGCTGGAACTAGCCATGACTGCTACAGACACGACTCAGGCGACTCTTACCAAGATTACAGAGGAATTAGCGAAGGCATATGGGGAGGAAGAAGAATTTTGGAAGCAAAGAAGCCGTCAACTCTGGCTCACCCTGGGAGATAGAAATTCAGGGTATTTCCATGCTGTTACTAAAGGAAGGAGAACTGTTAACAAATTCGCTATTTTAGAAGACGACATGGGACAAGCTCATTACGAAGAAAACCAAATTCTTGAAGTCATCTCAGAGTATTATAAAACCCTGTTTACCTCTGAAGGCAGCGACGACTGGTCTGTGATATCAGAAGCTCTACACCCTTGCATATCCGATGAGATCAATGCAATGCTGATCTCCCTACCCTCCAAGCTGGAAATCAAGCAGGCGTGTTTCTCCATTCACCCTGATAAAGCCCCTGGACCAGATGGTTTCTCCGCAAGCTTCTTTCAGTCAAACTGGTCCACAGTGGAACCCCAAATCACACAAGAGATCCAGAGCTTCTTCACCTCGGGAGTCCTACCAAGTAAGATAAATGAGACTCATGTCAGACTCATACCGAAGATATCGAGCCCCAAAACTATGAAGGACTATAGGCCAATTGCCCTTTGCTCAGTCTATTACAAAATCATTGCGAAGATCCTTACTAAGAGACTTCAACCAATTCTCCCAAACCTGATCTCTGAAAATCAGTCAGCTTTCGTTCCACAGAGAGCAATTGCGGACAACGTGCTAATTACACATGAAATGCTCCACTATCTGCACACGTCAAAAGCAAAAAAGAAAGTGTTCATGTCAGTCAAAACTGATATGACAAAAGCATATGACCGTGTAGAATGGGGCTTCATCAAGATGGTAATGGAAAGAATGGGATTCCACCCCCAATGGATAAATTGGATCATGCAATGTATCACTACCGTAACCTACTCTTACCTCCTGAATGGAGCAGCGCGGGGATCCGTAGCTCCTCAACGTGGCATCAGACAAGGGGACCATATCTCACCATTCATCTTCATTCTCTGCAGTGAAGTTCTCTCAAGACTCTGCCTTAAAGCCCAAGCTGAGGGAAAACTGACTGGAATCAAAGTGGGAAAGGGAAGCCCTAGAATCAATCACCTTCTATTTGCGGATGACACCATGTTCTTCTGTAAATCCAACAGTGAGGAATGTGCTACCCTCCTTGATATTCTCCACAAATATGAAGTCGCCTCGGGCCAAAAGATTAATCCGCAGAAATCCGCAATCACTTTCTCTGCAAAAACTGATGATGCAGTTAGAACAAGAGTGAAAGGCCAACTAGGTATCCAAAAAGAGGGAGGATTAGGAAAATACCTGGGACTTCCTGAACTTTTTGGAAGGAAAAAGAAAGACCTCTTCACTAGTATAGTGGACAAAATACGACAAAAAGCTCGCAGCTGGTCCTCACGTTTCCTCTCGTCAGCTGGGAAGCTAGTCATGCTGAAATCAGTCCTAGCTGCAATGCCAACTTACACCATGTCCTGCTTCAAGATCCCCAGCTCCCTCTGCAAAAGGATCCAGTCAGTACTAACACGTTTCTGGTGGGACAAGAGCGAGGAGCGAAAAAGTATATCATGGGTGTCCTGGAAGAAACTTACTCGATCAAAAGAAAAAGGTGGACTTGGTTTTAGAGATATACAATGCTTCAATGATGCCCTTTTGGCCAAAGTGAGCTGGAGAATTCTCACAAAACCCTCCTGTCTACTTGCACGAACCCTGCTAGGCAAATACTGCCTTAACACGCCTTTCCTTGAGTGCCAACCACCGAGCTCCACATCGCATGGCTGGAGAGGTATATGTATAGGCAGAGACCTTATCAAACAACACTTAGGCAAGGTGATAGGGACTGGCCACCAAACCTCCCTGTGGTATGATCCATGGATCTCCCTGGAGACTCCAAGTTCCCCTATGAGACCACCACCAGCAGAATCCCAAAACCTCTGCGTGGCAAACCTTATTCTCCCCTCAGGGGACTGGGATATCCCTCTGATTCGACACCTTCTCCCAGCCTATGAAAATGAGATCCTTCAGCTCCGACCAAGCAAACTAGGTGCCCCCGATGCTTATGTATGGCTCCCATCGAAGACTGGAGAGTACTCAGTCAAATCAGGTTACCACACAAGATTAGCTTCAGACTCGAACAATAACCAGCAATCCCCACTCAACGAAGACTTCAACTGGAAAAAGGAGATATGGGACCTCAAAACATCTCCTAAAACTAAGTTCCTACTATGGAAAGCTATGAGCGGTGCCTTACCCCTAGGATCCGAGCTGGCACATCGCACCATTAATCCCCTGGCTAGGTGTCCGTTTTGTGGTGAGGAGGAAACAACCGTACACCTCTTTATTAATTGCCCCTTCGCCAGGCAGATCTGGGAAGCTGCCCCTTTCAAGAACCCACCAGCCCCTAATCGCTTACATTCCTTCAGATCACTGGTGGAACTCACCAAAAAACTCACCTGCCTTCCCCCTTGTGGACTCAGCCAGGGTCCCCTCCTACCCTGGATTTTGTGGTCGATCTGGACCGCCAGAAATAAATTAATCTTCAATGATATCCACCACAAACCAATTGAAGTTATCTCTCAGGCCATCTCTGCTGCGCGAGAATGGAACCAAGCACAGGAGAACTTCCCAGCCCCGCAAACCACGAAGACCCAACCTCCCATCTGCAGATCTGAGCCAGGAATGATAACCTGTCATACTGACGCTGCCTGGAACTCTGAGCAGCACACTGCAGGGTTGGGATGGATATTCACCTCCGCGGATGATAGCTTCACTGCCCAAGGGTCGACGCTCGCTCCACATACAAGATCTCCAGTGACCGCAGAAGCTTTGGCCATTCTACATGCAATCCAAGCCGCAAGGAATCTAGGTTTTTCAAACCTCCACATCGCTTCAGATGCTAAACAAGTAATCGAAGCCATAAACTCGGGGTCTCCGCCCAAGGAACTCCATGGGATGCATCACGACATCCTCTCTTTGTCCTCAAACTTTCAGAAATTGGTTTTCTCCTTTGTTCCACGAACCTGTAATAGAGAAGCTGATGCGATTGCTAAGCTTGCTCTAAACCGCCACATTGTAATCCCGGTTTAGCTTTAAATGAATCACCTCTTTGAACAAAAAAAAAAAAAAATATGCCTTGATCTCGTACTTTTCCGAAACTGTTCGAATTGAGAATTTATATTCTTTGATTTCTGGAAAAAGATCTCATATTAGAAAATAAGATAGGACTTAAATAAAATATACGGGATTAGGGTTAACCTACTTATTGTCAATTAGTTTTGAGTTGAAAACTTATAACATACCTGAATTTAATATAATATCAGTGTTTACATACACTGACCTATTAATTAATTCGATCTGGATAGAGATTCGATCACTCCACTAATTGATGGTCCAAAGGAAGGCTCAATTTCATCAAGATAACTAAAAAAAGCATTTTCTCGAGGGAGCTTGATGAATTATGTCAAGATTAATAGCTAGAAGAGTCATTATCTTGAGGGAGAGCATGGAAAAAATCTCAAATTAGAAAATGTGATGGAACTTAAGTACGTAATATATAAAATGTTATGGTCAATCCACTTATTATCAATTAATTTTGAGTTGAATATGATCTTGTGTGGATAGTCTGTCGGGAACTCGTATGTGCATATTGGCAAAATTAAATCCTTTAACTGGTTACAAATTTGTAATACATATTAGATGGGAACTCGTATAAAGAAGTAACATATGTGTTAAACACATTATAATGATTGAAACACAATTTATTTTAAACTTTTAATCATAATAAGTATTTTGATGATAGTAAATTGTAATATATATATATATGTATATATCTTATATTTAAAATATTTATATAAGAGATGGGACCATATTGTTGCTCAGATAATACAAACGTACAAGTGACCTAATATGATATTCTTGCCTACCTTAAAAATTCAGGAACACAAAACCAAAGCCGTCGCTAAATTTTCAAGGGCCACAATCAAATAAAAAAAATGGGCTAAATTTTTGTGAAAATGAGCTAGAGGTAGTTCGAACACGGGATAAGGAAGTCTTCCTTAAAACTCCTGACGCCACTAGACCAAAGAAACTTTTGAGAAAATAGGGCCGAAATTTGTATATAATATATATGACCGCAAGCTAATGCTTCATTGGCTTGGCCTATAGGCCGGCTATGCACAAAACCAATCAGAGTACCTAACAATATAAAAAGTTTTCCTAACATATCAGTATGCAGTCGTTTACGACAAATCCTTAGACATCAATTAGAATCGATCACGTAGTTATGATTAATTTGTGTTCAGTTTCAACAAAAAGAAACTTGTAGTTGTCTGTTTATGATTGGTTGAAATTAAGAAAAATTAGATTTCATTTTCTTTTCTTTGTTAATCATATTACTCCCTCCGTTCTAGTTTAACTGTCGTTTAAGGTTTTTGCACACAAATTAAAGAAACTATTAAATTCACTATAAGAAATATGTGTATTCATAGCACATGAGGATAGCACTAATTTGGAAACTGCTATTGTAGATATCAAACTTGGTTAGGGTACTTTATTACAGCATTAGATTAGTGCTTTACCGTAATTTTACTATGCGGGAAGCTAAATTGTGTTTTGGAACCTAATATTGTGCTATAAGCGCCAATACTGAGCGCCATACTTAGTAAAAAAAGACAACTTTCTTAAAGAAAAAAAAAATATATTTTTGACTAAAAGAAAAAACATCTCGATTTCACATCTCTCTCTCTGCTACAATTTCGATTTCAATCGACGGTAACAATCTCTATCTTTGACGGCAATAATCTATGTTCTTTGCCGGCAATAATCTCTATCTTCGACGGCCTCCACATTTCCGGTGCTAATCTCCACCTTCGGCAGCTGAAATTTGCATCTCCATCGTTCAAATTAGGGTTCTTCAGATTCGAGTTCACATCAGATCTCTGCAAGAAGACGAAACTCGAAGGTACGAATTCACCAATCTATACCTTGATTAGGTTTTCCTTTACCCGAATTGTATCTAGTAATTTCGAGCTTTGACGGCTTCAATTGTCCTCTTTGATGTGCTTTGTGTTTTGTGTTTCGGGTGACACTGCTTAGCCCAAATGATTGAGTGAAGAAGACGATGTCATTAACGACTCAACATTGTTCAATTTAGGACTCAACATTGTTAAATTTAGGACTCAACTTATGAGTGTGAGATTGTTCTTTTGTTTGTTATTTCTAGAACTCAAAATTGTTAAATTTAGGACTCAACATTGTCAAATTTAGGACTCAATTTAGAACCTATTAATAGTGAGTATTTGATTGTTCTTTTGTTTGCTATTTTCACTTGAATAAGTCGATTAGGTTTTTCTTCAACTTCAGTAGTTCGTATTTTACTTACTAATTAATTTTGTTCTTCTGTGTTTCAAGCAAGGGGTAACAAAGAAGCCAGTTGTTTTAGTACTGAAAAGAAGCAAGACAATCATCTCCTTGAGGCATTTGGTTATAGAGGTAAGAAGCAATGTTCCCCAATGTTCATGTGTGTTTGACATAAGCTTTTATTGTTATGTCTATGTGTTTGACAAAAGCTGTTATTGTTATGTCTATGTGTTTGACAAAGAATAATATATGTGATTTTATCTTAAATGTTTTTCTCGATAACAAAGAAGGTAGCTAGTTTTTCTTGTGTCTTTGACTGTTGAATAAGCTGTGAGTGTTATGTATATGTTATTAAAATCTGTTAATGATTAAGTTGTTATTTGGTATTGTTATTTGAATAATCTGAGTTTGATGAACTTGTTTAACCCTTCACTAAGGTTTAAACATAAAATGTTGGACAAGGCATGGGTTCATCTTCGCATGTATGGAGCATATATATATGTAGGTTGTGTTTTAAATGAGTGCTCATAGGATGAATAAGAGTTTATGTTTGTCTGCTTTCATACTACTACACTATAGAGCTGATCCTGCATATGAGAGAGGTGCTTGGAGCTTTGTTAATGCGGTGTTAGGAGATAGTGACTTGGTAATATGTCCATGTATAGACTGTCAAAATTTAGATCGTCATCAACCAAGCACTGTAGTGCATCATCTTGTGACAAAGGGAATGGATGAGACTTACAAGATGCAGAATGATTGGTTTCATCATGGAGAAGTGGACTCAGAGGCTTAAGATGGAAGAAAAACTTCCCAGTGGAATGATGAGATTTTCAGATTATTTCAAGCTGCTGAATATTTAGATGGAGAACTGTTTCAGAAGGATGACTTATATGAGATTCCTGAGGGTGAAGACAAGCAAGAAGATGAGTTCTTATCAAAGATAGCAGATGCGGAGACATCTTTGTATCCAAACTGTTCAAGTCATAGCAAGCTATAAGCTATTGTGACTCTTTATAGATTAAAGACTGAGAATGGTTGGTCAGACAAAAGTTTTGACAAGCTGCTTGAGACATTGTCAGAAATGTTACCCGTGGACAATGTTCTTCACACGTCATTCTATGAAGTGAAGAAATTTCTGAGATCATTAGGTATAGGTTATGAGAAGATACATGCATGTGTAAATGACTGCATTTTATTTAGAAAAAAGTACGAGATGGCTGAGAGTTGTCCAAAATGCAAGGCTTCAAGATGGAAGATTAACATGCAAACTGGTGAAGTACAGAAGGGTGTCCCACAGAAAGTTTTGAGATACTTTCCAATTATCCCAAGGCTGAAGAGAATGTTTAAGTCTGAGGAAATCGCAACGAATTTAAGGTGGCATTTCACAAACAAGAGCAGCGACGGTAAAATCCGTCAACCCGTGGATTCTGTGGCTTGGGATCAAATAAACGATAGGTACCCTTCCTTTGCTAGTGAAGAAAGGAACATCCGGCTTGGACTTTCAACTGATGGATTCAATCCATTCAATATGAGCAATTCTAAGTATAGTTGTTGGCCAGTGCTATTGGTTAACTATAATATGCCTCCTTACTTATGTATGAAGAAAGAACACATATTTCTCACCTTGTTGATTCCTGGTCTGCACCAACCTGGAAACAATATTGATGTATACTTAGAACCTCTCATTGAGGATCTGAATCAGCTGTGGAGCACGGGAGAGGTAACTTATGACGTTTATAGCAAAACTACTTTCACGCTCAAGGCGATCCTTCTCAAGGTTGTTCTGCAGAAAAAGAGTTGCCCTGAAACCTCTCAACTGACAAGGCTGAAAGTGTGGGTCAAGTCACGAACAAAGAAAGATGGGAATCCAGTTAATAACCAGGCTGCTGAAAAGATAGTAAGTATAGGAGATTAATCTTAATTTCTATCACTTATCTGATTTCTGTTATGATTACATCGTAGAATTTTCTTTGATGTTGTTCAGAGAAAGGCTGAGGATGTTGAAACTGGCGGTACTTCCTCATCAACAACTACTTTTGGTAAGAACGATACACTCAGTCAAATATTAGGACCTGATAATCCAGGTCGGTTAAGGGCTATGGGTCGAGGTATGTCTACGACAAAGCTAGCTTGTTACCAAGTAAAGTCTGCCTATATGAATCAAATGCAAGAAAATCAAGCTCAACTGCAACAAAAAGTTCAAGAGTTAGAGGCAATTGTTCAGAAAATGAATAATCAGGTAAGCCTTTATCACTAGGACCTACTATTATGCGCAACTTCTGATGTGACTACAGTCCAATATATTTACACTGTCATTTTATTATAGAGAGAAGATGAGCAAGGTGAAGCCTCAACTCCAAGAGTAAGTCATTAAGATCTCGTCTTCCTTCCCTTTATATACTTAATAAATTGGCTAAATGTGATTTTCATGTTGATAGAGTGTTAACAAATCAGTACCAGCTAAGTATTTGTTGATTGATTGGACTGGAACTGAGGAAACTGTCGCTGAGGGCCGACTACTTTCAGCTGATCCTGAGGAGTATGTTAATGAAATTCCATTAGGACCTGACTCTGTGAAAGTGTTGGTTGAATCAGCCATCATCCCAAATGCATGTCTTTGGAGACCTACAACAGAAATAGGATCAATAGAGGAGGCTGTTGGTCATATAATTGCATGGAATGCAGATAGTTGTGTTGATGCAGACAAAGAAGTCAGTGAAGACGACTCTGTGCCAAAGGTACTTAATTTTTTCCTTCTTTTGACTTAATCTTGAACTTTTGATGGTAATAACATTGGTATTAGTTTATTGATAATGAATTGTTGCCTATAAGACTATGTCGTTAATGTTATTGTGTTTCACAGAGCCCATACTTAAGTTCGAAGAACAGATGCACACTGATGGGTTTGGGTAAAAATTATGACAAACCTGTTGCTGAAGGACGTTGTCAGTCAAGAGACCCTCAGGCTATGGTTAATGATATTCCTATTGGACCAAATGCAGTGAAAGTTTATGTGGATGTAGTACTATTACCTCTTGCATTTCCATGGAGACCTACACATGATGTGAAAAAGATGGAGCAAACGTTACATTCTTTCGTAGCTTGGCCTACCAATAGAGTGGAGAATGAAACAGAAATAGAAGTATCGGTTCAGAAATATTCACAAGGTCGGAAGTCTCCAGCAACAACAGGTCCTTCACCTTCTCTTGAGAAGTCTCCAGAAACTCCAAAGACTTCTGCAGCAGGTCCAATGGCTACTTCTGAAACATCTCAATCAACTCCAAAAGCTCCTGAAGAAAACTAAACAATCTACAATGGTAATTTCCTTGAACTCTAGCTATACATTTTTTTTTTTTTTTTGGAACTGTTGTTGGGTATTGCTTGGTGAAACTCTAGAATGTTATGTGGTTTTCTCAACTCCGCAGCAGAATGTCATGAAGGATAATAAGAAATGCAAGCTCATGGATATAACTGATAGTAACCGAGTTGTTGCTGAAGGACGATGGGCATCAAATGATCCATGTGTTAATGTCCATTGTGTACCCTTGGGTCCAGATGCAGTTCGAGTTTGGGTAGATGTTGTGAAGATCAAAAGTGCAGCAGTGTGGAGGAAAAGTTCTGAAATTGAGACAATGGAAGATGCGCTTGGTACTTCTATTGCATGGCCAGAGGACAAAGTTGTTATGTGCTCCCAAGATTGAAGTCATGTAGAGCTACCCAAGTTGTTCATCTCCTTTTCATTAGACTTAAATTATCTTGAATGTTTCAGACATGGTTTTTAAGTTTAGTATGAGTTTGAACTTGGTTTGTGAAGATATTTAAGTATTTTGTATGAATGACTTATGCAATTTGCAATTCAATATAAATATTTATAATTAAATTACAATATTGTATTAATTAATATTTGAATATTGAAATGCACAGATAAACGTTATAATACAATCTTGTACTGCATAAACAAAACGCTAATGTAAAGTATAAAATAGCAGTAATTTATTGTCATTACTAAGTTTATAATTGCATACAGGAATTGCCATAATAAAGTATCAAATGGCAGATAATAGATGCTATTGTAAACCCTTTTATAGCAGCAACAATAGTGCTATCGTATATTGATTTATAATAGCACATCAATTAACGCTATGTTAGATAGGGGTCTAAGATGGCAGCGGCAAAGATAGCGTTTATAGAAATGCTATCATAAACCTACCATAGCGTTTTAGTGGTGCTATCGATACGCATATTTCTTGTAGTGATTTTATGTTTTGCCCTTCATTAATATATTTTATAATTTTTTTCATTGGTTGAAACTTTAAAACAGTAGAGATTGGAATATTCATCAAACATCTGCATTGAAAATCTAAAACGACAACTAATATGACACAAAAATTAAATCCTAGAACGACAGTTAAACTAGAACGGAGGGAGTATTAGTTTGTTAGCCCATTTGAAAAGGGTGCCCCATACTAAGATGATGTTATTGGAGGAAACATTTTAATTGATTTCAGTTATCTGTGGATTTTAAAATTTAATAGTTTTCTAATGCATTTAAAGTGGATTTGTTGTCATTATAGTAGATTTGAAAGGCATTAATGGATTTGAAAGTCATTATTAATTGACTTTTATTATTTAACTTAAATAAAATAAATTTATCCATAATTGCGTTGTTAACCAAAAATGAAGACAAAAAACAAGGCAAAAATAAATTGAACTAATATTGCCAATATTTAATAACGTTGGTTTTGCAACAATAATGAGGGAGAAGCTGGGTGGATCTGCTAAAATCACTGATGGAAAGCCGTCACAGCTAGGACTCGCTGGAAGAGAGGAAGAGGAAGGCGATGGCGGAGAATGAGAGAAACCGGAGAGGGAGCGGTTTTGAGGAGGAGGGTCAGGTGGAGCCGGCAGAGAAGGAGGCTCTGATTGCGGTGTTGGAAGAGGCCTCAAGACGAAGAAAGTGACCGAATGCGTCAGGAGTGGAAGATAAGACCTTACAAATCGACGGAGGAAAAATAGTCATTTGAAGGGAGAAACCTCACCGGAATCGCAAAAATGTCGGGAGAGGAGGCCATTGGAGAGATCTTGACTATGAAGCAATAACCGATCATGAACGGAACCGCCGGTGAAGAAACGTATGTGGAAGGACATCTTCTTAATTCTTCCACTAATCTGCTGAATCAATTCTGAAGAGAGAGATAAAAATATTAAAATACGATTGATTGATTGTGTTTGTTCATCTTTTCTGAGTGAAGTCCATTAAAATTTAAAATGACACCAAATCAAATGGACATTAAACAACAGAATTTTTTATGTAGTTTAAAATCCATCAAATAAATACATAATCTAATAACAACAGATTTTAATAGACTTTTTTAAATATCTAATTGAATAATATTTGATTTCAAAATACATCAGATTTCTTTAAAATACAGTGTTGAATAACACCCCCTAAGAGGAAAGATACGGGTACGAACCCAAAAACAGGTAGTTTAAACTCAATTTTTTTGTTTACCGAAAAAAAAAAATCATGTTACTGAAAAATATCTGACTGTACTTAACTAAGTTCTAAGTAGTATTTTACTAGCGCTGATTAATGACTGTTAACTACCTAAATAGATGTTGACAGTCAATTAACACGAATCCTTCATCACTTAGAATCAGTCAAGAAGTTTTAGTTTATAATAATTGTTTGCTTGTGGTTAGTCGGAACTCTCAAATTTGTTTTGATTAATTTTTTCCTAATATAAGTTTATGTTACTAAAAAAGGTGAGAGCTTGAATTATATACTAACAAGCCTTGTATTAGTGTCAACCTCGCGTCAAAATTAAATGAGTCTAAAATCGATATATTTCGTAATCACATGATATATAATGTGCAAGTCTATAAATGTTGTACACCTAACGAAAAAGACAAGAACGTTTCCATATCCAAGAAAGCCAAATAGAACATTGTTAACACTATGCTTTGTGGAAACACGCATAAAATTTTCTAGGTATATATTCACATCATAAAATAAAAAAAGAAAGAAAAAAAGAAGGGCTGAGTTCACCTAGCTAATTCAGTTTTTCCTAGCTTATCAATAATTTTCATTGATTTTACCATCGACGGCGAGATGAGAAATAGTCTAATATGTATACCAAACACAAAGAATCAGTCTCTTCTTCTCTCGGAAGAACAAAGTCTTAATTTCTCTTAAGTGGACCCAAACAGAAGAGACCCATTTCCATGAGCCTTTATTTAGCCATTGGTGCTTGTTTTGCTACCCTTTTTGTGGATTAAACTTTTTTGCAGTTTTAGAATTTTTAATGATCAAATTTATTATAAACCCTAAACAACCATATTGAATGAATTATTTAAGCCTAGTGTGCTCACTTTGGAAAGAACAAAATTCAAGACTTCACACATGCAATATTTACTTCAAAACCAGCCCACATCATTGTCAGGTAAATTCAACTAATATTAAGAGCATGCAAAACTAGCAAGCCTCGACATGAAAGTAATCACCACTTTTACTTCTTCCTCGAGATTTGCTCAAGACAGTTTTCTCTCCAATTGCTTCAGATATTTCCAGCCATAATTACTCCCCTTCACGGTTTCTCATGGTCTGTGACAGTGGCGGACCTATCAAAGAAGAAGGAGGGTCAGCTGACCTGGTTAAACTTATTTATTACTTGTTTTACATGCATTATTAGAAAATTCCAGCAGCACAGTTGGTAAAATTTTGTAGTGATGACCCCCCCTCCCCCAGTTCGAACCACCAATATAACACCACTATTTTTTTTTCTTTAATAATTGACCTCCCTAAAAAAATTCCTCGGTCCGAGTTGCTTCGAATTTACAATATTTATCTTCGAATAGTATTAGAAATCTGCTTGTAATTCCAAACGATACTTAGATTTAGAATAGAAGGTGAATAAAATTATTAAAGAACAAAATTAAACCTCTTAACTTAGTTAAAAATATAGAGAAAAGTTCGTAAAAGAGACCGTCGTCGTATGTATGTGTGTGTAGAAAGAGAGATGTACTCAACGTACGTCCATAAAATATATGCATGTATGGTTTATACGAACAAAAAACAAAAAATTATACCAAAAAAAAAAGATATGCATGTGGCTGTCAAATCACTAATCTCTTACAACACCTCTTTCCTTATATATATCGACCCAACATCACTTACTATATTCATTAACCTTCTGCTTCATCAAAAATACAGAGACACAACAAAGAGAGAGAGATATGGAAGTAATGCGAGTTCTTCACATGAACAAAGGAAACGGTGAAAACAGTTATGCCAAGAACTCCACCGCTCAGGTTGAATTTTTTATATCAACAAGTTAAATAATATGCATTGTTTTCAAGTTTGAACAAAAGAAATGCATTGTTTTATATATATACGAGTGATTAGTGCTATATCTTGAACATAATTTGGTTCTCGAACATAATTAATAGTGACAAAGATGTAATGATTTTTTGATTACGCATGCAGCGCAACATGATGACTCTAGGCAGAAGGGTGATGGACGAGGCCTTGAGGAAGCTTATGATAAGCAATTCGGAAATTTCAAGCATTGGAATCGCCGACTTAGGCTGCTCCTCCGGTCCGAATAGTCTCTTGTCCATCTCCAACATTATCGACACAATCCAAAACTTGTGCCCTGACCTCGACCGTCCGGTTCCTGAGCTCAAAGTCTCTCTCAACGATCTCCCTAACAATGACTTCAACTACATCTTTGCTTCTTTGCCGGAGTTTTACAACCGGCTTAATAATAAGAAGGAAGGTTTACTTGGTCGTGGAGGAGGAGAATCGTGTTTTGTGTCTGCCGTCCCTGGCTCCTTCTACGGACGTTTGTTTCCTCGCCGGAGCCTTCACTTTGTTCATTCGTCTTCTAGTTTACACTGGTTGTCTCAGGTGTGTACTGTTTCTATATACGGAACTTCACTTACTTATTTATTAGTATATAATACTTACGGATTGTCAAAAAAAGAAGTATATAGTAATACTTACGAATATAATAAAATAAAAAGTCAGTGTTTTTGAAAATGCCAACTAGCATTCTGAAAAATGAATTGTCAATTTTGATTTTCTATTATGAGTTATGGCTGGAATATCATAGTTATGAAAATTTTAATTCGTAAATAAAAAATACAAAAGTTTTATATAGTTAATTTCTTAACGTGAGTCATGAAAAGAATTATGAAGATCGCGATATTTTTCTCATAAAAAGTATTCATTGAGGAAACAATACCGAGAAAATATTACGCAAGTAATATACCTTTTATCAAAACAAATTTAGTGCGTGGGAATCTATCTCATTTGGAGAAACCAACACAAAAAAAAAAAAAAAAAAAAAAAAAAAAAAAAAAAAAAAACAGAAACCTAGTGGTTCTGTTGTTCATACATCTCAGTGTCACACACACAAGAAATTACGAATGTGGTCCACATAATTTATCATTTTGTCAAAATAGGGGTTTAGACATCACGGATCACACATGCACACACAAGAAATTACGAATGTGGTCCACATTTTTATCAAAATATCACTCATTATACGGCAAATAAAAATGCTAACAAGTTGATTTATCATCCATAATTTAAGGTTCCATGTGGTGAGCCGGAGAAGAAAGACGGGGTTGATACAACTGATTTAGGCAACGTGGGGAAACTCTACATATCAAAGACAAGTCCTAAGAGTGCACACAAAGCTTATGCTCTTCAATTCCAAGCTGATTTTTCGGTCTTTCTGAAATCACGATCCGAAGAGTTGGTCCTTGGGGGCAGAATGGTTTTATCATTTCTTGGTAGAAGATCGCAGGATCCTACAACCGAAGATAGTTGCTATCAATGGGAACTCCTAGCTCAAGCTCTTATGTCTATGGCCAAAGAGGTATGTTGGTGTAGATATGTTAACATATATTTAGAAGTTAGAACCAACATGGAAATAATCTCTTAGGTTATAAAATAGGCCGTATTACACTATAAGGATTTGACCGTGGCACATTACCTGACCAATTAAGTCCTAGTAATGTGGCCCATGTCTTCTTTTTCAAATTGGTTGATTTTTTTTCTAATTATTTAAGTTAGTCAAATAATTAGAAAAAGGCTACTAGACTAGAACTACCCTTTTTATATCTCTCTCAATAACGTATTATCGACGATTAGCTTTGATATCATATATGTAGTGCCGAATACTAGCAAAAAAATCGCAATGTCCTGTTAATGAACTTTCAAATTCTAATATAACATATATATATATATATATATATATATGAATATATGAATATAACCAATTAATTAATTAATTTTGAATAAAGCATTAACACTTATGGAAAAGGCTTATTTAATAGCTCTTGATGATAAAAGTAGTAAGGTAAGGAAGTAAGTGATAGCCTTGTCATAACTAAAAAATATTTGATAGATAATAATATCTTGGTAATTTAATCTAATTTCTTGAGTTTGCTTCAGAAACGTAGATTATTTGATGAATATATTATAACCCAACCATAACAATATCAGATCAATAGATGAATAAAGATTAATACTGAATAAGTCATAACTAAAGGTGCCTTATTTTCTTCGTCTAAGGGTATCATCGAAGAAGAGAAAATCGATGCTTTCAACGCTCCTTACTATGCAGCAAGCTCCGAAGAATTGATAATGGTGATAGAGAAAGAAAAGTCTTTTTCAATCGATCGGCTTGAGATAAGCCCGATTGATTGGGAAGGTGGGAGTATCAGTGAGGCGAGTTATGACACAGTAGTACGGTCCAAACCCGAATCCCTAGCTCGTGGACGAAGATTTGCTAATACCATAAGAGCTGTGGTCGAGCCGATGTTAGAGCCTACGTTTGGTGAAAATGTGATGGACGAGCTTTTCGAAAGGTATGCAAAGATCGTGGGAGAATACTTCTATGCGAGTTCACCTCGTTACACTCTTTTTATTGTTTCGCTTGTAAGAGTGGGTTGATCGTGTTAAAAACACATGCCTAAATACATGTCTTTGGACCTACATTGACATGATTTGTAAGTTTTCTAATCAAGTATCATTTGCTTGGAGAATGAAACATAAAAATAAAGTGTGATTTTACGGTAAACCTATAATTATAAAAGCAAAGAGAATCAGCGGGGCCTTGAACAGAGAGATATGGGAATGGGATGCATGTAGACGCATCCGTCACGAAATATGCAAATAGAGTAATAGACTTAACTTTTGGGTAATCACATAATTATTGGGGTTTTTTTCGTTTAAATTTTCCTTTTATAAAATGAACATTAAGGCGGAATGTGACGTGAGAATGTTAAAAGTGATCATCAGTTCATCACTTTAAGTTGCCACTTAGGAGTTGTGCCGCAACAAGTGGAAAACAAGTTAATCATGGCCACTCGTGAGAATGTAGTGCAATACCGCAACAACCTCTCTTCACCGTCCATGTGTCTCCCATATTATATGCTTTTTTCCATTTTTGTGTTCCTATTGTTCCTTTTGTTTCAACTTTCAGCGAAAAAAAAAAAAAAACTTTCAGCGCATGGCGTCACCTCCCATGACCTAGACAAATTTATACCCATCAAAGTTCCATGACCGAAATATTTTTCTATAGCCGTTGAAATGTTTTCCACATGCTCATGATTTATTTTTTAATTTGCCAAGGAAAGGATCGTGATTAGTTGCACGATACGTCAAATACTGTTGCGGAGTTATTTTGATGGGTATAATCGTTTTATTTTTATCAAATACGTCAAATACGTATCTTCCGTACGTGATGATTTGTTTTATTTTTATCATTCAGCTATAGTATAAATAACTACCGAAATTTAATGTACCGATACTTTTTCATATATCAAGAATTCTTTACACCAAAATCTACCTAAGTTATTCTCTTGATTTAGTGTATATATATAGCCAGCCTCTCGATTGGTTTACCTGTGAGAAAATACATATACATTTACACATACACTGATATACACATATTCAATAGATTTTTTAGTCTAACGGGACATCATGAGGAGCCAAAAAAGATCAACACCCCACTCACTTCACTTGTTACAAAATATCTCATTATATTTATAGATTAACAAGCTCAAACCAAAACTGCATACTTAAATTTAGAATTACGTTTCTTCCTATATTGGAACAAAATAAAATGGAACATCTTTGCCTCTGCGTTCTCCTCTGCGCTGCGATACTAACACTTGGAAAAATACTCAAAATTATTATCCAAGATCGAAAGGAATCAACGGGCGATGTTCCTCCGGGAAGCCATGGTTTTCCGGTGATCGGAGAAACACTTCAGTTCATGCTTTCCGTTAACAGCGGCAAAGGATTCTACGAATTCGTCCGTAGTCGCCGTATCAGGTAAACTGAAGAAGCTTCTGGCTCATCTAGAAGTTTCCGGTTCATATCATTGATACTTTCTATTTTTAGAAACTTAAAGAAAAAACATACTTTTGTATATTACAGGTACGGAAGTTGTTTTAGGACAAGTTTGTTCGGAGAGACACACGTGTTCCTGTCGACGACCGAGTCAGCTCGGGCTGTCCTGAACAACGACTCAGGGATGTTCACAAAACGGTACATAAAGTCCATAGGTGAGCTTGTAGGTGAACGGAGCCTTCTCTGTGCTCCTCAACACCATCACAAGATTCTCCGTAGCCGTTTGATCAACTTGTTCTCCAAAAGATCGACGGCTCTGATTGTTAGACACTTTGATGAACTCGTCGTGGACGCTCTTAGTGGATGGGAACACCGTGGTACGGTGATCTTGCTCACAGATTTGCTCCAGGTTTGTTTCACACGCTTGCGTAGTATTGGTTGGGCCTCTTTAAAACCTATTTTTTGTAAGTTCGGCCCATAATGTAAACGGAAAATAAATGATAATTAACTTTAGTCAAAATACATGAAATGGTTAGGCCTAAAAAAAAAAACTATGATAATTAACTTTAGTCAATCACCAATTTCATTCATTTTCTTACAAGGCATAACTTAATTGAGATTGTTCTAATTTGGTGGTGTTGCAGATAACATTCAAAGCAATGTGTAAGATGTTAATAAGTCTAGAAGACGAAGAAGAATTGGGTTCCATGCAAAAAGATGTGGGCTTTGTTTGTGAAGCCATGCTAGCTTTTCCTCTCAATTTACCTTGGACTAGATTCCACAAGGGCATCATGGTACGTCGTTTTAATTACACTCTTTGAAATATCCTACTATTATATATTAATTTGGTTTGATCCATATGATGCAGGCAAGAGGAAGAGTAATGGAGTTGTTAGAAGATATAATTAGAAAAAGGAGAAATGAAATAAATAATCAAAATAATCATCATGAAGATTTTTTGCAGCAGCTTCTTGCAGTAGATAACGACACTTCTTCATCGTCTCCCAAGTTGACTGATGCTGAGATCAAGGACAATATTCTGACCATGATCATTGCAGGTCCAGTTTAATACCCATCATTTTTACACTTAAGAGAGGAAAAATGAAAGAAGAAACAAAAAAGTATAATCAGATTAACTGAATCTTCTTAATTTAACATGAATCCGGTTTATACAAAAAAAAAAAAAAAAAATAAATTCAAAATACAGGACAGGACACGACGGCTAGTGCTCTAACATGGATGGTTAAGTACCTCGGTGAAAATCAGAAGGTTTTGGATATTCTTATTGTAAGTTCTATAACTACAGTTTCTCTTGTAGGATATTTTAATAAATTTGTTTCACTTTAATTTCTGGTTTTATATATATATTTATAAATCAATAAAGACAAACTTAAAAGGTTTTGTTTTTAAAACATGTCATTGTCTTGGTCGGTCAACAGGAAGAACAATCTCAGATTGGAAGGAAGACATTAGATAAACCATTTCTTGAACTAGAAGATCTCAGTGAAATGCCATATGCCTCAAAGGTAATATATAAACGTTTTTTCAATATAATGGACTACTTATTTTGTTTAATTTATGTTTACATGTATATACAATTTCTGGATATAGTTAATGAAAGAATCTCTGAGAATGGCGTCTGTAGTGCCTTGGTTCCCAAGATTAGTACTTCAAGACTGTGAAATGGAAGGTTTTCTTTAATTATTTATCTTTAAAAAAAATAATTCCTTTATTCTTATTTTGTTTGATCGATCTGACTTAGATACATTTTGTTTTCTGATTTTAAAGGATATAAGATTAAAAAAGGGTGGAATATAAATATTGACGCAAGATCCATTCATCTTGATCCTGATGTATATAATAAACCTCACAAATTCAACCCTTTAAGGTTTGAGGTAAGTTAAGTATCAGCACAATTTAAAGTAAAAGTATTAAAATTTTACAGTTTCTTTGTTTAACTGTTTTGTGTGTACTTAAGAAACTTGATTTGAATGAAGGCTGAAGCAAAAGCAAACAGTTTCTTAGCATTTGGGATGGGTGGAAGAACATGCCTTGGACTTGTTATGGCCAAGGCTATGATGTTAGTATTTCTCCACCGTTTTGTAACCACTTACAGGTTCGTACCATTTTTTATATTTAGTATAGCAAAATTTGAATGATTATGTCATAGTATTTATTTAATGATTGTGAAAAAAAATTGAAGTTGGGAGGTGGTAGATGAAGATCCAAGCATCGAAAAGTGGACATTATTTGCAAGATTGAAGAGTGGATATCCAATTCGCGTGTCACGTAGATTATAAATTTATATGTTTCAAATTAGATTTTATACATCAATAAGTGTTTTTAGATACAATGTTTCATATCCAAATGTTATTTATTGTAATATTATAGTACAGAACGATTTTGCATAATGTCATATTGTCATTACTATAATCAGAAAGAGGGGAGAAGGTTCCTCTTTGTTTTGTGTTTTATGGACACATGATTAAAATTCCTCCATATATAATAATTCTAAGGTTGATCTCTAAATTTTCAGCTTAAAAAGTAAACAAATATCAAAGAAATCGATGATGGTTGTATGTTGACACAAAATATTATATGGAATCTTAAGAGTAATCTATGATAACTAAAAAAAATTGTTGGTACACTAGTTAAATCTCCTTGTACTAGGAAATAACCACTACTAGTCTACTGGAATTTTAGTGGTTATTTATTTGACATAAATGGGCTTATCTGAAAATTCAATACAATTTAAATTTCGGTATAATTCCCAATTGCTTTGATGCTAAGGAATGACTCAAAAGTGTGTATTTTTCTTTAATTAATGTGATAAATGTTTATACAATACTAAAATTTGGTTTAGAAAACGGTTATGCAAGTGGATAATGGTTCGCCAAAAAATGATTAATCCCCTTTATAATAAAACGAAAGTACACAACATTATTTTGGTAGACTTTATAATTTTAATAAATGGTTACAAATAGATTATACATAGATTATGAATTAATCCATATATTAATTGTAACAAATAAAATCTTAATTGTAACAGAAAATCTTAAACAAGTTATTCCAAATTGATAGTTTATGGATGTTCCAAACTTTATTTTCGGAAGATCACATATATGGTTCCAAATATCTAGAATCACAATATTACCAATTTATTTTTCACAGATTTTATTCATAAACCACATCAATAAAAAAGTTATTAAAGGGATAAAAATATATTCTCAATCATAAAAAAGAAATCAAATCTCGCTAATTTAACAAGATTAATCGTGATCTTCGGAATCGTATTCAGAAATTAAAAATTAAACCTTAATGCTAGATTAGGACCATGCTAGAGCACGGGTTGAAATCCCTTTTATTTATATTATAATTTATATGATTGATTTTAAAAGTTTTTAAGGTCCTAATCTAGCATTAATCGTGATCTTCTGAATCATATATTATAATATAAATAAAAGAAATTTCAAGCCGTGCTCTAGCACGGGTACTAATCTAGTTAGTTTATTATAATTGAATTCCAAAGCACGTCCAATTTATGTGTCATGGACAGAACAAAAGTTTGGTTAAAAAGATCAAACAGGTTGTGGATCCTAGGAACAAGTATGTTGTTCTAATGGTCAGATTGTTATTATGGATTTGTATGTCATTACTAAATCAATTTTCTTTTCTTTCCAATACTAAAACAATTTAACTAAAACTTTAGTATCCTCTTAAGATTCTCTTATCGTGGGCTCACCTAGAGCACTTTGTTGCCAAAAAAAAGAAGAAATCTTATACTAATAATTTTCTGCTTATTCATCATCGTAGCACATATTCAACAATCCACAGACATCAAAATTCGCATCCTCATTATATTTTCTTATAATAATTTCCTGTTTCATCATAATTATATTAACACTTTTTTTAAGCTGTAAATTTGAAAAAAAGATGATGAAGTTTTACTTCTTGTTGTTATATATTTTATCCAGGTTATTATTACACTTCTTTCTAAAACTACATTTATTAGAAAGATCATAAAATTGTTGGTGCCTTGTGCCATGCAATCTCTAATACAAGCCTGTATGTTTTTGGGTTGTCAATGACAAAATGTGTCGGGTTCAATTTTATTGTATTACTCATCTCATTGTGAGGACGTGGACTCATATAATGTATGCTAATGAAAAATATAATATAGAAACAGCAGAAGTTAAAATGTTGGTGACTTGTTGCCAATTATATTATAGAACAAACAAAGTAGTGGATAAGAACAGGTCCTAAATAACTTCATATACTTAGGACAAACTTTTTGGAGGAAAATACTAATAAATGGATTAGAAAGAAGGGTATTATTAATAGATACCACAATTCTGAAACTAAATGAAGTAAATACTATTGGCCCATCGGCTGGCTAAATGAGAGTAAGTATAAAGTATTAAAGTCATAAATACCTTTTAATTAAAACAACATGTGTATTAAAAAAACATGTAATAAGAGAGAGATTCAACGCTGGGGAATGAGTGAGGGGGAGAGAGGGAGAGAGGGAGACGCGAGAGGGGAGAGGGCTAAAGAGGTAGAGAGAGAGGCGGAGGGAGAGAGGGGAGAGAGAGGAAGGGAGAGAGGGGAGAGAGAGAGAGGGGGAGAGAGAGAGAGGTGGGGAGAGAGAGGAAGGGAGAGAGAGAGAGGGGAGGCGGAGGGAGAGAGAGAGGGGAGAGAGAGAGAGGTAGAGAGAGAGGAAGGGGGAGAGAGGAGAGAGGGGAGAAGACTAAAATAGTTACATAAAATGCAAAAAATGAATCTGAGCCGATACTGTGTACCAGTGTGGTATTTAGTTATATCTACTGCATATACTCTAGAAAGAACTTTCACTGGCAAGAAAGAAGATCAACTAAATCAAAGATTACTAGTTATATACTGTTTCATAAATCTTGATTCAAAATATCCCCTAGCTAGCCAGCGAGTACTCAATCTGATACAACAAATGAAATGATCTTAGCCCAATAGAAAATAAAACTCCAATTGTGTGGTTATAAACTCGTTAGAAGAAAGTTAAAATTACAGGAACATTCATTAGTTGACCTAAACCAAAAATAAACTCCTTTCTTTTTCTTTTAGCTTTAACTTTAGCCTAAAATATCCAAACCAAACCGTAAGATATATTTTTAACTCAAATGGATGTGTTAAGATATATTTGATACTTCCAAGTTGATATGTTTAGTTTAGTTTATACTTCGAAATTGGACAGTAACAAATTAAAAAGTTGCATCCTTTAATGAGACACAAAATAATGCCACAGTTTGACAAGATTAAAAGAGTCACCGGAGTTAAAATTAAAAGGCCTACGATAGTAAGATATATAAATTCATCCTCGCAAATTAGTTTTTAGCTAATGATCTAATCAAAATTCAGAAAATTTATACAAATTTGCGCCACCCCCTAATTCGAAATAGCTAAGTACCGACCATAACCAGAACCATTATTAGAGCCAGAGCCATCCCTATGACTACGACTAGGATGACCATGACGATGACGATGACGTCCACTTCCATCGTCACGCGACGATCCTTGCCACTGCACGATGCTGTTTTGAGGCTCAGGTACACCGTTGTTTTGCCACTTGCTTTTCCACTGAGGGACAACGCCGTTTTGCAACTGTGGGACAACGCCGTTCTGTTGCCACTGAGGAGCGACACCGTTCTGCTGCCACTGAGAAGCGACACCGTTCTGCTGCCACTGAGGGGCGACACCGTTCTGCTGCCACTGAGGAGAGACACCGTTCTGCTGCCACTGAGGAGCGACACCGTTCTGCAACTGCAAGTGATCAACGCCGTTTTGTAACTGTGGGAAATCGCCGTTTTGCAGCTGTGGGAAATCGCCGTTTTGCAACTGTGGGAAAACGCCGTTCTCCAAACGATTAGCAGCACCGTTCTGCTGCCACTGAGGGACGTCACCGTTCTGCAAGTAATCAACGTCGTTCTGCTGCAACTGAGGGACACCACCGTATTGCCAGTGATCACCGACGGCGTCGTTTTGCTGCCACTGAGGGACGGCACCGTTTTGCCATGGATCCCTTTCTTGGAGGAGCGACTTCTTCCTCTCCATGATAAAAGTCTCCACCGTCGTACGAAAGTCCTCTCTGCTCAAACCATCCATCCTCTTGGACCTCAACGACGCCGTTTTCGTCACTCTCTCCGTTTCCATCCTCCGATACTCCACCTTCTCCTCCGTCTTCTTCTTCTTCTTCTCCGTTCTCGTCCTGCGATAACTCTTCGAACTCACCTCAACCACCTCTCGATCATATCTACAAATACTCTCCTCAACCGGCTTATAAGACTCTTGAAACGCCGGTTGCACAGGAGGACTCTCTCTGTAACTGGAGTTGTTATAATATCCAACATCCTGACCATTCAGTATATTACAATAATCTTCTAACGTCGATACACGAGGGGGCGGGGGGACGGCGAGATATTGATCGTATATTATAGCCTTTTCCTTTTTCTTGGTGGTTTTGTTTTCGTGTTTGTAAACTAAAAACAAGAAGCCGACGCCTACGCCAGCGGCCACGAAGAGAAGGATTTTTAGATAACCAATAAACAACCTGAACCAAACCATAACCCCATGCAGTATAGTCACCGTCGCCGGTAGACACACGCAACCTACTCCGAAGGCGGCCAGTTTGACGACGAATAGAATATTCCATAACGGATTGTTAGGACCGGAGTTCCAAAGAGAGTTGTATATCTTACTCGCCGCCTCCATTGTGTTTTTTTTTTTTTTTTTTGGGTGTATAGAGAGATGTTTTGTGAGGGTTATTATGGTGTGAATATATATATGTAAATGTATGGGTGAAATAAATCTAGGGAAGATTTTGCGAAAACATGAAACGGGAAAGTGAAGATATATGATAAATTTTCTCGGGGAGATTGATCGGATTAATATAAGGAAAGATAGGAGAATGAAAATATTCTGGTTGGAGAAAGAGACAAACTGATACTGTGAGACAGATACGATCACTAGAGAGACTAGCTAGTGTGGTCCTTTTATATAGAGGAACTTCATATATAATACGTAGATTTATATATCATTAGCATATTAATGGTCATTTTATAATATTTTGCTTGGCCGTCTCAATTTATTTATAATATTGTGGACACTCGACCAATAATGTTCCAATTAATTTGTTTCAGTTTCTTTAGTAAACTATTTTTAAAAAATAGTCTGGGCAAGTATTCTGTTGCCCGAATTAGTGGTTGTTTGCTGTTTATTTTATATTCAGTTGTCTATGTTTTTAGCCAATGAATAAACAATGGTTCGTTTTCACTTGTTGAAAACAGGGTTGGGCGCCCTATAATATCTGCGACTACGAATGTTGATTAGTATGTAGTATATGTCATATACTGTATAGGCTATAGAACGGTGAAATTTAATTATTATTATCTGAGTTCATATATAAGCCATGTTGGATATTTAAAATATACTTCTATTCTATCATATATAAATTATTTTCAATTTAGAAAAATATATATATGTTAGATTGCTGGATTTTACTCAAATCCATATTATTGGCATTGCTTGCGTTGGTAGATCTTTTGATTTTAGCAAAAATTCGAAATTTTCTTTACTTTTTTTTGTCAAAGAAGAAAATTTGAAATTTTCCATTTTATATGCACATACATATATAGATATATAATATCCTACATGTTCAATTTGTTAAGAAATATATAATATATAATATCTAAAAAGGATCTCTTATTGATATAGCAAGTTTCCAATGTAAAACGAACCCAATATTTAATGAAATCTCACTAAGTTTTTCCGGATTCGGGTGTAGATAGATATTTCTACAAACATAAATCGAGCTATATACTGCTATGTTTCGAATCTTTGCTGAAGTAAAATGTATATTTTACATCAAGTAATAATGAATCATATAATATTTAAGTTACTACAAAGCAACAACGCGATCTCAAACGATATATTTCTACAAGATGTGTAGTACATAAGTGACAAACAACAATAATATATGTAGATAGACCGGTTGGTGAGCATATGTATAAACAAACTATAAAGCCTTTGTAAGCTCCTTTTAAGCAGACACGTGACACTCACGCGCCAAGAAAAAACTTATCCACACATAATGATAATGAAATGATTCAGAAACACTGAAATGTAATATAGTTTCACGATCACGAGGGTCTCATGGAAATCGAAAATGTGATAACAATTTCAAAGGTCAAGGCTGAATCCATTTATTTCAGAAAACACAAAACAGAGTAGTTTTATAAGAAAATTACAGACAAGACTGGTTTATCTATGTGCATATCCAAACACTGGCCGATTCTGTGGTCGCTGTCAAACAATCTTTGTCATAATTATCATAACCTATTTTTGTATTCCGACAATATGAAGCAAATAATTAGATGTTGACAAAAGAAATAAAAGTAATTAGTTTGATACGTACGGTTTCATGCATGTTCGACATAATTTGTATTACTTAGCCAGATTCATGTCCTGTTTTGACCACCATGCACTTTCGTTCGTAACAGCTTTTATATGTGAGTGAAGAAGTAGTCTTGTAGACTTTCACAATTTGTAGTTTCTGGTTTGTGTCTTCATTTTTGTTTATAGTTATCGTGTTTACTTTTGACAAAAATACAATATATATATTTTTTTTTGCTCAACATCAATTTTTCATTCACCAAATCAAACTTACAACCAAATCAAAGGAATATTACATTTCCCCCTAAAGACTTGGACCAAAACAAATGCAATGGTTGATCAAGTACAACCCTGGAACAATAGCGGAACCAACGCTACCCAATCGCGAGCCATGCATTTTTTAACCATACTGAGATAGATAACACTCCACAACTCGGAGTGAAATCATCTCTTAGACCACCTAAAATCCTATGATACGAAAACAACAACTAACTCCGGGGATAACCAAAATCTATACTAATATCAAAGCAATTCTAAGCTATTAGAACCTTATGATTGGCGTGTAGGACTTGTCTAACTGACATCGACACCAATAGGCGCTGCATAGAAGGACTTGGTTTCTCCGGCTTTCATTGTTCCGATCCTAGGCCAAAAACGGACAATACATCCGACTGATCCGGCCGGCTAAGAGACGCGAAACAAAACCCGCAGGAACTGATGCTTCTCCGGACAACCACTCAATGACCAGAATGCTAATCGCCTAAAGATAAGAGTTTCAAACATAGATTAGCATAGCTTCATCTCTCGATGCAATTCCGGATTAGTCATCATAGCATCTGCATTGAAGTTTCACTTCTTAAGCGGACTCAAAACACATGATTGCCTGCTTTGAGGATAACCTCAAATCTCGGCCACCAACACCCACAGGATCCTCCTCAATAACTGGTAAAAAACTTGAAAGCTCGACTCTACCAAAATCCTCCGGTCAGTTAGGATCTCCGGCAAGAAGGTAGGAGAAGCAGGAGGGCGCGACACACGAGCCCAGATCCGACGCCCTGAGTCTTCGAAGAAGGCCGCCGGAGCAGCTTCAATTCACCAGTCTCCCGGAGATGAGGACAAGCCGAGATCTCTCCATATCGTCCGCCACCGCACCATAACAACGCAGCAGTGGAACGGTTCCTAGCCCTACCGGAGAGGAAGAGATCGAGATCTTTCACCCTACTACTACAAAGAAAGAAAAGAAGAAGAAACAAAGCCCTCTCACATCGCCGGCAAAATCGCAGACGGTGGAGAGGCGAACGGAGCGTAACGACGGCGGAACTTTAGATCTAGGGTTTTGAGAGGAAAAGAAAAAAAGTTTTATTGTTCTGTCTCAAACACTTTTACAAGATAAAAATTTTTTTTTTTGCATTAGCGTTCTTTTTGGTGCAGACATAAAATCTGAACTGAAATATATATATTTACAAACGTATTTTCTTTTTGTTTTGATAATAACAAGCCCGAACAAATTAGACGTCAAAAGTCTCTTATCAGTTATCACAATGTCTATAGTCAAATCTTGTATTGCCTATGGATAAGAGTTTGGATAAATAGTGGGCTTGGTAGTTTCCCATTGTTCACACTATACAAATCACAAAGACAGACAGTTCTAGAGAAACGATAATCGTTTCAAAGTCAAAGGTTAAACCAGTTTTAAATACAATTCTATATAAAGATCTCTCAGCTAGTGCCTAGTGAATATCCATAAAGCAAAAAGCCATGGCTTCTTCTCTCAAACTTATGCTCTTCCTTTGTCTCTCCATTTTCCTCATTGCTTCCACTGGTATGTATGATCATCAGTCTACTCTAAGCTTCTAAGTACTCTTATCTCTCTATAACATATATGGATCTCATAGATGGAGCATGATAATATATCTTGTGTTTGGAGAATTTTGCAGAGATGATGACAGTGGAAGGAAGAACTTGCGAGAGGCGAAGCAAGACATGGACAGGGTTTTGTGGCAACACTCGTGGTTGTGACAGTCAGTGTAGGAGTTGGGAAGGTGCTTCACACGGGGCTTGTCACGCTCAGTTCCCGGGTTTCGCATGTTTCTGTTACTTCAACTGCTGAAGAAAACATACTCTTTAAGAGCTGTCTGAGTCCTCTTCAAGTGTCACTTTGTTGTCTTGTAGATCCTATAGTCTCTATGGATAAACCATAAACCTTGAGCTTGGGTTTCACTAATAAAAATCTCCCTCTTGTGTTTGGGAGTTAACACTATATATATGTCTGGAGTGTCCTGACATAAATCTATAATAAGAGACTTTTCATATCTACTTGACTACTTCAGCAGAGCAACAACTTGATTGATATAGCGACATGCTGACAACAATATTTTAACAGTAATGATTGCTACAAAGTCATAAATGCAATATGATAGCAGAAGCTCTATTCTTGGATTTACAATAACTATCCATCAATGATTAAAGTAACGGACCAATGAGTTGTGTGACTAGCTTTGTTAGTGTATTTTTGTGTGTGCTTGTTTTACGGGTTGAGACGTAGCTCCTGGTTTTGCTGGGAATGACTGAGAGTCTGTGAATGAGATTTCTTTACCGTCACGAATATACACTTCTTTATTCTGAATTGACTCTCTAAGAGAATAACATCAACTTAGCTTAAAATCGAACCTTCTGAGCCACAGAGAAATTTACACCCTAACCCCGAACAGGGCAGTTGAAATTTATGCACACAAGAATATGGAAACAAACATGTGAATTGAATTTAAACTGAGACCTCAGTACAGATACAATGCTGTGAGATTCTTTGTGAACAACATAAAGCTAAGAACAGCCTAAATAAAGAACATAAAGCTTGAAATCCCCACAATCTGCTGGTGATCCATCAGTTGTGAATGTCAGGAACAGGTAAGTCCTTCAACTGCAACTGTTTGTTCATCCACTGCCAATTCTCTGGGGTTACTTCTCCTCCGAGAGCACGGATGACCGATCCGCCACTGCATGATCCCACTTTGCAACATTCTGCCAAAGACAACCCCTTTATTAATCCGTACAGAAACCCGCTTGCGAATAGGTCACCCGCTCCTGTGGCATCAGTTGCTACTGTCTCTCCTATGGCTGATATTTGTACCACCTGATCAAGTAAAGAGATGAAAATACTTATTCGTTGTGAACTTTAGGATCCTTCAATTCAGTCAGAACCTAACAAGAAAAAGTGGGATCTCGATAGAGATAAATGGTAAACCCTTCAGTCCCAGCAACAACCTAACCAGAAAGAGGAGCTATTGAATCACAATTTTGAACTACAAATTTGTATGGCAACATTTTCCTCATAAGCGAACAAAAAGAGCCAAAGCTAATGAAACATAAAGCTACTTGATAAGTTACCGAGCTTATTCACACCAAAAAAAAAAAAAAGTTACCGAGCTTATTTAGAAAAACAAACCTCTTTATTATGTTTTGCAATGCACCCTTTAGACCCTAAAGTTACCACAGCCCATCTGCAATGTCTGCTTAAGAACTCAAGAGCAGCCTCCGGGCCTGATTCTTGCTCACCCCTGAAACTCACAATCCAGAGCTTAAGAGTATTTCATGGACTCAGTGAAAGGGTTAAAAAAAACCCTGAGCAGATAACTTTGCAGGGGATAAAGAAACATCAAATACCTAAGAAGCTCAGCTGCTTCGTCCTCGTTAGCAAAGCAAAGATCTATGTTACCAGACTCTAGAAGCTTTCGAAGCTCTGATCTAGAATTTCGGACCATCTAGTCACAAGAATTTATATCTTTTCAATTCAAATGAAAAGCCTCAAGTGCGTAAACATTTGTAAAGCCACAGATCATATTTCAAAAGAAGAATTGAAACCAAGAGGTTAATGATCGCTCCAGATATATATACCTCAAAACTAGCTAAATCCAAAGAAACAGAAAGACCTTCTTGCTTGGCAAATCGAATGGCTGCTTGAATTACTTCTAAATTAAGAACAGCATATCTTAGAACCAACCACTGTATAACAGAGAAAGACCATCAACAACGCTTAATGAACAAATCTCCATAACTTTACAATGCTTCATAATGGCAAAGAGTGATTAGAGGAGCTAAGCTTTAACCTTAGAGCCTGTGAAATCTTCCTTGCTTAATTCATCAGCCTGAAACAGAATCAGCTTTTACCATCCTTTCTCATTGACAAACCAATTCACAATATCAATAAATCCCTAAAAAGGAGAGAATACACAAACCTGAATCTTCACAGCACTCGAGAGACATGGTCGCATTGTTCGATTACCAGAGTCATCAACCAAGCAAACACACTAAAAAGAAACAACGCCACTGATCAAAATCAAATCTTTTCCAAAAAAAAAAAAAAAAGGAAGAAGAAGCACAATTAATTTCAAAGTTTTGGCTAAAAGACCTGAGCAGTGGAACCTTTCTTCTTCCTCAGCCTAGAGATACTGACACCACTGAAACCCATATTGCTCACAAACAATTGGCCTTGCTCATCGTCACCATAAGCCCCAATAATCCCAGTGGGTACACCGAAACCAACGCTCAAGCCTCTAACTGTATTGGTTACACTTCCACCAGCTATTTTCTTTAATGGAGCAATACTGATATGTGCGTTAAGCTCTTTTAGTATGTGGTCTAACTCATCCTTTTGCACCTTTAACAATTAAAAAGGATCCGCTTAAGTATAGAGTAACATTAATTCCAAATCCAGATTCCGATTCCAGAGTATATTCAAAAGGAAGATAAAATTTTCAAACTTTTGCCTAAACCCAAAAACGAGATCACTCGTAATTGGACAAAGGAAAAACAGAAGGAAGAGCTTACGGGAATGGAGCCACCACGATCACCGGGAATTTGATCGAGTAAAGACCAGTCAACGGGAGCGACGTTATCGATAAGAGCAGCGGGTTGGAGTCCAAGTACGAGTGGAACAACAGCTTGGGGGGTTTTGGGCAAGGCCTCAGCTACCATTCTTATGAGATGATATCTCTATCTCTTTCTCAGTGTTGTTGTGTTATCTCTCTGTTAGGCCTTGCCCGATTTTTTCTCCTCGGTCCCGTCTCAGTTTTTATATATATACGGCGGGTGGAGTGGAAACGAGACGAGGCCAGGAATAAGTAGGATTATCCGATATTTACGAAATTGCCCTTACATAAATCAAATAAAAAATCTGGCGTAAATTGTAACTGATAAGATAATAATTCTCAACGTTTTCTTCTTGTAATGATTTAATTTTTATTGACTCGTCTCATTGAGTGTGACAAATAGTGAGAAGTTAACTTTATTTTTTTCCACAAAAAAGTGAATTTTAAACAAGAAAAAGTTGAGGTCCAGTATCAATATTGGATTTCGATATGAATAATGATAGTGTACTACACATTGTATTTGGCGCCGCTTTGCTTTATAGAATCAAAAGTACTTTATCCTCTACTGAGTGATTATCATAGTACCATTATTCCAAGGAGCCTCATTGCTCTTTCAAATTCTAATAAATGCTAGACTTATTATACCTTTTGATTTGTGTTGTACACTAACAATCATGGAAACCATTACAAGTAAACCACATAGAGCTTTATCGGTTTTTTCTGTATTTCATAAGAAGGCAACGTGAGAGTGCTACCATGTCAAACGTCTCGTGGTTTAAAGGATTGAGAGAAAGAAAAAATGGTCCACTTATTGAGATCTACAAGGAACTAGGTAGAATCCAATTACACGTATATTATTGTAACGAATGGAAACAAAAGATTAATTTCAAGAAATGAAACGGCCTTTGACAAAAAGAACGAGACGAATCATAATAGAAGATTTGGTTTTATCAAAACCAAAAAGACGACCAAGCAAGCGTAATTCACGGTACCAATACCATCAACCCCACTAATAATTTGCAGTTATTATATGAATATATATATCATGTTTGGATCTTCTTCATTTTTGCCTAGCAACATAGGCGCACATGGATTTGCATTAGCACATGCATCAGACTTATTATTCACTCATGTTTCATAAGCTTGATTCTTAAGTTCAAACGACCAAAGTAATATAGCATCCAAAGTTTGATCTGACAATACCATTCCCTAAGATTCCATGACAAAATGTCGAACAAAGCTTCTCCAAGAGCTGCAAATTCATCTACCCTAATGTACTCTACCTGCCATTATTCAAACCAGAGACCGAAACATAATCCCCTTGAACATCTTATACTATAGGGTTTCGATCAGTAAACATACCTCAGAAAAATCAGTTCACATTAGATGGATGCTTTGTTTCTTTATCAGGCTGTATGTTGTTAGGAGTTTCTCTCGCACTACCGAGCATTGAGTCATACTCCTCGTCCTTTTGTGCATGCTTCTTGCGTAGAACCTTCTCAAACTCAATCGCATTTAATGGCTTTGCATTCTCTGCAGCGTGAGCCTGTGCGAGGTTTGAGTAGTTTGTTGCTGACTCGGCGAAAAAAGCAATTTCCTCATCAGTGAGCTTCCTGAGGAACCTTGCAGGGTTTCCTCCCCATACCTGATTCATTATAGACTAATGCGTTAGAACATTTTATATCTAGCAGCAAATATTGCTGTTAAAGGAAATAAATCGGTCATGATGAGGTACAAACACCCTACGGCATTCAAACGCTGGTGTATGAATAGAAGAACATTTACACTTTCATCAAATTGACTTTTGTTAGAACATCTGAAATGTGGATAAGATATATTGTATCTAGATAGAGAAGAAGATTTTCAGACTAGAAACTGAATTTTAATTTAACACCTAATCTACAATACTCTCAACAGTAGAGATGATTACCATTCAAAGCAAAGACAATAATAATATCAATAGTATATAGCCTATGGTGTCTAAATAGCAATTGAAGTATGTCAGCACCAATGGTTATGGGACTTCAGGTAATCAGAAAATTTTCCACAAATCCATACCTCTCCAGAAGGAATTCTGGTGTTTTGTCGGACAAGCGCACCAGCAGCAACCATCCCATGCTTTTCAACTACGACCCCGTCAAGCAGTGTCGCCCCCATCCCAATAAAGGTCTCATTCTCAACAGTACATCCATGTAAAACAGCACTATGACCTGTTACAGACCTAATTTAACACTATAGCCCAGATGCCTCTTGGACATGCATCAATATTAGACAATTACAAAATAAACAGTAAGAGATTCCCACTAACCAATGGTTACATTGTCTCCAATGATGGTTGGATGCACCTTCCCACTTAAGTTTGATTTTGCCACATGCAAAAGTGAGTTGTCCTGAATATTAGTTCCTGATCCAACACTAACGCTGTTTGCATCCCCTGCGCAGAAAGGAAGAGAGCAGGTTTAGACTGTATGTTAGTCCAGTTTTTCCTGGTAAAAAGTAATAACAGGCTTAACCAAACAGTACCAATGTTTTATCACATACCATCATTCTGTACAAAAAGGAAAACCTTATTCTATTACCATTAAACCCAAGGATGTGCATCACAAAAACAACAAATAAAGATCCAAACTAGCCTACAGATACTTGCACTAATGATTCAACTCATACTCGATATGAGGGGATATCATATACTCATAAGACTAACAGCAAGAATCATCAAGATATAATGTAATTATACTTAAGGCTCCTTCGGTAATGCTAAGATCCACATTGAGCAGTCTTAGACTTATTCATCACTAAACCATAAAAGAAGAGTAAAGAACATATATTTGTTTGCTACTTTCTACCGTGGTAGTTGACCAAACTTCAGTCACCACACAAGAAAACCCAAATCAGTCATAAAAACCAAACACCGAAGCTTAGTAGCTCGCTCACCTCGTAGTACGCATCCATACCAAATGGACGATCCTCTTCCAATCTGAACGTCCCCAATAACTGAAGCGCTTGGTGCCACAAAAGCTCCCTTATCCACAATCGGAGCCTTATCAAATACGTTCATCAGAGTCCGATGCCTTGACACTATAGAGAAAAGCCACGATCACAATATGAACAAATTATCAGAACCAGCAAAGACACATTCCTATAAGAGTCCATCAATTAATTAAATCCCATCTGCTTCTCAAATTCCAGAATCGCTACATATCAATTCCAGATCTCTAACCTAATTAGACGAGCTGAGTAACTCAATCGAAAACTCCTCAATCATAAGAATTCGAAATCGGAGAGTAAAATAGAGCTACGGTGAAGCTTACGTTGTTCGCGGAAGTAATTTTTGCCTTGAAGGCGACAACCGAGGCGATCGAGAGCCTGACCGGTCTCACGGATCCAAAAACCAACCGAGTAAAATGCTCTGCCTAGGGTTCCCATTGATCTTCAGTCTCTTCGCTTTCACAGGTAAGCGAAGAACTCTACACTGAAGGAAGAAGACGAAGATGGTCGAGCCTCGAAGAGTCGAAGGTGAACAAGACTGAAAGCGAAATGCAAAATGGAGAGATTCTGGAACGACGACGAACGAAACAAATTATTAGTGATAAATTACAGTTACGGTGGTTTATTCTGGTTCAAGCGAACCAAAATTAGAAAACTGAACCAAAATTAATAATTTCATAAGTTTACGCACGTCCACATCAAAATAATTAACTACTGTGCACCTAATTTCCGTTTTCTTCTATTGTTATGATGCGTCGTCATCTACTCGAATTACTTTTTCTTTTTCAATAATAGTACTCTAATCAGTTATGAGATGTGTTGTGGTGATATATATATATAGGGTATTGTTGCTAAAATTGAACGGTCCATAACCTGCCGACCAAAAACATATATGGCCCTATCAGTATGCAGTCGTTTCGAATCGTCTCTTCCAACGCACAACACGTGAAAAAAAGAAAGATAAATATCATCGGGTAAAAATGGCCCACTGATAGGTGGAGGTGTCACCACCTGTGGTGTTATAAGAAATCTCTTTAAAAGCTTTCATTCACTGATTAGCTCAACTATTCTCATCCGTCGGTAAATCAAAGATGGCTCTCGAAATATGCGTGAAAGCTGCTGTTGGTGCTCCTGATCACTTCGGCGACTGTAACTTTCTTCTCTCTCTCTCTGTTTTGATTTGTTTTTGTAAATTCTGGTGTTTTTTGAACATCGATCGTTTGGTATCAAAGTGTTTGTTTGTCGTTTTAGGTCCGTTCAGCCACAGGGCTATTCTTACCCTCGAGGAGAAGAATCTTGCTTACAAAATGCATCTCATTAACCTCTCCGACAAACCCCAGTGGTCAGTTTCTCTCACGACATATACAACCCTAGATCGCTCTTACTTGTTTCACTTGTTCCGTTAGCTGTCGGAAATTTCATAGTATAAATCTCTAGGTGTTGGTAGTCTCGTTGGGTGTTTTGATTTGGTGAATATATGATGAGCTATGTTAACCGGAAATTCGATTGGGTTTGGTTAGTTAAATTACGAGCTTAAGTGTTAACCGGAACTTGGCTCATATGAATATGATGATGATGCAGGTTCTTGGACATTAGTCCTCAAGGGAAAGTACCAGTGCTAAAGATCGACGACAAGTGGGTCGCTGATTCCGATGTCATCGCTGATCTCCTCGACGAGAAGTACCCTGATCCACCTCTCAAGACACCTCCTGCATTTGCCTCTGTTGGTTCCAAAATTTTTGGTACTTTTGGGACTTTCTTGAAGAGCAAAGACTCTAATGACCAATCTGAACAGGCCTTGCTTCATGAGCTTGAAGCTTTGGAGAACCATCTCAAGAGTCACGAGGGTCCTTTCATCGCCGGTGAAAGAGTCTCCGCGGTTGATCTGAGCTTAGCACCAAAGCTTTACCATCTCGAAGTCGCTCTTGGCCATTTCAAAAGCTGGTCTGTCCCCTCAAGCTTGCCCCATGTCCATAACTACATGAAGGCTCTGTTCTCTCTTGACTCCTTTGAGAAAACTAAGCCTGAGGAAAAGTATGTGATCTCTGGATGGGAACCCAAGGTCAACCCTTGAAACTACGAGACTATTGGTGTGATAAGGTGGTTCAATGTCTCTCTTGTGTCAGTCAAATAATAATGCACTTGGACCTTTTATGTTATGTATTGTATTAATGAAATAAGTTTCGTTTGAGATAAGATCTGAGAACATATAAATTTAAAGGACGAGTTTTTTCTTAGACAAACTGGTTAAGAAACTCATCGACGCTTGTGTACTTGACCTCGGGGTACAGCTCGGAGGCCTCAACTCCAGAAGAAGGGTCTATAGTGAAGGAGGTGAGATCGCCCTTAACAAGTACGGTGTGGATCAAACCCACCTCGAAATCCATTGGAGGCTGAGTCTCTGCAAATGCAAGTGACTCATTTAATACTTTGGACAGACCACTAAGGCACTAATATATATGAATACTGTTTGTTAAGGTTTAACTGATCACCTTGGATGTTTTTAAGGAGTTCTTCCTCTGAAACATAAGTCTTCTCGAGAGTCTTACCGATCTTTCTCTCCCACAAACCAACCATATCGTTCTGCGATACAATGTTCTTGGGCGGGTGAATGTACAGAATCTTGTTAAGTGTTCTCGGGTCATCAACAGCTTTCATTGTATAAGCAACAATGTCTTCTTCAGTGTTGACAATGGCTATACAACACAAATAAAATAATCACATATTAGTACCACAATTGCAATTTGCAAAAATAATTGATGATGGTAACGCTTAAAGCGACATCACTATACCTTTGACATTGCCAGTGTCGTAGATTGAAACTTTATCTCTAGGAGGGGTTCTGAGTCGTAAGTGGCATTGACCTAAACAACTAACGAAAAAACCAGTAAAGCAACCTGTGACCACATACGTATAAGGTATCTTTGCGGCTTCTATGGCACGCCTTAACTGAGCTTTAGTGATGAATTCTGATAGTGTTGGCTCGATGGCCACCGTACGGTCTACGTCGTTGCCAAATTCTGACGGCAAGAATCTCTGGATGACAAAAGATTAGTTCCAAATCTATTAATTGAAATATCTTCATGAGCCTTAAAAGAAAAGGATGTGATATATACAAAAAAAAAAGGACCTTAACATTTCCAAGTTCTTTGATGGCTTCAATAATATTGATTTGATCTAGAATTTGAGGCCGACCAACAGCTGATATCACGACATCGACGAGTTTAATCGCCTTCACTAAGCTTTCTTTATCAGTTAGACTTCCCTGTCATCATTATTAGCATTCCAATCGGCAAAGACTCAGAAAGAAATGCAGAGCAATGATCTCTTTATGACATGATTTATGTAACGGCTTATATATATCATTTTGACACTGATGATTGCAAACTACGTTAGGACAAATTTCAAAAGGATATGTATCTAGAATTATTATTTTCCTAGAATCTATTTAAATATTTATCTAAATATTATGTTTTGGAATCAATGATAATATACATAATTCAGAGTCTGCAAAATATCTCAAAATATCCAAAATATCCAACTCTGCAAAATATCTCAATTCTCCCAAACTGTACCATCTTCCACTATCCAAGTTGTAATAAAAGTTGGAAAATTCGCTTATAGCCATAAATACAAAGTTTTGAATTCTCGAATTTGTCATGATTTAAATGATATTTCCATTGACATTTTTTTTAAAAAAGAATACTAATCCTAAATGATCTAGACACTCGCGGGAGAAGAGAGAAGTCACGTACGTAGAGTATGGTGACGCCAAGATCTCTGAAGCTCTCGACGAGTTTAGCCTTGACTGGATCGGAGAGAGACGCTTCTCTAACCATAGCGAAGGTGGCGTGGCCGGACTTTGCGCTTCCTTCGACGATGAACTTTCCGATGTTACCTGTCGCCCCAATCACCAGAATCTTGCTCGTCATGTCTTCTCTACTATTTTTCTTCGTGTTTTTTGGGTTTCAGAGAATAGAACAGAGAATAAACCGACTCATATTTGTCGTGTTTATATATATTTTTTGTTCGGTGGAGCCAACGACCGTGGGTGGGGTAAGTTCAAGTTATCCAAGTACCCTTGGCTAATTCACTTTGACTTTTGCAACGTCGAAGTGCGTCAGCTATTGCATTCGCTTTCTAGGAAAACAAAAATATGTATGGGATTTTAAGTTTGTTTTGTAAATTTTCAAATTTGATCCCAACTTCATCTCTTTTCAGTGACCATATTGAATGTTTATGTTTCAGGTAAAACCGTAAAAACATAGCACAAAATGAAAATTACATAGACTGACTATATCAAAATGCAATGACAAAATATCGAGTTATTGAATTTTAATTAGGATATTGAGAAATCATTCGTCAAATTTTCAATATTTGTTTACCTCTTTCCACTATATAAACGGACCAAGTAAACTAACACTAAAACAACTAAGGAAGCGAGATCTGTAAGGTAAAAAAATGTTTATTTCTTGTAAAACACAAATCCATATCTCAGATTACAGCCCCACTCAACAAACCAAAGAAAACATATACATAGCACATGTAAAATAAAACACATCTCTGATTAAAACCTTATACTATTTGTTACACTTTTCTATTCACATACAACATGACATTAAGTAAACCACTATTCATATATATGTGTATTTTGGCAAGTCACAAATTCACACATATATTGGACTAGCCGGGGGTGCTTAATTAGCGTCACTGTTATCCAGCGATTTTGGCGATGTGAGCCACCTGGAACTGCGGTACGTATTTGTTTGGTCGACCCTCTTCCTCCCTCGGCTCATTCAAGAACGCCAAGTTGCTTCTTCTCCACCTGACCAACACATCAATTTATCAATCTTTAAAAGATTGCGAGTTTGATTATAAACCGTATATACATATCAAAACTTCATATTAATTACCATCCACTTTTCTTGCTCTGGTTCTCAAAAAGATCTTCGGCTACTTTTTTCTCCTCTTGTGATTTTCTTTGTGCAACTTCCTGCGAACAATTTCAGAGCCTTTTTAGATCATTTTACTATAATTTCTTCGTAATAAAAAATTAAATCGAAATTCGATTATCCTAAAGTCTAAATACCAGTGATACATATAAATAAATATTGTCTCTTTTTTTTTTGTTTGGGAGTTAAGAAAAATGAAAAGTTTGGTAACTTAACCTGAGTTACCAACTTGGAAACGGCTTGAACATGTTCTCCTTCATTCTTCTTCTTTGCTTTCCAAAAAGTGTCGATCTCTTCTCTTGTTAGTGACTTGCACCTTCTCACTATGTTTATTTCGAAATAATAATTCATCATTTAGTTACTATTATATAATCAAAACATACGATATAATAATACATGCATGCTTATCAATCCTAAAATATATATACGTATGCTGATATTAATTACCTGAATTAGGATCCCTAACTGGAGAGTCCCATCCTGACATTAAAGAACCCATTTGCTCTTAAATCTTTTCCAATTGTCCTGTTAAATTTTCTGATCAGTAAACACTAAACACTAAGGTCTGTGGTATCATGTCTCAACATACTTCTAGATATATATAGTAGTGGCTCCATGCAAAAGTATGCAACTTATCTAGATAATTCATAGTTCTTATCCCAAAAGGAATTAAATTCGTTGTTTATTTATTATATTTACTTCGCTATTCGGTCCAAGTTCGTATAATTTAAAAGAAGAAAACATCACAATTTTTTTTTGGCTTTGGAAACCTCCGGTAATAGCCCACTGATTTTAGTAGTGGATTTGATTAAATTGATATATGGAGATAATATTATTTTAACATGGTTCCACGTTATTCCAACCTTATCTTGTCTCGTATGATTATTATTTATTGACGAATAGTAAGGTAAATTAAGTAACTAATCTTTAGATTTGGATCCCAATTTCTTTCGTTGAAGTGGAGGTTAATTAGTCCCTCTTAAAAATAAGCAATTATAGAAAGATACAAAAATAAAGCATAACAAAAGATGGTGCCGAAGTTTTGTACTTTTGTCTTTTGGGATCGAGATATTAATCTCTATTTACATCAACTAGTCGGACATAGCTGACACGTGGGCGATGCGTGGCAGGCACATCACAATTCACAGACATATTTACATTATCTCCTTAAATATCTTGAAGTTATATATCCACTTGATGTCCTAATGTGTTATCGCTGTTTACAAAGTTGACTTAAGACGTCAAAAAGAAATGAAGAAACAAATCTAGCTAATCAAAGCAATCAAATTCATTTAGTCATTACTCAAGTGTCCGCTTTGTTTGGTTTTGCGTAATTGGATGCGAGTTCAAAACCACTATGCTCGCCGACAAACCAAACCACTACAATTTTCGTCAGTAGACAAAATCGCCTAAACCGGCTACAATGTAAACCGGTGCAACATTGCCTAAACCACAGTCGGCTTCACAATTGTTACCTCAGATTTTATCAGGCATATAAAACTATGGAAACCCTGAAAGTTAGAGAAATAAAAAAAGAAAGTTGATTTCAGAAAGAAGCTCCTCTTGTTGGAGCACTTGTTGGAAATGGCAATAGGAAAACTCTCACAGCTAAAAAGCAAGCTAGTAAAGATTTCCAAAATTCTAAGGAACAAGATTATTACAGAACACAGCCACAGTTTAATAATCATTGGATGAAACACGAACTCACAACATTGAACTCAGAATGATGAATAAGTTTCCAAAAAGATCACTTCACTTTAAAAGAGACATTTTATCGTCTCATTCTACCATATCCAGACCCAAAAGCTCGAGGTGTTCCAAGCATATCCATCTTCAATGACTCGGAAGGCAAAAACTTTCGAGCTTCCATATGCTTATACATTCTTCTTGCATCTTTCTCAAACCCTCCTTTTTTCAACGCAGTTATAACCTTTTCAAACTCGTTAGGCCCCATCTGATCTTTCTTAGCTTCCAAAACCCCAAGAGCTTGAAGAGTCTTCTTCTCATTCCTGACTGTAGCGTACATATAGCACAAGCTCACCTGGAGCTCAAATGGTGGAGCTTCTCCTAGCTGAGAGATCTTTACCAGAAGCTGCTCAGCTTCCTCAATTAGCCCGAGATTAGCCATCCAATCGACAAGAACAGTGTATGTGATCACCCCAATTTCAATCCCATCTTTCTCAAGCTGCAACAAAAGTCTCAGTGCCTTATCCAATGAGTTCTCTCCCTTGTATGCTTGGACCACATTTGCAATGCACTTATCATCGGGTTTGTGCCCATGCCTTCTCATTTCATCAAACTTGTTTTTCGCTTTGTCTGCCTGTCCTGCTTTCCCATATGCTTCCACAAGTAAACTCCATGCTTCCAAAGGGAGTGAATCTAGATCTGCATGCATTGAAGAAGAAATCGTTGCAGCTCCATTGGCGTCTCCCACTTCTGCAAAAGCTCGAAGCAGAGCCATGTAAACTTCTTCTGAAGGTTTCATATCCTTTGCTACCATGTCTTTCATCAACCTATCACCTAGTTTAGGCTTGCCAGCGTTCACATAGCCCATGATCATGGATGTGTAAATCTTCTCGTCTGGCCGTAACCCATAGCTCTTCAAGTTTTCAAATGCCTCAGTTGCACGCTCAAGGTTTCCTGATTTGCTGTACATATGAACCAATGCAGTGGCGGTTAAAATGTCAGGAAAGATCCCATTTTGAGACATTTTCTTAAGAATTCTCTCAACATCTTCATTGTGGTTCTCTTTAGCATGGATGTGGATGAGTTTTGAGTAGTCCGAGATACTTGCCTTGAACGATTTCTCATCCAGGACAAGTTCTGCCACCTGATGAAACACCAAGACCAGCACCAATTGATTAAAACACAACATGATCACGCCTCCTTGATTGCTCATCTTCCAAAGGTATATGCTAGATATATGTATACAAGTATCACCATCTAGATATGTAACACAACCTAGACTACCAAATTTAACAACAAGAAGAATCCTATTAAAAGAACTAAAAGAAATCAAAGGACTTCAACTCAAGCCGTAAACAAAGTGATTACTTTGATATCAGTCAAAACCCAACACTAAAGGAGTAAGCCATTTCCCGAAACACTAATGCATCAAAATTTCAGGTCATTTCAAGAATACAAAACTAAAAAGTCTAACCTTCAAGTATGCGTTGGTGTTTCCTTCACGCAATTGATTAAGTAAAGCAATCCAATCCACACGGTTAGGCTCCAATAACTCAACCCATTCAGAAAGCAATCCTGAAGGATCATCTCCCTCCTGCAAAGACTCGAGCTTCTCCATAACCAATTTACACTTGCCAGTTACAGGTTTAGGCTCTTTCCAATCAGCCTCTTCCTCAGCTTCATGGATTTTATCAGCAACTTTACCCCATTTCGGATCAGATAACTCAAGCCCATAAATCTTGTACTTGAACTTCCCCTTACGTTTAGGAAGTGAGATACTCCGAGGCTCAACTTCATCAGATGCAAAAGACCCTTCTTCTTCTTCTTCTACCCCATCCACTGTTTCAGATTCCCTAATCGAATTATCCAAATCACGTTGCTGTTCCAAACTCTCATAAAACTCAGCGTCTTCCATCTTCTCTCTTGCCCATTTGAATCTAAGCTCTCTAAGCAAATCCCCACGAATACCAATCTCTCCAGCAAACCTACACATCTCCATAACTTCAGGAGACTGAACGTATTGCTTCATCTTCTCCTTCTTCCTCTCTTTCTCCATATCTTTCAACACTGTGTTACTAACTTCCCATATAGTAGCCCACAGATCATCGCTGAACTCAGATGACGGCGAAGGTGGAGCTGATCCAACTTTATTGAATCCACCTCTTTCGATCTCTTCCACAACTTTCTCAACGATGAGGAGAAGCATACCATCAACCATCTTCTTGTCACAATCTGGGTAAGCTTCAGAGACTTTCCCACGCATTATCCAAACGAATCGAGAGAGGAACTCGTTCGTCGTCCCATCTTCGTCTTCATCTACCTCCTGGTCGTTTGAGTCGTCGATGGCTGCACTTGACTCGCTGAGTCGTGACTCGCGAGTAAAGTGGAAATATCGATTGAAATCTGAAATGGGTCTAGGGATTTCGGCATTTTTGAGTGGGGTTTGATCTTCGTAGCTTCTCAGGTGACGATCAGAGTGAGAAATTGACGATGTAATGGCGGAGAAGTTTCTGCTTAAAGTTTGGGTTTTTGAAGATAATAGTGAAATGCGATGGATCGCTTGCCGAGAAGCAAGGAAAGATTTCATCTTTTTTCTCCGAGGGTTTAACCAGGGATGAAGGTAGATCGATAAATCTGGGCAAAACCCTAACAGTAGCTAAAAAATTGAGTGAAGAGATCACAGCAATGGTGGTGGTACTCGAATTAGGGTTGCCTTTGCCGTTTCTCTCTTCGTTAATTCGTATTTAGCAAAAAGAACCCTCAATTTTATGAATAGTACTCTAAATAAACCATACATCTAAATTCTCTGTTTTGACCCTATAGGCTTATTTCTAATCGGAGGAAATTCTTTATTTTGTGATTTAGTGAGAAATTTTTGATTTTTACATTTAACACAAATTATTATGATTTTTTTTTTTCAAATTATTATGATTACGTAAAGGTTAACTCGTCAGGATAAGTTTTTGACGTAAAAACTAGTCATCACAACCCTACCAAAAAAAAAAAAAAAACTAGTCATCACAAAATTTTATACATTAGTGACCGAAACTATATCTCATAGCTAACAAAAATTTATACCGAGTAGAAGTATGGTGTGGGATCATTCACAATGGATCATACAATACGAGTACAACACTCATCGTACGTGACGTGGAGGTGGAGCTTGCTTAGCTACCACCAAACTATATCTTTTTTTTGGTGATAGAGTAGCATGATCCCCTTTTAATTTAGACTGGAAAACATTATATGAGATATTGACATGTGATAAAACTTGTATAGCTGATATGTGGTAAACGTATGTTTGCTGTCCCATGGCCGCACGGTCTAAATAAAAGGTGCTATATTAAGCTATGAGACTACATTTTATAATTAATCTCCAAATTTTTATATATTTTTAAAAATCAATTGTAATAAATCTAACTTTTGTTAAATAAATATAAAGAAAGAAACATATAACTTGTTATAAACTTATATCACTTAACGAAAAAATCATTTTCATAAAACAGAAAAGGATATTAAAAGATACAAGTATGACTGTATGAGTAAAGAATCAATGCAGAGATAGGGATATTGGAATTTTATCCCAAAAGAAGACGATAATATCTCTTATGGTATTATTCTTTTTTCAGCAAATTTTAAGTGGCTCTTATCAAAATGGTTGTCGTCCAAATTTGCTTTCCACCATGTCCATCACACGAGATAAGTTGTTAGAATCAAAACAAAAGTTCCCAAGAGTATCGATCCATATATCTCCTTTCAAAGTATATATATATTATTAATAATTATTGTGTATACATAATCGATTTATAGCAAAATGAATTAAAAGTTATTCAATCTTCAAAAGACAATTACATCAAACGATTATGTTTGTCTTTTCACATCAAAAGATGATTATGTACAACCCATATGGTTGAATAACCATTTCTTACGTGAATAAACTATTATCATTCACCGTATCAGCACATTTGTTCGACTTACATACATTATAAGCTAAGGTGAATCTGATTCATTGGAGTATAAAATACGGGATCTTGTTTGTCCACTCTTTTTTTTTTCTCTGTATTCTAGTGTTTAACTTTTTCTTTTAAGAGTTTAGTGGTTCCTTATGTGATTGACTATGCTTATAAATTTTTTTTTTTTTTAAAGACGATTCCTTTATATGTCACACACTATAATTACTAAAAGGTCTGGATTTTCGTTCAGGATATTCCAATTATCATAACAAAGTAAAAAGATTTGAATCACAACGTATTTTTACGTAACATATTTATGTTATATACAACTGGCTAGCGTGTTAAATTTTAAATTATAATTTGAAAAAAAAAACAAAGAAAACGTGAATAATTTAATAAAACTAGTTTTTCAGTGTTTTACAACTATTATACAAATGTCGTGAAATTCAGTTGTTTCGGTAACTATTATTCAGTTTCTACTATACAATGTATATACCATTTAAACCAATTTTTTTTTGTTAAAAGGTTTATACCATTTAAACCAATTACAGAACAAATCATTGTAAAAGGGTTGCTAATAATAGTAATAAAGTTCATAGAACACATATGCACGTTAATTAATGGTTGACTTCTCGACACTATTCTCTCAAAAACCATATGGACCCAAAAAAATGTAGACCCATAAAAACATTATAATTCTTTATTTTGGTATATAACCTAAAAAAAAAAGGATAAATACTACAACTTGCGGAATCTCTCAACTCTCTTTTCCTCCATATAAGGAGCCTATTTTGGCATTCGTAACTTAGCAACGATCCCTTTTCTTTCTCTTCTACCGTTTATATTCTCATATATTTTTTTCCCGAAAGAAAATGGCCTCAAGTTCTATGAGCTCGAGTTCATCTTGGACGTCAAAGCAAAACAAGATGTTCGAGAGGGCTTTAGCCGTTTACGATAAAGACACTCCCGACCGTTGGCAAAACGTCGCTAAAGCTGTTGGAAGTAAATCTGCAGAGGAAGTCAAACGTCACTACGACATCCTCGTTGAAGATCTAATGAACATCGAACAAGACTTAGTACCTTTGCCTAAATACAAAACAACCGTCGATGCTGGAAGTAAATCAAGAAGAGGCATCAATGATTTTGATTTGAGGTAAAAAAAAAACTTTTTTGTCCTACCAAATCTTCTAGAACCTGTGGTCGTACTAGCAATGGCTAAGACCAAATTTTTTGATTTTTCATTAGTTTTTTTTGTGATTTAATAGAAAACATCCGTAGTGAAAATCGTTTCAATATCTGAGAAGAGTTGGACTAATATGAATTAGTTATTTTGGTAGTAGTATATACGTTAATATTAGTGATGAATGTTAGACTATACTATATAATAAAATTAATAATGTATATATGTATAATAATAAGAAACATGCAACCACACGCACCATCCCTTCTATTTCCGGCATTCTCATTAAAAGGAAAGTAGTCACATGAAATCTAATCCTGTTTGTGCATCATCACATGCTCATTGTCCTCAACTTTGAATCATATACGAATAAAATTAAATTAGATATATATGTATGAATAAGATGTTATATATAGTGTATATATCTAATTTAATTTTATTCGTATATGATTATAGATATAACCGTATATAGAGATATGCAAAAGTGATTCTAACTTTTCACTGGTCGGTGATGAACAAAAGTGTTATCTTAGATCAGCAACAGAAAAACTGGAAGTCGGAAAGACTTAGTTAATAACTTCATCTGTTTTTTTTTGGGACAGGTTAATGAAGAATATGAGAATCCAGTGAAAAAACTCTGTTACGTCGATGTGAAGATTGCAATGTAAAGATTTAACGGAATATGTTTCTTATTTGCTTACTGATGAGTGTATCGTTCCCTTTCCATTGTGCTTCTTATTTATATAATTTCACATCTTACATCTATCATGTAGCTATTGTGGTTTTCTCTATTTATATATAATTCGATTATTAAATCCTTGTTGCGAAATTTGCTTTTGTTCTATTGATGGTTTTAGTTAATAGTAATATAAACGTAGCTTACATGAATTGAAGAGGCAATATGTACAGTTCCACTTCCACCTAGTAATCTAGATGGTTCCCATTTACGTAATCTTAGTTTCTGAAACTGTGAAGAACTATATATGTGTTATTGCTATTTGAAGCATCTAAAGTGACCAACCATGGTTGAATTCGTAGTGGAAAAATTCGAACTCTAATTTTCCAGTCCTATATATAGTAAATCCTGTAATAATTATTGAACCGATATGAGTTAGTTACCATGTAGCGTATATCTTAATATAAACTTAATTATACATATATATATATATATACTACTAAAATATCACATGTAAATAAATAAAGTACATTTATAAATTTTATAAGAAACCGATATTACCACTATATACATGCATGATACATGGACCCATGTGGAAGCAAATGCTCAAGCTACGCTCCACAGCAAAAACTTTCCTATCTTGCAGCTTAGGTGATGGTAAAACCTGCTCCTTCTGGTATGATAACTGGACTCCTTTTGGGGACCTCATCACCTTCCTAGGAGCCGGCGAACATCAAAGAATTGGTCTCCCTTTAGACTCCACCGTGGCACAAGCTCATTCGGAGGATGGATGGAACATCAGGGGAGCTCGAACTCATAATACAGAGCTCCTCCTAACCCATCTCACTGAAATAACCATCTCTGAAAACGTCAAAGACGTTTATCTATGGGCTAAACCGAATGGGGACCCCCAAGATCGTTTTGGCTTCTCTGATACTTGGAACTTATGCAGAACAACAGCTCATCAGGTGCCTTGGCATAAGCAAGTTTGGTTCACAGGTTCTATCCCCAAGCATTCTTTCATCATGTGGCTTTGTTGCTTAGATCGAATGCCTACTCTATCTAGACTTTAAAACTGGGGACTGGTTGAAGATGACACCTGCCATCTTTGCGAAATCTACTTTGAAAATAGGGACCATCTTTTCCTGAGGTGTCCTTATAGTTTTGACTTGTGGAGATGGTGTCTCGCTAGGCTACAAATACCCTTCATGGGTTTCAATACGTGGGAGCGTTTTCTCTTATGGCTAAAGACCCCTTCTATTGAAGAGAAGATGAATCCCCTCAAGCTCATTGCAGCTCAAGCGGTGGTGTACTCAATTTGGCATGAAAGAAACGCTCGCATATTTACTGGTATTCGCACTCCGGTTGAAGGTCTTTTCACCCAGCTCGACCGTCGTATTCGGCTCACCTGCTCTGCAAGACATTCCAACCCGAAGCTTCAAGACATGCTTCTGCTGTGGTTTCGAACCTCCCTACTCTCGCCACCACCTCTGTAACTCTTCTCCTCTTTCTTTTATTTGTTCTAGTACCGGGTTTGTTCACCCCGGAATTATACCTGTCGCTGCAGGCACCTATTATTCTATGTAACTGATAACCTACTAAGATTATAATACCAGAAATTTTAAGAAAAAAAAAAAAAATGATACATGGACCCAATAAAATGAATATGGAAATAACCACAAAACTGATGATGCTTAATTTGGAACTCGCATGAAAACAAAAGCCATCTCACGTCAAACTATTTTCAGCGTAACCGGCACTAACGGTGGATCGTTACACTGGTAAATAGAACCATATTAAGTTACATTTTCAATATCCTTCGCATATAAATATAGAACTTTCAAATTAGACAAAAAAAAAACACGATAAACACGTAAAAGTAAATTTTCTTTACAGCTTAAACCATTTTATTACCCACTAGTTTTAATAAAACAAACAAAAAGAAGAAGAAAGAATAGTTTGTCGGAGATAGGATGGCGAGAATATCGATGGTTGTGGCTGTGGTGTTGTCGGTGATGCTACTTGTCTCGATAAACTCGGTGGAAATCTTGGCCGAGGAACAGCCGACGGTTGGGCAGAGAGTAGACTCCGCCGTGACGGGTGTCAACAACGCATTCAATGAACACGGCGGTCCACAGGCCGTTGACTCCGTATCCTCGACCATCAAATCTGTTTACGGATGGTTCGGTGATAAAGCCAAGTAAGTCTACGATTCTATTTGATTTTGTTCCATTATTGATGTCTAATAGTTTCCATAATCACTTCTTGATATATATATATATATATATATATATATTCTTTTTTCTTTAGGGAATGGGGAATCCACTCCTAAAAGGAGGAATAAGCAAAGTTTTATCTTAATTTGCGGTGCGCTTTATATACCAAAAAGAGTTGAAGATCGGACCATTGAAAAAAAGAAAAGAAAAAAGAATCGACTTGTGTAACTAGTTTTATTTATTTAATCTTCGATATGCATATATGTAACCCTATGTCTTCAATCAAAATGCATGAGCTCGATTATTATCCCTCTAATCAAACCGAACGTATAAATCATTTTCTCAAGCAATATATATGATCATGCATCAATGTTATTTCATAAAGATGGATCCATTAACATACGTTTACGTTGCTGGGCCTATATCTATATTCGATAAATAGACTCTCTATATATCATTGTTTTAAAATTCGGCCTATACAAAACGGTGATGGAGCATATCCAATATTTTTTAGAAATTTGAATTGTTATTTTAAAAATCTCCACCTAACCCCGATTACACCCCGTATAATTAATCCCCATTTGACCATAAATTATTTAATTATGTCTATCTAATTTGATTATAACCTATCTAATCCGATTACTTCTAACTTAATTTTTTGTACGCTGATTATTTTTAGAACTAAATATAAATAATTTTTTGTTACTTAAACATTTAAATTAAGAGTTTGTGATGTTTTACAATAACGAATGTACAAACTTTGTATGATATCATAAAATTTTATATTAAAATTATGTTCTTATGTGTTTACCATAATTTTAAAGACAATTCTATATTTTTTTATATTTTATTTGATGTTTTTTCTTTTAATATAAATAGAATTATACATATATTTATGTTATGAATGATTATTAGTTTTTAGATGGTTTTTGGCTTTTATATTTTAGATTTTGGATTTTGGCTTATGATTTTTTGGTTTTTAGAGTTTGTTATTCATTTTAAAATTAATAAATAAAAACTATAAAAGTAAAAAAGAAAAAACATATTCACGTTAAAAGAAATTTTTTTCACAAAAGCCATAATTTATGGTTTTTGGTTTCTCTTTGAAATTGCAAGAAACAACTCAAAAACTAGTTTTCCTAAATTTAAGGGAATCTATTTTATAAAAATCTTGAATGGTAAAAAATAGATTTTTAAAGAATCCAAAATCTAAAAACTACCTAAAAACTAAAAACATTCAAGACCTTAGTAATACATATTTTTATTTTATTATTAATTTAATAAAATAACTCTAAAATTAATTTCCGATTAATCTTTATATAATTTTCGATTTTTTTCGTTAGGTGTTAGGTACACTCCAACTGTTCGACTATCATTTCAGCGATTTCTAAAACAAGGATTTGAAAATTAGATGATTTGTGCGTTTAATGCTGTCTAACTCCCTTCCTAACACAATCATTTTTTTTTGTTTTTAACAAAGATCAACAACCTCCACAGTTGTCGTTCGCCCATCCGCCTTTCACCATAAGCAACTAAGCAAGTAATTGCGATGGGCCAATTGTTAAAAACAATCAGACAAAAAAACCCAGCCCATAATGTTTATACAAAAGAAAGAGGTCTAGAAAAAAAAAATGATTGTGTGTTGGTGGATGCACCGAAAAGCTCAGCCGGTAATTATATGCACCACTGAATCTCATGGCTCAGATGCAGCCACGTAAATATCCAATAAAAACATCACACTTGTCGAAATCTGAAGGTGGTAGAACCGACCTAGCAATCTTAAACTCTGCGCCCCTTCCGCTTCCCAGTTCTGAGGTTTGGCGGTCCCAAATCTCGGCTTCGCACGCACACCTTAAACTCCGCACGTGCCAAGTTTGCTGACTTGGTAAAACAAAGCGAGACGTGGCGTTCGTATATACATGGGCTTTACTTAAGCAACCAATTGTAGACGATGAGCTGGCGTTACACGTGTCACTCTCTCACCCTTCTGTGGGCTCCCTCTCTCTCTTTTCTCTTTTCTCTCTCTCACTCTACACAACTAGTCCTGTGGGAAGTTACAGTTCCTCCTCTCTCTCTCTTTTTTTTTTTTGTTCTTCTGGTTACGTTTTTTTTTTGAGTCTGCAAAAAAAATCTTTTCGGTTTGATTTTTTTGTTTGTGGAAATGGAGTTGGAGCCTATATCGAGCTGTTGCTCGTCGTCGTCTTCGTCTGGGGAAGAGACTGCGGCGGCGGATATGACGGAGATGGAAGCGGCGGAAGCATTGGCGGATTTGGCGCAGCTTGCGATAATGCGAGAGCAGGTTTTCGAACAAGCTTCGAGCTGGGGGAGTAAAGGGAAACGAGTTAGGAAGCGTGCCAAGACTGAGTCTCCTCCTTCTGACTCGCTGTTGAAACCGCCTGACTCCGAAACGTTACCCACTCCGGATCTCGCTGAGGTACCCCCGTCTCTTCGCTTTCACCTCTCTCTCTCTTTCTTCGTCTGTTTTGTTTATTCAATTTGGAATCTCTCATTCGTACTACTGATTCTGTATATAGAGAAGTGTGTTTTAGATCCAATCAAAATTAATTTCGAATTGTTAGATTACTACACTGATTTAGGTGGATTAACGTCATGATGCAATTTTAGTTATGTCATGATTTAGAAGATTTTGAATAGCTCTTTTACTAATTTAGGCTATTGATAAGACAATCTCATGATGATTGGTTTTAAATGGAAGTAGTTGTTAAAAGCTATATATCTATAACAGGAACGATTAGTGAAAGAGGAAGAAGATGAAGAAGAAGAAGAAGTTCAACCAATAACTAAAGAACTAACTAAAGCTCCGGTTAAAAGTGAAATGAATGGTGAAACACCTAAACCAAATCTTGTTTCGACCATAAGGTGTAGTAGATCCAATGGCTGTGGCCGATCAAGGCAGAATTTGAGTGAGGTATGCCACATATGGTTATAAGCAGTTATAAACTTTTTCTCTTCTTTTTGTGTGACTAGAAGTATGTTGAGAACTTACGTGCTACTACTACTATCTAGGCTGAAAGAGAAGAACGTAGAATCCGAAGAATTTTAGCCAACAGAGAATCCGCGAGGCAGACAATTCGGCGAAGACAGGTATTCTTAACGTCCACTGTCGGTTGAGCTTAATTTAATGATGTTGCCTATGGTTTAGTTCTATCACAAGTTTCTCAATCGTCTAGTTCCATATCGGGAAAGTTAGTTGCATAATGTTGTTTGAGTATATCTTCCTTATATATGTAGGCAATGTGCGAGGAGTTGAGTAAAAAAGCAGCTGATCTGACATATGAGAATGAGAATCTGAGGAGGGTGAGTAAACCATTCGATTTACATTTTCCCCTGAGGGATAGGTTAACCTAAGAGAGGTTATTATAGCTAATGATATTTCTGCTCGCAGGAAAAGGATTGGGCCTTAAAGGAGTTTCAGTCTTTGGAGACGATGAACAAGCATTTAAAGGAACAGGTTACACAATTGATCAAACACCCCATGACAGTATCAGGAGCACTATTGCTAACACTTCCATATCTGATTTTGCCATCTGTTTTTATAGGTAGCAAAGTCAGTAAAACCTGACACGAAAGAACCTGAAGAACCACCCAAGCCATCACAAGTTGAGATGTCTACATCATCGACTCCGATTTACTTCTACAACCAGAATCCATATCAGCTTTTCTGCTGGCCGCATGTTACTCAGTCAACAAATCCAGTGATACCACCACTCGAATTTGCAACCTCGGGAGGAGCTTCTGCTAAAACTATGACCCCACAGGAGCATGAAAATCCTGCAGATGATAATGGGCAAAAGACTCATTTTTATGTCGTACCCTGTCCTTGGTTTCTCCCTCCTCCTGACAGCAACGGTGTTTCCTTCGGGATTCAAGATACGCAAAGAGGTACCTTTTCAAACGGGCACCATATTGATGATTCTTCTGCAAGACCGTTAGAGGTCACAAAAACTCCGTGGCCCCATCTTCCAACTAGAATCAAAGAAGAAGACTCTGGTTCACCCGAAACCAGACCTTTATATGATCTCAACGAATCTGCAACTGAAGTCCTCTCAGAAGGAGGAGAGGGTTTTCCTGTAACGCAACAAGCTTTTAGTTTAAAGCATGAAGATATTTCTGAGACAACTAACGGGGTTACGCCGATGCCGCCTGGTCATCATGTTTTGATTTCTCTACCGGGGAAAAACCAAGGATCTTTGGCTGCAGCGGAAGCAAGAAAGAGACGAAAAGAACTCACAAGGCTCAAGAACCTCCATGGCCGTCAATGTCGGATGCAAGTTGGATAACTTGCACATTCATCATCTTACAAGTTGAAACACTAAAGGGTACTTACTTCATGATCCCTTTCTTTTTGTCCGGTGCATTTTCGCATTGTTTCGGCTTTCTTAATGAAACACCAAAGTCAAGAGTCATACTCATCCAACAAACAAAAGTTGGAATATTGTTATACTCATCCAAGATTAGTGTTTGGAAGTCTTTGTTTTGCTTTTACAAGGTAATAGGAAATGTTGTACCATTGTAAGATTTAGGGTTATTTGGCACGAAAGTAAAAGTGCCTTTTTGTAAGATCATCCGGAATCTGTTTGCTCCTCACTTGAAGTTCTGGTTCCGGTTTTGATCAGTTGTAGAACATATTTACAGGGTTTGTTCCCTTTTTTGACCACAATCAAAAAGTTCTTGAATTAAATCAGTTTCGACCATTCTTTATACAACAGTTAACTTAAGATGGTTAAGATGGTAAAGTTTCTACTGTTACATGGGGACTATAGTGTTATCTCTGAGGTCTCCAATTTGAGGTTGGGGCAATCTCTTGACACCGAACAATCCCGGCTGCTCCACCATAACACAGCCATCTCTCACTTCCTTTATTCATGTTCCACCTCACGCGATGCATCGCCACCATTTTAGGTGGGAACCCTTCGGCTTTTGTTCCACTGCTACCGTTTCTTGCTTCTTCTTTTCTTCTTCCTCCTCCTTCATTGCCATCTTCATTAACACATACCAATGCTCTGCTGTTCTCGTCATCTTCACCTATCTTGTTCTTTCCTTTATTAGCCTTTGATTTTGGTGCTTTGTTGTTTGTTCCTTCAAATTCGGGATCTAAATCTGGATCCTCTTCCTGTGCAAATGCTGCAAAAATCAAGTAAACCAAGATAAGGACTAACGCACTCGGGAGACTGTTGTGACAGTCTATCGTAGAGTTTCAGCTGACCTAGAGGCTGAGCATCTGAAACATTAGATGAGTATCGATTAGGAGATTCGTTCAAGAGACTTCGAAGGCATCTCTGTTTTTCACCAGTCTCACCAACCGGTTTCTTCAAAATGATTGGGATGTCTGGAATTGGACTATGCACTATAAAGGTGGAATTTTTCATTGTTAATTGCCCACAGAGAAAGTGTGGAGTCCGATTTCTTGTGTCTTTTTCCACTGCTTTGGTCGTAAGCTGCAAGTAAATCCCAACAAAGCAAAAGGAAATCTTTAAGAAATTGACACTTTACCATCTTGAAGAGATGATAGTAATAGTGCAGTTTATAACTGACCTGGAAATGGAAAACGGACCCATCTGCCGTGCAATAAGCTGCTATGCCTGAGAAGTTTATACTGTTAATTCTCGAGCTGGTGTAAATTCTGACTTTATTTGAATCCAAAGACAAGCCCATAAAGAACCATTACCTGTTAGCCTTGATACTTGAATACTCCAGATGGGAAAAGTTGAACAGTTATAAACGCTTAACCCTTGTTGTTTGGTGTTAGGATAAGGCTTTCCGGTAGCAGGAACATCATACGCAATCTTCACCAAGCTTAGGATTCTTAACATTCCGTCGTCAAAGGACAATAGAACGCATCTACAGATATTTGAAACCTCAAGTTTAATCAGGACTTCAAACAATCGATCTAAAGACTGTATAATCACTGGGGATAGAGCTATGATTGATACCTTGGATCTTGTAACCAATCGAGGCTGTATATAAACCTTGGTACAGGGTGCAAATCCCATAAAGGACGGAACGGATCACTGCAGAGAAACAGGAAGCAAGCAATGAGCAATGGCACAAAATGCCAAATAAACATTAAACAGGACAGTCTTGTGTATCAATTGCATCAGACTCAAAAGTTTTTAAGAGAAATGTTGTTTTAGTGAAGTGTACCGTAAGTCCCAAAACTTCAAACCTCCATGTCCAGCAGTAGCTACTATGTTTGCACTTTCCTGATCACTGGAAGGTTTTCAGAAATTACTTTGATTAATAAGTGAATGCTCTCACGGTACATTTTGTAGCAGTAGTTTTATTTTATGGGTGTGATTTCTCTTCACTGACCTTTCACCAGGAGCCCATGCAACTGCCCTAATAGGAGCTGTATCTGCGCTGAAGAAAAGTAAAGGTCTTGTATCTGCACAGAGAAAATTTGAAAAGTAAATGCGAGATCAACAGTAGAAATCACCCTCTCTAGCCACAATGTGAAAAGAAACTATCAGGTAATACCTTCTGAAGATGATGTTACAGAAAATTTCCAGAGAACAATCTGATGCATAATAACCAAAAAAAAAAAAAGGGTCAACGCAATTTAGCACTGCCGTTCTTCTTTCTAAATACATTTACACATGTGCAAAAATAAAGGAGAAGAATATGATGGAGACAGTGAAGATAGTGAAATAATACTACTTACCGTGCCATCGTGGCAACCAGCCAGTAAGAAATCAGGGTTCCCTAAAGTCGACCATTCAAGTGTCAGAGGAATACTGTGCAAAAATAAATGAGCGCCATATCAGGAGAAACCCAATAGAGACAGATAGTGAACGTGTTAAAAGGACTGCTTTGTTTTCTATTCCATGAAACAAGCAAAAACTGGCTACATGGAAGAAATCTACTGACCTCTGCATGTCACCACATTTCAAGTTTGAACATTTGAAAACGGGAGCCAGTTTCACAAAACGAGGATCAGTTGCAGCTTTCTTTGAAGATAAATATACAGCTGATGTTGTCCGAGGCATTGGAACATCCCACCTACATAAGGTCATTCATTATTTTGCATAGTATCATAGAAAGGTTCTATATGTTTTACAGACCAAATTTGCATAAAATATATCAATGCAGTTGAAAACAAAGGCGAGGTGGCATACAGTGATAGAAATCAAAGCATAAGGGAAAAATTGTGCAAGGCACATAATGCATCACGATGAAAAGAAGAGAAGAAGTAGTTTGCTTACACTTCCAGAGATCCATTTCCCAGCAAGACAGCTAAGTATCCCATCCTATGCTTATTAAGAGAATCATCGGCATATGAGGGACGCCATTTCATATCCCAAGCAACTTTTCCATTGTGGGCCAGGCATAAGACAACCCTTGGAAGAGCAACGTCTTCAGAAATACCTGAGGACGGTTCGTCTGGTACATTTCCAACAGCTTCATTATTTTCAAATAGCATGGGTTTGCAACTTTCTTCAGTAACTTTGGTTTTTTGTCTCTTTCTCCGTACGGGAAGCTTGATATTTGCATTTTCCGAAGACATCACTTGTGCTGGACTTTCATTATTGACCTTAGTTTCTGTTACTGGAGTTTCTCGTAGGAACCGAAGAGGAGTTGCGGGAACAACTGAATCTTCTGGATACCGAACAGACAGAGCCTCAACGTAGAGAACGTCATCATCAAGCTCAGCAGGTAACTCGGGAGTAGTCTTCTTTCTAGGTCTTCCACTTGGTTTCTTAGGCTCTGTTGTCTTTGTTGTCTCTATTGGATGCTTTCTGGGTCTGCCTCTCGGCTTCTTAGGTTCTGTTGTCTTTGTTGTCTCTATTGGATGCTTTCTGGGTCTGCCTCTCGGCTTCTTAGGTTCTGTTGTTTCAGAAGTTTCACTAGATGGTTTTTTCCGAGTCTTTCCTGTCGATTTTTTACTCTTCTCTGAAAAAAGGGAGCTATCTTTCTTGCAAGTGGCATTTATAATGCACCATATCTGAATAATTCCTCGACCTGTAAGAGGAATCCCAATCTTGTGACTGTATGAGTCAGGCGGATGAGTAGCCACCGCTAGAAACTGCAACAGTAAAGTTGATAACAGTGAAAACCTGAAATTCCCATTTCTACGGGGTATTTGAAACAGAAAATATGGCCTAATCACCTCACATTTTGCCTGAGCATCTGGATTTCCATGAATTCTGGGACACCACTCCAGTGCCCAAACAGAGCCTCCAACATGCATCACAAAATCCTTGCTGCAAAGGTGAATAATAACCCATCACAAAAACGGTCGTGACTAGCACAGCTCTTGTTGATGATTAAAAAAGGACAAGAGCAGAGATATATACACAAACATGCACTGTCAATATGCTGTCTACTCATTGACCAACCTAGTCCTGGTTCGTACCAGCTTAATTCAATCACCAAACTTTATATGTGACTTCTTGAATTTGAACATAAAAATTAGCAGTCAATTTCATTCATCTAAAAGGGAAACCTTTGTTCATCTCCCATTGTCAAGATTAATTGTATGAGTTTGCTATCTCCGAGTGAGGTATTAACTCTTGCTAGCTAGCAGAACCCGTTGAACAATTATAGTGATCATTGCTCATACAAATTTTGAATTATTACCTGATTTCACCAGATGATGATGATGATTCATCCTCATGTATATTAACCTGCACCAGATATGAAAACTGATTCAAAAATGCAATGTCGTAGAAGCAATTTAAGAAGTAAATGGAAGGTAAGAACAAAGGGTGAAACTAATCTTCTAGCGTAAAGATATTAACACACACCTTTGGAACTCGTGCCGAAGAAAATTGAGGCAAAGTTTGACTACTTGTACCCTTTGATTCATGGGTTTTTCCAACCTCGTTGTGGAATGCAAAACTTTTTGGTTCGTAATTAAAATGCCTCCATTCCCTACAAAAAGGTTTAGCAAGCAAGAATTAGATTCGTTGGTGTTTAAATCGACTAGTAGAATACTCATTCTACCACATTAAGAAACACTTCATATGAACCATGTAATTCACAATGATCATGAAACAATTTACTTTGTCAGATCTTAACTACTTAAGCATAGGATATATATAGTACAGTAAACTACATTAACAAAAGAACTTAACGCACCTCAAGAATGTAACTGATGATGACAGAGTGTTGATATCAATCTCATCAATATCAGCACTATCTTCACCACAGAGATCAGTGATGGAGTCCACTGCCTTCAAATGATTCTCAACAGAATAATCAAACAGCGATACACTACATTCTTCTTCACCACACCTTGGACGCTCTTCTTCATCCATTGATCTGTTGTTGGCTTTTTTTTTGCTTGCTCACACTTCGTTCCTGGGAATTCACCAATTAGTACAGAAGCAACAACCAATCAGTTTTTGATGAAACTCTACTATGTCCAAAGCGAGAATTCAATTGTTTCATTCCACATTCAAGATGTTCAATTATTCAATTGTTTGAATAAAACCAGAAACAGGTAGCAAACGTTCGCCGGAGCTAGGGTTTACGAGCTTAGCAATAGTAAAGTTGCATACAAAGAATCAGGAATCAGGAATTTTTAGATTTTTGGGAAAAAAAAAAAAAAGTCAAACAGGAAAAGCAAAAAAGAAGAGATCTGGAAAAGAAGAACAGAGGAAGACGAGGAACAGAAATTACCGGCGACAGGAACGACGGTTGCGGCGAAGGCACGTACAAAACTCTTTGGATACGTTTTCCTCTAGTCCAGGGATCGACTCGTACCTACTGAAATTTTAGACTTTTAGTTAATTACATATTTTTATAACAATTTAGATATTGGGCCGTTGTAATGGGCCTATACATATTCCTGTAAAAAATTACCGAGTTTCTTGCGACCTGTTCAACAATTTAATCTCTTTCGTTATTTTTTATTGTTACCGATTAGACAATTAATTAGGCTGAGTCGAGGATGCGATACTGTGAAGATAAAGAGGAAGTTCTGTGAAGAGTTAGGTCACCGACCAAAATAGAGAAGACACATGGTCATTTATCTATACTCACTCTTAACATTACAGACTCTTTCTCACTGAGTAAAAAATATCATATTCACTAGCACTTTTCAGCTTAAGGAACTCAGTCTAAAAACAGTTCCTTTTATTCTTTCTCCCACACTTTTTTTAGTAGAGACACAACCCCAAGTCCAGAACAAACGTGCTCACGTAAGCCATTAGAGCATCCAGGAATAAAGACAACAATGTGGAAGAACGATTATGATTGTCCCCAAGCCCTGTTAAAGAGTCATAGAACCATAATTAGAAGTAGCGAAAACACAATGTAGTAGTATGTTATATCATGCTTCTTGGAATGGGTCAAAACAATCAAGAAAATAGTTTACGCCTGAGAAAACCTCAGAATTGTTCATATAGCTCATAAATGGAGAGAAGTAATGCAAGCCTCTCGCACTACTTTTTGTCACACATGACATAAATGTAAACAACTAATCATAAGTCTAAACTTAGATAATTTATCTAAAAATGATATATCAACCATAAGCCCATTCCACAGAGAGTTGGACAAAGCAAAGATATTAATCTTAGGGGATCCAAACCAAACAAACATATTAACAAAGGTGAAACAATTTGTCTACCTAAGTTAAAAGCAAACTTGAGAGCACAGCGAAAAACTTTTCTTAAGTTACAGAAAGAAGTACCAAGCTTTACTTACTTACCCGATACTAAACATACTAAGAGGGTCCAACTGTTGCTGCGGAGGTTCAGGTTCTTGTCGCATGTCTTCCAACGGCGGCAACGACATAGCAGCACTCGTTTGTGTACTCTTAGCTTCCATGAGCCTCCACATGTACCACGAACCCACTGACCTATACGGTCTCCACTTAGCACAATGCTGCTCCATCTGCGATGGCCGAGGCAAGTCATCTAAGCCATAAAGCATCTGCACTCCCTTCCTAACACCGAGATCATTAACCGGCAAAACATCTGGTCTATGAAGAGAATTAATCATAAACATATGAACAGACCATGACCCAATTCCATTAACCATTGTTAGCATAGTAAACAAAGACTTCTCATCCATGTTCAAAATCGCCGAATCCGACAAGATTCCGTTCTGATACTTTCTAGCGAGATCATGAAGATAACTCGCCTTCCTTCCCGAGACGCCGATTTGACGAAGCTCCTGTGGACTTAAGGCTAAGACAGTCTCAGGAACAACCACATCCTCGCCGCCGCAAATAGCAACAAATCGTGTGTAGATTGAGTTCCCAGCTTTCGCAGCAAGCTGTTGGTAGAGTATACTCCGTACCAACGCTAAGAACGGAGTCTTAAACGACTCAAACGTCGGCGGCGGATGAACGTCTATCAACGCGGCGAGCAACGGATCCGCGTTACGAAGATAGTGAATCGCTGCTTCGAGCTCGCCTTCGCATGTGAGAGGCCGAGCTTGGATCCGCGGCACATTTATAGCTCGTGACTGCGATGGTTTCGCTTTACCGAGAGATTTTCCAGCCGTCGCGAGCGGCGAGGTTACCTGTGAGGAGGAGATATCCTCCGCCTTGTAGTCCTCATCGGCGATGTCTCCGTCGAGTGTTAGCTTCCGAATTTTTCGAGGACGGAGAGGGATTTTGGATGGTGGAGACGATACATTGCCTAATTCAGTGATCCGTTGAGCGTCGATTGTGGTAGATGAGACGATTGAGCCTGAAACACCGGCTGAATCGACGGTGGATTCCGACGGGATTAGGTTATGAGTTTGGGGTTTGGGTGATTGTGGTCGACTTTGGGGTTGAGTCGATGGTTGAGAAGGTGATTGTTCTCCCATGTGGAAAATTTCCAAAATCGAGAAGGGGGAGGGAATCAAATTAGGGTTTTGAAATTCTCACTCCAGAAACAGAGCATCGGAGAATGACTACGGCTGAGATTGATCTACTTCTTTTGCTTCTTCTCCGAAGTGAAACTGCGAGAAAAAATGAGTCTGCTCCGTCGCTTTATGTCTTATCCCACGCGCCTTTTACGAGAGTAGCCTTCACGCTCCGACGAACATTATATGGGCTCTTAAGCGGACAACTCTGAACCAATTTTAAAGCCCAAACTCGGCTAACTAAAACTCGGTTTATTTTGCTTCATCTAAATTCTAAAATGTATATCATATTTGCACATATATTAGTAGAAGCAGACTGATTTTTTTGTTAATCTGATTGTGTGTGATTATTACTTAGAAAAGAAAAAAAAAATTGAGAGCAAGTTAGTGAAAGTGTTCAGTTGCACGAAACCCCCAAAACATATAGTTGTAAATAAAGATGCATTCAACAAGTTTTGGTGAAAATATTGTATAATGCAGCTAGCCTATACTCTTCTTACAGCTTATCTACTTAAGGCTATATAACAATTATGTGTAAGAGTGTTATTAACTTATTATCCTTCACAAAGACGTTAAGAGAAGGACGAGTTACTCTTGATATTTGCTCTCAGATCAACAAACTGCTTAGACGTAATAAAAGATCCTTAAATTGCAACAAGATCACCAAAAAGACAACTAAGCCTTGAGGCTAAAGTAAAAGGTTTGAAAAAACATTAAGAAAGAAAAAGAGAGTCCATACTCAAATCACAGAAACATATAGCTGCAAGAGACCATCCCATGTATGTATCATCAAATAGTAAGAGTTCGACAAAGATGAAGCGTGAGATAGTTAATGCCTCCAAGCACACAGTCGAGTGATTCGACATGCCCCCAAATATCACCTCCTTCACGTTTATCCAACACGATCATTGCGCACCAAATACCTATTTCCCCAATGCAATCACCATGACCATAGCTCTTGTTACTGCCCAAAATCGCCAGCTTTCCACCAAAATTCGCCATTTCAGAATCAGGAGAAACGATATAATTAGGCAGTCTCCCCAAAGATTCACCTTTCACAGGTCTCCAAGTCTTCTCCTTTGGATCATATACGACTATTGGATGTCCAATAGTACACCGAGGATCAATTGTATACAGCATATCATCTACCACACATTGCACAGGACATGACTCTTTCCAATAATTCTTTATTGGATGAGTTGCACCGACGGCGGATGCGCCCCATTCATCACCTCTTCTTCTTTTTGGTTCGTAAACCAAACAACCTTTATAATCCAAAATGTAAATCTTGTCTTCCATCACCGCATATGGCCCAAACTGGCTAGAACAATTAGTTTTAGGGTACGGACCAGGCAAAGATTCCCAAATCTGTTTCTTAAGATCGAACACTTCGATCCATTCCGACTCTGTTGGAAGTCGCTTCCTGAAACCTCCGGTTACGTAAATCTTTCCGTCAATTACTCCGGCGGCTGCCTTGTAACGACCCCTTCTCATTGGAGGGAGCGAGCGACACTTGTGAGTTCTGCAATCGATGACATTCATAAACTTCACGCGTCTTTGGTCGATCGTTCCACCGATCACATACATCTCTAAACCGATAATGACAACAGAAGCTCCATAAGGCATGAGTGGAAGCGAACCGAGTTTGGTCAGGCGTAAAGAAGAAGCCTTGTTTCGATAAAGAATATGCCAGCTTGGGAGATCTTCATTATTAGGGTATCCGATGGAGGCATAAAGAAACGTTTCGGAGACCGAGGCGCGCACGCGTTTCGTAGAGACTTGACGAAGCGATCAAACTGAAAAAGTAACGGGAGACGGAAGAGAGACTTGGGTAATCACATCTCCGGATGAGTGCGACGAGAGCTTCAGTGACATCTTTTGGAAGTGGGAAAGAACCTTTCTCTTCTTCTTCTGCTACGTCTTCTTCCTTCGGCTTCTTGTTTCGGTTCTCGTTTCTTGTCGAGATTCTTCTACTTCTTCTTAAAACTGCTTCTTCTTTTGGTTTCTTGCCGAGTTCTTCTGGTTTCTTGTTTGGATCGCCGCCGTCATTAGAGTCGTTGGAAATCTCAGAGATGTTAACCATCGTCGTTTCGTGTGCGTGAAGTCAACGGTGTGCGTGTGCGTCGATTTTCTGAATAGCTCTTCGAGTATTTATATAGTTTCATTTTCATTTTAGTATTTCTTTTTTAAAGAGGATTATGCTTCTAACATAAATCATGTGGGCCTTTCAAGCCAAGACCGCTTCAAAGCCCAATTTCTGTTTTAGTATATGATATTTCAAGTTAGGCCTACATTTAGTTTTTTTTTATATATATATTTATTTATTTATAACCATTTACATGCTACAGTCAAATTCTTATAAAAAACGATAAATTATGGTAATAATAAATTTATTAGATCAACTAATATGGCGAATTACAAAAACCCTTTTCAAGAATAAAACAGAAAATAAAATCATTTGATCCAAGCCTTTTATTCATTTCATTTAATGTATAAATTCGTGTTAACTATATTCGATAGACGATAGATCTCTGTCGAGCATAATGAAGATAAATGTGACATGTATGTACAAGTAGAGTCGTGTTGGCGTGTTGCATGTACTCGTTATAGGTGAAAATCGTGTTACTTACAGATAATAAACCCAATAAATATACCAATAAACAGAGTTTAAAACAGAAATAAAAGCATAAGACCAACTAAGCAAAGTGGGGACAATGGAAGAGAAAAAGCATACGTCGGGATCCGGAAACGGTTGCAAAAGATGAAAGAACATAAGCACTTACACGTGAGAGACGAGAAAGGAGACAAAAGACACAGAACAGTGATAAATTAGTACGAATCTACATCGTTGGGTCAACAAGAATATTATTAGTATACGTTAAATATTGAGCGATGGATGAATCAGAGCCTATGAATCATATCCCCAATAAGACGTGTTTGGTGTGATATCTACTGGCTTTTTTTTTGTCGTGGTCTCATCGACCTTAGCTTTATCTCGATTTAGAAGTTTTCTAAACTTATGAGATTTCGTGACCTTAATCATGCATTTCTTGATGTTCTCAAACAAGGCAAATATAGCATAGCTGCCGACGTTAATTATTACTAACAACTTACATATATTATCCCTTATATAAGATAGATTCAATTTGCAGAGTATTCATATTAAAAAATAAAAATAATGTTATGTATAAGAAAATTTGTATATCTAAATTCTAAAGGTATATGTAATTAAGAACAATTTTTGTCGTCATGGTTTTAGCTATTTTTGTCACTACTATTTTTTATTTTTCGAAACTCTGAAATAATATTTCGTTTCTCGAAGATTTTAAATATTGACAATATGTAATCAATGTTGCGTGTCTAAACAATTATTTGTGTAATCTAAAGTACTTGAAAAATAATGGCATCCATGTATTTTTCATTTACTAGGAAACAAATATCATTATTCGAACTTATTTAATACTATGATGTCACTTGCATATTTATGACCTATCGACATCAATATCAACGAGGTAGAGGAAATGTTATACAGTTGAGGCCTAATTCGAGCATTATATTTCTATTTTAGTTTTACTCTGGTACAAAATAAAAAAGACATAACAGTAGAATATATTTTTCACATTAATAATAAAAAATTAATGTGTTTGTTATATTTAAGTTTTAGCTAAATTTTCCACCACGATATATCATTATTCCAAAATTTGTTGTTGTTCAACAACATATGTATTTTGTGTGTTTAAATCCAAATGATAATGCGATTTTAGTAAACATAAATAATATCTAGTGGACTCATAATATTGCAATATATATGCGAAACTCTAATTATATTATTATTTAAGAAAAATATATATGATTGAAGTAGGAGAATTTGTTAAAAATGCTTCTGGCCATTTTTATTTATGCCCTCTTTTAATTTTTAATGACCATTTTACCTTTAGATGAAAATTATTTTATTCAATAAACAGAAAAACAAAATTTTTCCGCCAAAAAATTTCCGACATATTTTCCCGCCAAAAATTTTTCAAAAAAATTTTTCCGCCAAAATTTTTTTTGTCAAAAAACTTTTGATAAAAAATTTCGAAAAAAAAAAATTTCCCGCCAAAAAACAATTACAAGGTTTTTAAAAGGTTTTATAAGGTTTCTACCTTATAAAAGCCTTATAAACACCTTGTAAAGGCTTTTACAAGGTTTTTTAAACAACTTGTAAACACTTTTACAAGATTTTTAAAAGGTTTTAAAAGGTTTTTAAAAGGTTTTTAAAGGTTTTCAAATGGTTTTTAAAAGGATTTTTAAAAGGTTTTTAAACACCTTCTAAACCCTTTTACAATGTTTTTAAAAACCTTGTAAAAGTTTTTATAAAATTTTTATTTTTAAAAGCGTTTACAAGGTGTTTAAAAACCTTTTAAAGCATTTACAAGCTTTTTAAAAGCATTTACAAGGTTTTTAAAAGCGTTTACAATGTGTTTAAAAACCTTTTAAAAACCTTGTAAACGCTTTTAAAAGTTTTTTAAAAGCATTTACAAGGTTTTTAAAAGGTATAAATTTCAATATTTTTGGCGGGAAAATTTTTCGATTTTGGCAGGAAATTTTTTTTTTTTTGGCGGGAAAAAATAATTTTTTCGGGAAAAATTTTCGATTTTGGCGGAAAATTTTTTTGGCGGGAAAATATTTTCGATTTTGATGACTGTACATTCTTGCTGTCACTCAAAAAGGGTAATTTGGTCATTTTGTATATAAAGAGGGGTAGTTTTAAAAATGGTCAACATGAAGGATGGAAAAAGGGGCATTTTTGAGAATGCCCCTTGAAGTACTTTTAAACAAACAAAAAAAATCATTTTAAAAAACACAATTACTGATATTTATATAACATCTAAAAGCTTATTATAATAATTTTCTTTCAAAAAGCTTATTATATATTAGAAGTATGTAGAAGCCTAGTAGAAAATAAATAAATCAAAGCCAATTAGTGTAGTGCTCTGTGCTCGTAGATGTGATTATGTGAACATGGTGAAATGATTAAAAAACAAAAACAAACAAAAATCTATACAAAAGAAATCAATAATAAACTCCAAAGCGACCAGACAAAAATTTTATACTACTAGTAAATTATCTTATAGACTTATACTAGTAGTAAAACAATATTATTAAATTAGATATTTTTTTTTGTCGAGATCCATCCTTAAGAATTCTATAAATCTGATGCTATTATTATTAGGAGATGCGTCTGAGGTGGAAAACTATGAAACAGTCTGCGTCTCTCCACACATAGGCTCCAAATACAAACCATAGAAGAAGAATTTTTTAAAAACAACCAAACAAAACAAAACAAAACAGTCTACATCCGTCTTCAATATTCATCCCAGCTTTCTTCATTATATTCCCCTGAAATCAAAAATCTCGTTTTCTAAAAATTTCATATCTGCATTTTTCCAGTTTAGGATCGGCATTTTTTCTCTCGACCCTTTTCCTTTTGCATCTTTCTCTAGAGATCACAATTGTTTTTTTGTAGATTTTTAGAGATTTAAGAGATGAGTTTTAGGGAAGAGACGGAAGAGGGTAGAAATGATCTTCGGAGACCTTTCTTACACACGGGAAGTTGGTATCGGATGGGTTCGAGACAATCTAGTATGTTGGAATCGTCTCAAGTCATTCGAGACAGCTCTATCTCTGTCTTAGCTTGTGTTTTGATTGTTGCTCTTGGTCCTATCCAATTCGGTTTCACTGTAAGAACATTTCACCGATTGTTTCTTAAATTTCTTAATTTGACTAAGAAAATGATAAAGTTCTGATTTTTGATCTATGTTTTGTGTGTTTCAGTGTGGTTATTCCTCTCCAACTCAAGCTGCCATTACTAAGGATCTTGGTTTAACTGTATCTGAGGTATAAAGGTCCCATCTTTATTTACCAACAACTGCTCTGTTTTTCTAAAAGAAGAACTCTTTTTCAATAATTTTCTGACTTTTAGGTTTCATGTTTAATGTTTTTAGTACTCTGTGTTTGGGTCTCTATCCAATGTGGGTGCTATGGTTGGAGCTATTGCAAGTGGTCAGATTGCTGAATACATCGGACGTAAAGGGGTATCCTAGTTTTCTTTCTTGATTCTTTAACTCTTTTAATTTTGTCATAGTAACATCTTCTTTCTTGCTGAATCTTAGTTACTGTTGTTTTTTCCTTTTTGCAGTCTCTGATGATTGCTGCAATTCCCAATATTATTGGATGGCTGTGTATATCTTTCGCCAAAGTGAGTATTTGATGTTCTCAAGTATCTGATATTATTGGCCTATCTCTCTAACTACTTACTAAGTCAATGTTCTTAATTTTTCTCTAGGATACTTCTTTTCTTTACATGGGAAGATTGTTAGAAGGTTTCGGTGTTGGAATAATCTCTTATACGGTAATACTTGATTCAACTAGTTCTTTGGTTTCAGCAATGTTTATTTTGAGTAGAGATATATTTACACAACTTGGAATCGCGATGTTAGGTGCCTGTATATATAGCCGAGATTGCTCCACAGACCATGAGAGGAGCCTTAGGTTCAGTTAACCAGGTTTGTCATGTTTCATTAGCTTCACTATTCTTTCTGTGAGCTGATTCTTATAAACAACATAATAGTTACTAATTTTGTGTTCTGTAGCTTTCTGTAACAATTGGGATAATGCTGGCGTATTTACTCGGTCTCTTTGTTCCATGGAGAATTCTTGCAGTTTTGGGTAACTCTCTCATAACATTTTGACTTGGCTTGGGAGAAACTATACCAGACTTTTTACAAAATTATCAATACAGTCTAATCACTTTCTTGTTTGTCTTCCTTATGTGTAGGAGTATTGCCGTGTACATTGTTGATACCTGGTCTTTTCTTCATCCCTGAATCTCCTCGGTGGTTGGTATGCCTTTAGAACCAAATAGCTTATACTGTTGAGTTTGTTGCATTATTAGTTATCCTAAGTGTCTCGCTTTCGTAATTGTAGGCAAAGATGGGTTTGACAGATGATTTCGAAACTTCATTGCAAGTTCTTCGTGGATTTGAGACCGACATTACTGTTGAGGTTAATGAAATCAAGGTACTGACTACTCAAAAATGCTTTGATTTGATGATACTAGTTTGTGAGACCAAGATTATTTTAAAATGTTTTGTCTTTGTAAAATTTTATGCACTCTGCAGCGCTCTGTGGCATCATCTAGCAAACGTTCTGCAATTCGGTTTGTAGACCTCAAGCGCAGGAGATACTATTTCCCACTAATGGTACAATTAGTCTCTAACCTCTGGAACTAAGTTTTGTCCACACAGGAGAGAATCTCACAGGTTTTGTATAATCTGTGTTACAGGTTGGTATAGGGCTCCTTGTACTTCAACAACTTGGAGGAATTAATGGTGTCTTATTCTATTCAAGCACAATTTTTGAATCTGCAGGTAGAGCCAGTCATATGTTTATTTTGATTCTTGGAATGCTCCTATGTCCTAAGACAGAATAAACAAATTTCTTATCATGCTTTCCAATTATTATTCACTTAGGGGTGACATCAAGTAATGCGGCAACATTTGGAGTTGGCGCTGTTCAGGTATTTAATTTCAATGATTCAATATCTAAGAGACATTAGATCCGATTTTAAAAGTTGTTTCATTCTAAACCAGGTAGTGGCGACTGCAGTAGCGACATGGTTGGTGGATAAATCAGGTCGTCGACTTCTGCTCATGGTGAGGAATATTTGAGATTCGTATGTACATCTTACAAACTCTGAATATGCATAACGTAGTATCATCGTTTTCCTCTGAAATGCAGATCTCTTCTATCGGAATGACGATAAGCCTTGTTATTGTGGCAGTCGCATTTTTCCTTAAGGTAGCATTTTAACTTTTGACATCTATACTTGTACTACTTTCTACAATGTCTGAGTTTCATTTTAATGAGTTTTCTTAATATCTTGTTAGGAATATGTGTCACCTGATTCCAATATGTACAACATTCTAAGCATGGTTTCAGTAGTTGGAGTTGTGGTAAGTAGTTCGTTTTATACATTCACACAACGAAAAATTAATACTTAATTGTTTACAAATTTAACGGTGTGTGTGCTAAATCTTACCGAGTTCTTTACAGGCTATGGTTATTGCTTGCTCTTTAGGAATGGGACCAATTCCATGGTTGATTATGTCTGAGGTACTGAATATTAAAAAAAAATGTTACTTAGTGCCAGAATCAGAACTAAAAGTCTAATAGCTTACTGATTAATTTTTCCCCAAACAGATTCTTCCAGTGAATATAAAGGGTTTAGCCGGGAGTATAGCAACTTTGGCAAATTGGTTCGTGTCATGGTTAGTCACAATGACTGCAAATATGCTCTTAGCTTGGAGCAGTGGAGGAACTTTCACTCTCTACGCTTTGGTTTGTGGATTCACAGTGGTGTTTGTGAGTCTTTGGGTTCCTGAGACTAAAGGCAAAACGCTGGAAGAGATTCAAGCTTTGTTCAGATGATCAAAACAAGAACAATACACAATTATTCACTTTTTGCCTTCTCCATTACAGATCATTCTTTTGTCCTCCTCTGTGTTTGTATTTTCTTGCTTTGTTCAATGTCCTCCTTTTGGACATTGATTATAATTTGTTTATCTTGTACAAGCATATCATTTTACTATGAAATTGATTATTTTGGTGCAATATATTTGTATTCAAGTTAATAGAGAAAAGACAAATCAGAAAAGCATTGTTTGATGTTATAGATCCAAATGGGAAACCTACCATACCATGTGATAAGCTTATTATGCTGTTTGGCGAACGTGAAGGGACTTATTTCCAATGCAAACGGCGGTCGATTTGAAAAAACAAGAAAATAATATCATAAACTTTTAAAATCATTCCCTTTGTTTAAACAAAATTCTTGGCATGTTCGACGACGGTCCAATTTGACCACTCATTTAAAAAAAAATTGGAACCCAAGTAAACAATACTAAAGGTAGCACTTTCTTCCAAAAAAAAGTAAATAAACTAGGAAAATAATTTACAAAGTAACGAAATTATGCGTTACAAGAACGTTCCGACAGTAGTTTAAAAAAATGGTTTTGTAGTGACGCTGTAACGGGTCACATCTTCACACAATCACACCATTTAACACGAGTGTGAATATCTGTTAGCACAACGATAGTGACCATTCATTAAAAACGACAAGGCACAAAGGTGGACAAACACACTTTTATCTCCTTTGCTTATCAGTTTATTTTGTTTGATAACCATAATTTATTTTGCATCATACATCTAAGATCTGAAAACATGAGCTCAAGAAAATGTAACTCAAACATCACAAAATCTCCCAACACACATAAACAAAATAACAAGTACACTGACATTATCAGAGATCAAATCTAAGGATCTCTTCTTTAAACAAGAAACACAACCATGGAGTGAGTTTACAATACCGGTTCCTCAAATTAAGCCTAATAACTTAACGTTACCGGATACTTGTCAATACAATGTTCCCAAGGACTGTTGTTAGAAGGTTTCACATGCCTCAATGCTTCCCAAATGGCGCTGTTACATTTAAATCCACTCCCAAACGCAATTTGCCATACACGGTTACCTCTTCGCATCCTTCCCTTGGCTTCAATGTAAGCCAGTTCATACCAAATGGAGCTAGAAGATGTGTTCCCAAATCGATGAAGCGTCATCCTCGAAGCCTCAACATGAACAGGTGAAAGCTGCAGATTCTTCTCTAACTCATCGATCACAGCTCTCCCACCAGCATGGATACAGAAATGCTCGAACGCAAGTTTGAAATCCGGGATATACGGTTTGACTTTACTGTTGAAAAGCTTCTTCACAACTAGAGTCATGAAGAAGAGGATCTGCTCGCTTATCGGTAGAACAAGAGGACCTAGTGTTGTGATATTGGTTTTGAGAGTTTCCCCTGCAATCGCCATTAGGTCCTTCGACAAAGAAACCCCCGTTCTTCCTGTGTCGTCCTGTTCTTGATAAACGCAACGGAAAGCTTTATCGTCTGCCCCACGGTGAGTCCTGACAACATGGACAAGCTTGTACTTAGACCGTCTCTTGTCCCTCGACTTGTTAGATAACAAAACCGCAGAGCCACCAACTCGGAACAAGCAATTCGGTATCAACATTGATTTCTTGTTACCAAAATACCAGTTCTGAGTAATGTTCTCAGTAGAAACAACAACCGCATAAGTGTTCCTATGTACCAACAACATGTCTTTAGCAAGATCCACCGCAATAACTCCAGCACTGCAACCCATACCGCCTAGGTTGTAGCTTCTAATGTTACCTCTAAGCTTATACTTGTTCACAATCATCGCAGATAACGAAGGTGTGGGGTTAAAAAGACTACAATTCACAACAAGGATTCCAATATCCTTAGGATTCACATTAGCGTTAGCGAAAAGGTTATCTAAAGCACCAAACATGACCTGTTCAGCTTCTTCTCTAGCAGCAGCCATTGAAATCCTCGGTGGAACATGATGCATAGCTTCAGGGACATAAGTGTCTTCCCCTAAACCAGAACGCTCAAGGATCTTGCGTTGGAACTCGAGAGCAGAGTCATCGAAATCTCCGGTGAGTTTTGAATGCTCCATGAACCGAGAGTAAGGAGCTTTGAGGTGATCAGGTGGGAGATAACAGGAGAAGTCAACCAAGTAAACGGGTCTAGGTCGGGTCATGACATAGACGGTCAACCCGAAGACAAGAACCGCGGAACAGATGATGATACTGACCAGATTGTATTGGAGATGGATCCAGAGTTGTTTGAGATCGTTTGGGTTCGTCTGAGAGGCTTCGACGGAGATAACAACGGCGAGAGGGAATAAACAGAGAGTCAAGAGATTAGAGATTAGGTAATGGTAACCCAATTTCACATACTTGAGATTCACGCTCTGGAGAAAATCTGGTAGCCTCCGTGTTTGTCGGATCTGTACACCAACCGAACCATCACCACCACCACCATTACCGCCGTTTCGTGATTCTCCGGCACCGGCCATTGAGAAGCACTATTAAAAAAAAAAAAAAGTCTGGATTTTTAAGGAAAAAGGTGGTTTTTTTATAAAGTCAGGCGTCGATTTTTATACATGCGCAGGTGAAAAGGACCGTAAAGGAGACAAATTTGACGAAGACCCACCAAAACCCAAGAGTTTTAAAACGAGCTGGAATTGAGAAAACCCAGATAGAGAAATGTCAGAAACTAGGGTTTTGGTGGGTTTAAAAACGAGGCAAAACGGAGAGGGAAACACACCAAAAAAAAAAGACCCAGAAATTGAGATGTTTTATTTGGAGGGTTTCGAGAGAGACCAAAGGTGGTGGTGGTAATGGAGGAGACGGTAGGGGTCCACGCTTTTTTTGAAACGAATCTTGACGAAGCACTCATCAAAATATAGACAAGAGAGAACCGGGAAACGTGATGATGCATCATTGATTCATGAGCTGTTTTTTTTTTTAAGAAGATTCGATTTTTTTTAATTAGTAAAAAAGGATTTTTTAGCATTTTCAAATTAGCAAAATTCTGTAACTGTAAATTTTTTTTTTTTTTAAATTAATAAAAAAAAAGTTTAAACTAGTCCAAATTTGATAAGCTTTTTGGTTAAGAAATAAGAATCATTTCCACTAACTGCTAATGATCAAAAGTTATACGTTTTATGTCGTAACAACTATATACATCCCATTAATTCGTGTAGTAAGTGCTAGTCTTACCAACAAGTTATTCTAACATTCTACTTTTAGTAAATTGTGAAAGTTTTGAAAAACCACAATGTAAAAGAGTTTGAATAGAGAGGATCTATTGTGATTGAAGAAAGAAAACAGTCATGTTGACTTTGTTGTAAGGATATACAGTTCAACTTAAGTAAAATAAAAAACGTGGCAAATCTTATGAAAGTGCTATCCAAATCTCTTTCGAAGTTGAGATTTCTATCATCCTTGAAAGTTGAAATTGATGGCTGATCAATCAACAACATTCACACACCACATAAGCCCATTGGGTTTATTTTCATAAAGCCCATTTACGCTTAATATGGGCTTTGATGGCTGATCTGTTAGGGGGGAGAGACAGAGATACAATTGCAAATCTCCGTCACCTCCGGTTGTTTCGCCGCATTGGCATTTTTTTTCTTTCCGAAATCGGACAAAGCTCTGACCAGTGACCACTGCTCCGTTATTACCAAAAATAGAAGCTTAAAAGTTCCCATTTTTTTCTTCTCATCTTCAACTTTCAACTTCACTAATAAGTATTGAGGATAAGTATAGTGTAAGCTTTTTAAAAAAAAAAGAGTTGTAATTTTCAGTTGTGTAATTGGTGATTACCTTCTTTTCCAAGCTTAATTTTTTCGATTCGAGTTAGGTATTGCAAATCTCTACTTTTTGTCCTCACATTAATCTCCGGTGAGTGAAATCTGAGATTTGCTACTCTTTTCTCGACCAAATCTGTAAATTTTCTTCTTTTGTCAGCTTTCTCAATCTGGCTACTGCAAATTTCCTACTAATTCGTACTCAAGAACCTTTGAAACTCGCCTAGATCTCCAGAGTTTGCTTAGCTTTATCAAATCCTTGGTTCTCGAGCTTATCTTCAAGTTTGGATAAAGTGGTTCTTTAGAGATCTCTGTTTGTTCAGATGCGTTAAAAAGTGTTTTCTTTTGAGATTTTTTTAAAATGATGGAGAGAAAACGAGAAATGGGGATTGCTCATTTCGCGCGTAGGATCAAACAGCCAAGAGGGATTTGGGTAAAGATGGCGTTTGTAGTTCTTTTAGGTCTCTGCTTCGTCTTCTTCTGGTCCTTCTTATCTTCCTCTGCTTCAACCTTCAATGTTCAGAGAGAGAGCTTCGACGACATAGCTGAACCGGTGTCAGCTCGCACTAAGTCAGCTCACCAGGTATCTGAACCTAGCAAATTACACGAGAGAGGTAAAGTTGAACCTGGTTTGAAATCAAAAGAAGGGAAAAAAGTTGGTGGGTCTGTTCATAAACATGAAACCAAGAAAAAGAAAGAGCATGCTGTGTCTCATCTACATAAGAAGAAGGATTTGCCGAAGCCTGTGGGAGTAGAAGAAGTTGTTGTTAAGGAGGATCAAGAACATGGAGAGGCGGAATCTGATGATTCTGAGTCTACTAAGGAAGATGGAGAAGAAGTAACTGAGTCTGATGGCAGTGAAGGAGAATCTGATGGAAATGCGGATGATTCAAGTGCTTCAGTTGATGAAGAAGTGGAAGAGAAGAATGAGGAAGTAACCGTTAACGAGATAAGTAAAAAGAGGAAGAGGAAAGGTCCGGTTTTTGATCCTAAAGCTGAGTATATCTGGAGATTGTGTAACACTAGGAGCAAGCACAATTACATGCCATGTATTGATAACGATGGTTTAATAGGGAGGCTTCAGAGTTATAGACATAGAGAGAGGAGTTGTCCCAAGAAACCAGTTATGTGTCTTGTTCCTCTACCACATGATGGCTATGATCCTCCTGTTTCATGGCCTGAGAGCAAATCTAAGGTATATAATTTTTGAGCTTTCTTTTTGAATTATTTGGTTCAAGTTAGTTTTGATCTAATGCGATTTTTGTTAATATCAGATAGTGTATAAGAACGTGGCGCATCCAAAGTTGGCTGCGTATATTAAGAAGCATAATTGGGTGAATGACTCGGGTGAATACCTAACTTTTCCACAGAACCAGACTGCGTTCAACGGAAATGTTCTACAGTACCTTGAATTCATTCAAGAGGTGAGTATCATTTGTTACTCTTTGAACTTGTTTTTTATTTGGAGGTAAGTTCTGTGTTAGAGATAAAAACATGATTGGTGTTTGATAGATGGTACCAGATATTGAATGGGGAAAGAATGTTCGTATAGTGTTGGACATTGGCTGCTCAGAGTCAAGTTTTGTAGCTGCATTGCTGGATAAGGATGTTTTGACAGTATCTCTAGGCTTAAAGGACGATCTAGTCGACTTAGCACAGGTCGCTCTTGAGCGCGGGTTTCCTACTTTTGTCAGCTCTTTAGCAAGTAGAAGGCTTCCTTTTCCTAGTGGAGTCTTTGATACTATTCATTGTGCTGCTTGTGGTATCCACTGGCATTCCCATGGTAAGTATTAATGTCTCTGACAATGTCATTATTGTCTGTATGCTTCTCGAGTCCTTATTACTAATATATTCCCACAATCTCAGGTGGTAAACTTCTTCTGGAGATGAACAGGATTTTAAGGCCTAATGGATACTTCATATTGTCAAGTAATAATGACAAGATTGAGGATGATGAAGGTTATATATTCATGTCTTTTACTTTTGCTTTTAGCATTTATCGACTTGCCTATTATTTTTTGTGTGACAAAGTTGTCTCTGGTGTGTGGGTTTTGCAGCGATGACCGCATTGACAGCTTCTATTTGTTGGAATATTCTTGCACACAAAACCGAAGAAGCAAGTGAAATGGGAGTGAGAATATATCAGAAACCAGAATCAAATGATATTTATGAACTGAGAAGGAAGAAAAATCCACCTCTTTGCAAGGACAATGAAAACCCAGATGCAGCCTGGTAAGTAAAGCAGTGGTGATATACTAAACGTCATAAGTTTTCTTTCTTCTTATGTCCATTATGATGAACATTTTTCGTATGCTCTCCATCTTTGGATAGGTATGTGCCGATGAAAACTTGTATACATGATATACCGTCAGCTATAGAACAGCATGGAGCAGAGTGGCCTGAAGAATGGCCAAAGAGATTTGAAACATACCCTGAGTGGTTAACTAGCAAAGAGAAAGCAATTGAAGATGCAAATCGTTGGAATGCTATGGTAAACAAATCTTACCTCACTGGATTAGGCATCGACTGGTTACATATCCGGAACGTGATGGACATGACAGCAATTTATGGCGGGTATGTTAAAAGAAGAACTCTGTACTGCTGTTCATAGAACATATTTCGTATTTGGTGATAATTCTTACTGGTTTGGATGTTGCAAAATTTCAATAGATTTGCGGCGTCACTGGTTAAGCAAAATGTGTGGGTAATGAATGTAGTGCCTGTGCATTCACCAGACACACTTCCTTTCATATACGAAAGAGGCCTCCTCGGTATATACCATGATTGGTGTGAACCATTTGGAACATATCCAAGATCTTATGACCTTCTTCATGCTGATCATCTCTTTTCGCGGCTCAAAAACCGGTAAAGTGGTAGTGATCATTGATTCCAAAATAGCTGGTCAAGTGAGAAACCTGGCCATAAAATCTCCATTTTTTGTTTTGCAGGTGTAAGCAACCGGCTTCAATCGTGGTGGAGATGGATAGGTTGACAAGGCCTGGAGGTTGGGTGGTTGTGCGTGACAAAGTGGAGATATTAGAGCCATTGGAAGAGATATTAAGAAGCTTGCATTGGGAGATTCGAATGACTTATGCTCAAGACAAAGAAGGAATGTTATGTGCCCAGAAGACATTGTGGCGTCCATGATTCTTTTACTTTTGTTACTGTATGTGCATCATCTATCAGAGATTACAGTTTAAATTATTTGTATACATCTTCATTGTTTACACAACCCGTCCCTGTAACTACCTTGACCTGCATAGTATGTTGTGGATGATAGAAAATTGTGGATCTCTAGATCAGAGAGTTGGCACACTGCTTGTGAAAGAAGTGTCCAGAACAAAAACAACAATAACCATCACTATAGTAGTCGTCACAAAGATAGCAGGCGTCACATTTTATAGTGTATGTGTTTTAGGTTATACTTTCAGTATTGTGTATAATTCTCTTATGTTTTGGTTTCACGTTATGATGAAAGCTTTATTTTCATATCTATACAGACAAATATGATAATATGATATAAAATTACTATATTCAGTTATGATACTCATGGAATTATGCTTGTCCTAATATTATTGATGATAATGTAGACATAATAACTCAGTAATCCAATTTAAAAGTGGGTTTCTAGAATACGTGAGAAACATGTTGAAGGTCAATAATTTATTTTCTTTGACTCTAAATGACAAAAAGTGTAGGATCAATGGTGTTCTCCGAGCGATTAACAAAACGTTGGCGTAGGCCACCATTAATTGAAGTGCCTACAAGGCTAAGTTGTGATAAAGGTTTCGTGTTTATAAAAAGTAAATGAACTTATTGCATTTTAAATGTCTTTCTAGTTCCCAAAACACATTTTTGGTTCCAAAACAACATTTTCCCAAAAAAAAAGATAGAAAGACATCGAATACAAACTTTGACCAAGAATATAGATTCAAAAAGAATAAAAGTTAAATGTCGTTTGAGATCTCTCTTGTTTTCCATTATATATAGTAGTATATTAGATGAAGTGGTAACTAGTCAGTAGAAAAGTCTCATTACCAACCTTCTCCACAATATCAATTTATTCTTTCTTCAGTTGTTCACTCTGTTTTTGTCTCTGTCGGTGTTTCTCTCCCGGTCTCCCCTGTCAAAGAATCTTGAATTTTTTTTCAAGATATGGACAAGATCAATACTGATGACTTGCTGGTGAAGATATTATCATTTCTTCCAACAAAAGTTGCTGTGACCACTAGCATTTTGTCTAAACGATGGAAGTTTCTTTGGATGCGAGTGCCAAAACTTGAGTATGATGACAGTGACACTAAACGGTCCAATCGCCGGAGGTTACGACGTTTTATCAAGAGGACATTGCCACTACATAGAGCTCCAGTATTGGAAAGCTTGCGTCTCAAGTTTCGTACTTTACCATTTCAACCTGAAGATATCGAACAGTGGGTTAAAGTTGCAGTTTCTCTCTGTGTGCGGGAGCTTACCATTGATTATTCTCATATCAAAGCTGTTAGACTGCCAGATTGCTTGTACACCTGCAAATCGCTCGAGACCCTGAAACTTCATCATGAAGTTTATCTTACACCTCTGAAAAAATTGCAACTAGGAGAAGTGAGATACAACTTAGATGAAGATGTTCAACTACTCGATGTTTCTCAGACGGTTTGTTTTCCTTCCTTGAAATCTTTGCACCTCAAAGAACTAATCTTCTTCGATACAAAATCTCTTCTATTGCTTCTTGCCAATTGCCCTGATTTAGAAGAATTGGTCTTGGAATTAGATGAAATTGATAATATGGGACTGGGAGAAGTCCCCATGATTTTACCATCTTTGAAGATTTTATCTATATCTATAGATCTTTGTCAAAACAAAAAAAAATCTATAGATATGGTGATCTACAGATATGGTGATGATTTTTCTCCCGACGTGGTTGAAATTGTTGCTCCTTCTTTGAAGTGCATCAAACTTGTTGATCACTTCAACAATAAATTCTTGATTGAGAATATGCCAAAGCTTGAAGAGGCATACGTTTATGCTACTATCTTTGAATGCGAGAAATTTCTTGGATCTTTCACATCGGTTAAGCGTCTAAACTTGTGCTTAATGCTCAAACCATCTGAGGTAATATCTTTCTCATGTATGAAATTTTGATCTCATGTAGTCGTTATCGACATTATCTTACTTAAAATTGTTCTATGAGCGCAGGCTAGGAATGTTGATGCAATTTGCTTCAATCAACTTGAAAGTCTTAAGATATGTGTTTGTAAACCATATTGGTCTGTTTTACTTGTCCGGTATCTCAAGGGATCTCCTAAACTAAAAGCTCTTGAGCTCTACTCCCACAAAGTAAGTTTCATTAATCTATAACATGTTACTCAATCGTGTCTTCATGTACACTTCCTTGTGATTTAACTCTTTTCACTTCTCGTTCTCAGCAATTCCCATTATGTTTTAACGCTCCACTGGTTTGCTGGGATCAAGTGACACCCGTCCCTGAATGTTTGCTAACGAGTCTCGAGACTTTCAAGTGGACAGACTTACCAGGAAGACAAGAAGCTCGAGATATGATTGCGTATATCACCAAAAATTCTCGTCGGTTAAAGTCTGAACCGTTCCCCGGGACATGGTCTCTCGGTTCTGTGACCCATAATGTCCGTATTAGACTATAATGTTTTTATTTATATCATAATCTATTGGAAAAATGCACGTTGTTTCCGTGTGTTAATGAAACAACAAACAGTTTTGGTCCTGAGAGACGAAATGGTAAAACTTTTTAAACGATAAGATCGTTAGTTGTTTGTTAGGTCAGAAGAACACATCATCTTCGTCTCCCACCTCACTTTCTTCTCCGATCACTGTTTCTGATATTTATGTATTTCCCTTTCATCACCATAAGACTTTTTCTCCCAATTTAACCGACATTTATAACACTTGTAATTTAACAGATAACAAAGATATTTTTTTTCCTTAAAAACAGAGAACATTCATTAAACTATTATATATCAGCTAAAACTGGGTCCATATCTCAATCCTCGGACACGCGCTGCGTTCCCATTAGATCGAAAAGCAAAAGCTGTGATCTTCTTTGGTGGTGGGTTCGCGAAGTTTAATCTTGGCCATAATAAAAATTTATCCTTTAAATCTTTTTCATTTTGTTTTAGACGTTGACAAGAGGATTGATATTGTACACTACGAGTCTAGGACGAGTCAATTTCTACCAGATTTTGATTTCTTCTTTCGGTGAGGATTAATAGATTTTTCAATTCGTCTTCGGATCTTCGTAGTTTTCAGAAGCTTCGAGTTTGTTGTAAAGGTAGTTCCTTTTGTTGTTCAGGAAGCACAATTTCAATTTTTGAGAGCTTCTTGAAACTTGATTTCTTATCTGGGTCAACTTGTAAGTTTAAGAATCTATAGCAGAGATTATGTTAGCGTTTCTGCATGTGCAAAAGTTTGAATCTTTAGATTATATCTTTTGTGATTCTTATACTTTATTAGTAGTCTATATAGTTTGTGTTATTGCTTCTGTTGTTGTGTTCAATGGGAATCTTCTCTTTTGTGTGACAGAATGATTCTCTTTTCCCGTTTTTAGTATTCCTCGTTTCATGTCCTTACTATAGTTAGGCTTTTTTTCTGTTCCTTAAAACCAGGTCTCTTTTTTTTTGGGATTTTTCATTGGAGTTGAGCATACACACATCTGTTTTCCGGTTTGATTTTGGAGTGAGAGAATTAACGTTGGGTTGTAAACGCTTGTTGATTCTCTTCCTCTGGTCATGGAGGAGCCTTGTGAGACACTTGACAATGGTGAAGTCTATCAAATATCTAGATATCATAACTTTAACCAGCATAGCTCCAGAAGCTTATCACCCTGGTTGGATTTGAGAGTGTTCTATGTCCGGATAAGCAATTTCATGGTGGAAGATTCAACCCCTGAAGTCCTCACCATCAATCACATTCCTTTGGATCCAGATACAGTTCTGGAGATTAACGGTGTTAAATTGGGAATGTACTCAGAAGGTGGTTCTTCACAGCTCAGGAGAGATCGAGTAGACAAGAAATCTGAAGAAGCTACTTATGTCAGCACAGATAATATCAGGTTAACTGGTAGTGTGAAGTTTGAGGTTTTTGACAAAAATGAGCTAATCTTGTCTGGAACTCTTGAGATGTCAGATAGCAATGGGTTCACTGGGGAATCAAAGAATCGATGGAAGATGAATTGCGAGGCTGAGATCACTGCAGGGTCTGGTTTCCTTAAGGAGAAGAGCATAAATGGTCAAGACTTATCGTCTCCGTTGCCAACTATTGAGGTCTATGTTACTGGTTGCTTCTCAGGAACACCCATCATCTTAACCAAGACTCTGCAACTTGGTTTGAGAAAGAAGCAGAGTAGAAGATTGGCATTAGATTCAATTCCTGAGTATGAAACTGCAGAGCCTCATAAAGACACCTCTTCTGCACTTGATCTTCAGGTAACTTTCAAGTTTTCATTTGCCATGACTAAAAGTTCTTCTTTCATTGTTTTAAGATATAGCATATGCCTGGTACAATCTTCTTTCTTCTCAATGCCTGGTATAGATATAGGTTTCATAACATGTTGGATCCTCTTCTTTCCCCATTGATTACATGTTTGTTGGTAGTTTCATGAAGATAGAAGTCCTGTATAAACTGAAGTGGTCTTCCCCTGATGGATTTAGCATGTGGCTGAGACACAGTTTACGACTGAAGAGATAAATTGAAATCTCTCATTTGCCTCCTTTATCTTTAAGTTCTTATCCTTTTGTCTGCTGCTTCTATGACCCACATATGTTTGTCACTTACACAATCTCCCAATATTTGCCTTGTTGTAATGATGTGATTTAAAGTCTGTTGCATTGGGGATGGACCATTTATAAAAAATTATCACTCTTTGTATAGTAAGTATCATTCCTTTTGTCTGTAGGAAACAGAGTATGCGAATTACAAAGAGGATTACGAAGGGGACATGTATTGGAGAAGTGAGTGCATAGATGGAGAGATGACATGGTTTAATGCAGGTGTAAGGGTTGGTGTTGGGATTGGACTAGGTGTCTGTGTTGGTCTTGGGATTGGTGTAGGTCTTCTCGTTCGTACTTACCAATCAACTACCAGAAACTTCAGGAGGAGGCTTCTCTAGCTAGTTTAGTAATGTATACATTTGCACCTTTTTTTTACCTTGAAATTTTGAAAGAATCCTCTATATAAAAACCGTTTGTATTTGGGGCTTGATGTGAATCAAACACTTTGGGTGTGGATATTTTGGTATTTGTTTTGCTGTAAATAAACGAGTGAGCGTATAGCTTTTTTGTTATTCAAAATTTGGCTGATGAAAACTTGCAAACTAGCCCTGCAACTAGAGGTTCTACAAATTCTAATTTACTGAATTTTTTGGCTTCAGAGCCTTTGAACATATTTGACTTAAACTATTGATTTGCCAATAAGAGTTACGTTTCTAGCTTAAGCGGACAACTATCATGATCCTGCACAAGTAGTTTCAATCATGTACATGTAAGAACCAGAGTAAGAATTCTTATAACTCTTTACCATGAAATACATGTTGTACTTATATAGAGTGCCAGACTCACTACTCATCACAAGAATACAAAATAAAAAGCAAAATTAAATATCTTCCACTTTCACAAACTTTGCTGCTCTGCCTTTGCAACAAAAAAGTCCGAACTAACTCTTGCCAATACATATCCTACTTATGCAATCCTTCCCTTAACATTCCTCTGTTGTTCATAAGCTCTCCATGGTTTTTTCAATACAGGAATCATTATTTTCCAAAATATAGGCCAACAACAAATCTACACAGTTTTCTTGTTCTCAATTGTTAAAGAGAGAATTCAGAAAAGCAAAAGAATACAGTTTATATATAACAAAAAAGGATCCGTAGCCAACCTTAAAAACATTCCTACTCGTTCTTGCAGATTGATTTCACATTTGAGTTCACATTTGAGCCGATGGATTCCCTTTGCTACTTTCTCGTTTGTAAGCCAATGTATTATATAACGGACAAGGGCTTGCTCACTTTAGATGGTCTCTAAGTACAAGGAATTAGGACAAGTAACAATCAGACAAAAGTCATCATATCATAGTGATAGGCTAACCAATTTGAAGGATATTAAAAACCTTATCATTAGAGGATACAGGGACCAACCTCTTTACAACTCTTCAGGTTTATCAAGATGCATAAGAAACAGCAAGTATCAGAGAGTAACAAGACACACAGTCCGGAGGGAAGGAGGAGAGCCGGGACAAGAACAAAACTTAACCAATCCCGTACCATCTCCCATCCCTCCACGAAACCAAAAACTGTTATCTTGTTTATGAAGGGTTTTCGACCTGCCAAGCAAGCGCACCTGTCATGGAAAAGGTCAAACCTCCTTACTCTCTCTTGTACATCTGTTTCTGGTCAGTTTGAAAGACCAAACATAAACCTCTGCAAGCTGTGTTAAGTCTAATTCTTTCTTAGGGTTGATTAGGTTCAACGAGAGTTGATGATATGATAATATCATCGAGAGATGATACTTACATCAACGAGAGTTGATATGATCAGATCAACGAGAGTTGATTGAAGCATTATCAAGAGATGATATGATCAGACCAACGAGAGACGTTGATTGGAAGACCAACGAGAGTTGATCATAAGACCAAAGAGAGTTGATTGAAAGACCAACGAGAGTTGATTGAAAGACCAACGAGAGACATTGATTGGAAGATCACCGAGAGATGATAAAAAGACAATCGAGAGATGATCATAAGACCACCGAGAGCTGATCATAACCAACGAGAGTTGATTGGAAGATCATCGAGAGTTGATCATAAGACCAACGAGAGTTGATCATAAGACCAACGAGAGATGATCATAAGACCAACGAGAGATGATCATAAGACCAACGAGAGACGTTGATCATAAGACCAACGAGAGATGATCATAAGACCAACGAGAGTTGATCATCAGACCATCGAGAGATGATCATAAGACCAACGAGAGCTGATCATAACCAACGAGAGTTGATTGGAAGATCATCGAGAGATGATATGAGACCAACGAGAGTTGATCATAAGACCAACGAGAGTTGATCATAAGACCATCGAGAGATGATCATCAAACCATCGAGAGATGATCATAAGACCAACGAGAGATGATCATAACCAACGAGAGTTGATTGGAAGATCATCGAGAGATGATAAAGAGACCATCGAGAGTTGATCATATGTGTTTTTGTCCATGTGCCTCTATATGAATACGTAATACCTACAAGACAGAATACGAAAAAGAATGAGTCATCCAAATCTAACCAGAAGATTAAGAAACACTAGGCATAGACAAGAATGTACCTCGATGGACAGGCCTGAAAACACAACAATCCATCCCGAACAAGCGATAAGGATCAGCGTCACTCCTGGATCAATCAGAACAAGACAAGCCAAACCATAAAAAGAAGATCATCGGTTTAGATAAGGAGACATAAAAGGATAGTCATATAAAGAAAAGCAACAAAACTTACATGAAAAGAATACAAACATCTACAAGATCCTTCCTTCTTTCATCAGAAAGATATACACAGACTTCTGCTTGTAGATCAACGAGCGTTGATTAGATATACCAACGAGGGTCAATGAGCGATGATGATTTATATCAACAAGGGTTGTTGATTAGATCAACGAGGTAACGAGGGTTGATGGTTAGAAATAGAATCAACGAGGGTCGTTGGTCGATGATAAGTATCGATGAGGGTTGATGATTGAATCAACGGGAACTGATCACGACATGTTATCCCATGCAAATCTCTACAAGAATACCAAAATAAAACAGAGTACCAAAACAAAACAGAGTTAGAACTTAAGGCTTCATACGGACGAAACACAAACCAGAAATTGAATAGTACTTGATAATATGTACGCAAAATATAAGATATATATACATGCGTAGATAACAACGTACCTCGATGGATCAATCAACCGCAAATTGACGCAAAAAATCAACAACTAGGGTTAACCACTAGCGATCAACGAGAATTGAACAGATGTTAATAAATCGAACAAAACCCTAAAGATATGATAAAGAGATTAGAAACATAATTAAAATAAGCAATAAGAATCATCGACATGTAAAAAAAACAAAAAAAGGATAGTCATATAAAGGAAAGCAACAAAACTTACATGAAAATAACGCAGACATCTACAAGATCCTTTCTTCTTTCATTAGAAAGATATACATAGACTTCGGCTTGTTGATCAACGAGCGTTGGTTAGATATATCATCGAGGGTTGATGATTGGATCAACGAGGGTTGATGGTTAGAATCAACGAGGAGGGGTTGTTGATACTGATTGGATCAACGAGGGTCGTTGATAAGTATCGATGAGGGTTGTTGATTGGATCAACGGGAACTGATCAAGACATGTTTGTCCCATGCAAATCTCTACAAGAATACCAAAACAAAACAGAGTTAGAAAGTTAAGACTTCATACGGACGAAACACAAACCAGAAATCGGATACTACTAGCTACATGATAATATGTAAGCAAAATATCCTATATGCGTAGATAACAACTTACCTCGATGGATGATGGATCAATCAATCGCAAATCGACGCAAAAGATCAACAACCTAGGGTTAACCATTAGAGATCAACGAGAATTGATGAACAGATGTTAATAAATCGAACAAAACCCTAAAGAAATGATAAAAAGACTAGAAATCTAATCAGAGAAGGGAATAAGAATCATCGTCATGCAAACCAAAAAAAAAAAAAAGGATACATAAGCTATGAACATTCATCGATCACATTTTTTTCATATATATATATATATATATATATATATATAGAGGAGAGGGGGAGCAAAAACCAAAACCGAGCCGGATTAGGATTTCGAATAGATCGTACGGTTGTTAATTGTTTTAGTAAAACGCAATCGACGATGCAGATCATGAATCACAAATTATAAAAGACGGTTTTATAAATAAAGGCGACCTAATTGTATGTTCTAGATGGTTACACTAAAAAGGCGGTTAATTGTAGTATGTTCTAGATGGTTAATCTATATACACTAAAAAACATTTTGGGCTTTTTTTTTCAGTCATCTTCAAATTCTTCACAACTCAACAACGATTGGGCCGGGCCGGAGTAGACGCTGACTTAACAAAGCGAACAAGTGAACAACGGCGGATTCACTGATGAGAAACTCATACGCCGCCTCGGAAGCTTCTCGCCAGAACCGAGGGACCCTAACACCACCGGAGCGATCGTACATATCCCACATCTGCCTCACCACTTGCGTTCTCTCTTCAATTTCCTGTCATAAATTCAAATTAACAATTGCAATCAAAATTCATAATTGGTTCATACGTACCAGGACGTCGAGATCGTCGCCGACGGAGAACCCGTTAACGCCGTCAACAGAATGGAACAAACGGTTAACATAGAATCAAATGCCAAGAGTAGAACTGCGGCAAGAACCCAAAGCACGTTTGCGATCACGGCTGAGAGTGAGACAACCTCCTCCATTAACAGGTTTTCTAAACGGGTAAGAGTGTTTGCGGTTCTTCAAACACTCTTATATTTTCCTCAGCTGATCTCCGAAATGAAAAACTCTGTTTATGGGACCCTTGAATTGATGATAAAAAGGAACACAACAATAGTACAAGACCAAGAGGTTCTTCACAGCTCAGGAGAGATCAGAAGAAGTTACTTATGTCAGCACAGACAATATCAGTGTGAAGTTTGAGATTTTTTTGACAAAATTGAGCTAGTCTTGTCTGGAACTCTTGAGATGTCAGATAGTAATGGGTTTATTGGGGGAATCAAACAATCGATGGAAGATGAATTGCGAGGCTGAGATCACCACTGCAGGTCAAGACTTATCGTCTCCATTGCCAACAATTGAGGTCTATGTTACTGGTTGCTTCTCAGAACTTAACCAAGACTCTGCAACTTAGTTTGAGAAAGAAGCAGAGTAGAAGATTGTCGTTGGATTTAATTCCTGAGTATGAAACTGCGGAGTGCAGAGCCTCATTAAGACACCTCCTGTGCACTTGATCTTCAGGTAACTTTCAAGTTGTCATTTGCCATGATTAAAATTTGTTCTTATTGTTCTAAGATATAGCATATCCCTGATACAATGATCTTTCTTCTCAATGCCTTCCAGTTTTCTTGAACATTTTTTTTGTTTTTGTGTTCAACACATTAATTACCATCCCTAATGAAAAACGTATATTTCATAACATGTTGTTATGGTTTTTGGATCCTCTTCTTTCCCCCTTTGATTACATGTTTGTTGGTAGTTTTATGAAGATAGAACTCCTGTATAAATTTAAGGGCCAATCTTCTCCTCATGAATTTGGCATGTAGCCTAGACATAGTTTACGACTGAAGCGATATCTAGAAATCTCTCATTTGCTTCCTTTTGTTCTGCTACTTCTATGACCTACATCCACATATATTTGTCACTTACACAATATTTGCTTTGTTGTAATGTTGTGATTTAAAGTCTGTTGCATTCTTTGGAGATGGACCGTTTTAAAAATTATCACTCTTTGTATAGTAAGTATCATTCTTTTTTTTTTTTCTGTAGGCAACAGAGTATCCGAATTACAAGAGAGATACGAAGGAGACATGTATTGGAGAAGTGAGTGTAATGGTGAGTCAGTGAGATGTCATGGTTTAATATTAGCAGGTGTAAGGGTTGGTGTTGGTCTTGGGATTGGTGTGTGGTCTTCTAGTTCGTACTTATCAATCAACTACCAGAAACTTCAGTAGAAGGCTTCTCTAGCTAGTTTGGTAATGTATACATTAGCACATTTTTTTACCTCGAAATTTGAAAGAATCCTCTTTTTAAAAACCACTTCAAATTGGGTGTGATGTGAATCAAACACTTTGGGTGCGATGTGAATCAAACACTTTGGGTGTGGATATGTTGGTTTTTTTTGTTTGCTGTAAATAAAACGAGTGAGTTTTTTTTGTATATTGATTATTGAGTGACAGACTCATTCATCACCCACAAGAATACAAGATACAAAAAAGTTATATATCTCCCACTTTCACAAACTTTGCTGCTCTGCCCTTGGAACATAAAAGGACTGCTAACTAACTCTTGCCAAACACGTATCCTACTCTAGCAATCTTTCCCATCACACTTCTCCGTTTTTCAAGATGATCCTCGATATTGGGGTTTATGATCCTCTTTGTGGTATGCAAGATGCATATGAAACAGCAAGGATTAGAGAGTAACAAGACACACAGTCCGAAGGAAAGGAGAGTCGGGCCAGGAACAAAACTTATTGTATCTTTTTTTATGAAGGGTTTTTGACCTGCCAAGCAAGCGCACCTGTCATGGCAAAGGTCAGACATATCCCCTCCTTACTCTCTCTTTTACATCTATCTCTGGTCAGTTTGAAAGATAAAACAAAAACCTTTCAAACTGTTATGACTATTCCTTTCTCTGTCGACGAGGGTTGATTAGGATCAACGAGAGTTGATGATATGATTAGATCATCGTGAGATGATATGATCAGATCAACGATGGTTGATAGGAGGATCATCGAGAGATGATATATGAGATCAACGATGGTTGATAGGAACATTATCAAGAGATGATAACAAGATCAACAATGGTTGATAGGAGGATCATCGAGAGATGATATGATCAGATCAACTAGAGTTGATTGGAGGATCATTAGGAGCATTATCAAGAGATGATAACAAATCAACGATGGTTGATAGGAGCATTATCAAGAGATGATAATAAGATCAACGATGGTTGATAGTAGCATTATCAATAGTTGATAACAAGATCAACGATGGTTGATAGGAGCATTATCAATAGATGATAACAAGATCAACCAGAGTTGATTGGAGCATCATCGGGAGATGATATATGAGATCAACGAGGGTTGATTGGAGTATTATCAATAGATGATAACAAGACCAACAAGAGAGTTGATCATAAGACCAACGAGAGCTGATCATAAGACAATCAAGAGTTGATTGGAAGATCATCGAGAGATGATAAAAAGACCAAGGAGAGCTGATCTAAGTCCAACGAGAGTTGATCATAAGACCAACGAGAATTGATCTGATGTGTTTTTGTCTTTGCGCCTTGATATTAATACCTACAAGACAGAATACGAAACAGAATGAGTCAGAAGACTGTTATCCAAATTTTACATGATATCTAACCAGAAGATTGAGAAACACTAGGCATAGACAAGAATGTACCTCGATGGACAGGCCTGAAAACTCAACAATCCATCCCGAATAAGCGTTAAGGATCAGCGACACTCCCGGATAATCAGAACAAGATAAACCAAACCTTAAAAAAAAGATCATCGCTTAGATAAGGAGATATAAAAGGATAGTCATATAAAGAAAAGCAACAAAACTTATATGAAAAGAACACAGACATTTACAAGATCCTTCCTTCTCTCATTAGAAGATATACACAACACAGACTTCTTCTTGTTGATCAACGAGGGTTGATGATTAGATATGTCAACAAGGGATGATGATATGTATCGACGAGGCTCGATGAATGGATCGATGAGAATTGATGAGAACATGTTTATTCCCGTCCGCTTATGTAAAATCTATACAAGAATATAAAAAAACCGAATACATATAGTCAGAAGAAGACTTCATACGGACGAAACACAAACCGGTAATCGAATTCTACGAGACATGTAAGCAAAAAACCAGAAAGATTCATACACAGTAATAACAAGATATATATGCGTAGATAACAACAACGTACCTCGATGAATCGATCAATCGAAAAATCGATGCAAAAAGATCAACAACAAGGGCTAATCATATTAGAGTCATTAACGAGGATTGATCAGATGTTAAAAAATCGATGAATTTTGAACCATCATCGACCACTAAAGAGATTAGAAACATAATTAAAGGAAGCAATAAGAATCATCGGCATGCAAAACAAAGCTAAAAGGATACAGAAGCGATGAATGATGAACCATCATCGACCACTTTTTTCATATATATACAGAGAGGGGAGCAAAACCCAAAACCGAATCGGTTTAGGATTTCAGCTAGATCCTACGGTTGGTAATTGTTTAGGTGACACAATCGACGGTGCAGATGAATCACAAATAAGAAAAGACGGTTTCTAAATATTATGAAGTCGGTTAATATGTTCGCGCGTGATCTTCTTCTATCCAAAATTCACCAATTTCTTATAAATGATCTAGATGATTCTAGATGTTTAACCATCTTGGCCTAGTTTTTGTTTAGATATTTTTATTTCAACAATTTCTTTTAAATAATCTAGATGATTCTCGATATATATCTAGATTTAACCATTTTAACCTATTTTCATTTATTTTAAGTAAAATAAAATCGATAATAATCCAAAATTAAATAGACCAATCTTTATTTTTGGCTGCTATATTTTCTAAATAATGTCGAGTGAAAACGCTATTTATGCATTTTTCATTTAAATTTTTTTATACAATTAAATGATTTAACCATCGGTTATTAAGGTTACAATTTTCCGTATGTAATATAGATCCCTATATACACAAAATTATTTTTTGGGCTTTTTTCGGAAAAACGTCTTTTTCATACCTGGACAATTACACTATGTTGAATTCATACATCGGACTATCGACTGTGCTAAAACATACATGTAGTTTTAAAATATTTGAATTTCATACCTAAACTTTAAATTTCATATCTAAACTTTCGATTTTGTGCCTAAATATACAAAAATGTGTTTAATGTATAACTCTGTTAAATTTTCCGTTACATCCATCTGACGTGGAATCCAACGTGTACAGATACATTTAGTTGAGAAATTAAAATTGAACCAAAACAACTTACCCTAGCCTCGAACCCGTAACCTTTACCATACAAACCAGCGGTTTAATACCATTTGAGCTACTGAAGATTTTGTTCTGTGAACAAACAAATATATATATGATAACATAATAACTCCGAACAACCTGAGAAATCTCAAAAAAATCTTGGGTCCGAGAGTGTAAGGTTTGGTCGGATCGGGTTTCTCTTCCACACATTCGTCAAACGACTCGTAGTTATTACTCCTGCCGGAATTGCCACCAAAGCTCCGCCGTAACAGGTCACCGGCTTCTGATCAGTTTATGGGATTAGGGTTTGGTCTGTTAGGGATTGGAGGAGAAGAGGAGGAATTTTTGTTGGTAAGAGAAGCCATGACTGATACAAACTGCTAAAAATTCTTAATTTGTTAACAATCTGAGATCTTTGGGTTGTTAAAGGAAACAGTAAACCAAGGAATTGAAATAGAGGGAGAGAGAAGAAATTGAAATTTGTTAACAATCTGATTTTGTTTACGGTGAAGCTTTGGTGGCAACCCTTTTCCGGCGACTGTTTTTTCTTCACCAAATATTTTTTTTTGGAGATTTCTTTGTTTGTTTGGAACTGTCATTTATTATATATATATATAATACGTTAGTAAACTTAAGAAAAGGTTCAGTAGCTCAGTTGGTCTTAAACTTGTTGGTTTGAATGCTAAAGGTCTAGAGTTCAAGTCTAGACTTAGACATTTTGGTTTAATTTTAATTTCTCAACTAAATGTAAAACGACGTCGTTTTACTATCTTTACACGTGGATTCTACGTCAGACTTACTTAACAGAAAAATTAACAGAGTTACATATTAAACAGGTTTTTGTATATTTATGCACAAAATCGAAAATTTATGTATGAATTTCATATATTTTAAAACTACATGTATCTTTTAGCATAGTCGATAATCCGATGTATGAATTCAACATAGTGTAATTGTCCAGGTATGAAAAAGACGTTTTTCCAGCTTTTTTCATTCATCTTCAACTCTTCACAACTCAACGATTTTTGGGCTGGACAGGAGTAGACTCTGACTTAACAAAGCGAACAAGAGACAACTTGGCGATATCAGAAAAGACACCGTTTCGAACAGCGGCGGAATCACTGATCAGAAACTCATAGGCCGCCTCAAAAGCTTCTCGCCAGAACCGAGGCACCCTAACACCACCGGAGCGACCGTACACATCCCACATCTGCCTCACCACTTTCTCTCTCTCCTCAATTTCCTGTCAAAATTTCATAATTTTCCCAAAATTTCAAAAAACCAAATTCAAATGAACAAATGCAATAAAAATTCATGATTGGTTCGTAACGTACCAGGACGTCGAGATCATCGCCGGTGGAGAAGCCGTTAACGCCGTCGACAGAATGGAACAAACCTATTCCTTTAAGAGAGACGGAACCGGTTAACATAGAACCAAATGCTAAGAGTAGAACTGCGGCTAGAACCCAAAGCTTGTAACCAGCACGTTTGCGATCACGGCTGAGAGTGATACAACCTCCTCCATTAACAGGTTTTCTAACGGGTAAGAGCGTTTGTGATTCTTCAAACTTCATATTTTCCTTTTTTTCTCCGAATGAAAAGACTCTGTTTATGGTTATGGCACACTTGACTTGATGGTTATAAGGAGGAACACAACAACAAGATCAATGTGTGAAAGAGAAGACTGTTTTTGGGGAGTAGATAAATTGTCACAAACAAGTTTGGTACTTCGATTTTGTTTACTTGATAAAAACCAAGTGGGATGGGCTAAAAGCCACCATGGAGTTGACTTCTTGTTGACTTTTACTAACGCGTTGTCTTGGTTATGTCTACGATCTTTTTATTCAACTGTTTTAAGTGTGTGGGTTATCCAGCCGGTGGATATACAAGTCTTCGTGTCCAAACAGTCCTTACAAGTACCAAATAAGCCTTAATCATGTTTTAAAGGCTTTTGACCAAGCTTGTTATTGATGTCCAATGATATAAGTACTTATTAGATTAGCTCACAAGATTTGAGAATTTGAGAACCTATTTATGTAATTTGATTGCAAGATTATTTAAGAACCAATGTCAGAATTATTTTTGATTTTGTTTTGGTTTGCCTCTTTTCTCGTACTATGTTCCATAAGTACAACCAGTTCATTGCAGCTTTTCAACGTATGATTCTAGATGTAGATGTCAACATTAGAGTTCTGAAACTGGTCAGAGAACCAAAGCTTATTACCACTTAAAATTCAATTGTAGTTGATTTTATAATCTCAAACAGTCCAAAACCAAAATATGTGAAGAGAATGAATCAGAAACTCAGAGATTTGCTTATATAAAGCTTAAAGTCAGACAATCAACACGACATCAATTTCAGACCGCCCGTCTGCTATTATCTCATCACTGTTATCTTCTTCTTTACTTTTTTTTATCTCACGTTCAATCAGAAAAAAAATAAATAAAAAAACTTTTAAAGCGACCATGGATTCAATTTCTGCAATCTTGATTTATAAAAAGATGGAAACGACATTGAAAACCAACTATAAAAAGCTTCAAAAAAAACAAGGTTATATAGATTATTAAGGCATCAGATAATAAGCAGAGATTGGTAGTCATCACTGATACATCTGTGTGTAGGATAAGATTCTACTCATCATTTGCCATTCTATATAAACCCTAATTTCTTTTAAAAAATCCATCAAGTTTTAAAACAAAAAAAAACACATGAACACAACCACTTTCGAGAAATATTGAAGAAAAACAAACTATGAGCGATCGATGAGGTTTCTGTTGATGGTTTGTTAAAAGAGTTTATATAGAGATTAGCTAAGAGGTGTCGGCTAGGGTTTATTGACCTAACGGGCTTGCTTTCTATTATAATGACCTTAACGGGCTCTTAACTCACAATATGTTCAGCCCATCTAAGTGGACCTCATTAACTCGTTTGATGTTTTTATTTTTGTGAAAAACTGAAAATGCCAATAACTTTGATACATAAAAGAGGTATGACATCAAAACACAAACCGTTTCTCTCTGAGGTGATTATTTGTGCGATCAAACAAAACCGTTTCTTCTGTGTCTTCTCCGATCGACCGGCGTCGGCTCCGACGTCGGTTGTACTCTTCTACTTACTAATATCTAAATAGTTATTCAGTTACTCTTTTACTCACAATCTGTGTCGTTTATGTTTCAAAAGAAGCGACGAGTGAAGACGACGGAGACAATTTGGTTTACGTCATGATGTTTCCCAAGCCACCATCTCTGTCATTGCTTTTCCTCACTGCTTCTCTGTCACTGCAACGACCCGACCACTTTCCATGCGGTAATGTTGTGCCGCTGGCTTCACTGTTGTCAACCACCACTCTCCTTTTATGTTGGTTCCTGTTATTGTTGGAATGCAAATCTGGTTATCGGCGGTTTCATATCAACCGCTATTTCTCCATGTCCGGCGATTTCTCTATGGCCGTGAGTTTGTTCAAACTAACATTTGAAGTTAGTTATGTGATTGTTCCCGGGCGTCAGTATGATTTACCATTGGCGTACCGAAGATTAACTAATCGTCGACCAACGGAGAAACCACCATGGAAGCAATATGTTAAGGAGGATTTGGAGGCCACAACTAGGAAAATCATAAGATGGTTTATACCACATCAACGAAAATGGGTTTTAAGTACAACAAAGATCAATGATATCTCTTTGTACAAGAGAGTTTCGATCAATCTGAAGGTTATGCGATGTAACGGATGGATCGCAGACTTTGCCTTTCAAAAGCGTAAAAGATGGTACATCGACAAAAAACAGATGTTTCCCAAGCTAGAAAGTCATAAAAGATTGACGGATAAAACGAGAGCAACTAAGCATATTTTTCGGATTGTGGCGCCTAAACTTCTTTGCTTTTTCGTTACAGAAATATTTGTTTGTATCTATATCCTTATGTTTAACATTACAATCTTTGGTTCATATTAATAAAGTTATGATTTGGAGTTAAAAAAAAAAAAAAAAGAGGTATGACATCATGATGAGAAAGAGATGTATCTGAATAGCCAAGGAAACTGCCTAACGTTATGCAAACGCAATGTTAAATCAAACTCGGTTCGTGGAGAGACGATTGATATACATTGCGTATGAAGATGCAGGCAAGTCATCCTTGGCTACCGAATAAATCTGTAATCTTCATGTCTATCCTTCTTTTCTCTCCCCTTTAATTTTCTTTAGATTATGGCTGCTTTGGATATATATTGTTCGCCTCTCAAAAATGGGTGGCCGTGTGGGTAGATGTAGGACTCTGAAGAGCCCAACATGTATGACCGAACATGGCCTAAATGTGCGAATATTGTTATTTTTTTTTTTAATATGCATGTGGGTGGAAACCAACAAAATCCATAAAGAATCGTCCATATGTGAAAAAAGTTTAGGTCTGGAGAGAGCATGCACGAATATTTGACTAATATAAACTATCAAGTGTATATCATCGACCTTTTGGGTTTTGTTTAATACTTTTTAGACTATCAATCTTTGGTGATTGGATTTCATGGGACAAATATAGACTTAATTGTCACCCATTAAACGTTTACTTGCGTCTCTAATGATTGGCGTATGTGTTTAAAACTAACCGATCGATAATCTCAATCAAAGTGCGGTAAAATTAACAACTAGACAACTGCAACATTCATAGTGACTATACCTATAAAGTCTCTACTCCACATATACACCATTCTTTTACCGGTGCAAAATAGTGTAGTACTAGCTAAATTGATCGATTGTGTTGTTAACTTGCTATTCTCGTATTATTCAGATAAGCCCTATCTGCAAAAGTCGGCAGGGAAAAAAAAAAAAGCATTATCCTATATATATGGGCGACAGCTTTCGCTCCCAACATCTCTCGTGGACGTGAGGGTACATTCTTTCTAGCTATATCTCTGAATAGTTATAAGAATATTTCCAGCAAGTTTATCTTTTCATATAAAATTTCACAAAAAGTTCCATATATTCCCTGTTTACTACACAAAGTCATATGGCATATATCCTGACTTTTACAAATGTTCTTTCCTCTATGGTCCCAACACTAGCTAGTAGTAGTCAACTAAAGGAAGAAAGGGGTGTTGACCCGATTATTAGGTTTCAAAGCATATTGATTGGCATGCTTGTCATTTGAGTAATCAGAAAACTTGTGGAAGAATAGTATAGAAAACACTGTACATTGAGACTGATGGTATATTAACAAAGAAAACCGAAAACTCCTGTTGTATTACAAGAATAGCGACAACTATATGAGTTTTTAATTTAATTGCATGCGTTCTACCAAAATTAAGAGAAACTTAATATTCATGTGTTTTAGTTAAACACACATTTGACCCCGAAAAAGAAGAAGTTAAAACACACAAATTTATATAGTTTCTCAGATATAAGTTGAATCTTACATAGTGATTAGTCTAACAAAATAAAATAAAACAACATTCTTCTAACTAATAAAAGTTACATACTGTACAAGATTAACTAAACGAATATTAATATGGTTCACCAATTGTTTGATACTAAGACCATCCCATTCCCAAATCTTTAAGAACATATTCCAAGGCCATGCACACATGTTGAGTCAAACATATTGTGTCCACTCCAATCTTTATACGGGATCATGCCTATATATACACTTATTATTTTTAAGATTGTCATCAACAACCTCCTCATTTATAGAGAAAATGGTGATATGAAGAATGAGAACTTGTGTGGTAGCCAAGGATGACTTGCCTGCGTTTAAAACCATTACATATCAAAGACTCGACCGATTGTCTTAGAGTTGGTTAGTCGTCAGGCAGTCTCCTCGGCTATTCAGACAATTCTCGTTCTCATCATTTCACATTTCTCTCTTCTTCTTTTTTGGGAACTTAACACAACAGACATTTTAATTGACTTTGTTTGGCCTAGACAGAATTTTTTTGGGGGGCAGTTGGCTTCTACATATATATGTTATAGTAAGAAAAGAAAAATACGAAGATTTGAGGATCTCGTGGTGGACTTTGTCAATATATAAGCATCGGGACAATGCGTTTGGAATAATCAAGAGCTTTGCTTCACTCCGATCAAGAAACTTCACGTGGAGGGAGGATCTATGGATCCTGTCTATGATCAGCATGTGTATTTTTCTATGTTTTTTGGCCATCTTAAGTAGTCGGCGGAAAAGAAAAAAAGAAAAAAACTTTTAACCGTGATATTGTCTTCGTAAAGAAAAGGTATTTCATCAACTGATCCATCTGATTTATGAAGAAAAGGGATATCATATCTTTATTAAATTCGAACGTCTTATTTCAATTTTATGTTCTCATATTAAAATGCTATGTTGCAAAAGTTAACTTGAGGTTCGTTTTCCATTTCCGAAATGTTTTGGAAACAGAAATTAGTAAAAACACGGAAACAAAACAGGAAAATATGATTCTTAAAATTTTTGTTCGGAAATATAATGAAAACTCTGTTTCTGTTTTGAAAATATGACGAATACTTTTTTAGTTTGGAAACTTAATAAATAAGTAATTTAAAAATATAAAAATTTATTATATGTAAAAATATATAATATTTAAATTGTTTTCAACTGTTTAATATTTATGTTTTGTATATTTGTTGTTTCAAATATTTTTTTTGATATTGTTTTTATGTATAGTGTTTTATTACTGTATATATATATATATACACGTTTTGAAAACATTTCCATTTCTTAATTTTTTAAAAAAAATCATTTTCTTGTTTTCCGAAACGGTTCGCTTCCGCATATCCATTTCCATTTTCATGCAACGTAATTAAAATATAATTTTTATAGTATATGTTACTACTTAGATAGATATGTTATCATGTTATCAAATCTATATGTCTATATGTAAACACTCTGTAAAACTAGATTTATCTTCTCATACCCGTCGAAAGCTAAAAATAATTTTTAAGTTTTCTATCATTATCTACCAAAATATAAACTACAACTGCTGACATTATCAATTTCTTAATGGAAAAAAATACTAGTAGTAATTAAAAAACCTTAAAAAACAATATCAAATTATTAAAGTTTAAAAAAAATAACATGAGAAATATTGAAATAATAGTCCTAAAAATATCTTAAAACATATCTGATCTCTTCTTACTTATTTGCACTAAGCGTCACCGTGACTGAAGACGACCGGAGCCAATTCCGGGACACAAAGATCTCAAATTTTGACACTTTATTTAATTTTCTTACATCACACAAACAAAATCTCAGTTTTAGACTCCAACCGGACATATCTTTTTTCTTTCTTTCGAGATCCAAAATCTTCATCTCCTACAGATCTGCATAAATGGCGGTTACTTATTACTGATTCATACAGAAAAGAAAAAAAAGTAGAAGAAAGCTTTCTGCTTTAAACCCTTTACAATTACTTCAATGGCGGATCCCCGAAACGGCAAGTCTTTCTTTTTACACTTCTCTCTTTTAATCTCCTTCACTTTGTTTTCCATATCACCGTCGTATGCCACAGAGTCTCCGGTTATCGAAGATGTTTCCAGCGATGTAGCTGTGTCTGTTAGCGAATCCAATAGAGAAGCTGTGCTATTGCATAACTTAGAGGAACTCGTTAAGAATCTGACGGAACTAGTCGCTAATCTAGATGCTAAGTTATCTGAGACTCCATTAAAGGAGAAGAACGAGATCACTAGATCACTTGATGATGAGATCGGAGAAGAGAAGGAGAGAGGAGGAGGAGGAAGAGCTAAGGCGTTTTCAGTTACTAAGTATAGTCCGTTTTGGTCTGAGAGGTTTCAGTTTACATCAGCTGTGAAACTCAATTCCGATGCGACTTGTATCAATGTGTTACCTTTTAGAGATTTCGAAGGTTCGAGCAAGTACTTTGCTATTGGTGACTCTAGAGGAAGGGTTTATGTGTTCTTGAGAAACGGTGATGTTTTGATTGAGTTTTTCACCACGGTTGATTCTCCCGTTACAGCTATGGTTTCGTATCTATCTGTGTTTAGGAACTCGAGTTTCGTGGTTACTGGTCATCAGAACGGTGCGGTTTTGTTGCATAGGATTCACGAGGGATCCAATGGGGAAGACTGGAACTCGAATTCTGTTTCCATGGAAAATGTTGGGAAGTTTGATGTGGATGATTCGGCTGATCCTGTGACTCTATTGGAAGTGCATCATGTTGGTCGTGTTAGGTATATATTGGCGACGGATTTAAGCGGGAAGCTCACGGTTTTGACTGAGAACAGAACGGTTTATGGCTCGGTTATGCCTTCGAGCAGACCGCTTGTGTTTTTGAAACAGAGATTGTTGTTTCTCACTGAGTCTGGTGCTGGTTCGTTGGACTTGAGGACTATGAAGATAAGAGAAACCGAGTGCGAAGGACTGAACCATTCGCTTGCGAGAACTTATGTCTTTGACGCCACGGAACGGTCTAAAGCTTACGGGTTCACATCTGAGGGTGAGATCATTCATGTATTGCTTCATGGAGATATAATGAACTTCAAATGTAGGGTTAGATCCAAGAAGAAGTTTCAAATGGAGGAGCCAGTAGCTTTACAATCAATCAAAGGCTATCTTTTAGTTATCAACGAAGAAAAGGTTTTCGCTTTCAATGTATCGACTCAGCATTACGTTCGTACTGCTGGCCCTCGGCTTTTGTTCTCCGCGGGTTTGGAAGAGATCAGATCCGCGTTCTTGAGCCATCGTGAATCATCTTCAAGAACCGCAGTAGTTAAGACGAGGCCTTTGATAGCTAGCGACAGAGAGAACCTTCTTGTGATCGGTTTAGAAAACGGTTATTTCGCGGTTTATAAGTCAAAGCTTCCGACTCTCAAAGGAGACTTTAATACAATGCTTTGGAGTAGTCCGGTGTTCTTCTTCTTACTGTTTCTATTCGGAGCTTGGCATTTCTTTGCCAAGAAGAAAGAATCACTCACCGCATGGGGACCAGATGATCCTTTTACTCCAACCGGGGGACAAAACAGCTCAACGAAAGAGCCGACTTTCACTGAACCTTCAAGAAGAAACGATGACCTCATGGATCTACGGAGAAGGTACGCTGGTGGTTCATACCGGTCAGTTGGAGATAACGACCAGAGTTCAAGAGCTCCGGTGGATGGAAACTATAGAACAACTGCACAGGATCATAACAATTATCGTGGCGGCTCGGGTCTTGATTCAAACGGGTTTGGTAATAGAAGAGACCATTTGTTTGGTAACAACAAAGTTTTGGACAACGATAGTTAAACAATCTTTGGATTACTTGCAAATTCTGGCATGTAATCACCAATTACTTCAAAGCAATGTAATCTTTGTAAGTTTATAAACTCTATAAGGTTTTTGTTTTTTTACCTTATAATTATATTTCGCGGCAAGTCTCCTGAACATTGTAAAACTCTGGTCAAACAATAATTATATTTTGGGAAACTTCTTTATTCAAAGTTTGACAGCTTAACAACTTATAATCTCAATCATATTAGTCAAGATGTGTTTTTGGTCTACCATGTCTCATGTGTGATCGTGCTACCAAGTGGATAAATAATAGATGTGAGCCTTCTTATTTTTAATTTTTTCCCTTAAACTCGATTTATAATCTGTTATGTTGACCGTCAGATGAGTCAGCAAAATAGTCATCTCATCGAACGGTTAAAACTTCATCTTCACGAATCTACATCGTGTGAAGTAGAGGAACATAACTAACAAAGCTTTGATTCATCGTCGTCGTCTTCGCAGACAATGCCAAACCCAAGCTCTCTATTTCTCAACAACTTCAAAAGCCGGCAGGTCTGACCCTGAGACCACCGTAGGAAACAGAACATTCCTAGGTTTTTACTCTGATCCACCACATTGTACAATTTTTTTTTTTTAATTTCGTTTTAAGTGATCAAAGGAGGAGTCTTTATCCCGTTTTGAGCTATTGGGTCTTCTCTTTTGATTTTCGTTTTGAGAAAAGTCAACGACCATGGCGGGTCGTAGAGATAGAAGCCAACAGCTCCGTGGATCTCGAATTGCGATCGCCATCCTTATCGGTATCTTTATCGGTTGCATATGCGCCGTTCTCTTCCCTAATGGGTTCTTCAACTCCAAGTCTTCGTTATCAGCTACCGAACGCCTCTCGAAATCAAGCAACAAGGTACTCCATCTTACACCCTAAATGTGTAAAGTTCTAATTTTTAGGTTCCGTGATCGAGTTACCTAGATTGGATTTGACTCAGCCATTATAGGTATTAAGTCGTTTAGTATCTTAAACATTGTAATTCTTGTTGGTGATATGTTAGTTGGAGATTAGTTGAAGATAATTTTGAAACTGGTTTGGTTGATTAAGTTGAGATTTCATTACTTCTTTGGTTCAGGTTGGATCGTCAGCTTGTGAATCGCCGGAAAGAGTGAAAATGCTAAAATCAGACTTTGTATCTCTCTCAGAGAAGAATGCAGAGTTAAAGAAGCAAATCAGAGAGTTAACACAAAAGCTACAGTTAGCTGAGCAAGGATCAGACAGTGCACGAAAACAGGTTCTAGCTTTGGGAACTCAGATCAAGGCAGGTCCTTTTGGAACTGTCAAGAGTCTTAGAACTAATCCAACTATCCTTCCAGATGAATCCGTAAACCCAAGATTGGCGAAGATTCTAGAGGAGATTGCTGTCGATAAAGAGGTGATCGTGGCTCTTGCAAACGCAAATGTGAAGGCAATGTTGGAGGTTCAGATTGCTAGTATTAAGAGAGTGGGTATAAAAAACTACCTGGTTGTTGCATTGGACGATTACATTGAGAATTTCTGTAAAGAAAACGATGTTGCTTATTACAAGAGAGATCCAGACAAGGATGTGGACACTGTTGGGAAAACCGGTGGTAACCATGCCGTCTCTGGGTTGAAGTTTCGTGTGTTGAGAGAGTTCTTGCAACTCGGTTATGGTGTTCTTCTCTCGGATGTGGACATTGTCTTCTTGCAGAATCCATTTAGTCATCTGTACAGAGACTCTGATGTGGAGTCAATGAGCGATGGCCATGACAATCACACTGCTTATGGATTCAACGATGTTTTTGATGAACCATCCATGGGATGGGCTCGGTATGCTCACACCATGAGGATATGGGTTTTCAATTCCGGGTTTTTCTATCTAAGGCCTACGATTCCAGCAATCGAGTTGCTTGATCGTGTGGCAGATAGACTCTCTAAGGCAAAAGTATGGGACCAAGCGGTTTTCAACGAGGAACTGTTTTATCCTTCGCATCCTGAGTACATTGCTCTACACGCATCCAAGAGAGTCATGGATATGTATGAGTTTATGAACAGTAAGGTCCTTTTCAAGACTGTAAGAAAGAATCATGAGCTGAAGAAGAAGGTGAAACCGGTGATAGTTCATGTGAATTACCATCCAGATAAGCTCTATAGAATGCAAGCCGTGGTTGAGTTCTATGTAAACGGTAAGCAAGACGCGCTTGATAGCTTCCCAGATGGTTCTGAATGATTAACCTGAAAAAGCAGCTAGGCTATAAGCTTTCTCAGTTTCTAGACACTTGTGATTCTAATCTATTTTACCTTAATTGTTCCCATGTTTACTACTACATGCCTTTTGCTTTCTTTCTTTTTTGTATTATGAATTTTTGTGTATCTTATGGCTAAAACCGCAAGTCTCTTTTTTCACCTCTCTGATCTTATTACTTTGCAAAGTCTTTGTTATAGTCTTTCTTATTGTCTCTGTTTCATCTTCTTGGGCTCTGAATGATATATATATGTAACATCTCAAGCCACTTAATAATATGTAATATTTATAAAGTTTTCAAAGGCCTAAAAGGTATGATAAATAGAAACATACATCTTAAACATTCTATCTACAAATAATGCGTTGTGAAACAAACTCACTGGTACTATGAATACTGATTCTAGTACAAGAACCAAAACCATGAACTGAATGAACAGCACACTAAAGACTCCAATCCTTCCTTCCAACATGCAATAACGGGATCCTCTGTTCTTCATCTCAACTACGAGCTTTTACCATTACCAAGAGTGAGCTCTAGATCCTCCATAGCGACATCGTGGATCCTCTCCCCTTCCCATGGCTTAACTTGGCTGTTCTCAAATTTGAAATCCGAGCTTTGACCAATCTCTTGTGTTGCTGCAGTGTTTGGAGATAACTGCTGAGGTGCAGGTTTCACTAGGTTGAAAGTAGGAGAGGCTGGCACAGCAGAGGCGCCATGGAACGGCTGTTGTGAGAACTTCTGAAAACTTATCCAATGACCCGAGTCAACAGTGGAAGAGTCAGATTCATCGCATTCAGGTATAGTAGCTGGTGCATGGAACTGGCGATGATGAGTGGGACTAGCAGGTGCAGATACCGCGTAAAACGGGTAGTTCAAAGACGTCATTGACTGTTTAGCAGCCATGGACATGGACTGTTTGGTAAAAGATTCCCAAGTTGGCAATGGTTTGGGGTTTCTCGAAGTAGGGGATGAGACTGGTGGAGTGACAGGAGCACTGTTTGAGATTCTAAGCGGAGGAAGCGATGAAGGAATCCCACCGTTCCTGAGGAAAGGGAAGATCGTGGAGATGTTGTGCGGGTCACCAACACGAGAAGGACTCGGGAATGAAGAAGACGATGGACTGACTTGGTAAGAGAGGATGGGGCTATCGAAAGTGGAAGAGAGAGGGCTTTGGTTATGAGAAGAGTAAGGAGTAGCTCTAGAGGATGATCCAGCCATGTCACCATGAAGAGGCTTGTGTCCCTGGTTTGCTCAAAGAACAAAAAGCAAAAACACAATGTCACAATCATTGACACAAACTTGAAACAAAAGTAATGGCTTAGATGTTTCAAATACAAAACCTAAAAGAGGAGATCTAAATATAGTAACACAGAGAAAGCAAATGTTAAAAGAAAGTTCTAAAATAAGATTAAAATCACAAAAGGAATCTTAGATCCAATTATAGAATCAAAAGCTAAAAGACGAGAAACATACAGAGATAACATCAGATCTAAAACCAAAATAATAATATGTTACCTTGCGATAAGTAGTGCCGTCTTCTTCAACAACCCAACCAGCTTCAGAACAGAGAGCCTTGAGAACCTCATTGTTGTCACAATGTTTAGGGAGATTGTAGTTACCTTGAGCTCTAAGACCGGTATAAATCTTAGCAGCAACAGCTCTTCTCCGCCGCTCTCTTCTCCGATTGTTCTCCCTCTCTCTCCAAGAAGGTTTCCTCCTAGTCGCCATCGCCGCTGCTGCTGCTGCTGCTGCTGCTGACGTCGACGTCGCTCCGTCAGACGTCATCTTCTTCCCTTCAATCCTCAAAACACCCCCACAAAAGAAAAATGGGATGTTGAATCAGCTGAAGAAGAAGAAGAGTGAGAAGTTAGTGCTCACGAGTAATACGCTTTTTTTTTCTTCGTTCTTCGCTGGAATTATAGAAGAATCTTTTTTCTTCTTTTTATTAAATTAAAAAATATAAAAAAAAAAGAGGATGATAGGGTGTGAATGTTCGAGTACGCGCAGGTTCATATTAAAGAAATCACCGTTGATATAAGCCACGTGTCTATAAAGGTGAATAATAGGAGTAATAAAAGATGTGGGTGTACGTAACTTACAGTGTGGATTTGCGTAACGAATCAGTTGGGAAGGAGAGGAGGAGGAGCTTAGTACGTTATGTCATGTAATGTTTTTTTCTTCTTCTCTCATCAGACTCAGTCAGTCTTTATAAAAAGAGATGAGAGTATGAGACGACATGTGGGGATCTGTGTAATAGAGGAAGTGGGGTCTTCTTTTAATTTTTTTTGACGAGTATGACCGGAGAAGAACACACCATCTGATTGGGTTTTTCTTTTATTTGAGAGGGGTTTCGCCATGTTAAATTAGAATACAAATTGTTTTCAGCCTCATAACAATTTAATTTTGATAGGTATTATTTAAATTGTCACCATAGTTTCACTATAGTATGAATAGAAGAAAATGAGTGCTTACTTTTGTCCTTACTATTTCGTATTTTGTGCCTATCCTTTTGTTCCTACTTCCTTTTTTCTTTTTTTTTTATAAGCTTTATTTTGTATTTTACCAAAATTATTCCTATTTGATAACACTACAAAAGTATTAAGTTAAAACGGATGGTTAAATTGCAAATGGATGGTTAAACTCATGAACCATGGCAGCATTTTATTTACATACGAAATAAAATGCAAAATATATATACGAGTAAAAGTAAAACGGTTAAATTGACACAAAATGTTTATGTATAACCACAATTTATTTTGTATGTAAACAATACTTTTTCCTATTGACTTATTTGAGTCATCTGAGTTTCAATAACTTATACAAAAAACATTATTCAGTCAAAGGGGAAATATATATGTTTAGGAATGTAGCTAATTTGTTTTGGTGATTTGTAAGCATATTATTATTTATTTGAATGCGATTTAACAATCAGCTATATTTCGCAATTATTGTTGGGCCCTTTTTACTTCACTGATCATGATTTTCTTTAATTTTCATGTTCTTTTTTTTTCTGAAAAATATCGTATAGTTCATTGAACACAATAGGAAAATTGGATAGTGGATTTGCCCCACACGTCGACCCATCAGAAGCAGATATGATCTTCCAACAACGAGTAGTCACTTATTCAATTTGTTTAACACGCTTTTGCCTTTTAAATTTATTTTATCATTTTATTGATAAGAGAACACAAAAATCTAACGAAGGGTCAATATACTGTATAGTACTGAACTGCTGATAATATTATAAATTTTTTCCTGAAGCATCTGTAAAAGGGGGAAAAAAAGTTACTAAATTGATAGTACAGTTCTGACTTCTGAGACAGTAATCTAACAGTAGTTGTTTCAAGCTTCTCGTCTGACTTTAAGCGTTTGTTTCTTAAAACGTAGCCGTTTCACAAATCAAACCTTCTAGTCCTATCCAAGAGTTCTCTCCCACTGTCCTCAAATCAAAAATGAAGTTTGGCCACGAACACTGGCTACAACTTAATGATGCACTAATTTATCTTTCAAAAAGTATCTCAAGTCCTGGAAGTGAAGCGGTTCATTTCCCCAAGAGGTCCATCCGGCAGCCATTTCCCTAGCAAATAGCTCAAGGCACCGAGCAGGTTGAGACCCGGGGACGTGTTTCATGAGTATCTCTACAAAAAAATCCAATTAAAAATTTATTAAATCAGGGAGCTGTACAGAAAGAATTTGAGCAAGTTGCATTGTGCTCTTGAATTTAATGAAGCCAATCACAAAATAGAGTTGTTGATGAATAAAATAAGAATACCTCCAAGTGGGGGTTTCCTCGAAAAATCACCAGGGATGCTTATGATTATCTGGTTCTTATCCAAGAGTTTAAAATCTGACCTATGTTCTGATCCTGCAAGCTATGAGACATATACATATATATATATATCCACATGGCTGTTCAAGCAAAAGTTCCTTTCACAGATTATTCAACTAACAAAGACAAGAATTGACTTACTTCGGTAAAGCGGTAGCCTAGTAGAAGGTACTCGTAAGGTTTATGATGGACCAGGTCCAGATCGCAAATCAATGTACAATCTGGTTTCACCTGAAACATTAACATAGTCGAGTCATGAATGCAACTCAGAAGAAACCAAGATGGGGCTTGAGAGGTGAAAGATGCTCGCTCTCTCACCTTTAACCAATACATTGTAGCAACATACTTAACTCCCCACGCAGGGAATAGCTCTTTCTCAACAAAGTTAAGTAATTTCTCTCTATTGGTCACCCATAAAGCCACGAGAGCTCCTTCAGCATGAGCAAGCTGCTTGATCGGGAGGGATAAGAAGTATCTGTTTGGTAAAGTAGGATACCTAAAACAAAGAACCAAGAAACATGGCTCAGGAAACATTCTGATACAAAAGTTTCTTATTCACAGGAAAACTTCAAGTCAGTAACAAACTTTGATTTCTGATGAGCGCTTGCATTTTCCCATGGTGGATCAATAACTATAAGATTATAGCCTTCAGCAGGTTTAGCTGCATGTATGACCTCAATAAGATTAAACACATCACTATGATCAATCTCCTACCGATATGATCATAACTGATCTTGTAACAAATGACTTAGGACCAATCAATCGGAGGCAGAATACACTAAAGCTCAGCTTTAAGCAAAATCTCTATTCTGGAAGTATAGTACAAAAGTTACCAGGAACGAGGTTTCGGATGTGCAGTAAATCAGACTTCAAAGCAACATGGGAAAAAAGAAATGTAAAATCAGAAGAACCATTCCACACATCATCAACTAAAAATACTCATCTTTTATAAAGAATCATAAAGGAAAATTCACAAACCATGTAGAAGCAACTCTTTCTAGGCATTATAAATCTCCGGTTGGAAAACTCAGCTTCAACTTCTTCTCCGTTCTCGTTCACTACTAGGTTATTGAACACTTGAAACACTCTCTTTTCATTGCATTTGTCAATTAAGCAACCTAATAAGACCACATAAGACCAATCAAACCATCAAATTCATGAGATTCAAATAAGATTTAGCAAATGAATTAGAAAGAGAGCAAAACCTTCATTACTATCACAATGTAGATTAAAATTAAGTGTTATCTCATACAAAGGAGCTTGCCACACTCCTCCAAGCTCAACAAAAGAGAGGCCATCGTCACAACACTTAGTCAACAAACTATAACCATCATCATCACTGAGAGCTTTCGTTAAACTCAACAGCTCTGTTTCTCCAAGAAACGATTCAAGGGCTTTCGACAAGAACAGCCTCGCATCCTGATGACGAAGATTCGAAGCTTGCTCTCCTGCATTAGGAAGTTGAAAGGTAGGGTCTTTCTGCTTCCGTTTTCGCTTTTTCGGATTAGGGTCGTTGAGCTGTGGATTGAGATGCTTCGGATTGAAGAAACGTGTGTAGTAAGCAGAAGGTGAAACCCTAAATTTGGTGTATGAACGATTGATGATGCGAACTGGGTCTAAGAAGAACCAATTTGAGTCGTCGGATTCGTAGATTCCCGAATCAAGGAATTGAGCTAGCTTCTCTGTTTTCGCCATTAACGACGGCTCTCTGCTTCAAACAAAACGACAGACAGACGTATATGAATATTCTCATTAGCCCCTCGGATTTTCATAATTGAGCACAATTAGACCCATAGTTTTTGAATTAACAAGTAAACCCAAAATCTAGTTCGAAATTCAATCACTTGTGAAATTTCCGGGAACCAACGGGTTTGGGTCATTTAATATAATCGTATACGCAAAACCCATTTATAGCTCCCAGATTTATTATATATAGGATATAGCTAATGGTTTTAAAAACAATAAAGAACAAAAGTATGAAAACAAGATCTGATTTTTTTTAATGGGAGTGGGAAGTGGCAAGAACAAGCATTAAAAGTTTACGAATAATTGAAGCAGGGGTTTGGTGAGGGGTCGCTTTGATAGTTTCCCCAAATATGGGGACGGTTTTATTTGTGGGGTGTGTGGCCTTTGTAAACTGTGACTATGACAATGACCCCCGATTAAAGTTACACCCAAATAATTGATCCAAAACTGTAATTTTCATATGGTAAAATCATGTACTAAATGTATATTTTTTTAGAAAATCTTCTTAACCTACCTACCTTTATAGACCCTTACTACAGCTATATTGGCTGAAATAGATTAAAAACCTTACTAGAGCTCTTTTTTATTAGAAGACCAATGCCAATGTGTTTTAATAGTGTTATCATCAAAGAAGTGTTATCATTTAGACATTAAATAAAAGAATCACTAGTGTTTCCAAGTATCTAAATATTTGTTGTGTATATACCCCCAATAATCCCATCAACGAGACATATTCGATGTTGTTTTCTTTAGTCATTATATGAGTTTAAGTTATTGTTCAATGTTTTGTTTTACTGTATTTGATACTTACTAAGCAGTACTAATTTTGTGTTTACTACACGCTGTAATATAAATAATAGAACCTGGTTTTCAAAAAAAGTAAAACACTTTTTTTTTTTAATATTACAAAGAAAGAAAATCTAGTAATGGAGCAAGCAATAATTACGTAAGGAAGAAAACTATAAGATAAGGACAAAGAAAATCCAAATTTTCAAAAACAATAGAGAGAAAAAAGAAAAAAAAGAGAGGGTACAATCGTCATTAAACAACAAAACGGGTCCCATACAGCTCTGTCTTTATTAAACACCAGTCAACCATTCAGGTCAATCGCGTGTTCTTAAATTACCAAAAGTACCCCTCCGGTTAAATCCAACCAAAGCCAAAGAACAAAAAAACGGTTCTGTCTTTTTTCTTTTCATAACGCATATACAGTTTCAGTTCAACGCATACGTGGCGAGTTATAACTGGTCAACGTGGTGGAAACTGGTCTCTATCATCCCTTCTCTTTCCCTCCTTTTAGTCCTTACTCTTCTCCTCTTCTCTTCTCTTTACTCTGCTTCTCTCTCTTGCTTCTCTGCTTGTGGGACAAACCCTAATTATTTTTACTTCTCTCTCCACTTCCCGCTCAATCATCTTAATCTTTCCCTCGCTCTCTCTTAGCAATGCATGATCTTCGATCTCATAGCTGTGTTTTGAGCTGAAAAACTCGAGGTGGGTCTGTTACTCTGTTTGATATGAGTTTCTAAATCGGATCAGACTGAAGAAGAAGAATGCTGGAAGCTGTAGATAGCTCAGGGGTCGTTAATGGAGGATTCCCGCAGATTCAGAGCTTTTACGGCGATTGCAGTAGCGAGGAAGAGTTATCGGTATTGCCACGTCATACGAAAGTGGTGGTCACCGGAAACAACCGTACGAAATCGGTGCTTGTTGGTCTTCAAGGTGTTGTTAAAAAAGCTGTCGGTCTCGGTGGTTGGCATTGGCTGGTAAGTTTAATTCTTTCCTTTTTTGGTAAAAATTTGATCTTTGTGCTTTCCTTTTCCGTTTTCCTTTTTTGGTATGTTGTTTCGATCTACTTCAATCTTCTTAAGTGTTTTCTCTCTGATTCAATCTATTGAATCGATGATTATAATTTGGTGTTTTTTGAATTTTGAATTTCAAAATTTGGGGATTTTTTTCTTCTTTTTTTCTTGAATTGCTAAAAATGTCTTCTTTAAATGATATAATAATCAATTGTAGTTATAGATTCACTAATCAATTCTCATAATTTACATCTAATTATCAAACCAAGAGTTAAGAGTGTGAGAAAAATCAAATATTTTTGTCATTACCAATGTTTATATCTGTAATACTTTCGAAATCTGGCGATTGATCTTCTTGCATGCATGTTGTTAGCATTCAACTCACCATTATTGCTTGATTTTAAACTGTTTGATCTTGCATTTTGGGGGTTCTTAGCTATTTAGGTTATTCATGAATCCTTCATTGATATTCTTTTTTTTTTCCCTTACTAATTTCTTCTAGTAACAGTTTGTTCCCATCTAATAAAGTTTCTGAAGCATCTTTAGTATCTTTTTGATGATTCTTGCTGAGATCCAGGCTCAATTTCAGGAATCATCTATAAGAGGATAAGGGATTTTGAGTTTTAAGTTAGGCAGTCCAACAAAAAAAAAGGCAACTTTATTTTCGCGCCTGTTCAATATAAAACATCATAACAAATATGCACTTGTTATCTAATTCTCCATCATGTTTCTTGACAATTTGTTTTCCTTATGGATTCTAGCTGGCTTTTTTGAAAATTTGTTTTGGTTTGATTAATTTGATGATAATCATTTGTTTTCTTGTTCTTTTTCTTCTCTTTTTCTTTGTTCTTTCTTTATTAGTTGAGTCATTTTAGTCCCCAAGCAGTGTCACTTCTGTCGATTTTTTATCTTTCTTTATCAAAATCTTTTTGCTTTGGTTGGCTAATTTTACAATTATAATCTGCTCTGCAAGATCTTTTTGATAGTGTCTCTGTGTATGTGGACCTAAAAGGAGTAACTTCACCATATTCTGGCTTTAAACTTTAAAGAATAATCCAAATAGTATAAGATTTTCTTCAGTCTCACGAATATATTTTACTATTAATGATATCACATTCCACCACTTCTTGTCTCCCAGATTTCCTATGGAAGTAGATTAAAAAATACAATAATCTTTTTCTGAAGCATTTCTTCATATTCTTGTTCTTCTGTAGTTTCTTTATTTAAACCTATATGTCAGTTCTTGTTTATGCACTATAATATTTAATCAGGATGATTGTTGTTTTTAGGTTCTGACAAATGGTATAGAAGTAAAGTTGCAGAGGAATGCGCTTAGTGTCCTTGAACATCCAACTGGATTAGAAGAAGACGACGATCTTGATTTCGAAAGCACACAAAGGAATGGCTCTGATATGAGTAAGTTTGGTTCTTCCTTGTCTTCAAGAATTGAGAGATCTCTCAGCTTTATTTATTCTTCAATGAGTTAATTCAGTCTTGTTTCTATGACAAGTTGTTTCTTTTCCAGCATCTGAAGACACACTGAAGCCTCATAAGTCTAAGCAAAGAGGGCAGAGATCGCGGTCATCTCACAAGACTTTGAGCAGGTCTCTATCATCTGACTCACAATCTAAAAGTTCGGGTTTTACTCCTCCTGAAAACATGGTATGCAAATTCAAAATTTTGAGATGTATTTTCACTTACCTAATCTTATGTTTAATGATGCAGAAGAACAAGAATATGACTAATCTTATGTTTAATGATGCAGAAGGTTGATCTTAGCAAACTGGAAATGCCTGCTTTACTGAAATATTGGCAACATTTTAACCTTGTAAGTTGATTTCGAGAAGAAAAGAAACTATCTTTGGTTTACTCAAATCTTGAACTCTACTTTCTATGTGCTTACTTCTGAATAAACTCTGTGTAGGTGGATGCAATTCCTAATCCTTCAAAAGAGCAACTAATTGACATTGTTCAGAGGCACTTCATGTCTCAGGTATATCAGAATCCTTCTGAGCCTTGATTGTGTTTGTCTTAATTATGGTCTGTTGATTGATAAAATGGTGTAAAACTGTGATATGATTACAGCAAATGGATGAGCTTCAGGTTATTATGGGGTTTGTCCAAGCTGCAAAGAGAATGAAGAAGGCTTGCAAGTTGCAATCAAAAGAAGCCAGAAACACTGATCTTAACTGCATCAGCTAAGAAAAGCCCTGACTTTTTGACAAATCATGTATGTATGGTACACCGACTTGTTTAACCATTTGTGGCTTGGTAAGTTTTAGTTCTTGTAGAGATGTCTGGCTTAAGGGTAGATGTTGCTTCTGTTGTTCAGCCATGTAAGTACCATCAAGAAACCAAAAATAACTCTCTAAAGCTCCCAATTGGAAACTATCTGTTCTGATAGGATCCCGAAAGATTGGTATGTTAGAATGTAAATAGACTTATCTCACTTTCTTCCCTATCTTTTTTTCTTCATCTCAATCTGATTTGTGGTAAAAGAATATGAGAAAAAAAGAAAAAAAAAAAAGTGAGAGAAGTCTTTTTCTTTTTTAATTATTGCAATTGGACACTATATATATACTGGTTGATGAAGCTCAAATCAACTAATATCATGTATTTACTATTAGTATATCTCTTTTTAGTAGGCTCCTTGGAGAGTTATAAAGAAAGGGCATGATGGTGAGGAAGTTACATAGAGTTAGAGACGCATGATTTTACTTAAGTTTCCTTTTTGTGTGCGTGAGACAAGTGTCATCAATAAAGAAGAAATTTTGAATTTTCATTCTTGTAAAAAGAAGAAAAAAATCATTAATTTCTTATATAGAGAAAGAGAACTAGAAAAGGTTTAAAACAAACATACAATATGTCATTATGTCGTATTTTAATTGCCATAGGTTTTATTCTTAAATTATACATATATTGAAGATTTGTTTGCAATTAAATTATGCTTAAAATTACAATACAAAAGTTTGATATAACTACAAAGACAATAATAAGACATTGTATTTTCTTATGAACATTTAATTGACCAAAGAAAGTTTGATTGTATGTGGTTTAGAATCTGCTATAAAAGAGAAAACGATTTTACTCAGAGAAACTTTGATATTTTTATGTATTTGGTTTTGTCTTAAACATCAAAAAGGATGTTCATCTTATCTTAGAAATTAATCTTTGATTAATTCTGTCTTCCTCGTTAATAAGAATGTCTTCATCTCTTTTATTTTTTTTGTTTTAGAACGTTGTCGTTGAGAATTTGTAAAGTGATTACTTTCTATGTTAAAAAGGATTAATTCTTTCTCCAATATTGTTGTTGATAAATAATAACAAAGGCTTATTCGGTTTAAGCACAGAAACTGATCAAGTAATTAGCATTGGTACAAGTAAAAGTGCTAGAAGCATCATCGTATGCATAGCTATACGCAGTAGGACAAGCTCTTTTAAATATCTTCGAGTACCTTGTCGGCGGACACGTCTCCGGTTTACTAAAAGCGCCGGTGCAACAATACTCCGGTTTGTTAAAAGCCTCACAAGCACTCTTACACGCCACAACACCCGGCGGGCCCACAACGCTTAGCTCATTCGGACAGATCGCATTCACGTCCGAAACGCATCCCGCGATTTTACAGTTCCCCGAGCCACCTTGCGGTGTGATTTTCATCTGAACGTTGTAACCGTCGACGAGGCTCACGTCGTAAAAATCTTGAACGGATTTTGATTTATGTCCGGGGGTTCCTATCGTGAACTCGGCCAGTGTAGCCGGTGGAGCTCCTCCCACGCCAGCGCATTTTAGTTTCCCGCCGCAGTCTCCGGTGGCGCATTTACCGGTGCCGGATTCGTCGAAGTCACACGCCGTTCTAGCCCAGAATCGACCGGACCAGCCAGGAGAAGCGGTTAAGGTGACGGAAGATCCTGAAGCTAAGGCAAACCCGCCGTCGCCGAGTTGTGTGCCCTTTGAGGTGAGAATTCCTGGCCATACTGGGGAGCTGCAGTGGTTTGTTAAGGTGAAAACGGTGCCGGAGACGATGGGAATTGTACCTTGCAAAATAAAATAATGATTAGCAGAAGAGAATGAATCAATAATGAAAAGAGTGTTTGTGTATGTATTACATGTGGCTATGATGAATGAGAAGAAGAGAAGGTGTAATCTGGAGAAAATCGCCATTTGTTAATCTGATTAATTAGTATTGAAATTTTGAAGCTGTGATGATGAGTGCAAGTTAACGATGCATGTCTCTCTATTTATAATCCTTTGTAGGGGACTATATCTCTTTTTACCTTATTATTCTGGTTATATGTTTACCATATATAGGATTTTTTTTTTTAAAGGTATATGTTTCTTAATTGTTATGTGATAATATTGTATTACTAGAAGATGATTTTTAAAAATTTTACATAAAAAAACATTTAATGTTTAGATATAAATCTATTATTTATTCATAATAACTTATTTCTCATAACTTTATTTCCTATATTTTTGAGATATTTTACGGAAATTAAGAAAAGATTAATATATATATATATGTGTTCTTATTTAATACTTTTCTGTATTAGAATAGATGATATTTTAAGAATTTATCTTGTATTACAGATATTGATTTCTGTATTTTTTTTTTATAAAATAATACTATGAAATTGTAGATTTCAAGATTTATTAAATAATAATTTAAAATTTTGATGAATTATTATTGGTTAATAGTTATGTTATTATAAAGAAAACTATATTTATAACTAAACATTAATTGTTTTATTAATCTGTGTGAAAATCTTTAAAAATCATGATGAACTATTATTGGTTAATAGTTATGTTATTATAAAGAAAACTATATTTATAACTAAACATTAATTGTTTTATTAATCTGTGTGAAAATCTTTAAAAATCATCATTTCTAAATTTCTAACACAGAGGGAGTAAATGATTAGTGGATTAATTTAATTCTAGATTATGAGTAAAATTAGAAATCTAATGTATATATGCATTCAGAATATAAAATAACACACTAGAATTGTAAAATCTAATTCCACTGATCATTTCGACTTGGAAAACTGATCGACAAGACCATTCGCTAATAAGCTCCTCCTCCTTCTGAATTCAGTCCACCGAAACTATGAGGGCATACTTATACTCTGGTTTTCCACCAGAACATAACGCTGCATTCATTGTATTCAAATTCTTTTTAGGATCAAAAGGGTTACATTTATTGTAAAGAAAATGTTTTTTTGATGAATAAAATTTTACATTCATTCAAAAAAACAGATATATATATATATATATATATTCGAGTTGTTATACGTGTGCTACAACAGGTGTTTTATCTCTCACATGTTGTGTCATCTGGAAAAAAAATAATTAAATTCTTCTTGGGAACGACCAAGGTAAGGTTTGTCATGTAACGGTTCCTTTACCGACCAAATTCCAAATATGTCTATGACCAGTTTCTAACTCACGTAAACATCATTTTGTCACAATGCCAGTGAATCCATTTCAATCTTGAAGGATTAGTACTAAATATAAAATAATTCTATTAAGCATAAACTATAAAGTAACAGAAAGGAGGCTCCGCTTGTAGAATTATACTATGTATTTGGTGTGGATATGAAGCCACAACATTATACCCTGAAAGGCAACAGTATGCAAATTGCATCCAAATCATCAACCTTTCTTTTTTTTGTGGTTAATTAATTAGCAATTAGCAAAACGCGTTTATTTTTTTTTGGATAAACCACACGTTACCTCCGTTAATTGTTTCAAACAAAAATAAGACCAAAGATGGACAATGTAACTTTTTCTAGAATTTGAGCAAAATTCATAAACCGCTATGCTGTAGAAAGTAGCCTCATCAGATCCGTCACTCAGTATACTTAAACGATCCAATGCAAGAGTACGTCTAGGGAAATGAACTGTTTTGAACATTCCAAGCTCATGTAAAAAAAAGCTCCAATCTTGGTGACTTTTGTCATTGCTTTGTTTTAACTCTCTTTTATTTTTATTTTTTACAACATGCTTAAATTAGTACTATAACTAAGCAAAGATTTTACTAGATATCTTCTAAATAATAACCTTAATCGAACCGCCAATAATATTTAGTAGTTGACTTCAAATAATCTCTACCCATTAGGCCACTAGTCATCCGTCATGTGTACACACATGTATCCACGTGGATTTTGGGACCAGCCCAAAAGACACGTCAAATTCGCGGGGAAAATAAAATAAAAATAGGTTAAAAATACTAATAAACAAAAGACGATGATGGTTCGTCGATGATGATGATGATACTTGTCTCCTCCGGTCAACAACCAAAACCTTAGCCCTTAAGCGAACGTGTTCATTTTTTTTTCTTGCAATCGTTCGTTCGTTCGTTCGATCCCTTCATCTGCCGATCCAACTGGTATAATATATCTCTCTACTCCGATCAATTGCTTCGCTTCGTATCTTTTCAATTTTGTTTTTTTGTTGTTTGCTTCTCGATTCTCGTGTCTTTGTTAATAATGCTTTGGTTCGATTTAGAGTTCAGTTGGTTATATAACCGGTGATTTTAGTGGTTTAACGGGGAGATCTAGGGGTTTATGATTTTGTTTTCTTTTTCTATTATAGGCCTTAATGATCGATCGATGTTTTAATAGTTAATTTGGAATCACTAATTTCAGTTTGGTTAATTAGTTAAAGTAATCTTCTCTGTTTATTATGTTTTTGGTTGTGTAGGAGATTTTTTAGGGTGGAATTATGTCTGAAGACCCTTCTTGTTCTAGCGACAATAACAACACAAACAGCAGCAATGATGATTCTGGTAACTTTGAATGTAACATTTGCTTAGACTTGGCTCAAGACCCTATTGTTACTCTCTGTGGTCACTTGTTCTGTTGGCCTTGTTTATACAAATGGCTCCATCTCCATTCTCAGTCTAAAGAATGTCCCGTTTGCAAAGCCGCCATTGAAGAAGACAGATTGGTTCCTTTATACGGTAGAGGTAAGTCCTCTGCTGACCCTCGGTCCAAGTCTATACCGGGGCTCGAAGTGCCTAACCGTCCTTCCGGGCAGAGACCCGAGACTACACAACCTCCTGATCCTAACCATGGTTTTGCTCATCATCATCATCATGGGTTTGGAGGGTTCATGGGAGGTTTTGCTGCTCCCATGGCGAGTGCGAGGTTTGGGAATGTTACTCTGTCTGCTTCGTTTGGAGGTTTGATTCCTTCCTTGTTCAACCTCCATTTCCATGGATTCCCTAATGCAGCTATGTATGGAGCTGCTGCTTCTGGTAGCTTCCCTCACGGGTTCTCTAATCCGTTCCATGGAGGAGGACACTCGCATATGCATAGTTATCAACGTCACACCGGTCTACATCAACAAAGACAACAAGACCATCACTTGAAGATATTGCTTCTCGTTCTTTTAGTTTTCGTTGTGTTGTCCTTCATCTTTGGCTAGTGAGGATTAATCGATTAGCACTTTATATTCTAGATCTGGTTGCATAAAACCTGAGAAAATATGCTGTGATTTCCTGATTTGGCTTGTAATCTGCTACTTAGCGAATTGTTCATATATATTAATACCTGTTGGATTCTCTTACTAATGTTACTTAAAGATTTGACTCGCGAGTCTCAATACTTAAGTTTTTATTCTCACAATGTTGGATCGATCCATTAGTCATAGCCATGTGGTTGGCTTCTACGGGATGATTAGTTACTTTTTGCTTCAAAAACGTTTTAGAGCCTCTTATTTGTAATGAAAGGTCGTTGATTAGGCTACAATAAATGGGAGTGATGGATCAAGCTACATTATTGTCTCCAGTGTCTGCACAATGTTTGTTTTTTCGTTAAGGGATTGTGATCTTTAAGTTCACTTTGTCTTCTTCCACTTTCGACTAAGTTTTTGCAACAAGTAGACATTCTCTCTAGTGTTCATAGCTATTTGGAAGACGAGACATAAGATGCTCCCTAGTACTTGTAACTTGTAAGAACAGTAGCTAGCTAGCTACCAGAGGAATTATTGTGATAATTATTATATTAGATGAGCATTGAGCAATGCCTATACTATATTATAATTTTTGTCTCGGTTGTATTTTTACTCTCTTTTTTTTCCTTGATACCGAACCCGACAGATGCGTGTATATACATGTAAAACAAGTATGAAACTGATTAAATACATACAAATATTTTCAAGTCACATGCAGTCAATACATCCAAGTTTTTCTTAATTATTAGGAAGCAGGAGAACTATTTCAGAAGAAGACTAATTAAAGTTATGGCTTTTTGGACTCATGGAAGTGAATGTGTATACCATTAATGCTTATCCGAAATCTACATTTGAGACACTGAGTCCCATGTAATTTTTAACTTCTTGTCAGAGACTTCACACACATATATGCAGTATCTTCTCATGGTTTCTTATCAAGTATGTACTCCTAAACTTAAGGGCATCTCCAAGAGATACTCTATCCCCTCATATTTGAAGTTTTATGCCCTCCAAGAGATACTTCAATATTTCATAATTTGGAGTTTTGAACAGTGACACTCCATATTTGAAGTATCACTGTTCAAAACTCCAAATTTGAAGTTTCATCTTTCTTTTTTGCATTTCAATCCCTAGATTTATGTATCTCACAAATAATCTCTTAAATTATGTTTTTTTTTTATCATTTTAGTCCTAAAATTTTATCACTATAAAGTATTTTACATATATTATTATAAATTTAATTGTTACATATAAAATTAACTAAATATGTTTTAAATAAATTTAAAATATTAATATTATAAAAGTTTTAATGTATGTTTTAGAGTTATAAATTATTATATTTTTATTGTATTATAAAGTTATAAAATATTATATGTTTTAAAGTTATACAATATTATATGTTTTAATGTATTATATATTATAAAATACTAAAATAACATTTAATGTATGTTTTAGAGTTATTTATAAAAGTTTTATGATTTTAAAGTAATTATAAATAATATAAGGACTATAATGTAAAATACTTATTTTAAAAACTTCATATATGAAGTATACTCTTGGAGAAAAAAAGCTTCATACTTCATTTTTTAAGTTTGCATACTTCATTTTTAAAGTATCTCTTGGAGATGCCCTAAGTTATACATTTTTATTGCATACACACATGAACATGTATACGTAATAATGGAGACCCCTCCCTTGATGCACACATGACACATGCTTATTTATTGGTATTACGTTCGTAACTATATTTATTGAATGTATCATCTGGTCTTCATCGATGACATAACTTGATGATATAATTGAATAATGGATATGTAGTAGTATGAATCAAGACAGCAACTCAATATTGTGATAGATACTTTACGTTTGTCGTCACAACTTTACGTTTGATATCATATATATTATATACGTAGTGTTTTAAAAAATTAACTAATATCACACGATAGTGTACTATCCATATAAAAATTAAACTGTAGTTTGAAGAAGATAAATCACAGTATTAGAGTTTCATGTTTTAAAACAGCGGAATAAAATGAAGTATACTCATATAGTGATTTGTGAATTGTGAGAATCACAATGCTAAAATGAAATTAGTTTTGTTTAAAATATATGAAAGGCAAGTGGAAGAAGGGAACCCTGCACTGCATTTTTACAATGCTTTGAGTTTTAGCACCCAAATTCCCTTCGGAACCAAGTGAAGGGGTTGTCAAGAAAAAACGATGGCCCAACAGATCAAGTTGGCTTCTAATATAACTCATAACTTTTTTACTCTTATGAAAAACATAGTGCAAGTAAGATTCGATTGGTATAGATTTATAGATATTTTAGACTGGAAACATTAACTTAGTTACTTTTTATCTACTTGCACAAAACTACGTATACGTTGAACTTTTTTTTTTTTCCCCTACTTTCAACTTATTGTTATCGACTGTGATTGGTGATATATAGTTCAACCTTATTTTTTTACGTTTTATGTTTTAAATACGGACAGACACGAACACAATAGGTTTACCATGTCGATAAAATGATGATATAGACTTCGAAACATTGTCGTACCTACATTTGAATATTTTCGTACATAAAAACTCTATATGGTGTATCTTTATATATCTTTTGGAGTATCTTTAAATGGTGCATTGCAGTGAGTTGTCTTAATCGCGGATGTTTTACATAACGAAAGGGATTTATTTGAAATGAAATAAAATGAAAACTACAAAAAAGTGCAAAAAGGGATGCAAAAAAAAAGAAAAAAGAATAAGAAATGTATAAATTCCAAAGACTCCTTAACCCAAAAGTATTCGCGAATTCACATTAGGTGATGAAAGAAAAGTCGTACCATTAGGATTTGAGATATTATTCCATTTCATTTCATGTTTGGCCCACGCGTCTTGCTTTTCTACGTTTATCTTTATGATGGTTGATAAGTGTTTTATTAGTTATAATGGAAAACTTTATAATATTTTATTTATCGTCATGATTTTTCATTATCCTAATTAAGTATTTATTCAACATGTTTAACAAAACGAGCTATGTACTGTGCTTAATACTATGGACTCAAAATGCATTCTTAAGTATATTTTCCAAAACGTTGAAACTATGAACGAGTTAATAAAATGCTCATTGTTATATATTCTTCAAATAATTTGTTATTGCAACTTAAACGAATCTCAATTTTATTCAAACGATGGTAGTTCATAATAAACTACTGTCGGTCTCGGTCAAAACCAATGATTCATTTTGAGCTTAAACGTGTATTTTTTTTTTTTTTTAATATGATAGGTATACAAATTTTTAAATTCGTCCAAAATTTAGTTTCAAATTTCATTTCATTACAAGTTGAGATTAGAAAATTTGAAATTTCGTAAGGAAAATAAATAGGGAAACCCACTTCCTGTTCCTGACCATGTGCCCATTCCCCATGATCCCCAAAAAAAAAAAAAAAGTTTATTAGAAAAAGGAAAAGAGAAGAAAATTCAATCATTGAAAATAAAAGACACCATTCTAAAATAAAAAGACTTGAACCCAAAAAAAAGCGTGGCAAAAATATGTTAAAATGCAAATTGGCGTTTTATAATAGAATTTGCAAAAGGATCCATGGTATATCATTAGTTATAGAGTATATGCACTACATACCATAAAAATGAAAAGTATTTAACAAACTACCATGGGACCCACAATCTATTCTCTCTCTTCATATACAATTACTTTTATACCCATTATATATATTACATGTTATTTGTTTAAATATCATGTTATTTTTGTTTTTTGAACGAAATTATATATCAGGTTGGGTTCACAAATGAAATAGTTAGGGTTTAAAGTTTACAATTAAAACGAAATTATATGTCGGTTTGGGTTCACAAATGAGATTGTTAAGGTTTAGATTTTACAATTAGAACGAAATTATATGTCGGTTTGAGTTCACAAATAAGATGGTTAGGGTTTAGATTTTACAATTAGAACGAAATTATATGTCGGTTTGGGTTCACAAATAAGATGGTTAGAGTTTAAATTTTACAATTAGAACGAAATTATATATCGGTTTGGGTTCACAAATGAGATGGTTAGGGTTTAGATTTTACAATTAGAACGAAATTATATGTCCCAGTTTGGGTTCATAAATGAGATGTAAAATATAAATATTACATGCTATTTTAAAAAATTTCAGGTAATCTTTCATTTCTACATTACAATAAAATAAGAAAAGGGTGATTTTGTCTTTTTACTCCCAAAAAACGTGGGTCCCATGATATTCTCCTAGTAAAAAAAATTGTTGTGCTATTCTCTTAAATAACTTTTAGAATTGTGGTATTTATTTAATTAACCCTTAGTTATATTCCATTTCACCTACAAATTTCGTCGTAGCCATGGAAAGTGACAAAGGACCATAATAGAAACTTCAAAGAAAAACCAAAAAGACTTATAGCAAAAGTGAATATATTTACTATAATTCTATAAAGCTTGACGCTAAAACATAACATCTCAACCATAAGAATTATTGACAAAGTCATGTAATATATCATTCTCGTTGTACAGCTAGTTAAAATTATTCTCAAAAACATTCATTTCACGTTTCTATCTTCCCCCCTATTCTCGTGGAATTGCGAAATTGTACTAAGTAGTAGCCACAAAAATTTCTATAATTCCATATATCTATTCGAAATTTTCAAATTCCAAAAAAAACTATTTGTTTTGTAGTCTATACACAGCCAAATATAACGCTATTACGTGTGTGGAATTGTTTTTGATAAGTACTTGTCAATTTTGATATATCAACTTCCATATCTTTTTTTTTCGTGCATTTTGTAGTAAGAAAAAGTAAAAGACCAAAAATAAAAATAAAAAGACTCAAAATGAAAATACTAGTGTAATCAACAATTAATATACATTATATAGCCTATAACGTGGATCTACACTGATTTTCGGTAATCATGTGGATGCAATAAATTCCCACACTTCTGCATTCCATATTATTTCTTTTTAAGAAACATTTCAATCGAAAAATTCTAAAATTCAGTAAATAATTTTAAGGATTAGTCATAATTCAAGATAAATAAATAATAAAAATAATTTTAAAATGATGAAAAGGGCTTGGAATCTAATCAATATATATTTTTTTATGAGAGTAGGAAGAAACCCAAAATCTAAGCAAAACCAGTTTTTATATATTTATATTTTTCCTCTCTCTCTCTTACTACAAAACATAGACACATACACATGATAAAAAGTCTGAGAGACAGCTCTTCTCTTCTTGTTCTCAGTTGAGAGAAACAAAACCTTCCAAGACAAGCAGAGAGTTACTTAGTTTGTCTGAAAGAGAAGAAGAAACCATGTCCAAACATCATCTTCTTCTCATTCTCATCTCGCTGGTTCTCATTAATCCCATTTTCGCCACTCCAATTATCCAAAAATTCAAAGAAGCCCCACAGTTTTACAATTCTGCTGATTGCCCCTCAATCGATGACTCCGACGACGCCGCCAAACCAATCTTCTGCTCCCGTAGAGCTGTCCACGTGGCGATGACACTCGACGCCGCCTACATTCGCGGCTCAGTCGCCGCCGTGCTCTCCGTCCTCCAACACTCCTCTTGCCCTGAAAACATAGTTTTCCACTTCGTAGCCTCCGCTTCCGCCGACGCGTCTTCCTTACGCGCCACCATCTCCTCCTCATTCCCTTACCTCGATTTCAAAGTCTACGTCTTCAACGTCTCCTCCGTCTCCCGGCTCATCTCCACCTCAATCCGCTCCGCACTGGACTGTCCTCTAAACTACGCTAGAAGCTACCTCGCCGATCTCCTCCCTCCCTGCGTCCGCCGCGTCGTCTACCTTGACTCCGATCTGATCCTCGTCGACGACATCGCTAAACTAGCCGCCACAGATCTCGGCCGAGACTCAGTCCTCGCCGCGCCGGAGTACTGCAACGCCAATTTCACTTCCTACTTCACATCGACCTTCTGGTCAAATCCGACTCTCTCATTAACCTTCGCCGATCGTAAAGCCTGCTACTTCAACACCGGAGTCATGGTGATCGATCTGTCGCGGTGGCGCGAAGGCGCGTACACGTCACGCATCGAAGAGTGGATGGCGATGCAGAAACGAATGAGAATTTACGAGCTCGGTTCGTTACCACCGTTTTTATTGGTATTTGGCGGTTTGATTAAACCGGTTAATCATCGGTGGAACCAGCACGGTTTAGGAGGTGATAATTTTAGGGGACTATGCAGAGATCTGCATCCTGGTCCGGTGAGTTTGTTGCATTGGAGTGGGAAAGGTAAGCCATGGGCTAGGTTAGACGCAGGCCGGCCTTGTCCGTTAGACGCGCTTTGGGCTCCGTACGATCTTCTACAAACGCCGTTCGCCCTGGATTCTTGACCAGTCTCGGTTTACTCTTTTTCTTTTTTAATATAACGGTACATATACGTATACATATCATATAAATATATACAGGGAGGTGATTTTTTGTTTTTAATGTACATCATCGATACGTAAATCATATAACCCAAAAGAAAAAAGAAAAAAAAAAAACATTTTGCTTTGAACTTTTGTTCGTTTGTTTTTTTTTTGTTTGGGAGTATAGAAGAGAATAAAATTAAAAAGTAATCTCAAGTGACAAAAGGAATGAAAAAGGGGATAAATTTTTAACTTCTTCTTAAAAATGTCATTCTATCAATTAATTTTTTTAAACAAGTGTCTATTTGGTCATTTTTTCCCCCATTTTGATGAAATGGATTGGATTTATTGCGGAATTAGAAAAGCTGCAAATCACTAACGTTTGTATTTGGTAATATTTTAGAGTAAATGGAATATTGGTTACCCTTCTTAAAATATATATGTTCATACATGTAATTTTTTTATAAAATATTCCTTGATACATAACTTTCATGGGTATTGTTCGGAGTATAGGAAGTGAATAAGGGGAATGGAACAAATGGAACTTTAGAAACGGAATTTAGATTGCCAACCGTAAGAAATCTATTATCGTAAATGAAGAAGGTACATTACATAATGACTCCATTGCCGGATTCTAGCTATGTGGAGACGGTTCGTAGGTTTGATGAGCACATGTGTTGCCTCATTTTCGAATTTTCCATCATCCGTCTTTAAAACAACATCACGTGTCTTAAAGTTTCCCTATTTCAATTTTTGTCTTACGAAACCACCAAACCCAAAACGAAAACCAAACCATAGTAAAAAAGCTTCTCTAATTTCCACGTATATATTCCCATGAGATTATTATGGGGTAGGCAGGATAGTGGATACTAGCAAGGTAGCAAATAATTCACAATAGTAACGTAAAATATCTTGAGAAAATACACGATCTTGCTGTCTTGCATAGCAATAATTCGTAACTTTTGGAGAAAACCCCCCACATATAATTTTAGCAAGTATAGTCACCCGCGACGTGCTTTGTTTAAAATCATAAAGATCCACAATGTTGATTTTTATTCAGGACTATGATCGAAAGTCCAACGAAAATTAAATAAAATTAAATCATTAGATTAAGTTTTAGGAAATAATTGGAGGCAGAGAGTGTCGGTGGTCTGAGCCGAGAGAAAAAAAAGCACGAGCAAAAGTCCCATCATACATTAATGTACATTTTGACCTTTGAGTCACCTTTCATCTTCTTTTCTCTTACCTTTTGTCTGATTTTTTTTTTTCACTGTACATTTTACCTTTTGGACCCCTCCCCGTAATTTTTTACTACATATTATTGAAGTTTCCTCTAAACTAAACACTTTGATTCAAGCTACTTTACTATAAATGAGTTACTATTTAACACAACTTTTTTTTGGTAAACAATTTTTTAACAAAACTTTTGATATCGTAATAGTAAATACTTTATTTGATAGTTTTGATATTTTTAATTGCAATACTTTCCGATCATATAATAATATGAAGCCGAGTGAGTGACTTCAGAGCTTTTCTGCGCAACACGTGAAAATGGTATTGAGTCTATTTGACTATGGCCCCACTGTGTTTCATACACTACAAATTTCAAAATAAAATCAAACCAAACCGGACTGGAATAAAGCTCTCCGGTTCGGCAGATCAAAAATACAATCAAAGGTAGGTTTGTAAGTTGTTCACATTCTAATTAAGAAAGAGAGGTGGCTCGTCAATTCAGTCACTAGGTTTGAGTTGGTCTGAAGCAACGTACTTATTAATCAATCACATTTATTACATTAAAACATCATATGGTACATATATATATATGATCAGAGTCTTATCTCGCTCAGTAAGGAACAAGAACAACCATGATATGGAGAGCTTACTGGTCTGATCTGTTAATCAGCTTATCCAAGACCAGTGACTGATATCATCCGATCGTTTGGCCTTCTAACACCTGACAAAGACAACCAATATTCTCAGTTTTGTTTCATATCCTAAAAACTAAAGCTTGTCATAGAAAGAACATGATTCAACTAAAAAGATTCTTGAACAAGTGTAACGCGTGCATACCTTAAGCCGCTCTTAACTTCAGGCTCCATGAATGTGATGTCTCATATCTTGATAACGAAAAAGGCCGATAAATTTCAATCCAAGTGATGGATTTTTTGGCAGAAGGATCACAATCTCAAATGATCTCGAGACAATACATTGTTTTCGTTTAGTATACAATCATATCCCAACATCAATGGAGGATACTCTTTTTGTTAGTAGTCTCCATTCCTGTTACCCATCCATCACTCATAGGAACATCAAAACCTCTGAAGTGATGTTTCAAAGAGATTTACAAGAGGTAAGCATTATTCGTCATCATATTACTGCTTCAGAAACTGTCCTAACATCATAAGGCTCATACGGATCAAAAACCACTTTTGATGTTTCAACATCCTCTTGATTAGAGGATCGTCTCATCAAGCCTTTCTCAATCATTTTTTCTTTTAAACGCATAGCTTCAGCAACATCACCACTTTTAATCAGTCCATCAATCAATGTATTATAGGTAATAGCATTAGGAGTTATGCCCTTCTGTGGAAGCTTACGTAAAAGCCTCTGAGCACGATCTACATTCCCCAACTTGCACAAGCCTTTTATCAAGGCGTTGTATGTAACAATGTTAGGGATAATACCTTTTAGAGACATCTCATCCCTCAGGCTAAAGGCTTCATTTATATTACCATCAATAGCACATCCGTGAATGAGGATCGTGTATGTGTATCCATCTGGAATAAACCCATCACTCAATAGTAGATCCGAGAAGAGCTTTCGAGCATCCTTGAGTTTCCCAGCTTTACAGAGACCTGAGAGAGCAACATTGTAAACAATATTATTGGGAGCTAAGAGTTTCTTAGGAGTACTATCCTCGAGAGAATCAGCGATTTTTTGTGTTTTAGGACACGCAATAGCATTGGGCTCAAGAAACTGTTTCAAGCTCTGGTAACCAGGAAGAAGCAGATCAAAATCCACAATCTTCTGCAATAGCAAACAAGCCTCGTCGATCTTATTAAGCCGAAACAAACTGTTTGCAATCTTGCTGCAAATATTCACATTTAAGGCAATTCCTTTCTCTATCATCTCAAAACACGTAGCGTAGGCTTTATCCATCATTCCAATATTGCACCAGCCGGTAATAAGAGCCCCATATGTAGCAACAGTAGGAGTTAATCCTCTTGCGCGTAGCTCGATCACAAGATCTGCTACTTTATTCAAGTGTCTATACTTGAAAGCACCAGATATCAGAGTGTTATACAATTCTATGGTGGGGAGGATTCCTTTCCTTTCCATAGAATCTTTAACCTCAAAAGCTTCTTTCAAGTTTCCAACTTTATAATACCCGTGACTCAACGCCTGATATGTTTGCACATCTGGCTTACATCTGAACTTGTTCACATTATCTAAAATCTCTTTGGCTTTATTGACCTTCTCCATTTTACATAGCCCACTGATCATTACGTTCAAAGTTACCGTATCTGTCAATAGACCTCTTGCTAAGACGTTCTCCCACAGCTTCATAGCTTCATCAAAATTTCCAAGCTTGAACAATGCTTCGAGTAGAGTGCTACAGCTAATCTCATCAACGATTACGCCTCGTTTTAGCATCATCTTCCAAAGGCTCAAAACATCATGAAAAGCACCAACCCGACTATAACCTTTAAGAAGAATATTGTAAGTCATAACTGTTGGTACAACTTCTTTTCCACACATTCGATCACAAAGCTTTAAAGCCTCGTCAACATGACCAGCCCTGCAGTATCCGTCCACAAGGGCATTGTACGTATGATGATCTGGTTTCAAGCTCCACTCGTTCATCCGCATAAATATTTGTTCTGCTTCGAGTAATTGACCAGATTTGCAATACCCATTGATCAAGGAGTTACAAATGGTTGTATTTGTTCGTAATCCCATCTCCATCATATCACCATGAACCCTAACAGCATCACGGATTTGACCATTACGACAATATCCATCTATCAACACACCGTACATATGCTGATCTGCAACAAGTTTCTTTGCCTTTACCGATTCAAACACCTGTTCTGCTTCTTCCATCAACCCCTTTTTACAATAACCCTTGATCAACGAAGTATACGTAACAACGTTCCTAGAAACCCCACTCTCAGACATCAAACTCAACACTCTTGTCATTCCCTCAACATCTCCGATCATAGCATACCCATTAATCAAACTATTATAAGTTACCACATTCAGCTCCAAACCAAATGAAATCTCCATCCGTTTAGCAAATTCCATGGCTTTATCAACTTTCCCACTTCTACAGTAAGCATTCACAACAATACTGCAAGTAAACACATCCGGAGAAACCCCAAAGCTAATCATCTGATCATAAACATGTAAAGCCACAAAATTTTCACCTTTCTTGACCAAATTGCTCAACAGGCTGTTACAAGAAAGCAAACTAGGGACTCTTCCATAGCCTCCCATGTTGTCAAACACATGTAAAGCGTTCTTAACCATACCCTTCTCAGCATAAACTTTGAGTATCATGTCAAAGACTGTAGGAGAGAACGAAAACTCCTTAAAGACTCGCACAAGCTCAGCCCAGACAACGAACCCCGAGTGATTAAGACCAACCATTTCACGTATATACGATTTCGTCAGATCGTACAATCTAGCTCTAGACAATATGTGAACCATTTTACAATAAGACTTGTAATCAGGGCGAAACTTTTGCTGTTTTGAAGCTAAATTGAAAATCTCGAGACATGCCTCTGGGTTAAGTCTCAATCTACGGAGGAGGGAGTTGAGAAGTACATCAGAGAAATCGAGAGAGAGATCATGTAAAGCATCGTACCTGCCGAGCACGAGCAGACGTGAGACCCGGTCGAGTAATTCGGGTCGAATTGGCCCGTTTCCTCCTCGAAGCCGGCGGCGAAAGTTTCTCGAGGCTTCGGAGGAGAATCTACGAGTATAGATAAGTTGAAGCAACTGATAGGCAACAACAACGCGTGCCGGAGACCTTCGGAGCATTTATGAAATTTTCGTTATCGGTTGATTAATCTTGGAACCCATTGATCTTGTAACCTTAAAGTTCCGGTCTTAGGAATATGCGTCTACGGAGGTTTTAGCCTTTTTAGTGTTACAGTTCGTCGACGATTGACGACGATACGTCGGCGAGCAAGAGTGAGAGTGTAAAGGAGAAACCTTTAAATTGGTACTTGGTTTTGTTTATCTGGTTTCGGTTCGATTTGTATTGTAGGGCATTGGTTCGGTTATGAACTTGAGAGCAATTTGACAAAGAAAACTCTGAATCTGATTCTGATGGATGAATAATTGAATACAAACGAATCATGGAATGAGATTACAGATAAGAATATGGTTGAGAGGATCCTATAAATAAAAACCCAATCAAAAGCAAAAGACTTTGTCTATTTTGAATTTTTTTAAACCGGGAATCTACCGGTCATCTGTATATGCTCAAGTGTTTTTCGTAAACCGTACTTGTGAACAGCTAACCGTCCAGCCCTGAACCCGTCTCCGTAAACCGGAGAAGCATCAGACTCTATCTGGTGCTTGAAAAATTCACCAAGTTTCCTTTCGTACTGAGACCTCGGTCCCTTAGATGATGAGGATGAGGATGATGATGCAGCATTGCTGTTACTTGAACCACCAGCTAACTCAGCTTCTAACCACTTATGAGCCATCACTTGACATATACCTTCTTCAACATCTTGGCTCAGTGTTCGGAATCCTTTTTCACAAACATAGTTGCGCAAACATAAAATTCAGCAATGTGTAACGAGGGAAAGGAGCAGTAAACTAAGAAGTTAAAGAGTAAGAGACTCACCTTTGAGCCGCATCCATGCGTGCATCATCTCATGAGCTAAAATCGAGCCAGTGAGTAACCTATACAAAATTCAGTAAAACTGTCAGGTCAGTGTATGGACCGTGCCATCAGATTAATCCAGTCCAGTGGGAGCAAAAAGAGTGTCTTACCTAGGGAGCCCGAATAAGATGAGAATGGCAGTAACTTCGCATTGCCGTGTTAACTTGTAAGGCTCTGTAACCATATTCCCAGCCCAATTTCCTGTGCCATGCTTTGATCGTTTTCTTACAGTACTAACAGTTTGTTCTTCTGACAGGCAGAGTCCTCTTGTTTCTGGCATGTGATAGTGACCCTAAGAAGCACAATGAAATGGTAAAGTATTTTTAGAAAAAGCAGACTGTGATGATGAATACAAGTATAAGCTTAGTATTTGGAGAGGTGTTTTCTTTACTCACATTCTTTTCACCTTCTCTGGCTTCGTTAAGTGCTTGCCTTTCAACCAAGAGGAGTGGAACTTCTTGCTCTACCTTCATGTTAAGTCCTTCATAGAATTCTTGTATTTGCAAGTACAGAGGTTGGCATTGTATGGTGTCCATGACCGCTGAGTCCAAACACTCTAAGCAAAGTTTCCGTCCATCGTTAAGTTCAACATATCTCGTATTCCGTGGCTACAAAATAAAGCTACGTTTGTCAATTTCCGGCCACAACATGTTTTGACTTTTTTGAGTTCAAAATGTATAATTGGGGACATTTCAGGGGAGAAGAGAATCCACCTCCATTCTTTCACAACTGCAACATCTTGGGGTTGCATCGTGTTCGTGAGAAGGGCAATACTTCTGAACCCAAAAAGGATGTGCCCTATATTCAATAAGACCAGCATGATTTGTTGGAATCTGTTCAAAAAAATTTACAATTGGGAAAAAGAAAGCAACAGATGATAAGTGCAAGATCCGGAAAAAAAAAACACAACACATTATATGTATATGGGCTTTAATGAAAGAAAAGACAAGAGATTTACATACAAAGTGGCTGCAGACATCACATTTTGGATGATATCTCTCCCTGTAACAAGCCTTGTGAAAAGGGTAGTTCCCTGATGTAGAAAACTATAAGAAAAAAAGGGAAACACGTTACGTATAAAATCTAAAGGTTTAAGTACAGCAGGAAAACAAATTACGAGAATATGGAAGAGCTTGGTTTCACCTCATACTCAGAAATTGGCTGACTGCAGCCGTAACATCGAAAACATTCTGGATGCCATAGTGAATTAAGGCAATTCAGAAATCTTCCATGACCAATCTCCATATTGCAGCCAGCACAAATCCTATGCAGACAAGTTGTTGACAAGTTATTTTGGCTGGACAGACATTAACTGATCACCAAATTAGGCCAGCTTATAATGGTTGGCTATTTTACTACCTGAAATCCGTTTGAAAAGTAATAGGTCTTGGATAATAAATATCTCCATTTGCATATACATTTGCTCCTCCTCCATACATATGCCCATTCCCATATAAATCTCCATTCCCATATGCATTCCCAATATCATATGTATTCCCATTTTTGTAATGCGGTGAATTCCCAACTACCATACTTTCATGTAAGGCTCTAGCAAGTTGCTCATCTTCATCCACCGTCGGGTATTTCCCTGTGTCCATTACTTTTTAAAAAAAAATTAGCAGACCAAATCTGATAACAAAGTTAAGTCTTCATATTTCTGTTTGGCTAAAGTACTCACCGCTTAGACTTGTCTGTTCTTGATTCTCTTCTAAAAGAGACAATGCAATTGCACGTTCTATTGCTTCATTTTCCTGGTCATTAGATGTATCCTAGAAATAAAAAACAAACACAGAATCTGAAATAACAGTACACACCAGAGCTATGTATAATCCAAGAAACCATCAACTGTGTGTGTGTTTTTTTCACTACTTCAAGATCTCCAAAGCCAGAAAATTTCAAAACACAAGTAAACGATAATGGAAAAAAAAACAGTAACCATCTATCAGCATCATACAAACCTCAGATGTAGATGGTTCCTGTGTATGAGATTCATCATGATCATTATCTGTATCAGCACTAGGCTCATCATGTGAAGCATTAGGATAATTCCCATAATAGTGGTCATTCCCAACCCGGAACCTTTGGTTAGAGCCTTTGAAGATCTTGTTAAACCAGCCCATCTTTTGCTTAACAAACTATCTGCTCATAGACAATGCAGGAGGTTCTTTCACACCTGCAAAAAAATAGTCGAAATCTTCTGATTCAGCAAAACTAATTCAGACAAAAACCCAAAACAAAGTTGCTTTAACTAGCTTGATTTCTAAACATCAAACGCCACAGAACAGCAATATTTTTGAATCTACCAACAATGATTAAAACCCTAAATAACCTGCAACTATGAAAGCTCAAAACGAAATTTGAAATAACAAAAAACCCAAACATGGAATAATCAAATAATTTCAGCTGAAAAGAAGCTATAGGACGTACCTTGAGAAAAGCCTGGATCCCAAAGAGCTACAAGCAACCCCCAAATAAAAAAAAATCCAAAATTTAAGGTCTCTCTGGGCTAATTGATACGAAATGATCTTAAACAAAGAAACTGGAACAGCAAAAGAATCTAAAAAAAATGGACTCTTTACTTTTCCTTTTCTTCAAAATTTGGGGGAGAATCTACAACATGTGGGTAGAAGAAGAAAAGAAAAGACTAAAGAAGAAAAGGAAACCAAAATAAAAAAAGGAATTTAAACTTTTTAAAAAAAGATAATATATAGAGATTAGAGAGAAAGAAGGTAACTTTGACAAAATCAATGTCTAAGTCGAATAAACCCAGAATGTGCTTTCAATTCAATTCTACGCTAATTTCAAAGTCAAAATATTTGGTGCACTCACACATCCAAAAAATTTAATAAAAATCGGATTTTTATTTCATCAGGATCACGAAGAAGAAGAGGAAGACTTGTATTTGAGATTTTTGGAACACGAAGATCCAGATGAGCAATTAATTAAAATAAAAATAAAAAAGTCTCCGCGTCGGAAGTTTTTGGTCGTTGAGCTCGTCGTCTTCTTACAGGAACCAAACAAAAAACAAAAAACGTTCACGACGCTTGTCCGAAAATAATAATAATTAGAGAGATATGGAAAGACAAATAATACTGTAATAATTTTTTTTAAAAAAAGTCAAGTTTGTGTGTTTCTATCAAATTTTTGCATTTTACGCAAATATCTAGATATTTAGTAGTATTTAATATAGTTTATTTATTGCTTGAAGCCTTAAACCAAATCATTTATACAAGTCGTAACGCATTTTATCCGGATGTTCAAGGTTCTAAAACATTAGTAGTACTAATAATATGTTTTGGTTAACACATTATTTAACGCAGAAAGCTAGGAAAAAAAGGAAAGATAAATCAGAAAATTGAAAAAAAATGTCAGTAGAATAAAAGGAAAAGAAAAAGATAATGGAAAGATAAATCACATATTTAATGAGTTAGTGATGTTTATTTACTTATATTCCATATCAAAAAGGTGACAACAAAGGGAAAAAAAAAAAGTTGAAGAAAACATTAGGAAAAAAGTTGGTGAGGCGTGGTTCTATTTTACCAAAAAAAGCGTATTACGAGCCAACTTAAGGAATTTTATATTTATAAAAAGAAAACTTTAAAATGGAAAGGAAGTTAGTATTGGAGTAAAAGAAACTGAAAAGGCAAAATTTAATTTTTTTTTGTAAAAGTAAAAGTTCAATCATGTTACCATATTTGTGTAGTATTTAATTAATTATATCTAACGTAGTCTAGTAATATACACGTACGAGTACGATAAACGATGTTACATTTCATGAATTAATAAATTATAAGTTTATAACTACTGTAGATGTCAATCAATGTGATTAAACAATTAGTAATCCGGTGATTTTGGTACGTCACGGTTTGCGTCTTTATACACTCGCGGAAGTTACGGTGACTACGGATAGCGATACTTTATATGGGGCTTTCATAGGCCCATTATTATTTATTGGCTTTATAAGCCCATACATATGTAACACATTCATTACAAAACATCTGGTTTGACACTCAAAATAGAGAAACAAATATACTCATTCAATAATAACTAGACCGGTGTCCATAAACCACCAACTCACCAACTGTCCAGAGTACTACTGTACTAGCTCTTTAGAACTTTAAGCCTCTATCTATACTTTATGTTTTTTTTTTCTTCTATTCTTACCATGCAATTAACAAGGAATGCGTACTACTTGAACACATTCATTACAAAACATCTGGTTTGAATTTGACACTCAAAATAGAGAAACAAACATACCCATTCAATAATAACAAGACCGGTGTCCATAAACCACCAATGGTTTGAATGGTGACAGCGGTCAGGATGGATAAATCCGTCAGCAGTTTAATCTGCCCAAAAAATAGGACGGACAACAAACCGCTGCATACCAACTCTATTTGTATATAAAAATGGTTCGCAGTTGGTACACAACGGTTTTTTTCTATTATTTTTAGACTGCACTGCTGCAGACTGTATTTAATGGGTGTGAATGGTGACAGCAGTCAAGACAGCCAAATACGTCAACGGATTAAACCGCTTTTTATTTACCATTCATAAATTTAGTTCGCAGTGGTGCAGTCCAAAATATACAGAAATAAAACAACTACAGACCAACTGCGAACTATCTTTGTTTAGTACACAACGGTGTGTTGTCCATCTTATTTTTGCGACAGTTTAAACCGCTGATGGATTTGGGCGTCTCGACCAGTGTCACTATTCAAACCCTCAAGTCACCAACTGTCCACCATCATTCTTTAATTTATAAAAATAGGACTCTACTGTCTCTTCCTTCGATTAAACCGAGGTGAGACTAATAAATCGGATTTGATTAGTACTACTTTTAATATATTAAGAGATGTACAAAATAACTTTAATTTATTGAAAACAATTTTAATTTATTGAAAATCTGTACTTCAAAATAGAATAAATTATAAATTATTTTGATGTAAAAAAAAAATATATATAGTTCCGGTCGTTCGTTATATAAAATTAACATTTTTTTTGTTTTCTCTCTCTCACTCTCTGGCTTCTCTGTTGTTCTCTTGGCGTCTCCACGCACAAAATTCACGCATCCATGAGTGAGTAAGTGTGAGAGAGGAGAGAGAGAGATCCGTGACTCATCATCACCTCCACCTCCAGAATCCATCTATTTTCGTGCTAGATTCTCAGCCTTACAAATCACACATTAATATTTGTTCTCTAATCGTCTCCTCTCCGCTGGCCATGGTGGCGGGTGCGTCTTCATGTTACGCATCTCCGTTATGCGATTGGCTAGTGGGGGCTTGCATGTCCACCGGCGGAGACCGTCTGCTTCAATCCGACACTAAGACTAGCCGCCGGAGTACACTGCTTACAAAATCCAAATGCTCTTCTTCTTATACAAATGGATCCGCCGGTCTTGTGAGTAACTGTAACAACAATGCCTTGTCTTCCCTCTTCTTCGAATCGAATAACAACACTCACTTCAATCGAAAGCAGAGGAGATTGAATCAAGCTTCTAGCTTTGGTATACCAAATTCAATCACTTGTGTATTTGTTTCCATTTCCAGTCTTTGGTTCATCTATACGTGAGTGAATAGAGTGTTGATTTGGTTGGCTTTACACCACAGGGCAAGTCACTCTAGAGATGGAGGAGAAGGAAGCAATCGTTAAAAAGAAACCTCCTTTGGAGTCACGACGCGTTGTTGTGACAGGAATGGGAGTTGAAACACCATTAGGTCATGACCCACATACCTTTTATGACAATTTGCTACAAGGCATCAGTGGTATTAGCCCTATTGAGAATTTTGACTGTTCTGCATTTCCTACTGTAAGCTTTCTTTCTTTATATATATCAGGAGCTCTTTTTACAAGTTGTGTACTTTTTTTCTTTTCTTTACTAGGCTTGTTTTTTTAATTGTATCTTTTCTTTGTATTGCCTTTGCCAAGAGAATTGCTGGAGAGATTAAAACCTTTTCGACAGAAGGATTGGTTGCTCCAAAACTTTCGAAAAGGATGGACAAATTCATGCTCTATCTTCTAACCGCTGGCAAGAAAGCCTTGGCTGATGGTGGGGTTACTGAGGATGTAATGGCAGAGTTTGACAAATCTAAATGTGGAGTTTTGATTGGCTCAGCAATGGGAGGCATGAAGGTAGCCCCTCCTTATTCCTTGCTTTGAACATTAATAAAAGATTTTGGACTGAGTGTTGTTGTTCAGAAGCTCTGCTGATTGAAGGTTGTTTTTCTATTTTGATCATGGTTTTTCAGAAACTGTTGTTTATAAGTCTGTTTCTAAATGTTGCATTTGCCACTGTGTTTTTGGAATACAGGTCTTCTACGATGCCCTTGAAGCTTTGAAAATCTCTTACAAGAAGATGAATCCTTTCTGTGTGCCTTTTGCAACGACAAACATGGGTTCTGCTATGCTTGCCATAGATCTGGTCTGATCAATTTTGGATATTATGTTGTAATTAGCAATGGCTGCACCTAAGTATTGACCTTCTTTGTTATAATACTTTAGGGATGGATGGGTCCAAACTACTCTATTTCAACTGCTTGTGCCACTGGAAATTTCTGTATTCTCAGTGCGGCAAACCACATTATTAGAGGTGAAGCTGTAAGTATCCTCGAACAACGAGGAAATTTGATAGTATGGTTGAGTTTACGTGACTCTACTTGTGTTTGACATTTGGTTTTCTTTTCTCTTAAACTTATAGGATGTAATGCTCTGTGGTGGTTCTGATTCAGTTATTATTCCTATAGGTGCACACTCTTTCCTTTGTAATCATATGCTTCCCTTTGTTTCCCAACTTTGTGCCATACAAATCTTATCTTCTGTGTCCCATTGCAGGGTTGGGAGGTTTTGTTGCCTGTCGGGCTCTTTCAGAGAATAATGATGATCCCACCAAAGCTTCACGTCCTTGGGATAGTGTAATTTTCCACTATTTTCGTTTTTTTTCTTTCTATAATGTCCTACGAATTATCTCTTATTGTTCATTTATATCTTAACTACTAAAGATGGTCGATCTTCAAAATGTGGGAACCTAGCCTACCCCATATAGGCTCGGACTGCATGGTCGTTCACCACCTGCCTTCTGATTTAAGCATATGTTTGAAGGGTATGCATGAAATGGTCTACCAATGATACCCATTGTAAACTAATGCGGGCAACCATGGGTGTTAACTCTCCTTGTCTTGTCCCTTAAGAATATTTGCGGACATGTATGTCCAGTGTATCTCACTCTTGTGTAGAATGATATTGAAAGATATATTTTTTCAGGATTTTCTTACTTTTCTATTAAACCTGATATTGGTTGTTAAACAGAATCGGGATGGTTTCGTCATGGGAGAGGGAGCTGGAGTTCTACTTTTAGAAGAACTTGAGCATGCCAAGGTTTGTCTCTCATTTCAAATATGCATACAAAAAACAAAGCTCTTTTTATCATTGCTGTTCTTGCACCATACTTTTTGGCCACCTTTTTTTCTTTAAAGTTGAGTTACCTCTGTTGTTCAACCCCTTTGTATAATTTCTTGATGGTCCCAACTCTTTGTTTACTTGTCATAAATGAGAATGTCTTCAAAGCTTTCAATAAACTCATTGCGAGGCTATAAAAAAACTATGCTTTTGCAGAAAAGAGGAGCAACTATCTACGCGGAGTTCCTTGGTGGTAGTTTCACATCTGATGCATATCATATAACCGAACCACATCCTGATGGTAGATCCCCTTTGTGTTCTAAACTAACTTTTTTCACTAATCCACACAACTTTCTTCTTTTGTTTGCTTTTCTTTGTCTATAAAATTATAGCAATAGAATTAACCAAAGAAAATAAAAATAATAAACCAAGATCTAGGGATGTGCATGTGAAAATATCATCGTTGGTTGCTCGAGAGCATGATTCTAGGCTTTACTTCCCAATGATTTTTTAATCTACCCTTTATTTTTGTACTGAATGAGATATCTAATATCTGCAGGTGCTGGTGTCATTCTCTGTATTGAGAAAGCATTAGCTCATGCCGGGATTTCTAAGGAAGACATAAATTACATAAATGCTCATGCTACATCTACACCAGCTGGAGACCTTAAGGAGTACCAAGCCCTTGCTCACTGTTTTGGCCAAAATCCTGAGGTATGTTTGTTTCTCTCGTCAACTTGTTTATTTATCCGGGGAAATTTTGATTTTTGAGACAGTATTTCCTGTCTTGTAGATATGCTGATGCCTGTGTTTTCTTACGTGACCTCTGACAATCTGACAGCTAAGGATAAACTCGACGAAATCTATGATCGGACACTTGCTGGGAGCTTCTGGAGCCGTGGAGGCTGTTGCAACCATTCAGGTAATGATTTCAAGTCTAGATACATTAGTATATCTACAAGAAAGGGAATGCTGTCTAAAAAATCAAGTCACCTTGGATAAATTAACAAGCTGAGTGGACAAAACAATAATGGTATGCGACCTTCTTTCCCTACAGGCAATAAAAACAGGATGGGTTCACCCAAATGTCAACCTGGAGAATCCAGACAAAGCAGTGGTATGTAGACAAGTTTTAGTTTGACATTGCTGGAATGATCATTTAATACCGCAACTTCATTACCAAATGGATCAGGATACAAAGCTGCTGGTCGGTCTTAAGAAGGAAAGACTGGATATTAAAGCAGCCTTGTCAAATTCTTTCGGGTTTGGTGGCCACAACTCTAGCATCATTTTTGCTCCTTACAAATGAAAGCCGAAAAGTCCAATGCTGTGTACTCCAACTTTTATCTGTAAAACTTGCTGTAAGGTATATCTTAATTTTTCTCCTCCATTCATTTTTTTTCTCCTTCTTTAATGCTATCTTGGCCCATTACTGAAGCAATCTTAAGATTTGTTTTGGAATAGTTTACTCCTTAGTCCTTATTATTAAATAAGTCCTTGACTATTCGTTCCACAGCCTGAAACTGAATCTATAATACTTTTCTTGAACCACTATAGGGACCGGTAACATACGAGTGGCTGCAAATGACTGATTGTTTTTGGCCATGTTTTGATGCAGTGTGTGTACAAGAAGAGCTTCCCATATTTTTCGTAGTGTTATGACTCATGATTCGATTAGCTTTACACAAAGAGTTTGGGAAAGGTTTCTTCAGGCAATAAAGAAGAAGATCTTAGGAATGGGACTGATTGCGCCAAAAGGGAACATGACAGGAGGAGAACGAGCAGAGGTTGCTGAGTTTGGGTTTGTCTTGACTCTTGAACAAATTGTTCTTTATGTATGATACATTTTGTTTTGTAGTATTGAAATCTTTGAGCCACGTTCTTTTTTTACGAGAGCTCTAACCAAACATTCAACAAGTTAAGCTACTAGTACTTGTTTACCTGTCTTCTATTTGTTCTTAAATGATCAATGAAGTTGCATATCTCTCTATGACTCTTTTTATTTTACTGAGTTTGAAATGGGCCTCAAGTTTTAATTCTAAAGGCCCATTATTATTTCAACACTTATGCCTGCCTATCATTTGAATCATTTCCCATCATTGATACCCGTAAAACTATGCTTAGCATTATTCCTCTTGTTACATGTTGGTAATGTATTATTCTTTTTAGGCAGGGTTGGCAATTTTGTACAGGTAATATAACTCTGTCTCTTAGTTATAATTAAGATGATCCAGTTCCTTGATGTTGATCAAATTTATATCCACTCTGGGAATTCGATGGCTCTTGAGGAATATGCTAAATGCTGTATCATGTTACTAACTTTATACTCATATAGCTTTGATCCAAAGTTCCGACCCAACAAACCTAACTAAAGCAAGAACCTTCAAAATAGACTCTGATAACCAAGTTTCAACTATGTTTTATTGTAAAACTTTTTAGTTCCGTACGGCAACAAAACTTTTATTTATTTATTAGGTCAAAAACAGAAATAGTCACACATTCATGTATATACTTTAATAATTTTTAGTAGAAGTCAAATGTTATGAAGATTTTCAAGTGCTACGAAAAATATAAGAGAAAATCAACGGTTGGTTTCCCAAAGATGAAATTTTGTTGTTAGCTATATATATTTGATTAACGTGATCGATTGATCATGTTATAAAAAAAAGCATCTTCACATAGTGATCCGTTTTTAATTATGCAATGTTCTAGCTAGTTGCAGACAGAAAAAAAAAAATACTTTTAAACATACTTTGACGACAATGTACTTATCAACTACTATTGATCAATTAATATAGTTGTTACTTTAAGATCTTAATTAATGAAGTGTTGATTGTACTAGCAAGGAGCAAGTAGCAAGTAAACGCTCGCAGATTGTATATGTCTACAGAGACAAGGACACCCGCGTGAAAGTTTAAGAATAATACTTAGGTTCACCTGTAGGGGTGAACTTCTCCATTCACCCCCTCTTTGAGCCAATCAGAATTTTCTATCTAATATTTCATTTAAAAAATAAATTAAAATTAAATTCAAAAGCAAATCAAATTAAGGAAACAAATTCTGTATACTTTTAATTAAGGAAATTTAAATATTGGATTGGTTTAGATTTTTAAAATTTGAATAAAATTATATGTCGGTTTGGGTTTACAAATGAAGTGGTTAGGGTTTAGATTTTACAACTAAAACGAAATTATATGTCGGTTTGGGTTTACAAATAAGGTGGTTAGGGTTTAGATTTTACAATTCGAATGAAATTATATGTCGGTTTGGGTTCACAAATGAGATGGTTAGGGTTTAGATTTTACAAGTAGAACAAAATTATATGTCGGTTTGGGTTCACAAATGAGATGTTAGGGTTTAGATTTCACGATTAGAACGAAATTATATATCGGTTTGGGTTCACAAATGAAATGGTTAGGGTTTAGATTTTATATATGTCAGTTTGGGTTTATTAAAGAGCGGTTTAAATTTTTTAATTTTATAATAATATATACAGATTTTATTTCCTTATTTTATAAGGGGGTGAATGGAGAGGTTCAGCCCTAGGGGTGAACCCAAGTATTGTTCAAAGTTTAATAGTATATAAATTCGTACACAGATGATTAATTTAAACAATAAATGTTTGTTTAATATAAGTATATATAATATATATGTATAAAAAAAAATATGTATAGCCTTGCAAAAAAAAAACTGTTATATATGTTAATGGCAAACACTGTATCATAATTATTAATTAAAATGAGAAATTTTGAAACTATAATTACTGGAGGTAAAATTATTAACATGCTGTATCCCCTATATATTAATAATAGAGAAGCACATTTTAAAAAAAACTGATGTGTCGCCGCCAGAGAGAGTTCGAGATATATTTAGCTATTTAATCTCATTTAGATTTATTATTTTCAACTATATGCTATTGTGTTTTTGAAAAAAAAAAAAAGACAAATGTGTTATTCTTAAAAACTTTATCACATAACTTTATTAATATTAATTAATTTTAAGCTTTAGACATATTTTATATATTAGAAAATGATTTATTGGAATGCATGTGTAACCCACTCGGATCTCACAAATTCAAGCGGAACGGATGCAAAGACATTTTGCGGCTCAAAATATTTAAACCCGTTACGGGATGGCTTAGCGGACAGATTTGACCGGATTATCAATTTTATTTAAATTATCCGGTTCATGTAATTTTAGTTTTTTGCTATCGTTATCTGATATGATAGTTCAAGATTTTGATAAAAAAATCTAACGATCACTAATTCGATCCACATTTTATCCAAATCCGTCATTATGTCAATCTAAAATTTATGGTGAAACGATTATTATTTTAAATTTTCATAGACTTGATGAATTCAAACCAATATAAATTTAAATGTTATTCTAAATAAATATATTTACAAATGTAATAAATCAAACAAAAATTTCACTACCTGCAACAGCACCAATTATTACCTAGTTATACTAGTATACCTTTGGTATTTTATATCGCTTTCTTTGTCTCTTCATTTTTTTATATTGAAAAGCAGATATAAGATACTTATTAATTAGGACCACACCAAATAGACCTGCAGTTATATACTTATACGCATGTAACAAAGACAAGAAGTAAAGTAATTAAGATATCAATCGTAAGACAATTGATTCGTACCAAACAATAAAAATGATACATTGAATTCACTCTCTCCCTTTATAATTTTCTCGAACCATATTCCTAACTTTCTCTCCTCTAATTTGAGTTCAAACTCCTCATTTTCTTTGTTACTTCCTCCTCTTTTCCATTTTATCATATCATATATATGTATGACTATATATACATATAAGTACTATATATATCTAACAAGTATATATCTCTATATATATATATATATATATATATCATGCTCATCATTATTGGATATTACTCATTTTAAGTGCTTTGAGTATGGAACCAATTGGACTCGGCTAATCAACCAAATAATTTGTATTAAAATAATTTTACGTGAATAATTAATTATAAAATTTGAGACTAGTTTATTGTTTTCTTACTAAAATTCTGATACTGAATAATTGACCATATATATAGTTGATTAAGTATACTTGTGAGTTGTGACTTGGTCACTTAGCTTAATTTTTTTTATTTTTTTGTGCTTTTACGTCTGACTTGAAGATTCTCCACGTTCAGGACTAAAAGTTGTTGGTTTACTCGGTACACATATTAATATTCTATACTGTTATGAGTTATGTGTATACAGTGTATACCTAAACATGCTATTATTGTAACTGATTAGTGATGATTCTCTATGGATTAGATATATAATATTATATATGTTTTTATAATGTTACGCACTTGACTTAGCATATATAACAGAAAATAAGGACAAATGTATTTTGTTTCTTCCTACATGCATGCTAAATTGCTAATAATACTAACAGCTATCGCAAATGACAAAAATAAGTAAATAAATAAGCAGAAAATTGGTCTGAATATGCGTGTATGAAAAGAAACATATATGTAAATTCAATATATTTTATTAATTCGAAAGAAAAGAAAAAGAAAAATTTACATAAGCACGTACGTCAATAATGTATGGACATCTATATATATTTGATACAAATAATCCACATTATTCTTTTTTTTTATCATCAAATAATTTCATCTTAATCAAATTTATAGTATAGTTTAGTGTTTAGCCAATATAAACTTATCATGTCTGAAAATGGTAACTGAACCAAATTTATTTTATTGGTTTCATTAATATATAATGATAAAAAGAGTAAAAATAATGGTAAAAGATAAAATGGTAAACGATTACAAAATTATTAAAAGAAGTAAAAAGGCAGAGAAAAGAGTTTTATACCATTTTACAAAATTATTATCGCATCGTGATCGTGTATATGTTACCAATAAAACACATAATATAAATGAATTTAGACTCAGTTTTCTCAAGATATATACAGTTAAAAATGATGACTTAAGTATTGTGGGATTCTAACCAAAAGGTATTATAATGTGGTTATACAATTCATAGTTATGCTTATGTGTGAAAATCTCAAAATATAAACAATAAGGCTAGAGGATGTAAAAAAAAAATAAGGCGAGACTTTTTTCAAAACTTGCGTGGACACGTACCTAAGAATTAAGAACTTGATTGTTATTGTAATTAGATTTTAAGAATAAAGATTTAGTCCAAGATTAGTAGTCTAGAGACATGAAAAGAGACAGTATACTGATTAGAGACAGTATACTTGCGTGAACTACGTAGTTAGGCCTCACATGATCTAGACAGAAAATAAGTGTTATGATTAAAGCGTAGACCAATAATCATATATATAAAAGTAGAGTTTCAGTCTCTCTTTATTGGTCCACTTGGCAATGCAATTTTAATAAAAAATAAAATTATATTAAAACACAAATTTAAAACAATTAATTTTCACATTAAACTCACATAATATAAAACTGAAATCTTTATAGCTTCTCCCTATAAATTATGCATTAACTTTATTTCTCCACTAAGTTGTATTAATCAATTGTATTAAAACAAAACAATAAATTAGAATTGTAACTCTCATTTTTCTAAATGTAATTTTTCATTATTTCTCTTCCTATAAATACCCATTATCTTATTCTCTTAGTCTATCACTCTTTCATTCTCTCATCTTCTTCCACTACTCTCAAATCTCTTTTTTTGTTTTGTTTTGTTTTGTTTTGTATTTTTTTTGTTATTGTTGTTATATGGGTTATAAAAAATCAAATCAAATATCATTGTAAAAGCTTAGTTTTAGAGTTTGTATGATATGTATATCTTATATATTTATTTTAATCTTTAAAAATGTTTATCTCCATTTTCTATTTTATATTAACATCTTATAAGTCATTATTTTCATACTTCCTTACAATATTCACTACACAATAAGATCATAAAGTTGAAATGATCCATACGTAATTATCTATTATGTCTCTGGTAATCTCACATATTCATGTATCATTTTTAATAATTTATAAAGATCAATATAATATTTAAAGATCAATATAATTATCCATTTATCCATTTATAAAGACTATTTTGTTTTGTGATCCAATTGTTAAATCTGCAGAGATCAATATAATATATATATTTATTTTTTATGATTTGAGGTTGTTGAAAACAAAAAGAACATAATTAAACAATTGGTTTTTTTGTGTCTTTAATCAAAATAAAAAATGATCCAAAAAACAAAACATATTCAACTGGAACTTAAATATAAAAATAAAATATAATTTTAAAAATATCATTTCACTAAATTCTCTAAAGATGAAACCATTAGTATGAAATCTAGCACTATATATTAAATTGATGAGTGAAAACCAAAAATATATAAGTTATTCTTGGGATTTTAAAAATTATTGAGATTGAAGAATTCATATAATTTTATAAGAAAACTAATTTAGTTTGTCACTTCAAAAGTAATATTTTTTATTTTGAAATATTATGTGTAAGTGTTGAGTTTATATCAACAAACAACCAAATCATGTGAATTTTGATTCAGCCACTTGATATTCCTTTTATTTTAGGTTATAAAAAATTAAAATATTTATTTATAATTAAAGACATGTAACTCTATTTAACTCAAATGTAACTCCTATCCAATAATTGTACATTAATTCATTCCTCCTACTAACTTATTATCTTTCAAGAGAAATTATTTTTGGTTAAATTTTAATATTTTTTATTTATTTTGGTTGGCTAAACTTATATTCATATTTTGGTTGGCTAAATTAATATATTTCTCATGTAAAATTATTGTTTATAATATATTTCTCATTTCAAAGTTTAAAGCAATATATCATATATATAAAAGTAAGGTTTTGGTCTATCCTTATTGGTTGATTTTCATTTAATATTTTCTAATTTTTTTATTTTTTTTTTGCTTTCTAATTGCTTTAATCAATATTTAAGATCCAATAAACACAATACATTTAACTCACACATTAAAATAAAATTATAACTGAAAATAAAATAAATTATGCATTAATCATATTCTACCACTCAATTTTATTCAAACACAATAAATTACTATTGTAACTCCATAGTTCTAAATGTAACTTCAATCATTTCTTATCATATAAATAAGCATTCTATCAATCTATCATTCTCTCATATTGACATTCTTTTACTATCTCATTTTCACATTCTCTCATTCTCTTCTACAATACCTCAAATCATTTTTCGTTTTTTTCTGTTATTTTTGATTTCTTATTTTTGTTGTATGGGTTGTAAAAAAAAATGAAATATCATTGTAAATTGTTAATGCTAAATTTTAATTTTAAAGACTACATGATATATATTTTACATTGTTCTTATTTTAAAAGATTTATCTCCTTTATCTAATTTGGATTATTATCTTATAAGTAATCATTATCTCTTCCTCTCCCACCAATATCAAATGTTGTTATATCTCATATGTGTTGTAAGAGTTTGATTCTATATTTTAATTTAGAAAGTATTATATATATATATATATATAGATATTATATTGTTCTATTTTTTAAAGATTCATCTCCATTATCTAATTTGGATTACCATCTTATAGTAAACATTCTCTCCTCCTCTCCTACCAATATCAAATGCTGTTATATCTCATATGTGTGTTATAACTTGTAAGAGTTTGATTCTATATTTTAATGTAGAAAGTATTATATATATATATTTAACATTGTTTTCAATTTTTATTTTATTTATATAAAAAAATATTTCTTTTATATTTCTTGCCTTTCTAATCTATTCATATTTATTTTTTAAATTTGCATAGTTAAATTTAAATTCACATATGTTGGTTTAACAAAACAATCAACTTTATTTGAGAATTAGATGTTCCTATTCATTTTTAAACGATCAATGTGTAACATATAAGCATTTTGTCTTGCAATCACAAGTTCCATTTCTATTGCTTAACTCCATGGTTAATATATAATATATGTTGTCCCATTTGTAGGAATAACAACATACTTATTTAATTTATTTAAAAGAGCAGATGATTAAACGAAATAAACATTTCTCCAAATTTTATAATTCAATCAGTGAGTGTACTTATTACTTTGAAAAACTTTTACATTGAAGTTCATAAAATCATATAAGAAAACTAAAATACTATATCACTTCAAATTTGGAAAGAAACACTTGGTATTCCTTTTAAAAAAAGTCAAGACACATATAAAAATTTATTAATATTTAACTCACTTTAAAGACATTAAAGTTCATTTAACTCAAAAATAACTTCTATCCAATAATTTCATACATTCCTCCCACAAATAAAAATATATATATATATATGATCAAGATTGTATTTAAATATTACATAATTTTTTAGTTAGCTAAATTTATAGTCACATATATACAATATATATATATAAGAATTTATATTACTTATTAACACCATAATTCGACCCATTATTTGCTTAACTCAATATTGGTTTCAAAGTCAACTAAAGAAAAACAGAAACGTTCTTGTTGATATTAGACCAAAACATGGGCATACAAACATAATCACTTACACGGAAGATCTTTTAGAAAAATAACTTATTATTGCAACATCAACGTATGAAGGGTTTATATAAGCAGATAATTAGAAAATCTATAATACAATAAATGTATTGGAAACAATATCAGTCAATGATAAGATTGGATCGTCAAAAACAAGAAACAACATTTTCATAATTCATAAAAAATAAACGCCACAATTATACACATCTGAACGAAATGGTATAAACATATAGTATATAAATAAAAGTGACGGCAAAACCCGTATCTGCCTAATTAAAACGAAATTATACAAAAGAGAAAATGAAAAAGACAAAAAAACAAGAAAGTGCCAACTACACCACAACCCACGCGTTGCGTGGGGAAGCACCCTAGTGATTAATGAAAACAAACTCACAAAGTCTATCGACCAAAGACAATTCATAGAGCGATATTAGAATTTTCTTTTTTTATTCGTTTTTCTTGTTGATGATTAAAACTAAAGATCTTGTATTATATGGCGGCAACAGTAACACTGAAATCTTTTATATCGTCATTGTCTCATTGACGTCTTTCGGGCCGGTTGGTTTACGTTTCTTTTATTCTGACAGTATCATGACTTGTGAGAATAAGTATGCAACTCAGGTGGATAACAAAAGAGGGTTAATTTAAGTAAATGACTATGAACTTTTTTTTATGCTTTTTCATAAAACAAACATATTAAGTATGTATAAAGCATTAAAAACCAAACAGTATCATCACCCTCCAAATTACGGTATATGTGGTATGAGGAAAGATACGCAAGAATTTTCTCAGAACAAAGACTTCTGTAATTTTTTTTTTTTTTTTTTGACAATCAACTTCTGTAATTACTCTCCGATGACTTATTGATCGAACACTAAGGGATCGCCAGCTCACCATCAATTCGGACCAGCTTCTTGTGCGGAAATCACACTATAAGCTTATCTTCGTTGGACTCTATCAAATACTTTTATTTTAGATCATTTTACGTTCTAAATGTTATGTTGTTCTCTTTGTTTTTACCTCACTCAGTCGTGGAGAACATTTTCTTTACCAATGAAGAAACAATATGTTGAGTCCTTCTGAGCGCCCGGTCAAATTACTTATTCGTAATTAAACACACACACACAATCTTCCTTGATAAACAATTCTTTATAAGATTAAGTCATCTGATGAATCTACACAGATATAAATTTTGTTACTGAGGGGAAAAAATGATAGTAAAAAAAAAGTTTTATCGAGAGTCATATTTACAAAGGAAAATATTTATAGAAAACGAAATCAGATCGGAATATATGATCGAGTTTTTTTTAATAGAATCCTATATTATATAATAAAGTCAAGTTATAGACTATTAAGTTAAAAGACTATTTTAACAAAAGAGAAAATATTCCATTAGACTTCTTGAAAGTACTTAGAAATTTAACACGAACAAATACTTTTTTTTTGTGTGCAACACAAGCAAATACAAAGAGCAAATTAATTTAATCACAACGCACGCTTGCAGAAATTTCCTCACAACAACCACCAAATTTCTCAACGCAATATAAAAATAAAAATAAAAATAAAAATTACCTTAGATATTTCAACCCGGCCTCCTCCAAAACTAACTAATATTCAAAAGCACGTGCCCCCTGACAAAACCGATTCCCAACCCGACACAAGAATAACCGACCCGACCCAATAACACTATATAAATTAAACATGTCCCATGCAAACTCACAAACAACTCAAAACACTCTTCATCAAAACTATTTCTCTCTCTCTCTCTCTCTCTCTCCCAAGCATAAATCTCTCCAAATGGCTTCTAACTACAATAAGCTTACTTCTTCGAGAGTAGCGATCATCGGTGCCGGTGTGAGCGGTTTAGCTGCTGCTAAGAACTTAGCTCATCACAACCCGACCGTATTCGAAGCCTCGGATTCAGTCGGAGGTGTTTGGAGGAGCTGCACTTACGAGACGACCAAGTTACAATCGGCTCGAGTTGATTACGAGTTCTCTGACTTTCCATGGCCCAATAGAGATGACCCTACTTTCCCATCTTACGTCGAGATACTAGATTACTTGGAATCTTATGCTAAGCATTTTGATCTTCTCAAGTTCATGAAGTTTGGCTCTAAGGTCATCGAAGTTAGGTTCACCGGTGACGGCGAAACTCCTCAGATGGTTGACCTTGGTGCTTACGGCAACTTGTTGCCCGGAAAACCAGTGTGGGAAGTTGCCGTTCAAACCGGAGATTCTGGAGATATTCAGGTCTGTTTGATAACTCTCTTTACATGTTTTCAGCTTCAACTTGTTGCCGTTCAAACCATTAATGGTGCATTCGCATATATTCAAAATAGTTTCTTTAACGATTGTATTTCGGTAAATTTGAAGCTGATGCATGGTCTCAAACTGTCATGTAGATGAGTAGATCACACTGCTTTTTTTTTTTTTTTTTTTTTTTAATATATACATGAATTAAAATATGTGTTACTTACTAATATTAATACATTTTTTATGTAAAAATTGCATAGAACTTCCAAATAGTTTTTGGAAACTACTACATGCATGCATCATTAACTCGATTGAGTACTTACGTCTATTAGTGAGTTTTTTGTATAACGTTTTTGTTATTAATGTGTGCGAGCGCAGTGGCATGCATTTGAGTTCGTGGTAGTGTGTACCGGAAAATTCGGCGACGTTCCAAGAATACCGGCTTTTCCGGCAATGAAAGGGCCGGAGATATTCAAAGGAAAGGTGTTGCATTCGATGGATTACTGCAAGTTAGGGAAAGAAGAAGCTTCTAGTCTCCTCCATGGCAAAAAAGTTGCTGTCATCGGCTTCAAGAAATCCGCCATCGATTTGGCTTTAGAGTCTGCTTTAGCTAATCAAGGTACGTACATGATATATATTCGTTTAAGTTCTCTTTGATCCACAAAAGTCTTTGTTAAATAATACTTAATTAGCTTCACTCTAACAATTGGCACAAGTCAAAATAAAATAAAAAATAATAGCAATAATCGTCTTTGCTAAGTATATATAAATAATTATTCTCGGTTGGACCAGACCGTTAATATACTATTTGACACAAACAATAAAACAATGGTGGTGAGGACAACGCATTAGTTTACAATCACCATATAATATGATTTCAATAACTAATTAAACTTTTTAAAAATTATGCAGGAGAAGGAGGAAAAGCATGCACAATGGTGGTGAGAACAACACATTGGGTGTTTCCACATTATTGGGTGTGGGGACTACCATTCTTCTTGTTCTACTCAACAAGAGCTTCTCAGTTCCTCCATGATAGGCCTAACCAAAGTTTCCTTAGAACTCTCTTTTGCCTCCTCTTCTCTCTTCTGGTTAGTGATCTTAAAACCCCTTCTTATACTTCTCTATAAATTGTGCTATGAAATTTTATAAGTTTTTAAAACATATATGTGAAAACAGCGTGCTGCGGTTTCCAAATTCATCGAAGCATATGTTATGTGGAAGCTACCTCTAGCGAAATATGGTCTTAAACCGGACCATTCTTTCGAGGAAGACTATGCTTCTTGTCAAATGGCGATCGTACCGGAGAACTTCTTTGAGGAAGCGGATAAAGGGATGATCCGGTTTAGGAAAGCTTCAAAGTGGTGCTTTTATGATGATGGGATTGAGTTTGATGATGGGACTACGCTAGAAGCTGATGTCGTGATACTTGCGACTGGTTATGATGGCAAGAAGAAGCTCAAAGCCATCGTTCCTGAACCTTTTCGAACTTGGCTTGAGTTTCCATGCGGTGTCATGCCTTTATACAGGTACATATTGATACACATAAAAATACTCATGAAATTTTGACCATATAATATGAGTAACAAAAACTAAAAAATATCTTTCAGGGGAACAATCCATCCATTGATACCGAACATGGGTTTCGTGGGATACGTCCAAAGCAACTCGAACTTACACACATCAGAGCTACGTTCAATGTGGCTAAGCCGGCTCGTGGATGAGAAATTCAGATTACCAAGCAAAGAGAAAATGTTGGATCAATTCTTCAAGGAAATGGGAGTGACGAGAAGATCAAGCAGATTCTACAAACGTCATTGCATTTCCACTTTCAGCATCCAACATGCCGATGATTTGTGCAACGACATGGGAGTCAACCCTTGGCGTAAATCCAATTTGCTCCTTGAAGCTTTTAGTCCTTATGGTTCTCAAGATTACCGACTCGATCAAGAAGAAGAAGATGCCTCAAACTAAATTGATGAATGTATTATGAAATGAAATTATTTATGAATAATTGTGTGTGGATGTATAATATATAATATAATGTCAATGAATAAAGGAATAAAATATATGTGTTTAAGTTTCATGAGATTTTATAAATAGAAACAAATCTATATAATAATAACAATCCGAATAAATGCGACCAATAGTTGTGCTTTTAACAATCTTTCACTTATTCACTTTTAGGGGGTGGTATTGGATTCTAATTTATGAAGATTTTTGAAAAGTTCAACAAAATCATTAAAAGTGAATAAGTGAAAGATTGTTAAAGATTGCTAGAGAGTTTTGTTGATTAGTTTTCTAAAATCTTGTAAAGTCTTCCAACAATTCCTGTATTTTTGTGATACTTTCCATGACTTTATTTTGTAAAGAAAGTGTCTAAAATCACGAACCAATAACATAATAATTGAACTCATTAACAATCCTAGATTCTTTTGTTTTAATTGAATAACACAAAACTTTTAATGACTTTATAAAAGTCTGAATCCAATAACCCAATTTTTTAAAGATTTTAAATGATTTTTTACAAATCACAAACTAATAACACTAAACTTTAACAGAGTTTAACAAAATCTTGATCTAATAACAACAGATTCTACATAACATTTAAAATCTTTAAAAATTTATTCAAATCTCAAACCAATAACCCCCACTTAATGATTTTATTGAACTTTTCACAAATCTTCATAAATTAGAATCCAATACCACCCCCTTACTTTTAAAAATTTTGATTGGTTTACAATTTTTTAAAATTAATTAGTAATTTTCAGCCATAATTAATTAGAGAGAAAATATATCTTTTTTTTTGGAAATTTATAATTATTTGAAAGATTTTATTAAAAAATTAAAAATTTATTTTAAGACTAGTGACATAACAATGTAATTTTTCACATTTTATAAGATTAGTTTTATATTTATACTTCTCAATTAATATTAATTAATATAGTAAGATATCTGTATTTATTTAATAAGAAAGTATGGTCCTAAACTTTTATTACATCCACGTGACATATCCAACATGCTATATAAACATCCATACCGACAGATTCATAACTCATACCTCTCTTGTAGCAATAATTTTTTGAACTCTCATATATGGCTTCATCTTCGTCAGAAGGTTCATTTATACCTCCCGAAATATGGGAATTAATATTTGGTAGTGTTCCAGCCAAAGCTCTAAAACGATTCAAGTTGACGTGCAGACGATGGAATGCTCTGTTGAGAGACAAGAGATTCATCTACGATCATCTAGAGCAGGTCCAAGAACATATCATACGAATCACTGATAAGGTTCGGATTATTAATCCCGCGTCCAACGATGATCATTCCTCTTTACCACTCCCAAATGAGTTTCAAGGAAGCGGTAAGCTGTCTAATATTGTTCATTGTGATGGGTTATTGCTATGCATCTTTCGTCATCCCAAAAGACTCGCTGTTTGGAACCCTTGTTTTAACCGAGTTAGATGGGTCACCAAACCTAGGAAATCTTATGCATTTAATGATTATTACGGCATTGGATATGATGGTGAATCTCGTGATAACTATAAAATCTTGAGATTTTACAATAAAAATATTTTCGAAGACAACCGGTGCCCCACGGGTAAGTATGACCCACCGGTTGAGATCTACGACCTCAAGTCAAATTCTTGGAAAACTCTTGACATTCCTTTGGATTGGATTGTAACCTCACCGTGTGCTGGTGTGTCCTTAAAAGGAAATATGTATTGGATTGCTGGAGAATATCATGGCCCATCATTTATCCAAAGTTTTGATTTTTCCACGGAGAGATTCAAACATATGAGCCTAATTCCTTTCGTCGAAGGTACATATGATAATGTAGCTTTATCAGCTTTTAGAGGAGATAAGCTTTCTTTGCTTCGCCAACGCATATACGAAGAACATGATCAACTAGGGGAGATTGAGGTATGGGTCACAAACAATGTCAAAGATAGGGTTGTTTCTTGGACCAAACTTTTTGTTGTGTGGAGACCTGATCTGCCAGCATTTGATCTCGGGGAAGATCCTCCTCATTCGGTGTTTTTTATTGACCAAAATAATAGGATTAACGTTACATGTTCTGAAAGATTAGTAACTAGTGGAAGGAACTGCGTTTGCGTCAACTTATACATTATTGGAAAAGATGGATTCCAAAAACAAGAGATAGAAAGACACATGGTGGAAGAGGTATGGACATATTACTCTGGTTATATGTATCTTCCAAGTCTAGTTCCGGTCCCATAGTAAGGATTTCCCCCTTCATCCACCCCCTTATAAAATAAGCAAATAGAATCTGTATACATTATTATAAAATGAAAAATACTTAGATTCACCCCTAGGGTGAACCTTTGTATTCACCCCCTCTCTTCTCAACCAATCATAATATTCTATTTAATATTTATTTAAAAATAAATCAAAATTAATATTTAAAAGTAAAACAAATTAAAAAAACAATTTATGTATATTTTTATTTAAGGAAAATTAAATATTGATTTGGTTTAGATTTTACAATTAGAACAAAATTATATGTCGGTTTGGGTTTACAAATGAGATGATTAGGGTTTAGATTTTACAATTAGAACAGAATTATATGTCGGTTTGGGTTTACAAATTAGATGGTTAGGGTTTAGATTTTACAATTAGAACGAAATTATATGTCGGTTTGGGTTTACAAATGATATGGTTAGGGTTTAGATTTTACAATTAGAACTAAATTATATGTCGGTTTGAGTTTACAAATTAGATGGTTAGGGTTTAGATTTTACAATTAGAACGAAATTATATGTCGGTTTGGGTTTACAAATGAGATGGTTAGGATTTAGATTTTACAATTAGAACGAAATTATATGTCGGTTTGCATTTACAAATGAGATGGTTAGAGTTTAGATTTTATAATTAAAATGAAATTATATATGAGTTTAGGTTTATAAAAGAACGGTTTAAGTTTTTAATTTTATAATAATATACACAGATTTTATTTTTTCTTATATTATAAGGGGGTGAATGAAGAGGTTCACCCCTAGGGGTGAACCCAAGTATTGTCCTTATAAAATTAAAATTTTAAACTGCTATTTTATAAACCCAAACCGATATATAATTTATTATAATTGTAAAATCTAAATCCTAACTATCTCATTTGTAAACCCAAACCGACATATAATTTTATTCTAATTATAAAATATAAACCCTAACCATCTCATTTGTAAAGCCAAACCGACATTAATTTTGTTCTAATTATAAAATCTAAACCCTAACCATCTCATTTGTAAACCCAAACCGACATATAATTTCGTTCTAATTATAAAATCTAAACCCTAACCATCTCATTTGTAAATCCAAACCGACATATAATTTCGTTCTAATTGTAAAATCTAAACCCTAACTATCTCATTTATAAACCTAAACCGACATATAATTTCGTTTTAATCGTAAAATCTAAAACCTAACCATTTCATTTGTAAACTCAAATCGACATATAATTTCGTTTTAATTCTAAAATCTAAACTCTAATCATTTTACATTTGTAAATCCAAACCGACATATAATTTTGTTCTAATTTTAAAATCTAAACCAAATCAATATTTAACTTTCCTTAATTTAAAGTATAGAGAATTTGTTTCCTTAATTTGTTTTGCTTTTTAATTTAATTTTAGTTATTTTTTATATAATATATTAGATAGAATATTTTGATTGGTTGAGAGGAAAGGGGGTGAATGAAGAGTTTAAGTTTTTTTCTTCTCGAATCCTATATAGTTATACCATAAAAAGTGGAACAGTATTATATTGTAGCTAAAATATAGTTACCTTTTTAAATTAATACAACTAGAAATTGGAATCCTCTAAGTGGCATATTCTCCAAATATTCGAACATAAATTAATACCTAAACAAAATCATTTACAATCTTCTACAAATCAAATTTGTTATATCATGAGTTCCTAGTCTTCCCTTAAATATTGATTGAGCTAAAAAAATATTTTGAGTGAGCTAAAAATTTTTTTTCCCTTAATCGTATATATAACTTTTATTTACTTTCTAAGATATTATGAGATCACTTCAACAATAAATTCGTCGCCTACCTTCTTTATAAATACCAATCTTTACTCAACTTTGAGACTCATTAAGCAAATATATATTTTTACCTCATTATTTTTACCTCATTACAATCTTTATTCGACTCTACCAAAATGCTTCCTTTGTATTCCATAGTTATGTCAAACGGTACAACACATCATGACATAGTTTAAGTGAGGGTTCTTCAGTGAGAAAGGAAAAGCCGGTGGTCTCATGAAAATGGACACCGGCCCTGTTCGTTTCCCACGACGCTGCGACTCCACCGGCGACCCAAATTTACTCTGATTTATTAGTTTGGTGTCGCTGAAAATTGAAAACGAGCGACTCCGATCACTTTTAAAAAGAGGGACAGGTGTCGCTAGAATAAACAGCGACGGTTTTAATGGCTTTAAAAAGAGTAGCGACAGTTCCGGCGACACTTAAATAGTAAATACGGTAAAGGAATTACTCTCCACTGTTTGTATTTTTCTGGTCGCTAACTTCGGTCGCAGCGTCGTATAAACGAACAGGGCCACCATCGAAAGATTCGGCTTCACTTATGCAAGTGGTCTATTCTAGCCAACCAATTTCAGTTTATTTTTCTAATGACATGAACGACTGTATGTGGCCTTTTTTTGTATATTTGGTCATCTTGTCTCTTTATGTACCTCTAATTTAGAAATTTAGAACTAATAGCACAATGAGTTTTGGAAAGAATAATGGAGAAGTGGTCATATATTGTTATTCTTATTTTTTTTTTTTTCTAGCTCTAGCTTCTCTGTTAGACCATCTCCAATGGTTTTTTCTATTTTTACCTCTAAAATAGAGAAACTCTATAATAGAGGTGACTTTTGCTCCAATGTATACCTCTATTTTTTCCTCTAAAAAAGAATATTCCGTAGAGATTCTTTTTTTATTTTACTATTAATATCTTTTACTTATAAAAGTTACAAACTAACCCATTTATTTTAGTATTTGTGAAACTTTCATAAAATTATGATATTATTTAAATTTTTAACATTCATAAATATTATTTAAATATCACATTTATTAAAAGAAATACATTGTATCATATAAAATAATAAAACATAGTAGATTTTTTTAATTAATCATCGACATTAGTGTATTTTTCCCACAAAAAAACTGCGTGCATGCATAAGACAATGTGAAAATAGACATCAAAGTGGTGCTTCAAATGATGATATAGTAAGTATTTATTTGTTTGAATTTTTTACTATAAATGTTTTCATTATTTTTGGTTTTGGAGTTTTGTTGTTTTTTTTTGGCTATCTTATATATTTTACAAAAGAGAAAATAACTCTTGTTTAAAATATACGAAATTAATATTATGGTGTGAATAAAAACTAAAATATTTAAGTTATTTATATTTAATAAATATATTTTGATCATAAATATAAAAGTGTTAAAAGTACAAAAACTATTTTATAAATTAAAAAGTTCAACTCTATTATAGAGGAAAAAATAGAGCTCCTCTATATATAGAGGAAAAAATAGAGATCTCTATTATAGAGGTAGAAATAGAGATGGGTTGGAGTAGATTTTACTCTAAAATAGAGTTAAAAAGCAAATATAGAGGTGGGTTGGAGATGCCCTTATATCAGTTTTTTTTATTATTTTGTACATAACATTGATAATTAGACATGTCAAACAAAGGCAAATGAAAAAAACGATTAGTATAAGATACATGAAATCCTGTCATCTACATTGTTTAACAATATTTGAGAGTACATGCTTAAAATTCTTACGTAACCCTCAATTGCAAAGTACATGTATAATCTTGGAATTCTGACCTTTGAATCATTAATGGAGTCTTATTACCATACTAAAGAGATAACTATATATACTAGCTCACTCATTTTAAACTCCTCTTTCTACAACTAAACAAGTCTTTAGGAATAACTATGCGATTCAAATTCAATTGCAAAGAATTGCGGGTGGGTGGTTATATTACTTATTTCCCCATTTTTGTTCAATAACATTCTAAATTATTATCCATCTTGAAGCCTCTCAATATATATAACCAAAATTTGCGGGTGGGTGGATTTGAGTGCTAAAATATTTCATTCCGAAAAAAATTATTTAGCAAGGTAGAGTTTTATAAAGGGTAAGTTTGAATAAATTTTTAGTATACTAGAATTTTTTAATATAATAGAATTTTAATGTCTATTTGTGTGTTATATTTAGGTAAGTAGTATTTGGATTGTTCATTATTAGTATAAATAATAAAATACATAATAAGTAATTTATAAGATATTATCTGATTAAGAAATAATTTTGCTAATAATTTAATTGTTTTACAGAATTTAGTTAAATTACCTTGATTTGATATGTCTAATATTCTAATATTTCTAGTGTTAACCAAATAATTAACTGAGAATTTAACCTGTATTTTAACATCGAATTAACCTTTATTTAACTCGATTCAAGATATCAATTTAGGAATATGATGTTAAATGTAAAGATTGTATAAGCATAAACAAAAATTGATTTAGGAAAATAGAAATTAATTTTGAAGAGATATTTTAGGAATCAAATTGGTGTAACGATTTTATAGACATATTAATTGAGTACTTGATTTTAAATTTCCATATTTTAGTTATTATTTTGTGTAATTTTGTAGGGATTAACTTTGTAAATAAATATAACTTAAAGGGTAGAACACAAAATGTACTTCAAAAATGTTAATATAGATTTTACGGACTTACGGATTTTTTGTGTACTTTGAAGAAATATATATATATATATATATAATAAAATTTAATAATAAAAGCTTATAGTGCAAAATTTTCAATATAAGAAACAAATATGAAAACTAAAACAAAATCACTAATGTGGAGTAATAAAAATTACTACAAACAAAAAAAAACTACCAATTCACTTTGTTATTAAATAATAAAAATTTAAATTTAATAACGGTAAATATGATAACAAGTCAAATAAAAACAATACTATAACGCCTTGACTAACACTTAAAACATTTCAAATAATACAAAAATAAAATATATTCAAAATATAATAAAACAAAAATATCTTGCGGTGTACCCCATGTTCAAACTTAAAAACAAAGAAACTAATCTAATGTAGGTGAACCATATACAAAATAATAAGAATAAAGAAATCAATTAATTTTGTAATATTTTTATTATATCATATGATATATAAATATACTATGAAATATATATATGTTTATTCCATACGGGAGTTCGAGAATATATGTTTTCGTCCCGTCCCGTCCTGTCCCGTTTTCAATCGGAAATACATATTTGTCCCATATCTAGAATGTCCCATATTAGTAATAAATTCTCTTATGCAATAGGAATTTTAAGAACGGTGTAGGTCATAATGGAACATGACAAAACGGAAAGGGAATTACGTCCACCCCTAAATATTTGTATTTGTCTCAAAGGGGTTTCCATCGTTATTAGCGGTTATATATCCAGCTTGATAGTTCACAAATTAAATGAAATTTAACGTGACCAATCATTTATTTGATTTAGTTTGTTGCCAGTCCAACCGTTATGTTGTTCAAATTTTAAAATACTGATGAAACCATTATTATTTCAAATTTTCAAACATTAATAAACCAAACCAAAAATCAAACTAAAATCTTAATTAGTATAAGTTTGACTATATATATAAAAATAAATTTGTTTATAAACATAACCCGCACGTACGTGCGTGTCCGAACCTAGTGTTTTTAAAAATATAATAGATATTTGACCTTGGTTAAAAAGATTGAGTTTTTAAAAATTTCTTATGCATTTTTTTACTCTTTCTGTATTACTAAGAAGTCATTTTTGCTAAAATAAAATACTATTTAGCCAATGAAAAAAAAAACTGCAAAATACAAATAATTAACTAATTAAAAATGTAAAAATATCACTAAAAATAACACAATGTTATGGGGTAAAACATGACATATTATCATCATTTAGACACTTACTATGATAATAAATTATAAACTTCAGAAAATTATTTAGTACTTAATCACACTATGATGTATTTATAATAATTATTACACTATGAACATAGGGTGAATTGTTTTTGTTTTTGTTTTTTTTTTTGGCAAATTTTTTCTCTTTTTTTTTTTTTGTTTTTTTTGCACTCTGACGGTAAAATGCCAATTTTGACCTTTTGGTTTCTCGACAAGTCAATTTAGCAATCAGCTTCGTCACTGGAATCAGCTGAGGATTTGATTGAACCCTAAAAACCCTAATTGATCGGTTTTTTCCGATAATCGGACAGCGATGGAGGGTTTAGAGAAGTTTTACAACAAGATGGTGAAAGATGCGAAATCGGCAGCTTCTTCTTCTACCTCTTCTCTTTCCGATTTTGCGGAAACTCTGATGCAGGACAAACGAGGCTCCGGCTCCGGCTCCGGCAGCAACTTGACTACTACATACGACTCAGGATCCGGCACCTTGGTCACCAGACCTCCGAGGTACGCTTCTTCCCGTTCCTAGTTTTGAATATCTCGATTCAAGATCGTCTGAACTTTATTGGAATTGTGTGATCAATCACTAAGAAAACGAAAAAGTTTTAGAATTTTGGGTCCTTAGAAAAGTGGGCATGTCTCGAATTATAAAACCTAGAGAGACTATGATATTTCCCCAATTCCACATGAGAGAAAGCTTGTAAATTTGTAATAGCTTGTTAAATTGATCTAATATCTTAGTTACTTGAGGAACAGAACTGTTGTGGAGGTCGATTATAAACGATCAAGTAGGAGACTAGGGTTGTTTTCGATTGATTTGACTAATATGTAATGAGTTTTACTTGTTTTGTGTACTGTATAATTCTATTCATCTGATTGTATCTTGGGACTATGTTTTGGTGGCAGTGGAGTTTCAGTCTGGACGTGTTCAAAGCTGTGCGCTGTGTTCTTTGTCGCTGGGGTGTTTGTTGGTTATACGCTTAAGAGAAGGGTTCGAAAGTGGGCTTCCAAATTGCTCAGGAAAATAAAGGATGATTAAGCTCAAACCTCTGTTTTGCCTTCTACTGCAACATTGGTACAGTTAACACAAAAGGCATTGTTACTTATTCTCCTTCTTGATTGTAGTTTCAGTTCCAGTTTACTGTGCTAAAGTCGAGGCACCTTTTTAATGAAACTTTGTGACTATATTAGCTTTGTGCCTTGTGGTTATGGAAATAGAGATTGGTTCATCTTTGAAAAGACGCGTATGTTATTTTCTATAGTAAATCATATTTGTTATTTTCATGCCATTAGGCGGGTCTATACAAACAGGCAGGACAATGTTTCAATTGGGACATAGTGTATATAATCTATTTTGCTAAGTGAATGTGAAGTTAGTATGAGAAAAATAATGGCTGGCGGGATTTCAGTCTCACTTTAGGGAAAGTGATAGGGGATGACTTAGAAATGCTCCTTGTGAAATTCGAACCGTGTGGTTGTTTTCTCACTCATGTCTTGTGCTTGCTTCTTCAACTCCTTTGCCACGGTTGGTATGCCGCAGTAAAACACTCCTGCACCATTCGATAAATTGTTTTCACACATGCTTTGTAATACCTTGCCTAATTATTAGCAAACAGGTTCACTTGTTTGCCTGTGTCACTTATTTCTATTGAAATTTATTCTTTCTTTTTCATTGGTCCTAAAATTGAGGTTTATCAGATGTCTTGTTAGTAAGCAGCTGATTGAATAAAATATTTACCGACTGTCGAATTTGGATGCTTTCTTGCTATGCTACTAAAGACTTCCTTCCAGTTAGGCCTTGCAAAATGTGTTCTCACCTGTTTGAATGATGTTATCTTGTTAGTTATTGGTAGTATTGGGAAATAGTTTATGGTTATATGCCCTGCAACAAATCTTACCCGTGTTCCCGATAGAATATCAACTCCATGTTTGGCATGGTTCAAAGCCTGGACCATTTTTATCAGGGTTGATCTTGCATCGCCTTCATCATATACACTTGTAAGGTAGTTGTGCAACTCAATCTGGCCCTGTCTTACGAGAAAATTAAGGAATATGTTAGTATATCGATAAACGTATAAAGTGTTGATGAAAATAGATGATATGCTTGTGTTTATTACTCTGCAGTCCATGTCTGATATTTCCTCCATTACTCCCCTAAACCATTCAACGGATCCTGGCTCCCTTGTGACCCAGTAGAAGTGAGCCTTCACTGCTTTCTTTTTCCCTCCATGTGTTGAAGTTGGGGTTATTGTGGTATATGAAGATGTATAGCTATTCCAGCTGAAATCTGATCTGCTGAACTCGTTGTCCTGTGCCATTGAAAGTTTAGAGATACATATTTGATACTAGGTTCTTGGAAAGGCTAGCTTTTCTGGTGCTGGGCTTACTGTTTGTTCGTCTCTTGAATCGTTCAGGAGATCCTTCAGGATGCTTATGAAAGGAGTAGCTCCTATTCCCAATCCAACGAGGAGCAAGACATCGTAGCTTCTGTAGTCCTGTGCTGGAGCTCCATATGGACCGTCTACTAGTAATTTCGGTCGGCTGCCAAATACAGTATCAACAAGGCATGTTAATACTAGGTTGCTAAGTGTGAAAGGAGAAAGCTAAGAAGGGTCTTGAAATATACTTTGAGATATCAATATTGCAATGGGCAGAGAATTTTGAACGCCCAATCACGCATGTTGAAAGATCTTTGCCCACGGTTAGAACTCGTCGTAGCTCCTCTGTCCAGTCTCCAAGTGTTCGGATGTGAACACTGAGTTGGTCATCTCCTGGTGCTGAGGTAATTGAAAATGGGTGCCTGGAAAAGTTTAGGGTTGAGTGAAACCTGAGATGTTTGCTAACACTAAGGGAATCATCAGTACTCACCATTCAAATCGAGAGATGGTTGGACACTGCAAGAAAATGTATTGGCCGCTCTTGTACTTGAATCCAGGAGGCTTTGACATGATTAAGCTGAGTACTTCTCCAGGCAGCATAGAAACCTGCAGAGATCAGATTGAAAGGTCATGGGTTTATTTTGTTATGAAAACACTTTTTAACAGGAATGAATTTGATCGGTTTATGGTGGTTGCCTTGAGGATTTTGACAGAGTAATGCTTTGACCTACAAGCTCGCAGACTTCGTTCTGCCACATAGAGCACCATAGGAACCGAGATGTACATCCAAGTCTGAGATGAGTGGCAATCAAAAATAATTTAGGTTTCAAGATATTTCGGCATTTCGGTTTTAAGAGCAAAGAGAGATTATGTTTGCTGCTACTTACAGTTTTCTGATACCACTTATCGGCGAAGAACAGGAAGGTCCCGTGGACAATGAGCATGATGTAGACAACCACTAGAAGGTGATGAGTGTACCAGAATGCGTTAAAGCCAGTCAAGCGATCAAGTGGTGCCGGAAGCCTCACACGGTTTCTCCTGAAATGAGTTGATGCTAATGTGAAGGCAATGGTTGTCAAGATCACCATTGAGATCCCGGTGATTCCTTCTGCACCTGTCATCAGGTCTTTGAATGTGGGCTTAGTACCATTGAAGGCAGAAGCGATCAAGGCAAAATCTTCTGGACTTGAGTTTATAATCCGGGGAAAATCACACGCCAAATGGGTACCAGCATGAACAAGTATCCCAATCGCAATGGCACAAGCAATAATCTGGAACACAAATGGGACAACAGAGAGACAAAAGAGTCTTGATCTCAAGTTTGTATCGACAAAGACTGAAAAATAGAAAGAGATATGGAAGGTTGTATAGTAGTATTTTTACCTTATGGAAATTGATGTTATCATCAAAAGGAACACAAGTTCGAGCCCGTGTAGATCTTAGCCAAGTCAATGTGTTTCTACACACAGGTAAGAGAACCAAAGCCATATTGAGCTTGAGAGTCTCTGCAGCTCCTTTAGCAGTGGTTAAGCAATAACCCATGACCTTAAAAGCAGCTTTCTCTCTGTACTCTAGAAACTTCCAGACAAAGAGAATGGCCATAAGCATGATCCATAATAAAAGAACCCAACTTCGTTGCCAGTTATCTAGAATCAGACATTGAAGTTTTTTTCTACATTTTCGAACCACATGACGAGGTCTAATAAGATTCCGTCTTGGTGTACTCACTCCAGCGCTTGTTGTGCTAAGCGGTCTACTATAGTTCATGTACGTGTCTCTCTGAAGTAAGAGTGTCTCAAGTTGCCATAACTGAAACAACACAAAAAGGTTAAGAAACATAGAAGAATCGTGGATAGTGTCTTTGAAGGGGCCGAGTAAGGATATATAATGTTGTTTTTTGAACCTCAATGTATCCAAAATTCTCTGGATCAAGTTCTTCCATGATCAGAGATGCGTACTCTTCTGCTTGTTCCTTAAGTTTTGCTAACTTGTTTGCTGATGCGCTTAGCATTAAAAGCTGCGTTTCAAAAGTATTAACAATTGTTAAAGATATTGATTGTTTCATACGTAATTATTACTGTGTTGAAAAAGAAATTACTTCTTTAATTTCTTCTCTTGTAATCCTCCCATCTTCGTTGCTATCAGCCCTGTAACACAACCGGTACCATATTAAACACTGTTTTTGATTAGTAACACTGCAAATTAATAACAATTATAACAAAACTGTAGGATCACTAAACCAAAAAAAAAAAAAAACATATATGACTTTATAAAATGTTTGGCAAACAAAGTGTAGATTTGCAAAATCATTTTGGCATTACGAGTCATTCATTTATCATACTTGCAAGTAAACTTATTGCGGGAAAAAAAAAAACAAAACCCGAAAGAGGAAACATTTTTGAAAATTTGGTGAAAGGTTATTTTTACTGGGCCAAGTAATCCATGGCCCATTACTTAGACATAAGACCTTTTTGCACCGTTGATAGCGTGAACTACCAGATCCAACGGCTAAGAACACCACGTGATTTAAATGATATGAGTGAAACATTGCGGATCAAAATTTTAGCTTAGCTAACACATAAATTTTATTCATGCCTAATAATTTCCAAAACTATAGAAAATTACAGTGACATTGCGGCAGTCCTACAAAAGAGATAACAATTTGCAATCAAAGAGTGATTGGTGAGCTAATATTATCTTAATCAACAACATTTTTACTCCATATGTGATTAGGTTTGATCAGCTAATCTTCACAAAGAAACAAAAATAAAAACCCTACTTTTACAAAAAAAATATATATATATACTTATGCAAGTTGATCAAAAACTTCATTAATGATCGCTAAAATACCCAATTATACAGATAAAATAAAACTAACGTCAATGATTAACGCCAACTAACTAATATTCGTAGCACTTGGCTCAATACATTTGTTTTCTAATGACTTTTTTTGCATATAGCAATGCGTTATTCCCGTAACAGTTATAAACGCAAAGACAAACCCCAAAACAAAAACAAAAAAAAAGACTTAAAAAAGAGACACACGTACATGTCGAAGAAGATTTGAAGACGCGCGTCGAAGCTTTGATCAGAAATCTGTAACCAGAAATCGTGAAGTTCATCTTTCGTTATCTTCTCCAGTTTCTGTCTCCTTCGTCGAGCCAAAGCGTCAAATACACTCACCGCAAACTCCTTCGAATCCACCATCCCTTTTTACAAAATTTTGTAACATTTTAAAACAGAGTTTTGTGATATGTTTAGATTAATATATACATGACACAGACTTACCAACGCACTCGCCAAAATCATCTCGCGCGAGTAAACCTTGTTTAGAAAGCGATTCGAAACGTTTCTCGACTTTTTTCCACATCTGATCGCAATCGCAATCCCAATCGCAATCGCAGCTGTTCCCTCTCGTGGTTTTGTTAATAAACTGTAATCCTTTCAACGCTCTCTGCGCACTCGACGTTGATCGCTGTAATTTAGCGTTTTCTCTCCGTTTGTCTCTCGCCGTCATAATCCCCTCCACCACCACCGAACGTTCGAGATCTCTGTCTCTCTCCCCGGCGGTAGAAGAAGTCGTCGTCTTCCAAGATTCCGACCTAAGTAGTTTCCCAAGTTTCTGCCTTATCCTCGAAGACGCCGTGGATAGGTTCCTAGACAATCTCGCGGTTACTAAATCCACCGATCTCGGCCGAGAATCCACAGACGCCGCTTCCGCCGCGGCCGCATCAGACAACCCGCAGACGACAATGGAGTCGTCTGCGACGTCGAGCTCTAACGTCACCTCGACGAGTTCTCTCTCCCAGCTACTCCCGCTTCCGGAGTCCCCATTGTTACGACTCAAATCGTTGAGAAAAACCGGCAGCATTGCGCCGCCGGTGAATGGAGAAGAACTAGACTCGATACCGTCGTCGTCGTGACTGAAACTCGAACACGTTGAGATACTCAGAGGAGATAACTTCATCATCAGTGAATAAAAAGATTAGTAATCAACCACCTATACTTACACCAAATAGACATATATTAAAAATCAAATTAAATGTAAAATTATATCTCTTTGGTTTTCACCGATCACCATGAAAACTTCACAAGAAAACAAACAAAGAAGAGAAAAGAAGGTGAGAATAAATTTTTTTGAAAGAAGAAAGAGAAAGAGAGAGGAAAAAAACAAGAGAGGCACTTCTCAACCGATCAATACAAAACACTAACACACACAATTTTCAACGCTTTAGTTTATTTTTTGTTTTGTTTTGTTTGTGAGGCCAAGTCGTGGTTTCACAGTTGTATGTCTTTCTTTCTGTGTACTGTATCTTTTTAATTTTTTTTTCCTATCTACTTAAACTAATCTCCTCTACTAATTGTCTATTATTGTGAAAAAAAAAAAGAAATATAAAGCTTGTTGTTGTTGATGTTGTTTACCATAAATATAATTATATTAACAATTGGGTTATGGTCTAACGTATGTGATTAATTCACAATATCTTAGTTCTTGAGTTTAGCCGCCAAAAGTTTATCAGTAATCAGAGAGTAATTATTAGCATTACATTTAGTACCAATTTTAAATAATCAATCGGGTTTAAAAGAGAGACAATTTGTGGGTGTGTGTACCTTAATGAATATGCAAAGGGGGGAAGAGAATTGTTGTCTGAGACGCTGGCAGAAACTCAGGAGAGTACGCCACGTGGAAGCTTAGATGACAAAATCGTATTATATGTACTTATTATATCGCCGTTACTTAAATTAATAATATGAAGAATTAAGGGAGGAGGGAGAGAGTGGGAGACAAGAACAAGAATACGTAATTGTTTTATATACGTTATATATAAAACTATATGAGCTGGCAAAGAAGGAGAAGAAGAAGAAGATGGAGGTCAAAGAATTTGTAATGTAAACGATAGGTGATCGAACCGAAGTGTATATATATATAAAGGGACTTGAAGGAACAGAAACTTTGGGTTTGTGTGTTTGTTTGTTTGAGAGGACACTATTAAATCTAATTTCTACGCTTTGTCGCAAAGCAGTACATTGCCGAATGTTGTACGTCCTAAGTTTTGAGTACCTCCTCTTCTAGAATATCTCTCTGGTTTGGTTTGGTTTTGCTTATTCTCAAGGTTGTCTTTGGTTTTGCTTATTCTCAAGGTTGTCTTATGGGCTTCATTGGCCCTTAATATATCCACCCTATCTGTTTCAACCATTGGTCATGTAGTTTCTACTTTCTATCATCCATTTAGCATTTTTTTTGTCGGTTTCAAAATTTCTTAGTATAGACAAGTCAATTGCTTTTTGTTTTCGATGATTTTATAATCTATGATAATATGAGGTGTTGTGGAAATTAAGAGTTTCAGGAGTCTATCTATTTTAGCTTACGTGTTACTTCTGTTGGTTACATACTGTATTATAGTCCACCGCTATCTAAACCAATTACTGTATATTTTACATCATCTCTATTTATAATGTTTTTACTAGATACCAAAGTAATCTATAAATGAGACTATTAGAAAAGAAAACTAAAATAGCTAGCTCACTACGAACTCTTCTAAGACTTCAAAATATGTTTGAAATCGTCAACATAAAAAAAAAAATAAACAAAAGAGTCAATCGTTTACACAACTTCAAAATGAATTAATGTGGTGATTGAAAATGTAAAAATCTGCTAATACTCAGGGGGATAATAACCGGTAAGAATCGCGTGCTATTATGTAGTTAATTAGGGTATCTAAAATTGCAGTCCGAAGCATACTTACCTACAGTATAACAATATTATAGTTCAATGTACTGATAGAGAAAAATGCATATGTATGTATGGAGGAAAACATTGAAGTTAAAATAATTCAACAGTTTAGAATGATAGGAAAAAAAATAGAATTCGTAGCAATGGAGGAGCAACGTGCGTTCCACTCATATTGAAATCCATGTTAGACTAGCTAGCAGCCCACGTTTCTTCTTTGAGTGTACCTTTTCTTCCATTTATAATTTAAGTTATTTGGCTGACAAAATCAATTTCTAAAAACAACTGATATATATATTTAGTATGACAAATGAATATAGATAGATGTGATCGTTTCATTTATAAAAGTTTTAAAATACTTCAAATGCTTTTCTGGTAGTTGCAAACTCTGTATCATAACCTGAATACTTTAATGTATATATGATGAAATCTTAAACAAAATATGTACACAATCTAGAAGACTAGAAGAATGAAGAATCTGAAAGAAGAAAGAATCAAAATATCGAAAACAATCATCAGGCGGGCGGGCCTGATGATCAGTGATCTATTACTATTACCATCAATCATCATAGACCTAAAATTAAGTGCACTTAAGACTCAAACGACGACACTAATGGGCTGTAATCTTATATTGGGTGGGCTAGTTTGGAAATGACAATTATGTGTCAATGTGTGTGTGTTTTTGAATAAGGCGGAGGGTTTTTGGTAGTAAAGTAAAATTCTGGTTACAAAATCAAATCAAATAAATAAAATTCTGGTTGAAATGGTGAATAGTGACTATTTTGTTCGTTGTTCAAAAAAAAAAAAAAAAAAAAAAGTGACTATTTTGTTCTTGATTGAACATGAGTGGGGAGGGGATAAAAAAGTGAGTTTTTATTAAAAAAAACTTTGCTTCCCGCACGCTAACAGGTGGGTCTCGTTATTGTCATCAGTGCTGGATGTTGTTGACACGTGTTTGTTTCTTTCTTTTTACATATACTGCCGTCCGTAATCTATCATATATCACTCGACCTCTTCATTTCTTTCCAACTCTGGTATCTTAATATGCTAATTTCTTTCAATTCATGTATACTGTATGTAAAAAAATGAAATGAGGAAACAAAAGTTAAGTATATGAAATAAGAATTAAAATTAGTATGTATATAACGAAGATCAGTAACAACGTTTTATAACACTTGAATAGTAACAACGTTGGTTTTAGTTCGTGTAGTTCCATCCTTGATTGATTTTGCACTCGATTCTCGATAAGGTTAAGATCAGTTTCATAACTAAATTTGACTAAATGATGTATCACGGTTTAATGTTTCTGCATTGAAATGTCTTACACTTGGCGAGAATTTATATCCTTTTCTTATTAATAAGTATACATAAGAAAAATAGAAATGAGAGTCCCACAAAAATAGGAAAGACAAGATACCTGGTGACTGGGACCTTAGTGGTCCGTATTCAAAACTCAACACCTATGATCTAATCCATTTAGTTCTCTACCGACTTTAATAAGGTTGATGATAACAAGACCATATTTAAACCAGCAAGCTGATCGAGTTATCCGATGACAACTCTGGCTAGGCACAAAAAAGAAGACCCACTGATTTTAGAAATTTCTCAAAACAAACCCGAGAGAGTAGACATGAAACACTGGTCCCTAGACATGATTTAATCTCACCAAGACAAGTTTCGAGCTTTCGTTGTTATCATCCGAAATAAACAACATTTGAAGGGGGCAAAAAAAAAATACATCTATCAGCTCAAAATTTATTATTATCAGTTTAGTATCATTCATTTCTTTTACTTATATACCGAACCAGCTTTATTTAGGGGGTGTATTCAATCTAATATTCTAAGTGATTTGACTTTCATTATATTTCAAGATGATTTTAGGGAAATTGATATGATTTATTGTAAAATTCTTTTAAATTTCACTTAAAACCATAAGATTTTGATTTCTGTATTTTTAACTAAATAAATCCTCTCAAATCTTTCAGAATCTCTAAAAATCATTAAAATCCAAATCCACGAACTGTTTTGAATTACACTGAATTTTAAAGTAAAATTTTAAATCATCAGTTCAATAACAGTGGATTTTAACAAACTTTTTTAAAAATCTATTTAGAATCTATGACTGAATATCATAGTATTTATAAATTTTACACAAATCAATTAAAATGTCAAGTTAATATACCCTCTTATTTATAATTTGCTGAACTTATAATCTCTATTATTATATTTACAATTTTGTCTACTTTCTTTATCTACTTAATTTTGGATTTATAGTACTGCATCTAAGACTACAGTTAAATCGAACGCGCGTAAGTTTTTGTGTGGGGTTTTCAAACAAGTTAAATATTCATTGTCAAGAATTGTTTGTATAGTTTAATTCCAAATACTGTATGTTCGTAGATCATCACATTTTATGTGTACGTAGATTATTAAAAGTTTTGGGATTAGAGCATAAAACAGACAAGAATACAAGAACAATAAATGTAGCATCTAATTTATCGTTCAAGAAGATAGATGAAACTCTAAGCAAATGTTGTGGGGACCGTCGAAACGACGACACTTTGGTCGGTGAATCTCTCTATCTATCAACATAAAATTTAAGACCGAGGAACTGCCATATCCTTGTCTCACCCCTAATCTTCATACAATTGTAAGTTTATGAATAGTTCTAAGATCATCACTTCAGAGTGAGATTTAAAGACAAACACATTGTTTCATTAATAAAATTAAAATAAACACTATATATATTAAAAACATGCAGCTGTAAAGATTTAAATTTTGTTTGGCAATTACCAGAGAAGGGAAGGAAGGAGACAGGTTCTCGAGTTATATCAATTATTAAAAGAGACATAAAGATTAATTAACAAGCATAATTACAGCTGATTAATTATTAATGACGGGTACGATACGATTTAGCGAGAGATTAGAGGAGAGAGTAATAATGAAAACAATGAAATAAAAAATAAATAAAGGAGGGGAAGCGGAAAGAGAGGCATGTCGAGTGATGGCATGTAAAAACCTAACATGGGATCATTCCAATTGCATTTCCAACGCCACCAGCTGTGGAATTTCATTACACCAAATCATTCTGTTTGCTCTTATGTCCTCTACCACCATCTCTATATACACACACGATCCAACATATATGTATATATATATATATTTGTGTGTTTCAGTGCATTTGATATGATTTTTTTTTTTCATCTGTTGAATCATTTCCTCGGTCGTACAATTTCCATGATTTCTCTTTCTTAATTCTTATAATTTCTTATCAAAATTAAAGTTGGAATCTTTTTTTTAGGCAATATGGTTTATAATCTAAATGTTTTCAGCGTCACTTCATTTCTAGAAAAATACATCAAAAGGTAAATTCTTTTAGTTTGTGTAGTCATGTCTTATATATTGAAGTGCACTGCACCGAATCATGCCATGTGAACTATGGAGTAAACATGTATATATACATGCATGTACTGATGTACCTAGCTAGTAGAAACCAATTTGTAATTTCAGTTGTGATGCTGCTCAGCTATAAGCCTATAACCATCTGATTTTTTTTGTCTCTATAAATTGTTGATTTTTCCGTTATATAAAAAGTTGAATGAATACAGTAGAACCTCTATAAATTAATACTTTTTAAATTAATACTCACTATAAATTAATAAATTCTTCCGGTCCCGAGTTGGGCCGGTGTAAAAAATGACACATTTGGATAAATTAATAAGATAATAATTTTTTGAGAAATACTATGTAAAAATATGGTCTCATCAATATCATAAATTAATAATCAAGGTAATATTAATATATATATATATTAATATATATATATATATATATCTAAAAAAATATAGTGAAATATGACTCTATTTTTATTTCCATATTCTTGAATTTATTGGAGCTCATCTCTAATCTTTTGCATTGCCATCTTCTCAAATCGTATCCAAAAATTATAGAGAATCCTAAATGCGATAATTGCTTCCGTACATGTATTTGTTTCTAAAATTACCGCAATATCTTCTTTGACTTCATCATTACCATAAATGATAGTAGCAATTTCTTCTAAACTCTAAACTTTTGTAATACCCGCAAACCAAATTTTGGTATTTTGGTAAGGGTGTCGATCGACACCTCCTAGTGAGGCATCGATCGACACCAATTGTGGTCGGTTTGGTCGGTTCAATTTTAATTGTCCGGTTTGCGTGGTTGGTTTAGGGAATCCCTAAATCGAGTTTTAAAGGAAGAAAACGACCTAGGGTCGTGTTGTTTTGTCTTATTCGCCGTTTTTGAGAGAAAACACAAAGAGAGAGTGTTCTTGAGCTTTTGGGAAGAGATTGAGAGATTCCTTGCTGTTCTTGGGAGATCTAAGGCTGGGAAGGTGTTAGAAGCTTGCTAGGAGTGAGGGAATTCGTCCTTGTTGGTCAGAATCTTCTTGAAAGAGGTGAGTGCATGACCATGGCTTATCTAAGCTAAGATCTCTAGATTCTATGTGATTTGGTGCTTATGTGGTTGTTTCTTTGAGTTCCCTATGGTATTTTCGTCGCTGTTGTGGCTGGGTTTGGCTTCTGGGAGTGCAAGGAGCGGATTGGAGAAGATTGGAGGCGAGATTCGGAGTTTCTGATCGAGGGAAATCGCTGCTCGGCATCGGTGTCGGTCGACACCAGTTGGGGTGTCGGTCGACACCAACGCGAGGACGGCTCGGGACTTTGGCGAGTGTCGATCGATGCCATGTGGAGGTGTCGGTCGACACAAACTAGGGTTTTCGGGAGTGTCGGGCAGGGTGTCGGTCGACACCAGTTTGGTGTCGGTCGACACCAGATAGTCAGTGTCGATCGACACCATCTGGTGTCGGTCGACACCCCTTGTTCAGTTACGATGGATGTTGCATGCTATGTATATTACCTGGTTTGTTTTATTGATTGTTGTTTGTGGCATGTAGAGATCTTATTGCTTGTGTGTATAGCCCAGTAGATGGGAGGATTGCCTCACTGAGTGTTTATCAAATACTCATGCATCTCAATTTGTGTTTGTGGTGCAGGTAAAGGCAAAATGTGTAGCGTGGAATCATGGCGATGAGGAGGAGGATGATCTAGGGTCTCGTTTGTGTGATGTTGGTTATATTATTTATGTTGGAACCTTGGTTAGAGTTATGTTAGGTTGCTGGATAGATTGGATAGGAATGTTATTGTATTGATGATGTATCGTTTCTGTATTATTGGTATGTTTCCGCTGTGCATATTGGTTGTTATTGGGTTAATGAGGAATTGTGGTTTGGGTGGTTTAATTAAGTAGTATGGGATGCTTAATTATATGTTGTATTTATTATTAAAAAGAAAAAAAAAAGGGTCGGTCGTTTCATTTTGGTATCAGAGCCTTTACGGTTCTAGGATGGTTAAGTGGATGGTTAGAGCGGTTAGGAATTTAATTGGGTGAATTATTTTCTTTTTGCTTGATGCATGATGTTGTGTGATGGAATTGATTATGAGTAGTTAGTCAATTTGCATGTGGTATGGAGTCCTAGTATCATCTTCTTCGAGCCTTCAATGAGATTCCACGGTAAGATGTGTGTTTGTGTGCGGTTTTGATTTGTGTACTTAGCTTTCTGTCCTGGGTAGTGCAGATGGTTAAGGGTGGAGCTGTTGCTGGTCGTGGACGCGGACGTGGTGGGGGTCGCGGTCGTGGTCGTGGTCGTGGTCGTGGTCGTGGTCGTGGTAGGGGCAGAGTCCCAACAGTGAGTGAGTCTGTTGAGCAGAGTGTGACAGCTGAGGGTGTCGGCGAGTCGCAGGATTTCCAGGAGGGGTCCATGAGTGTGGCCGGTGGTGGTACTGATAGGACCGTAGGCGCTGAGGGGGTCGGTGCGGGCGGTGTCGGTGCTCGAGTGGCCGGTGGTGCTAGGGTTCCGAGTGTGGGAATCCCAGCAGGTGGGGCTCCTGTGGGAGGTGTGGACCTGGCGGGCTTGTTGACACAGCTGTTGGAACGGGTACCAGGTTTGGGCCCGGCTCAGGCTCAGGTAGTGCCACCAGTGGTCGTGGAGGAGCATCAGCCAGTGGCTGCGGATGTGAGAGCTCATGCTCATTATTTGTCTATGCTGAAGGAGATGCATAAACTTTATACTGAGAGGTTTTCGGGTGGTACAGACCCTACTGTTGCGGATGCGTGGAGGACGAGTGTGGAACGTAACTTCCATACTCTGAGATGTCCTGAGGAGTTTTGGGTGGACATAGGGGTCCATCATTTGAGTGGTGATGCTGAGGTGTGGTGGAGATCGGTGGCTGCTAGGAGAGTGCAGCGGGAGATGACTTGGGCTGACTTCGTTTTGGAGTTCAACCGCAAGTATTTTCCTAGAGAGGCATTGGATCGTTTGGAGGTGCAGTTCCTTCAGTTGTCTCAGGGGACACGGTCAGTGCGGGAGCTGGACTTGGAGTTCAGTCGACTTCTTTGTTATGGGGGTCGGGCTATGGAGCCTGAGGAGGCTCAGATCAGGAGGTTCTTGAGGGCTCTACGTGATGACTTGAGAGTTCACTGTCGAGGGAGGAGTTATGCTACGCGTGCAGAGCTGGTTGAGACTGCAGCAGAGATTGAGGAGGATATCCGGGCACAGTCAGTGGTGGTCAGTCCAGCGGTTCAGACAGAGGAGACTTCGGAGCAGAACAATCCAAACAAGGGTAACAAGTCGGAGCAAAGGCATAAGAGGAAGCGGGAAGACACGTCAGGTATGCAGCAAGGTGGGCGAGGGTGCTTCGGATGTGGGAGCAAGAACCACAGGTTGTCAGACTGTCCCAAGAAAGGTGATTCACAAGAATATCGTCGATCGTGTTACCATTGTGGAGAGGAGGGGCACATCAGGCCTTTCTATCCTAAGTTGAGACAGATGATGGGGGGTGCGGCACAACCGAAGGGAGGACCGGGTGCTCAACTCAGAGATTAGTTTGGCTTCTGATTCTTTTTATTTCAGCTACGTATTTTTGTTTGGAGTTGTAAACGTTTATTGCACTTGAGGTTTTTAATAAAATGCAGTTTTTCTTTTTTTTGGTTTTTGGAATTTGTGGATCTTGTGGAAAAGAAAATCGCTCGGGAATTCTATAAATGGAAAGTTTCCATGCGTAGGAAGTTTCTAAAAACATAAAGTTCTAGGAGTAGTTAGAACTTGTGTTAGTGGGAAGGGTGTTTGTAAACACAGAGGAGTTCAGATGTTAGTAGTGAGACCTGGGGGTGGCCATGGCTGTGGTGATATTCTCAGAGAGGATATGGGGTTGGTAGGACATTGAGATGTTCTACGTGGATCACGGGGGTGGTCCAGGTTGGGGAAATGCTTATAGACATTATGACCGTTTGCTAGAGGGACGGGGGGTCCTGAACAACTCATGAGGAGATGGGGGTTCTCCTGAGGGGACGGGGGGTCCCCTAGATACCGATAGCTCGAGGGACTGTGGTCCCGAGGGTGGCAGAGGAGATGGGGGTTCTCCTGAGGAGATGGGGGTTCTCCTGGTACCGTGATCTTAAGGGTGACGACCCGAGGGTGAGACGGTATGGCTCAAAGACGGGGGGTCTGAGAGTGTGATCGGTATGGCTTGAAGGTTGCGACCTAAGAGCAGATGAGTTGGTGGCAAAAGTGTCAAGGGCGTGGAAATAAGAATGGTAACCGGATGTGGAATTATGAGACTGATGGGGGTTCAATCTCAGGGTTACGGTTGAGATCGGAAGCGGATCTCGGGATTGATGGGGGTTCAGTCTCGGGGTTTTCTATGTGTTGACCGGGAGGGTCAGGTGTATGCTGGTCGGGGGGACCAGAGTGGTGATGACCAGTGGGTTCAGGTGGTTTGGACCAGTGGTGTCCTTGTGGTGGCAGACCAAATGGGTGGATGGTAGGAACCGTTGCGATGGTGTTTTGGTGAGTTTGCGGATGAGTGGCGGTGTGTTCAGATTCGAGGAAGAATCTTCTGTTAGAGGGGGAGAATTGTAACACCCGCAAACCAAATTTTGATATTTTGGTAAGGGTGTCGATCGACACCTCCTAGTGAGGCATCGATCGACACCAATTGTGGTCGGTTTGGTCGGTTCAATTTTAATTGTCCGGTTTGCGTGGTTGATTTAGGGAATCCCTAAATCGAGTTTTAAAGGAAGAAAACGACCTAGGGTCGTGTTGTTTTGTCTTATTCGCCGTTTTTGAGAGAAAACACAAAGAGAGAGTGTTCTTGAGCTTTTGGGAAGAGATTGAGAGATTCCTTGCTGTTCTTGGGAGATCTAAGGCTGGGAAGGTGTTAGAAGCTTGCTAGGAGTGAGGGAATTCGTCCTTGTTGGTCAGAATCTTCTTGAAAGAGGTGAGTGCATGACCATGGCTTATCTAAGCTAAGATCTCTAGATTCTATGTGATTTGGTGCTTATGTGGTTGTTTCTTTGAGTTCCCTATGGTATTTTCGTCGCTGTTGTGGCTGGGTTTGGCTTCTGGGAGTGCAAGGAGCGGATTGGAGAAGATTGGAGGCGAGATTCGGAGTTTCTGATCGAGGGAAATCGCTGCTCGGCATCGGTGTCGGTCGACACCAGTTGGGGTGTCGGTCGACACCAACGCGAGGACGGCTCGGGACTTTGGCGAGTGTCGATCGATGCCATGTGGAGGTGTCGGTCGACACAAACTAGGGTTTTCGGGAGTGTCGGGCAGGGTGTCGGTCGACACCAGTTTGGTGTCGGTCGACACCAGATAGTCAGTGTCGATCGACACCATCTGGTGTCGGTCGACACCCCTTGTTCAGTTACGATGGATGTTGCATGCTATGTATATTGCCTGGTTTGTTTTATTGATTGTTGTTTGTGGCATGTAGAGATCTTATTGCTTGTGTGTATAGCCCAGTAGATGGGAGGATTGCCTCACTGAGTGTTTATCAAATACTCATGCATCTCAATTTGTGTTTGTGGTGCAGGTAAAGGCAAAATGTGTAGCGTGGAATCATGGCGATGAGGAGGAGGATGATCTAGGGTCTCATTTGTGTGATGTTGGTTATATTATTTATGTTGGAACCTTGGTTAGAGTTATGTTAGGTTGCTGGATAGATTGGATAGGAATGTTATTGTATTGATGATGTATCGTTTCTGTATTATTGGTATGTTTCCGCTGTGCATATTGGTTGTTATTGGGTTAATGAGGAATTGTGGTTTGGGTGGTTTAATTAAGTAGTATGGGATGCTTAATTATATGTTGTATTTATTATTAAAAAGAAAAAAAAAAAGGTCGGTCGTTTCAACTTTTAACATTTATCATTTTTACCTTAACTCTAAACTTAACAATTACGATAGCCATAATTATAAATTAAGAAAATTTTTTAATATTATGAATGATAACAAAAGTATCTTATTTTATAATATAATTTTTGTAAAATTATGAAAATTAAAAATCTCTTCATGAATTAATAAAATATTAATTAATTTATCGATAAATTAAAACCTCTATAAATTAATAAAATTTCATGGTCCCGACCTTATTAATTTATAGAGGTTTTACTGTAGTTTCAAGTTCAAGTTCAACTAATAGGCATGAAATCTCTCGAGTATATATATTTTTTTCTTTTTATTATTCATTGTACTTTTGTCCATTATATAAATGGGGTACAATGACAAGAGAGGCTTTTGAAAGTAAGAAAAAGAAATGGAAAAAAGGAAAAACGTGTAACGTTGATAGTAAGATTCTCTCTGTTGATTGATGACTGAGAACAAGGGAGAAGTAGTTGGGTCTTGTCGCATAATCTTCGCTTTTATTAACGTTGGTTTCCACATATATATTCTAACTTTCCATTGGTTATGTTTGTCCTCAGTGTTGGTTGCTGTTTGTGAATACGTGTCATTCTTATAAAGATCATTATAACTAATATCAATCAGTGTGAATTTACATGATATTATGCATGCGTATCTAATCAGATTTCTTGAGATGAAACCAAGTTAATCTCGAAATACGCCGTCATGATCTTTTCAACGAAGCCCAAACAGAGAGTATAATAAGTCTTAACCTTTGTGTTGCAATTGTCATCAAATATAAGTGAAAGTGAAACAGACATCCAAATGTCAACATATCTGAATTTAATATCAAACTTAACACTTTTACCACCACCACGATATCATCTACCGTGGTTAAATATAACATTCTACAGACAGTAAATGATAACTATATATATATGATGTCGCGGCAAAAATATCATAGCAAGCTATTAGCCTTGGTCAGGCTATTGGACATTAGTCTTTAAAAAAAAAAAAAGATGCGTAGGTCCAAATTAAAATATTCATATGTATATGATTTTGAGACTTTGTGTCATCGTGGACTCGTGGTAACCAAATAATTAAAATATATCAACCCATAAAATAACGTAAATAAAAAGATTTATATGCAATATTTTCCTTACGTCGGTAGATCACGGTGAAATGTAAACATATTTTACACAAAAAATCTAGTAGTTAGAACGTGATCATGGTGTGGTAAAAAACGAAGCAAATGGAACTGTTAATAGCTTTTTGTAATTTACAAACAAGAGTGTAGTTTATTACATACATATACGAGTGAATATGAATGTGTATGTGTATGTGTATGCGTATGCGTATGCATCAATCAGTGACATACATGTGCAGCTGTCTCTAGATATGTAGAAGCTGTCGAGGTTTGACCAATCTCCCTATAATTTTTATCCCTCATCATCTAATACTCATTACCAGCAGCCACATGTTGTTTTCTTTAAATATTACGAACAATATTCGTCAATATTTACACAAATTAATTGCTCAAATAATTTAACAGTGATAGCCTACACATCCATGCATACATATCTGGAATATGACTATATATATTTATATGTTTGTATAGTCTTTGTCGACAAAAATAATTTCACTTGGCAACAGTTGAATGGGAAATGTGTATTGATGTTGATCTTGTTGCCTGCGTAATAAACAGTGTTCTTAATATGATATGTCTCACGTTTAAAAAGATGTAAGTAATTATAACGACTTATACTCACTAATAGTATATAATTTCATTTTATCAAAAAAAAAACATCTATATACATATATAATTTCGTTTGAAGTGGATCTACCATACCAGACTCGCCAAAAAAAAAAAAATCGAAAAAAAAAAGAAGAACTGTAAATATATGCATGTTAATTATTAAAAGAAACTTATGCATTTAATAGCTGATTGAAAAAAAATTGTCTAATTGCAAGTTACAACTTTAGGAACCTTCATGTACATGTATGCTCGGACTAAGAAAATACTAATTTGCGTAGCTAATCTAATGTACGTATGAGTCGGTTTGGGTTAGATTCATCCGTATTTGAGTTAATTATTGGATCGAACAAAATAAACAAATACAAAACCAAGTTGTGGTGACAGAGTGATAATTAAAGAGTTATTTTTCTTCTTCTTCTGACTAGACAATGAATTCGGTTGTCGACATGGCTTAAAAACAATGCAAAATAGAACTAAAAATATTTGACACAACATAATATAACAGTTTTTTTTTCTTACTGTAAAAAACTAAAAATGTTGAGAGAAACATCAATCTTGAACCAGTAGATGATAGTCAAGATTCGTATTTTATTATATATTCAACTTATATGACCAATAGTATTAATAATTTCAATTCCTTTCATTACAATTTAGTTAGTCGATATATATATTTTTATCGATGAAAATACACAGCTATGATGAAAATACCTTTCATTGATTTTAGGTTCGGTATTCCTTGGTTATAGATATATAAAAAAAGGTTTGCAACGTTCTTAGAACATATGTACCTTTGTACTACTGAAACATAAACTACAGTAGTTTGCAAATAAGATTTTAAGATAGTCTGAAATCTGGTTAACAGAAAAATAAAATATTGTTGGTTGGGAAAAATTAGAACAAACAAGAGAGTGTGTGTGTGGTTACGATGAGGAGAAGAGACACAGAGGCACACACTCACTCAACAGCAAAACCATATTGGCTTAACCGAAAGACTCGGTCGGAGTCTATAGCCTGTCTCTCCCGACATTGTCTGCCACACCTCACGTGCATGCTGCACCCACACTCACGTGCACATATGTTTTTAACTGTTTTTTTTCTTTTTCTTTCAAGAAACCAAAAATAAAACAATATTCTCCCTATATATATTGACCATCTCTGTAATTGTACATTCACGGTGGGAAAAATTGAGGGATTCATAAAACTAGGTTTTTTTTCATATAGTTATGGTGCATGAGTACGTAAGATACATATCAATCTCGATTTGATGAAAGAAAAACTTTGCAGAATGCAATTTAATAATATCGAACTATAATCTTATATTATATAGAAACAAATGTCAATAGTGAGAGGTGAAAAAAAAAAGTATTAACAATGATTGAGTGTTATTACTTATTAGGATGGTTAATGACTTAATTCGTTTTGATGAGGAGTGGTTTCTAAACACATCAATTGTTGTACGTACGTATACCCTCCACGCGCAGCAAATATTGACTCAAAAAGGCAAAAAATAAAAATAAAGCATGCCTACTTTTATTCTTCTTGAGATTTACTTTGTCGTCCACATATCTTTTGAAATTTTGATCCTACTGTATATGTTTAAACCTAACTTATCAAACTTTACATTCCGTTTTTTTGGAAGTTTTCTGTCATTTGGAGTTAAAGATTCTTGAAATAGCTTCACCTCGAATTCAGGAAGTAATATATCTACAACACATCTCTTGTACTAATATTTACATGTTGTAAAATATGAACTATATACATAGAGAAAAACAGATATCAATAATCAATTAATAGACTATCCGATGTATATTAGTTTGCTCTTATGAATTATGATTTTGGTTTTTATTCAATGGTGTGACTGACATACTGATATCTCATATGTTGTATTTGACTACTTGTACGTAAACTTGAGTTCTTTATATTCAATGTGTGGAAATGGTTTAACGTATTTATTTTCTTCTGTTTTGATCAAAATACTACTCTAGTTTTTTTTTTTCTTCAAAAAAATAAGAAATTCAAATATTAGTTAACATATTCAAATATCATTTTTATCAACACAAATTCTGGTATTTGAGCAATATATATTAAAAGGGAAAGTAAATCAGAATATCAGTTAATTGTATACAACTATACATCGAACAATCATCTTCTGAAAGTAGCTAGTATTGACAAATTCAGTAAAGAATATCTACTTTGGAAAGAGTCAGAGTTGTTCACGAAACATATTTTAAATGTTCCAAATCAAATTCCGGTTTTCTTAACATAGACTAGCCTACAACATTAATAAAACACAAAGGTGATAATTAGGTCAAAACATCCCCGCTAAATGCATATATATATATACTGAATAATTCTGAAAATTTAAATAAAATTACCTGTTTTCCAGAAACAAAAGTGAAATCATACTATATAAAATTTTAAAATCAATAAGAAAGATGGCGTTGAAATGGAAAGGCTCTATAACATTTTTCTATTTATACGTAGAGAGCTGAAAGTAAGGAACTACTCTACTCCCCCCGTCCAGATTAATTGTAAAGCACTTTATACATTAATTTTAGTAGAAAAGAACACTTTATTGTAGTAGTATTTGATTAAAAAAGTTCAGAAGATTAATAATTACTATAAATCCTGAAAAATATAATTATTACACATGAAGCTAAGCTTTAATTGGAGTATAATGATGTCCGTAGCTCTGTAAACATGTGGAGTTCTCCTCCTTTTGCGGCTAGTGGGTGCTCCATTGCGTATCAAAAGGAATATTATTCTAATCATAATCAAGTAATTAAAATACTATTATTTTCGTAATGCATTTTAAAATAATAATATATTTCCAATGTTTGTTTGGTTATTTTTTTTGTTCTTTTTCATGCATTAAACGGACATACATGTCTCAATTTGGACCAATCCATAAAGAAATGAGTTTATATCGATATCTATTCATGATAATATCAACAAAAAATATGCGTGAGCTTTTATGATCTTGTTGGTTTATACGAATATATTAAAATAATAATTTTAAAAAAGAATTTTAATAATCTAAATAATAACAAAGAATCCTAACATAAAGAAAAAAGTGGGACATCTTTAAATGGAGTTTTATAATTTTGGATTTAGTTAATTAAATAGTATTAAAACTTTACTTCATTTGGCTTTGCACTTGTCGATCCAGCCGAACCTAATCCAAGTATTCTCAACAAATCCGGTTATTCTACTAATTAATATGACAACACTAAACAATATTTCTCTAATTACATGAATTTTTGTTTTTCTAATGTATTTGAACCTTTGATAAGAAATTTTTCATATAGGTGAAGTAAAACATAAAATAAAAACATGGTTATAAAAACGAGGGAAAGTTAACAGATTTTTTTTAAAAACAACCATGGACTATTTTTTTTTTTTCTTTCCAACAACATAAAATTACAATAAAGATTAAAATTTGTAATAATAGAAAAAGTAAAAAAGAGTAAGAGTAATAAAAAGGGGTGGGGACGGACAAGAAGAAGACATCAAGTGGGGGGTGCCACGTCAGAGGGCATAAGAAAAGATTTCATCTTCTCTCTCTCGCATGTATCCGATCCCAATCCTTAATAATAATAATAAAACCCCAAAATTAGTATTAAAAAAGAAACACTTGAGAGAATCTGCAGAAACACGAAATAAAAGTTTTAAAGCTTTTTAATAAGAGCTTAAAAATTTGCTCTGAAGCTTCAAAATATTTGTTATGAGTTAAAAAAAAAAAAAAGTTTTTCTTACTGGAATGATTTTTGTATTCAAAATCAATTGTTTTAGTTTCTCTCATGCTCTCTTCTCTCTTTTTCTTCTTCTTGCCCTTTTAGAGTAGCAGAGCTAAATAACAACAGATTCGTTGTTTATTTTTGGCTGAAGAAGAACTCTGTTTCCTCCTGCACCAAACCAAAGTTTTGTTTTTTCTATAAACTATGAAGGCTCCATCAAATGGGTTTCTTCCCAATTCCAACGAAGGTACAACAAGTTTTGAATTCAATTTCTTTCTCAACCTTTTTTCTGGGTTTGGAGTTCAATTACAGTTTCTGCATTTCACTTTTTTTTTTTTTTTCTCTTAGATTGAAAATTTTGAGTTTTGATTTATTCTATTTTCTTCAAAACTTGGAGTCAGCAGAAAAGCCACAAATCTAGTTCTGCTTTTCTATCACTGTATTTAATGGAAGTGGTTGAAACATCATAAATGCCATAACTTTTTCATGAGCAAAATATGCAAAGATTTGAATATGTTTTTTTTTTTTTTTTTTGTGTATGTTGTGATGAACAGGAGAGAAGAAGCCAATCAATTCTCAACTATGGCACGCTTGTGCAGGGCCTTTGGTTTCATTACCTCCTGTGGGAAGTCTTGTTGTTTACTTCCCTCAAGGACATAGCGAGCAAGTAGGTTCCTAACCCCCAACAAGCTTATTAGAGAATTGAAACCTTTTTGATAGCAATCCGAGTAGTTATGTTCGATGAAACCCCTTTTTCAGGTTGCAGCATCGATGCAGAAGCAAACTGATTTTATACCAAATTACCCAAATCTTCCTTCTAAGCTGATTTGCTTGCTTCACAGTGTTACATTACATGTAAGCCTCTTTTTTTTTTTTTGCCTCCATCTTGTGTAATCAATATCAGAGAGAGAAGAAGAAGAAGAAGAAGAAGCACTAATCATGATTAACTTGTGAAATCTGAATCAGGCTGATACCGAAACTGATGAAGTCTATGCACAGATGACTCTTCAACCTGTGAATAAGGTATGAATCTTTCAATCTCCATGAGTTTAGCTTGTGGTGGTGTCTTGGTTTTAAAGTTGTTACCTTTAGAAGCTGATCTTGATTATCAAATGTGTACAGTATGACAGAGAAGCATTGCTAGCTTCTGATATGGGTCTGAAACTAAACAGACAACCTACTGAGTTTTTCTGCAAGACTCTTACAGCGAGTGACACAAGCACTCACGGTGGATTCTCTGTACCGCGTCGTGCAGCTGAGAAAATATTCCCTCCTCTTGTATGTCTCTTGATCAAAGCTACTCTCAAACTGTTCTGTATTCATCTTTTGAATCCGTTTTGCTAAACGTTCTGAGGATGCTTGGATATAGGATTTCTCAATGCAACCGCCTGCACAAGAGATTGTAGCCAAAGATTTACATGATACTACTTGGACTTTCAGACATATCTATCGAGGTTTGAATCATCTCAAGATTGGTGGTTTATTAGTCCAAAAGATTGAAAACTTCAACCTGATTTGTTTTCTTTGCTGTGATCTGTTTTCAGGCCAACCAAAAAGGCACTTGCTTACCACAGGTTGGAGCGTTTTTGTTAGCACAAAGAGACTATTTGCGGGTGATTCAGTTTTGTTTGTAAGGTATGAGTCATACTTAGATCAAAACACTAAGCAGAAATGGACTTTTCTCTTCTCATAAGGGCACTTTGGTTTAATTGCAGAGATGAGAAATCACAGCTGATGTTGGGTATACGACGTGCAAATAGGCAAACTCCGACTCTTTCCTCATCGGTCATATCCAGTGACAGTATGCACATTGGGATTCTTGCAGCTGCAGCTCATGCTAATGCCAACAGTAGCCCTTTTACCATCTTCTTCAATCCAAGGGCAAGTCCTTCAGAGTTTGTAGTTCCTTTAGCCAAATACAACAAAGCTTTGTACGCTCAAGTATCTCTGGGGATGCGATTTCGGATGATGTTTGAGACTGAGGATTGTGGAGTTCGCAGATATATGGGAACGGTCACTGGTATCAGTGATCTTGACCCTGTAAGATGGAAAGGCTCACAATGGCGTAATCTTCAGGTAATGTATATTAGAGTTCTGCTAAACTCTTAATGATGCTCATTTCTTCTGAATCTTTTCCTGAATCCTTCTTCATGGTTTAAACAGGTAGGATGGGATGAATCAACAGCTGGAGACAGGCCAAGCCGAGTATCCATATGGGAAATCGAACCTGTCATAACTCCTTTTTACATATGCCCTCCTCCATTTTTTAGACCTAAGTACCCGAGGCAACCGGGAATGCCAGGTGAGTTTTTTTGCTTACCATCTTCTTCTTTTCCCCATAGATCTTTGTCTAGTTTCCGGAGACTAACCGTGGAAGTCTGTTGCAGATGATGAGTTGGACATGGAAAACGCTTTTAAAAGAGCAATGCCTTGGATGGGAGAAGAATTTGGGATGAAAGACGCACAGAGTTCGATGTTCCCTGGTTTAAGTCTGGTTCAATGGATGAGTATGCAGCAAAACAATCCATTGTCAGGTTCTGCTACTCCTCAGCTCCCGGCCGCGCTCTCATCTTATAACCTACCAAACAATTTTGCTTCCAACGACCCTTCCAAGCTGTTGAACTTCCAATCCCCAAACCTCTCTTCCGCAAATTCCCAATTCAACAAACCAAATACGGGTAACCATATCAGCCAACAGATGCAAACACAACCAGCAATGGCGAAATCTCAACAGCAACAACAACAACAACAGCTGCAACAACTGCAGATGTCACACCAACAGCTGCAGCAACAAGGGATTTATAACACAGGTTCAATAAACAATGGTGTGAATGCTGTTGCTAACCAAGTATCTTGTCAAAATCCACACCAATCTACTGGATTCTCTCAGTCGCAGCTTCAGCAGCAGTCAATGCTCCCTAATGGTGCTAAAATGACACACCAGAACATAAACTCAGCGGGGAATAAAGGCTCGTCTCAAATGACATCATTTGCACAAGAATTGCAGTTTCAGCAGCAATTGGAATTGCATAACAGTAGCCAATTATTAAGAAACCAGCAAGAACAGTCCTCTCTGCATTCACTCCAACAATCTCTGTCTCAAAATCCACAGCAGCTCCAAATGCAACAACAATCGCCAAAACAAAGTCCTTCACAACAGCTTCAGTTGCATCTACTCCAGAAGCTACAGCAGCAGCAGCAACAGCAGCAGTCAATTCCTCCAGTAAGTTCATCCTTACAGCCACAGTTATCGGCGATGCAGCAGACACAAAGCCATCAATTGCAACAACTTCTGTCGTCTCAGAATCAGCAGCCCTTGGCGCATGGTAATAACAACTTCTCAGCTTCAACTTTCATGCAGCCTCCACAGATTCAGGTGAACCATCAGCAACAGGGACAAATGAATAATAAACCTCTTGTAGCCCCCGGAAGATCACATTCTGGTCACACAGATGGAGAAGCTCCTTCTTGTTCAACCTCACCTTCCGCCAATAACACCGGGCATGATAATGTTTCACCAACGAATTTCCTCAGCAGAAATCAACAACAAGGACAAGCTGTATCTGTATCTGCATCTGATTCTGTCTTTGAGCGTGCAAGCAATCCGGTTCAAGAGCTTTATGCAAAAACCGACAGCCGGATGAATCAAGGCATGGTGAATTTGAAGAGTGCTGGTGAACAGTTCAAATTTAAAGGCGCGGTAACAGATCAAATCGATGTATCCACAGCGGGAACAACGTATTGTCCTGATGTTGTTGGCTCTGCACAGCAGCAACAGACTTTCCCACTACCATCATTTGGTTTCGATGGAGATTGCCAATCTCATCATCCAAGAAACAACTTAGCTTTTGCTAGTAATCTCGAAGCTGTAACTCCTGATGCTCTGTATTCTCAAAAGGACTTTCAAAACTTGGTTCCCAACTATGGCAACGCACCAAGAGACATTGAGACAGAGCTATCCAGTGCTGCAATCAGTTCTCAGTCATTTGGTATTCCCAGCATCCCTTTTAAGTCAGGATGTTCAAATGAGGTCGGTGGCATTAATGATTCAGGCATCATGAATGGTGGTGGACTCTGGCCCAATCAGACTCAACGAATGCGAACATATACAAAGGTTAGAGATCTTTGTCTCCCTTTTGAAAGCTATAATCTTTTGCCTCTAAAGCTTTTGAATGTCAAATGCTGAAAATTGTTAATCTCAATGCTTGAAGGTTCAAAAACGAGGGTCAGTAGGAAGATCAATAGATGTTACCCGTTATAGCGGCTATGATGAACTTAGGCATGACTTAGCAAGAATGTTTGGAATCGAAGGACAGCTCGAAGATCCGCTAACTTCTGATTGGAAACTTGTCTACACTGATCATGAAAACGATATATTACTCGTTGGTGATGATCCTTGGGAGTAAGTTCCACACCTTAAAAACCCTCTATATCAATCAAAGATTCAGCAACAGCTCTTAGAAAAAGAAAAAAAGAAATCTCAGAATAAAACAAGAATCCACAATTCCTGATGATGCTTGTGTTTGTTTTCTCAGGGAGTTTGTGAACTGCGTGCAAAACATAAAGATACTATCATCAGCTGAAGTGCAGCAAATGAGCTTAGATGGAGATCTTGCAGCTATCCCGGCCACAAACCAAGCCTGCAGTGAAACAGACAGCGGAAATGCTTGGAAAGTACATTATGAAGACACTTCTGCTGCAGCTTCATTCAACAGATAGAAAAAAAAAAGATGCAAATAGACCAAATATAGACCAAATCAACTTACAGATCATTCCAGGCCGTCGCAAAGTACAGCTTTTTTTTTAATGTGTACTGCAAAGTGCAAACAACAAACTGAGAAGAAGAAGAAGACGAAAGATACTGCAAGGTATATATACATTTTTATAGGACAGTGATTTGATTTTTTTCATTCTAACTTGAGATGTTGTTGTACTTTCTTGTTTCCATATTTATATATATATATATGCTTGACAAAAAGCAAAAGAGAACAAGTCAACTAAAAAACAATGTAATGTGAATGTAGTAATATTGTAATGTAACTTACTAAACAATCATCTTCAGTAATCATTAGTCTTTGTTCCTTTCTTCTTCTTCTTCTCTTCAATATACATCTTCTAGACTCAGGCCCGAGAATATTCAACGTTGACAACGAAAGAGGAGATAATAAAGTTGAATCACGTGAAAAACAAGGACAAGACAAGGACAAGTAGAAGAAAACCAAACACAAACAGTCTCCGAGAGTAACCCCGCGTGACTACTGACCACCACACAATAAGACTAAGCCCTCCGCCACGTGTCCATTCGCACCTGACACTTTGCGGCGTTTTATTTGATCCTCCCCCACTTTAGAAAGAAAGTAGTACATACGCGCTCCCATTGACCTTTTTGAGTTTTTGACTTTCTTTTTTTGGGTTTCTTTACGCGCCATAAAAAGTCAAAAACTCACTCTTTCTTCACTCTTATTTACTCGTATATATACATTTCTAAAGCCGCCAAACTCTATCAATCCAATTCAAATCAACACCACTGACACACACTGAATTGAAGAAACACACAGAGAGCTAACTAAAGAAACAGAGCTAAACCGGAAACAAAGAAATCGTGATGGAGGGATCTTCTTCTTCTTCTTCGATGCAGTCGAAATACAAAGGAGTGAGGAAGAGGAAATGGGGCAAATGGGTTTCAGAGATCAGACTTCCCAACAGCAGAGAACGTATCTGGCTTGGCTCTTACGACACTCCTGAGAAGGCGGCGCGAGCCTTCGACGCGGCTCTTTACTGCCTCCGAGGCAACAATGCAAAGTTCAATTTCCCTGACAACCCTCCGGTAATCTCCGGCGGACGAAACCTATCTCGGTCGGAGATACGAGAAGCGGCTGCGAGGTTCGCTAATTCACAGGACGAAGACTCGAGCGTTCAAGCAGGATACGAGACACGGCAACTTCATGAAGAGTCTACTTCAAACTCGATGGACATTATTGATTCGGAGTTCTTGAGCATGCTCCCGACGGTTGGTTCGGGTAATTTCGCATCGGAGTTTGGGTTGTTCCCTGGGTTTGATGATTACTCCGACGAATACTCCGGTGATCGTTTCAGGGAACAGCTTTCACCTACACAACAACACGATTATTATTATCACGGAGAAGACGCTTACGATAGTTCCATGATCCTTTGGAATTTTTGAATTTTTCATGACTCCATATCATCATCAGACTACAGAATCTGAAAATTTTGATTTGTGGTTTTTTAAAAAATTTATTTTGTTCCTTATTGTATTTTTTTCCCCAAATGTTTTTGGATTTTTGGGGTTTAGGGATTCATTTTTTATTTTTTTCCCCACGTGTTAGAGTTATCAGATTAAACAAGGCCTGCCAAACCTAATTAATAATAAAAATACGTATATAGTATATATTTGGATAAACCAATCTTGCTTGTATTTTACACGATTCAGCCCAATAATATTATTTCAGGCCCATTACTAAATCATATTAAAGTCCAATATCAGCAGACAAAAATAATATGGGGAAGAGTCGTAGAAGAAAAAGATTATGCAGTTTAATTCCATTTTTTTTTTTTTCTTCATACAACCAAAGTATCTAAATCAAAATGAATACAGTATTTTATATAAAAAAAGTAGGATAAAAACACAAAAATTAATAAATAAATAGTACTTTATTATTTATAAAACTTAAAAAGTTTAACCAAAAAAGAAGAAGAATACTAAAGAATCTAGTTACGTAATTGTCTCAAATTTACTGACTGTTTTATTATTATATTTATCAGTGACAAAAAAAAATTTATTAATAAAATCTGCATATAATTAAAAAAATAGGATCTGGAATCTGGAAATTATTAAAAAAGAAAAGAGTTGTAATAAAGGGAGATAACGTAACAGAGCAAATCAGAAAGAAAAAAAATGCGAATATCCGACCCGTAAAGAAATGCGGATATCCGATGGAGCTACGTTAGCTAGCTTCTCCATTTCTTCTTCTGTCTCTTGTTATTATCTTTATCTCTCTCCCCATATAATTCACAGACATATATATATATATATATATATTTCTTTCCTATAAGAATTTGCTTCTTCCATTTCCATGGCTCTCTTTCTCATCGTCAAATATATATACCTTTCGAAGCTTCTTTTCAGTTCTTGATTATGTTATTAAGCAATCCAATGACCTGGAAACTATCCCACATGGTGGTTCCTGCACGTAATAACTCCATCTTTTCGCCGGAATATTCCACGGCGGTTAACCGAACAAATCCAAACAAGTATGTTGACGGTGGAATTGGTTTGGGTATTGTCGCTGCGCTTGAGAACTCCGGCAACGGGATCTATCCGGTATGCTATTCCGGAACCGGTTCGAAAGGTTCCGACCCGGTTCGGTGTACAAGAAGACTCCAATTCGCGGCGGAGATAGAACCCTCTGAGGAATACACTTGCGTCACGACTCGTGATGGCCTCACCAAAGTCTATTACAACGACCGCGAATTTGAGTTTTGTAAGAGCCGTGATCGGATGTGGAAAGAAGAATCTATCCAAATCTCCGAGGAATCTCCGGCGAAGAAGAGGAACGTAATCAGAGGTTCTCCAGGTTTTCTGACTACATGTTGCTTGTGCAAGAAGAAACTTGATGGCCAAGACATTTACATGTACAAGTAAGCTCCTCTAATTAATTAATGTCCCATTTTAAACAAAAAAAAATCATGATAAAAGATTTTTTATATATATTACAACTCTATTTATAGAAAAAATATATATATATATATATATGAATTAGATCAATGAGGTCTCTGAAAATTTATTATTTTTTTTTTTGTTTTTCTTTTCACTGATGATCTATTATCTATATGAATGAATGTAATTACAGAGGAGATGAAGGATTTTGTAGTAAAGAGTGTAGGTCCGTGAAGATAATGGATGATAGTTTAAAGTATGAAGAACATAAGTTGTTGACAAGGGTTGAGGTTCTGAGCTCTCCGTACGTCGCCGGAATATTCCTAATATAATCATCTAGACAAGCTGTGATTGGTCGGATGATTTCACCGATATATAATCCACACCAGTTTTTTTTTTTTCTTCTTTCAATTCTTTTGTGTTGTATGGAATATGAGTTTTTCATAAATAGAAAAAGGAGATTTATTACTGTCCATGAAACAGACAATCATAATTAACAATTTAAACCAGTGTTAAACTTTTTTTTTTAAATTCAGTTTAATGAAACAGACAATACTAGTTCTTATATTAAAGTCCATAAGTACCCTAAAACCTGATAAACTAGTTTTGGCCCTAAAACCTGTTTTTGTGTCTGTTGGTCTGTTGTTGACTTACTATCGTCCTATTCCTATCATCCGTGTTAGTCTGATATTCAAAGTTTGTGTTACAACTTACAATTATATATATACATCATCTGAGAGAGGTTTTGCTAAAATATAATTCCTGTAATAGCTAATGTAAAATATAAAGAGATTGATTGCTTCACATAAAATCTGAAACTGTATGGAACTGTGTAGTTTTAATCATGCTACAGACCTTTTCTTTTCCTGTGTTGGTGCTAATGATTGATTGGGATAACAAAACTGATCATCATCCGTATTTAACTGAAATGGTTGGAATAAGTTTTAGGGACGGTATGGGCTTCGACTGCTTCACTATGGGCCCAAAGGAAGATGAGATGCTTGTTTTGGCCTGTCTACAAAACTTTGATTTACCAAGAGGCTTCGATTGGGAAGAGATTTTGCTAAAAGATGGAGAGTTGAGTTGAGTTGACTTGGTGTATGTATATATGAATGATCTCTGCTCTCTAGGACTATACAGATACATGATTCATCGATTAAAACCATAAAGATACGATTAAATAAATATGAGATTAGAAAGAACTATAATAAGATCTTTATATTGATAGTATGGTTCGTCAACAAAAATTATTGTTTCATACAAAAACAAAATCAGTCGCATACGAAACTAATTTTGAGATGGCGCAGAGAAAGGGGTAAGACATGTTACACAACACCTAGTAAAACAACAAACTAAAAACGAAAATACTAACAAGAATGGATCACTAATCAATACATACAAATATATGAAGTTTCCTAATAGTTGTAAGAATATAACAAGCTTGAAGCAGGAAGGTATGAAGGTAGGAGGAGCTTTTATATCTTGGTATTGAAAGCAACGTCAAAAGAATTTCTCGGTACGGTTTAAGGATGGTGCAGCGGTTAGCGTTCAAATTTCAGCTGACAAACCAAGCCAAGACATGTTGTCTGAGGTTTGAGGCTTTGAAGACGCCTTGGCTGGATCGCATAATTGGTATGGTGCCTTTGAGGTAACTCTGTCCTTTCTCTTCTCTAGGAACCGATGGAGTGAAGCTCTTCTAGCAATAGGAAGCTCTGTAAAAAGAGAGAGAGAGTTCTCTGTTAGAAGCTGTTTATGATGATTACGGGCTAACAAAGCTACAAATAGATGTAAACAAAAGGAAGGTTGAGTAAAAAAATTATTACCACATGTCATTGGAGTTGAGGAGGACAGGATTGGCTCTTGTGTTGCGGTTTTCTTGGGATGAGGAACTTGGTTTGGGGTAGTAGCGACGACGTTGCTTGTTTGAGTAGTCTTGGCTACACTTTGGATGTTGTTGTTGTTGAGATTAGATGTGAAACCGGTGAAGCTATTAGCGGTTCCTTTGCATGCCAAGTTCATCACTTCTTTGGCTTTCTCAGCAGAAAAGTCATTGAATACAATTACTTGCCCGGCGTAGAATATAGTCAATGGGGCAGTATGAGACTCTGGTTTCACAGATCTGGTAGTCTGTGTCATTTTCAGGACATCCTCCTTGAGAACAGAGGAAGATGAGGAAGAGAAACTTGATTGCCTATGAAACAAGTTCTTAGGTTTAACATCTTGAGCTGCAGCTGCCGCCATGGAATCCATGTTTGATGCTTCACAAGGGAATAAACTCATAGTTGCTGTCGGCTGACGTGAGTTGCCTAAAGTTCCTGCAAATGTAATGATCCAAAAAGTAAGACCTCTGTTCCATAATTTTCTATGACAAATTAAGTAAACTAAATCTTTCTTTTCCGATCAACAACGTTCCAATTCGAAATTCTTGCAAAAGATTTCAAGATTCAAGATTCAAGAATTCAAAATCAGAGAAACGAAAAAAGAAAACACGGATCTAGAAGGTTGCTTACCATTGACGTCAGACTTGCATGCCATGCCTAAGCTCAGATCTCCAAAGCTACCGTTCTCTTTAAGATACTGACTCAAACGACTACAGGTTAGAGAGAAGCTAGGCTTCCCAGTAAATCTCCGACTAGCGACGAACTCAGAACACTCCATAGAACTCGACATCTTTTTTTTCTTAACAAACAAGAGTTTCTTGAATAGCTATAAATTCGAATCCAAATTCTTCTTCTTCTTCGAATCAAAAACTGATGGTATCTTTGTTTCTTCTTTCTTGTTTTGGTTGCTCTTTGCAAATTGCGTTTGTGTCACGAGGGAGAAATGAGAGGCGTCTCCTTTAAAACTTCTTTTTGGTATTGGAGTTTGGTTTGGTTGGGTACTGAGTTGCTTCCTACCTCCTAAATATAACAAAGCATATATATATATATATATTATAAAAATTAATACTTAATTACTTTAAAGTTAGCTAATCAGAGTGCGTTATAAAAAACACGTGTTTTATTTTTGTTTCTTTTAATGAAATAGGCAAATGTGTCTTGGTTCACTGTTCTCCACGTTCGACGCTTTCCGTTTCTTTTTTTAAATTGACGATAATATCCCTACGCAACGCAACACACACGAACCTACTTTAATTTTTTAATCCATTGGGTTGTTTGTTTGTTGGTGAGACGAAGTCAAAATACTAAAAACTCAAGATGCATGTAAGAAGAAGATTGTTAGATTTTATCCTTATTATTAATGTAAAATTTGATTAAGAGGCATAATCCTCGATCTCGTCATGGTTTTAGTGATAATAATTTTTAGTATGTGATATATTAACAAGAGAAAAACAAAACAAGAAATCAACCAAAGACGTCTAAAATAATTAATTTTTTACTTTCATCGAATAAGAGAAACCATATTATTAAAAAACAAAAAAAAACCAAGAAAAACGCGTTATAAGCAGTCAACAGTCAAGGCTCAACATAATTAGCATTTTTAATTGCGCTTCATTCAGACTAATATTGTTTTATAATCAAAATCTATATAATAATTAAACTTGAAAAGATATTACTATTTTAGAAAGCTTATAAAACGCGTGATTCATGCAGAGATTACAGATTAAAGTTTGTCTATTGAAGACTCTATTGCATAAAATAAGAAATAAATTAAAAAATTAAAAAAGCATAGCTTAGTTGTCGATTTGGAATTAAATGAAGAGCACAAGATAAAAGTCAACACACATGTCGACTGTCACAATTGATAACAAATGCCATGAACCATATATGTATGATAAACGAAATTGATGTTTGCATGGTACACCCTCCGTTCTATCTAATTTAACTGTCGTTTAAGGTTTTTGCACACAAATTAAGAAAACTATTATATTTTATGTTTTGCCTTTTATTGATATATTTTATAATTTTTTCATTGGTTGAAACTTTAAAGCAGCAGGGATAAAATTGGAATATTCATCAAACATCTGCATTGAAAATCTAAAACGACAACTAATATGAAACAAAAATTAAATCCTAAAACGACAACTAAATTAAAACGGAGTGAGTATTACTTAAGGGAAAAGAATACGAATGACATGTAAGACCTAAATTAATCAAAACTGTCGTCTAAAAGAAATTGGAACCTAATCCCCCCTATTTATTCTTATTATATTAATCCATATGTTGTCGATTAAGTTAAAGCAAGAGAGGAGGGTACAATCGTATAAACTGAGAAACGTAAACGGAGCAAAAAGACTCACGGCGTTAATTTAAAAACTGTGGGGAGTGGTCCCCGAGAGAAGACAACTCCACCATCCACATGTTCCGTCGACCCACGTTTTTGTTGTTATGCGTTTTCTTTCTTTTTCTTTCTTTTAATAATAATATCTTTTTTTATAAAAAAAAGGAAAAGCAAATAAATAATTATAAAATAAAAAAAAACCAAAGGAGGAAACTACAAGAAGGCAAGTGCACGTTGTCTGCACCTATTTTATACAGCACGTGTCCAACTATGGTTGGTTCGGTTATCTACGCGTGGGAGATTTAAGTACCCCTGGCCCTGGGCTGTTGTTATACGCTGCTTCGCGATAAGCCATTCTCTTCTTCGACCCGTAGGTGTGTGTGTGTGTGTGTGTGATTTGTGCTAGACTCTTTATATTGCAAATTTAGGTTACAATTTTTCTTCTTTTTTGTAAAATCAAGTAGTACGTACCGTGCCATTTCTTTCACATAAATGGCTAAATTGGTGCTCTCTAGAGCTCCTATCCCTAATTAAGTAGAACAAATAAAATTTGTGTTATAGAGATATCATTGGTGTAAGTGTTGCCCCTTTCTTCATTGATAATGGATCATCGTCCTATCATCCTACCAAAATTAGCTGAGAAGGTCTTAACACATTTATAATATTTAAATTTGGATTGTTCAACACAATTTCCTTCGTACTACATTAATCAATAAACAAAATACGTCCAAAATGTTATAATACAATATGAACTCGACACAATTCGGACCATTAGATGAAGTTAATTTGCAGACTACGCGACAGAGACTATGGTATAATTATAATATGTCTATTAATTAAAGAGTAAGAAAAAGTCGTCCAATACAAACGAGCTAGTCTTTCTTTTACATAATTTGATACAAAAAACTTTATTAGAAGAAGATTAGATATAATATTCTAGATGTTTTTTCACTAATTAAAAAAAACTCAACTAGGTTTGAGTTTATTGGTTAGGACTTAGATAGGAGTTAGAACATACTATAAGATATGAAATGTGTGGGCTATGGAACCTGCGCAAGTAGATAGGATTAGATTAAACGGAAAAGATCGTTAAACTCGTGGGAAATGCGTGTAGTGGTTGTGGTTGGGGAAGGAATACAGATCCGCGATGCAAGTTGAGTAACGTGTCCAAACAAATATTTATATTTTTATATCTCTAGCTATATATTCATGCACAATTTGAGTTTGCCTTTTAATTTACGGCTCTTAATTTATGTGTATTCTATAGTATAGTCTTCTAGTCCTTGTTAAATGATAAACCATAATTTTAAAAAATGTAACTTCTAATATACTATATGTAGTTATATATACAAATGCTTGCTTATCTTTTCGTTTAGCGTTTTATTTTTGTAGAGTAAGCCAGTAAGGTAATACTTTCGAAACTTACATGGTTGACTTTGCCATGTATAGATTCATACGTCGCCACGTCGTCTAGTTTTAATTTCTTCACCAAATACTTGTGTAATTAGCAATGATATAAATACAAGTTTTGAAATATAATGTGCATATGAAATTTCTAGAAATGATCAAACAATTGTTCTGCATTTCTTTATATTATACTTTTAAAGGTACGCATGCGTTTGTTAGACTTATCAAGTATAAATTAATATCATGATATTTTATAATAGAGTCAGAAGAATACAGTTGATGAAGCGCCACATGGGTCGCGACCATTATTGAAGTCGTCGGTGTTCTGCATAATATACAAATATATAAATGTTTGAAAATTGAAACTGTGCTAATTTACTTTATTAGTGGAACATGCTTCTCGTGACATTAAATTTATATTTTACTAGTATATATTAGATATTTCAGGAAATTTATATTATTTGTTGGCTGGGTCAAATTTTTTAGTTCGGTTTGGTCTACGAAAACCCAATTCGCGCTATTGGTTTTGGGTCCGAGTTTGGCGATCAAAACCTAGTTAAGAGCGGTACGGCCTAGTCTCCGAGTCTAAGGTGTGATGAATCCGCTCTTGTAAGGGAGGATCATGAGCCCGTTTCATCGAATATGCTGATACCATGCCTGTGTCATGGACTCGTGCGTAGATATGCGAGCATAGTCATGGAGTTGAATACGGCAACATGTGCTTCCGGTAATCGCATATATAAACATCAACATGGACAATTCTGATTTCTGTAAGCATTCTACCGCTCAACTGTAAGCCTCAACATTTATGAGTTTTGAGTCTTGTATTCATCCATTCATTACAATATTTTGTATTCTTTAATTCGATCAATAAAGCAAGTCAATCCCGTTCGTTCTAATTTATTCTTTGGTCATCATCGAAGAATTATTATAGATACAGCAGTTTATTATTACTACCTATTCTTGATAAATTATTGCTAACAAATTACGTATCAAACTAGGACATATTTCATTGATTTGTTATTCATAAGATATCCCCATAATGCAATGTTGTTCAGTCAAAGAAAAGAATAGTGGGATAGAAAATCATTTACAAATATATATTACTCCTTCACTTTAGATATTTCTATATGATTTTTAACTAAAACTGTCCAAATAACAAATAAAACATTCATTTTGTGTCCAAATATACGTTTATGTACACACAAATGATCCGAGATGACAGTGAATTGAGAAACATTCAAATGTCGTAGTCAATGTCCGTCACATTGGACTCAGCAGCAGGCTTAACAAGACGACCTTCCTCGTCGCACAAATCAAAATTCTCGCAAGGTCGTGGGGATATAGAACCATAGACTCGTCATTTCACGAACGAACATTGAAATATATGCTTCTTCTTGTACGTTATCCCAACGGACATATCCCGAAACGTCACATTCCTTACCGGAATCTGCTCGCTCCCATGGATTCGGACCGGCACTCGCACTTCTTGTCCGTGGATTCCCGTGAAACTGAATCCTGAGAATGTTGGATACGCTTTCCAATCGTAATTATCATCTTCATGCTCGTTGTAATCCGTTTTGATCACGATATGTAATTATCAGCCCTGTTCGGGAGGCTATCGCTGCGACTCTTAGTAGCGACTGATTTTAAACAATAGAGTTTGGATACGTAATTGGCATTTTTACAGTCAGAGAGTGCCAAAAAAAAAGAGAAAAAATTAACCAAAAAAAAAAACAATTCACCCTATATTCTAATTAATCCAAACATAAAAAATAATTATAATAATTGATGTTTTCAATAGTATTCATTTTTTTTTGAAATTTAATTTATCATCGTAGTAGACTCATAGTAAGTGAAGTGATGATAATAATTGATATTTAGCCCCAAAAATTATTTTATTTTAAGTGATATTTACATTTTCAATCAATTCATTTGTATTTTGCAGTTTTTTTTCCATTGGCTATATATAGTGTTTAGGTAGATAAGAAATAGTGTTTTATTTTAGAAAATGATTTCTTAGTAATACAGAAAGAGTTAAAAAAAAGCAATGAAAATAATGTTAGAACAAAATGCCACTGGAAAGAGTAAGGCTCTGTTCTTTTCATGGTCGCTGTTTTAGTGATCAGTGACACAAAAACACACCTAACTTGATATCCAAGTATGTGGAGATTAACAACGGTAATTTCATAAAATAGTCTCAGCGACTTTTTTTTTATTAGTTTTACGGTCGCTCTGTTTTCAGCAACACCGATAACACCGAAAACACCGGAAAAAATAGTCGTTGCGACACCTTTTATTATCCTCCATCGTTTCTTTTGCTTGATTTGATGGATAATTTTGAGTCACTTAAATGTGTCGCAGCATTTTACGTACCGAACATGGCCTAAATAAATGATATAAATATTACAACATTTGTTTATATCAATAAAACCTTATGAAACTTAAAAATACATATTTATTCCTTTATCAATTGACATAATTAATACTCCATCTGTCTCGTAAAGATTGATGTTTGAGGGTTTTTTATACAAATTAAGAAACAATGATTATTAAGTTTAAATATAATATTTTTTATTTACTAAAAAATAATATTATATATTTATAGACCAATAGCTATTCAAATTTTCAAATTTTCTTATTGATTATTTCTTGAAATTCACAAAAGTTTAATACAGTATTAATTAACTAAAAATGGAAGAATATCAATCTTTGAAAAAACCACAGAACATCAATCTTTAAAGGACAGATGAAGTATTATACACCATCACACAATTATTTGTAACAATTTCATTTCATAATACATTCAATTTAGTTTGAGCCATCTTCTTCTTCTTGATCGAGGCGGTAATCTTTTGAACCATAAGGACTAAAAGCTTCAAGGAGCAAATTGGATTTACGCCAAGGGTTGAGTCCCATGTCGTTGCACAAATCATCGGCATGTTGGATGCTGAAAGTGGAAATGCAATGAAGTTTGTAGAATCTGCTTAATCTTCTAGTCACTTCCATTTCCTTCAAGAATTGATCGAACATCTTCTCTTTGCTTGGTAATTTGAATTTCTCATCCACGAGCCGGCTTAGCCACATTGAACGTAGCTCTGATGTGTGTAAGTTCGACATGCTCTGGACGTATCCCACGAAACCCATGTTCGGTATCAATGGATGGATTGTTCCCCTGAAAGATATTTTTAGTTTTTGTTACTCATATAATATGGTCCAAATTTCATATGAGTATTATATAATCTCGACTTTTCATTCAAGTACTGTAACGATGTTATTATAAAATATACGTACGTACCTGTATAAAGGCATGAGACCGCATGGAAACTCGAGCCAAGTTCGATAAGGTTCAGGAACAATGGCTTTGAGCTTCTTCTTGCCATCATAACCAGTCGCAAGTATCACAACATCAGCTTCTAACGTAGTCCCATCCTCAAACTCAATCCCCTCATCATAAAAGCACCACTTTGATGATTTCTTAAACCGGATCATCCCTTTATCCGCTTCCTCAAAGAAATTCTCCGGTACGATCGCCATTTGACAAGAAGCATAGTCTTCCTCGAAAGAATGGTCCGGTGTAAGACCATATTTCGCTAGAGGTAGCTTCCACATAACATATGATTCAACGAATTTGGAGACCGCGGCACGCTGTTTCACATAATTGTTTTTAAAACTTAATATAGTTTCATTGCACAATTTATATAGACATAGAGAAGTAAGAAGGGGTTTTAAGATCACTAACCAGAAGAGAGAAGATGAAGCAAAAGAGAGTTCTAAGGAAACTTTGGTTAGGCCTATCATGGAAGAACTGAGAAGCTCTTGTTGAGTAGAACAAGAAGAATGGTAGTCCCCACACCCAATGATGTGGAAACACCCAATGTGTTGTTCTCATCACCATTGTGCATGCTTTTCCTCCTTCTCCTGCAATTTTTTTTTAAAAATAAAAAAATTAGTATTGGAATCATATTATATGGTGATAACTAATGCGTTGTTCTCACCACCATTGTTTTATTGTTGTGCCAAGTAGTATATTAACGGTCTGGTCAGGTCCATTGTCCAACCGAGAAGAATTATTTATACATATACTTAACAAAGACGATTATTATATTGCTATTATTTTTAATTTTATTTTGACTTGTGCCAATTGTTAGAGTGAAGCTAATTAAGTATTACTTAACAAAGAATTTTGTGGATCAAAGAGAACTTAAACAAAATATATATCATATATATGTACGTACCTTGATTAGCTAAAGCAGACTCAAAAGCCAAATCGATGGCGGATTTCTTAGAGCCGATGACAGCAACTTTTTTGCCATGGAGGAGACTAGAAGCTTCTTCTTTCTCTAAATTGCAGTAATCCATCGAATGCATCACTTTTCCTTTGAATATCTCCGGCCCTTTCATTGCCGGAAAAGCCGGTATTCTTGGAACGTCGCCGTATTTTCCGGTACACACTACTACGAACTCAAATGCATGCCACTGCGCGCTCGCACACATTAATAACAAAAACGTTATACAAAAAACTCACTAATAGACGTAAGTTTTCAATCGAGTTAATGATGCATGCATGTAGTAGTTTTCAAAAACTATTTGGAAGTTCTATGCAGTTTTTACATAAAAAATGTATTAATATTAGTAAATAGTAACTAACACATATTTTAATTCATGTATGATGTATATATTAAAAAAAAGCAGTGTGATCTGCATGACAGTTTGAGACCATGCATCAGCTTCAAATTTACCGAAATACAATCGTTAAAGAAACTATTTTGAATATATGCACCATTGCGAATGCATGCGGTAGCAAATATATGAGACCGAAACATGTAAAGAGAGTTAATTATCAAACAAACCTGAATATCTCCAGAATCTCCGGTTTGAACGGCAACTTCCCACACTGGTTTGCCGGGCAACAAGTTGCCGTACGCACCGAGGTCAACCATCTGAGGAGTTTCGCCGTCACCGATGAACCTAACTTCGATGACCTTAGAGCCAAACTTCATGAACTTGAGAAGATCAAAATGCTTAGCATAAGATTCCAAGTAATCTAGTATCTCAACGTAAGATGGGAAAGTAGGGTCATCTCTATTGGGCCATGGAAAGTCAGAGAACTCGTAACCGACTCGAGCCGATTGTAACTTGGTCGTCTCGTAAGTGCAGCTCCTCCAAACACCTCCGACTAAATCCGAGGCTTCGAATACGGTCGGGTTGTGATGAGCTAAGTTCTTAGCAGCAGCTAAACCGCTCACACCGGCACCGATGATCGCTACTCTCGAAGAAGTAAGCTTATTGTAGGTAGAAGCCATTTGGAGAGATTATGCAAGATAGAGAGAGAGAGAGAGAGAAATGGTTTTGATGAAGAGTGCTTTGAGTTGTTGGTGAGTTTGCATGGGACATGTTTAATTTATAATAAGGCCTTGTTCGTTTGCCTGTCGCGAGCATGTAGTGGTTGTGGTTGTCCAAACGTATATTTATATCTTTATATCTCTAGCTATATATTCATGCACGATTTCAGTTTACCTTTAATTTACGGCTCTTAATTTATCTGTATTCTATAGTCTAGTCTTCAAGTCCTTGTTAAATGATAAACCATAATTAAAAAAATGTGAAGTCTAATATGCTTTTTTTGGTATATATTAAAGAAGAAAGTTTGTTACAATACTTTCAAACATATATTTTTAAAACTTCCTATCTTAAACACCCCCACTTTTAGACAAAACAACCTATACAAGGACAATGACAATTCTGGTATCGCATACATAAACATCAACATGGACAATTCTGATTTTTCTAAGCATTCTACCGCTCAACAGTTGAGCCTCAACTGTAAGCCTCTACATTTTTGAGTCTTGTATTCATAACTCATCCATTCATTACAATTTCGTATTCTTTAATTATATTATTCCTTCAGTTTAGATATTTCTATATGATTTTTAACTAAAAACTACAAATTATTTATCAGAATGAGAAACTGTCCAAAAAAAAAAAAAAAAACATTTCATTTTGTGTCCCAAAAATTACGTTTATATGTACACACAAATGATCCGCAGATGACAGTGAATTGAAAAAAACATTCAAATGTCGTAGTCAATGTCCGTCACATTAGACTCAGCAGCAGGCTTAACAAGACGACCTTCCTCGTCGTACAAATCAAAATTCTCGCAAGGTCGTGGAGATATAAAACCATAGACTCGTCCTTTCACGAACGAACATTGAAATATATGCTTCTTCTTGTACGTTAACCCAACGGACATATCCCGAAACGTCACATTCCTTACCGGAATCTGCTCGCTCCCATGGATTCGGACCGGCACTCGCACTCCTTGTCCGTGGATTCCCGTGAAACTGAATCCTGAAAGTGTCGGATACGCTTTCCGATCGTAGTTATCATCTGCATGCTCGTTGTAATCCGTTTTGATCACGATACCAACCCGGACGTTATCTAGTGTTAGGTTTTTGTAGGTTATGTTTTTGATGTAACCGCCTCGTCCTGGAGCCGTTTTGATTCTGATTCCGCGTCTCGAGTTCCAGATCAGAAGATTCTCGATCGTCACGTTAGATATTCCACCGGACATCTCGCTCCCGATTGATACACCAGCACTGTCAAAATATATATAGAAACCTTTTGCTTATTTTGTTTTATGAGATTGAACTTGTGAGGTGAAACATGATATATGAGAAAACTCTTTTACCTTATAACAGAGCGAACAATGAGATTACGGATAAGAATGTTTGTTGAAGGTCGTCCATATGCAATACCAAACTGATCCCATCCACTCTTTATCGCGATGGCATCATCCCCGGTGCTAATGTAGCAGTCCTCAATTACCATATCCTCACACGAATCTGTTTACAGAAAGATACAACGGTGCAAAAGAAGTTACAAATCTATCAAACGCAGGATAACCGGAGAACAACAGTAGGCGGTAAGAGAACAATACCGGGATCAATTCCATCAGTATTTGGTGCTCCGGTTACAGGAGCTAAGATGGTGACATTCCTTATTGTTACGTTTTTGCAGTCATATGGATGAAGAGTCCAGAAGGGTGAGTCACGCATTGTTATGTCGGTGATAACAATGTCACTGGACCACATGATTTGAACTAAAGGTCCCCTCGTATTGTTGAGAAGTCTTCTCTGATGCTTCTTCCACCACGACTGTCCTTGTCCATTTATTGTTCCGTTGTGACCTGTTTGTTATATCCATTACTCACTAACTCATTTCTCATAATTTCACAAACATGAACACTCCAAGGAGGAAATCACAAACCGGTTATCACAATGTCTTTGAGGTTTTGACCATGGATCAAGCTCCCATAACGAGGTCCCGGACGCTCTCTACCATAACCATATGAAGGCAATGGCGGCATCAAAGGCCAATACTTCTCATCCTGATAATTAAAGTGACACAATAAGATTCACACAGCAATCACGTAAAGTCTCATTATCTCATTGAGAGAACCTCTGCTTTGTAAACCTATACTCTCAGTTGCATACCAAATCTAGCATTTGTTATCCTCAAACAAATTAGATCTCTTAAGTTATGTACCTCTGAACCAAGCAAACACAGTCAATATACTTTAACTTAGCTAAAGTAAAGTTACATGTAACCTAAATATCTCAAGTTCTAAGCTTAGTGGTGGCTAAAAGTTCTACAATTTTGAGCTAAACAGAGCTTAAAGCATCTTAATCATGAAAATCAATGAACCAAAAGGATAAACCTTTGGTGTTTATGCCGCTGTATCGAGACAAAGAGAAATCAAATAATTCCACTAACCTCAACACCAAGAATCTCAGAATCCTCAGCAAGAAAAAGAGTCATATGACTAGTGAGATTAAACGGAGCAGTGAGCCACCGTCCAGGAGGCACATTCAGCTGACCACCACCGCTATTACTCCCAAGCTTCGAGATTGAAACCACGGCTCTCTCAAACGCCTCAGTGTTAAGCGTAAACCCATCTCCAACACCTCCGAAATCTTTCAAATCGAACACCACAGGTCTCAATCGAGGCAGTGGCCGAACCGGTTTGATCTTACCGAAAATAGTGAACTTTCCTCCGACGGGACCAGCTCTGGAGCCGGAGGAGACGTAAGCCGTTCGTTGCCATAGGAAGACGGAACCAAAGGCGGCGATCCAGAGAAATGTGAAGAGTGTTGTCTTGTGAGAAGCAAGTAAAGAAGTAAGACGACGCTTCGGTTCAAGTCTCTGGAGATGGAATTGGAACCGAGTCGGAAGTAAATTCTCTACCATGATTCGATTTACTGGGAATTAGAAACATGGGGGAGGGGTTCTTGTTGTTGGGTTTCCTCAGATTTAGCCCCCGAGAGAAAAAGTGAATTAGACGCAAAGATCCGTCACTGAGAGGTGCCAAGTCTGTGTCAGAAGCTGGTGAGAGACACAAGGAGTTTGGTGTGCGAGAGAAATCGGCAAAACTGAATTGAACCAAACCGGTATATTTAGCGTACCGGTTTATTCTGGTATGTTTTGATTCTTTCCGTGCTCAATTTTAACAGCTTCGAGATTCTATTGCGGAAACAGACAAGCCCACACAAAGATGAAAAACCTTTTTTATTTAATAACTTCAAAACGATTTGAAGTCGTTGGATATAATAAATTTATTATTGAACCAAAATTTTTAATTAAGGATGATTAAAATATATGTGTAGTCTGTTATTGGAGAGGTGATTTCTAAATCCATATGGAATTGTAAATTTTAGAAATCAAAACAGATGGATTTTGAAATAACATGTTTTAACATTGGATTTCAATCATTCTATTTTACACTATCAAATCCATTCAAATCCATATAAAACATAATGTGGAATTTGAAATCCAAAAACAAATCATTAAATGAATAACAAGAGATTTTAAAAAGTATTTGTAAATGACAGAACCAATAACACATGATTTTGATAAGTATTTTAAAATCAATGATTGAATAACACATGATTTTTGTTTGGATTTCCAAATCCATCAAAATCATACATCCAATAACCTTCTATAGCTTTCCTCTATGAGTGAATGAATTATCCACAAACTACTAATCTTCTTAGTTATATAAATAGTTTCCTAGTCTTCATACATGTAAAATTTTAAACTCAACATTTTAAGAACAAAATTATGAACAAAAATATAGAAGAAGATTAGAACAAGTAATCACTTTTCAGTTTAAGTTTCAAGCACAAAAAGTGTACCCAGATTGGAAGACTGTTTAAATACCATCAAATATTAAATCAAGGTCACTTGACAATACAAAAAAAACAAGTGATAATTTTTAAGTTTCAAGCATAAAAAAATACCAGATTAGAAGAACCTTTAAATACTATGTTATATTGCTTTGCCTTGGCCGATGGTGGTGAGTTGTCGTCTTTCTTCTCACAGGCCGTAGCAACCAGAAATGAGATTTCTGAAGCAGAACCACTGTCAATGGCGTTCAGATAACTGTTACTAATTTTTTACCACTTGTAACATGTTGATGTAGAACTCAACGTTGTTTTTTTCGGCAACTTCTTCAGTATATAGTATAGTTTTGTAACAATACAACTAGAGCATGATTATTGGTAGTTCTCTTAGGAGTATTCTTAATTAAAAATTAAAAAGTAATAATAAAATAATAATAAAGGAAGGTAAAGGAAGAGTAACGTTACTTCCTAAAGCATTATGAGAATCGTTGCTTACCATATGTCAGTTTAATATAGGCTAATTTTTCTTTTTCAAATTTATTATTTAAATATATAATAATATTAAAATAAAATAATTAAAATATACTATTTTAATAACGAGAAGGCAGTTCTCGGATGATGATGGTCTTAGTCATTTAAGTATAATAAAATATATATTATATGGTGTCAAAATAGTTCAATTTCTTTTCTTTCTCAGTATTATTATTATTATTATTATTATTATTATTATTATTATTATTATTATTATTATTATTATTATTATTATTATTATGTTGTTATATGAAATTCCTATCTCGAACAGGAGCATATTATACGATCCAAGGTATAGTTTTCTTTTTGTATTTTTAACTAATTAAACGTCATTTACACATATGCTGCCGGTATGATATGCATAAATAATTCATGAATCCTTGGAATCACATACATGCATATTCCATAACTTTCTCATCTATATATATGTTTTTGGATTTAATTTTTCAAGTTTATGTAGGAAGTCTCATCCAAGTGGATCGTTTGTAAGGATTTTAAAGTAATAAAGCTCATCTTGTTGTCTTGTTATTTCTTCATTTTACATCTTAATTAATTAATTAATTAAGCAGAAGTTCTAACAAAGGGCGAGTGAAAAATATATACAAAAGTTCGACATCCATAATTGCTCATATTATATATTTTAAAAAAGAATTTATTGGAAGCTAATCCTGATCAATGTGATGTAAATGCCTGCAAAAGAAGTAGTACGCACCCATGAAGGCTGATCAATACACACATTATTATCATCATGATAAATTGATAATGATCTTCATGATAAATTATAGCTTACCGAGAAGACGTTGCAGTGACCAGGATCAGCAAGATGAGCCATGAGATTCTCAATTGGATCTTGACTAGTAGTGTAGGTAGCTTGGAAACAGAATCCAACGAAAGCAAGCATAGCCAGCCGTCCGTTTTTAATCTCTTTAGTCCTTAAAACCATAACCGGTTCAGGAGAACCTCTCCCCCACATCATAAAATCGAACCATATACCTCCCGGGTAACCAACATCCGGTTTAGGATTCACTTTGTGTGGGTACTTTGGTTCTATGTCGACGGACCCCGGTTTAATCATATCGGCCCATCTTCTACCTTCTGCCCATCCCATTAAAACCAATTGAGCCACGAACAACGTAGTGGAATCCGCAAAGTACTCACGTGACCCTGCATCGTACCATGAAAAGTTCTCGAGAAAACCTAACCGCTCGAGACATTCCGGTATTAGGATACCGGTCACTGCCAGCATTGCCCACCGGCTATGAATAAGCTCAGCTTGTGCAAACCATTTGAGGGTGTCCGGGTCAGACCCTATGAAAAACAAACACTAGTTAGTCTAAAACTCGGTTTATACCTGCTTTTCTTTTTTAATTTCCGTACCTAAACCGAGAGGATCAAAACCGAAATCACCAGGTAGGCTGCAAGAAACAACAATATTGAAAGTTTAATGGACGAAAAAGAGTATCAAGAAATAATGATTGGTTAAGTAACGAACCTGCCATCAAGCCATTCAGGTGGAGAGCTACCAGGGAACCACAAAGGACGGTCTGGAGGAAGTGGTTCACAGACACTAGACACTTCTTTGCCAGCACGAACCACCACCACGCGGTCGCTATTTATTTTTCCACCAGCCAGTGTTGCACACCACGGTACTTGTCGTCTTCTCTCGGTCGGGATTTCGACTCTGCTCGTCGTGGATAATGTGAGCGCAGAAGCAATGGCAAGAGCCATCTTTGATTCGTGCGGAGATGATAATAAACATTTTTTTTCTTTTGTTTATGTGATTGTATATGAACTTCGAATGTTATGGGCTTTGTTATCCAGATGAATTTTGTGAAGCCAGTGTTACGCGACACGTGTACGGTTCGATGTGACTTAACACATCAACCATTGACGATTTTACTAACAACGTTAAAATTAGGTATGTTTTAGACAAATAAATAATTTTGTTATCATATAAGCAAATAATCATAAATAGGAGGCAAAATAAATAAATTATAAATTAAGAAAACGCCCAAATTGATTTGTTCATCAAATCAGTTCACTTGGGGAAAACAGAGTAAACCCTTTTAATTTTCTCGTGGCAACGATCTCATCTACGTGTCACAATCCCTCACACTCCGGCGAACGATGTACCGTACGGCGGCGAAGCGTCTTCTCGGCGGTGGTGGTGCTTTTACAGCCACCCGTCTCCTCCGATTTCCCAAGCTCAGGTCCACGATCATCCCTTCCTCTTACAGTTCCGGTCTCTGCACTTCGTCGATTGGTGGTAATGCTGAATCGCCGATGGGTGGTAATCAGTCTGTGAACCCTAATCAATCGGATCACACGGCGTCGTCTTCTTCTTCAACGAGTACAGAGGAAGGACCACGTCGAGATGAGAACAGGAAGCCGAGAGCTGAGTTCCAGGAAGAGCAGGCTCGTGTTCTCTCTGCGTCTCTCCGTCATGTGGTGGGTATAAATTTTCATAGATTTGCCTCAAAGGTTTCATTTTTTGTGGAGGTTAATAAGTTTTTGTATGTTTGGGAATTTTGTGTAGCCGAGATTAGGTTGGACTGAGGAAGCAATGATGGCTGGTTCAAGGGATGTTGGTGTGTCTCCTTCCATTGTTGGCTCTTTCTCCAGGAAAGAAGCTGCACTTGTTGAGGTAATGGCGTCTCTAGAATCATTAAAAATTTTGTAGATTTTTGAGCTTAAAAGATTGGATTTTGGTGGTTCTATTGTTGAGTTTCATGTTTGTGTTTCAGTTCTTCATGGATGAATGCCTTCAGTTGCTTATGGATAAAATAGACTCTGGATTGGATTTGCAAAACCTGATTCCAAGTGCACGCATTGCCAAGCTCATTAGAATTCGCTTAGAAATGCAAGTCCCTTACATGTCAAAATGGCCTCAAGCTCTGAGCATCCAAGTGAGTTTTTTTCGAATTCTCTCTGTTTCATGATAGACAAATAGCTAGTTCTGATATCCTCTTTTGGTGAAATAGGCGCATCCTCTGAATGTTGCAGCGAGTTTTAAGCAACGGGCAATGTTAGTTGATGAGATATGGCATGCTGTTGGAGATGGAGCCTCGGATTTAGATTGGTATGTGAAGCGCACTATTCTTGGAGGTGTTTACTCAACCACTGAGATTTACATGCTCACTGATGACTCCTTAGGTTTGGTTCTTAGTCCTCCTCCCTTTGGATACATTGCTATGCTAATCAAAGAAACTATTCAAAGTTTGATATCATTATTTTGTTTTGAGCAGAACATCGGGATACATGGGCATTCTTGGATGACAGAGTCAAAGATGCTTTTGATCTGAAGAAGAGCATACAAGAGGTATAGTAAAAACCTTTTTCAGTATGCTTCATACTTGTTGCTACGACTAACCTACAACATTGGAATGAAAAATTCTCATGCTCAATTTCACATTTTGTGGCAGGCCAAGTATTTTGCACAAGACATAGGAGCTGGAGTTGGGAAATCAGTTCAAGGACTAATGAATGGAGTTATGCAGACGATGTCCAGAAGAAGTGGTGGCTCTACGTTTTGAAAGATCACACGTTTAGACATGATTCAGCTTCATTTCTTCACAATATGCTAATAATAATGATATGAACATGTATGACTTGAAGTAAAAGGGATATGAACTATATATATTATCTTCTACGTTTGAATAAACCATTGAGTTTGGAATCTTGATTTTGTAATTGCGGATGAAACGTGTGCTGTGTTTGGTTGTTCTGTAAGTGAAACACTGAACAGAAAAGTAAGTTGTACACGAAGTAATCAATTTGGTAGGGTGTTTATTGTAGAGATATATGAAAGCTGTGGTCCTGTGTTGAGAAAAGTCAATTTTGGATGGCGAGTGAGTAGTACTATAAAGTCTATAACAAAAAGAGAAAATTAACATACCGTAACCTTAAAACGAAGTTAGAAGAACTGATTTGGAGTTTGGTGGACAAAGCTTGAGACTTTGAGAGAGATCGGTTAGTGAGTGATTGGGTATTGTCGGAGATGGTGAAGTCTTCAGAAATCGTCGGAAAGCTCAACCTCAGCCCTCACCCAGAAGGAGGCTTTTTCTCTCAAACTTTAAGAGATACTTCTGTTCTCCTCACCACCTCTCAGCTCCCTCCAACCTGTAATTCTCTCTCTCTCTTTCTCGTTTATTTGTATCCATCGCTTCCATTGATTTGGGATCTTATTGATATAGTCATAGTGTGTACTGTGTAGTCATTAGTTTCCGAGTTTGCATTTTTTTGAGATTTCAGCGGTAAGATCCTCCGAAATCTGATCTGACATAGATTTTGTTGTGTTATCATCACTGTTTGGGTTGGCTGAAGATGATTAGTTTTAGGGACATAGATGATAGTATGTTGGTTTGTGAATTTGCTTGGATTCTCTATTCAACGATCTAATCAACAATGCTTAATTATTTGTCTGCAGATCGTCTAACAAGTTTGATCCTTTTTGGTCTTTTATGAGTCTCTGCAGTTAAGGTTGACAGAGCTGTGAGCACATGTATCTACTTCATGCTTCCATCTGGGAACGTTTCTCGTCTTCATCGCATACCAATGGCTGAAACCTGGCACTTCTATTTGGGTGAACCCCTTACTGTAAGTTGAATCTCTTGCCATTAACACTGAACAAAACCATAAAATGAGTAGACGAATATAATTTGTGTTCTACTTCTTCATGTCTTGATTAGGTAGTGGAACTCCACGATGATGGGAATTTGAAATTCACAAGTCTTGGTCCTGACTTGATAGAAGGTGGTCAGAAGCCTCAGTACACGGTCCCTCCAAACATCTGGTTTGGTTCGTTTCCCACAAAGGATGTTCGTTTTTCTCAAGACGGGACTCTGGTTAAAGCCGAGCCTAGAGACTCTGAGAAACATTTCTCTCTTGTTGGCTGCACATGCGCTCCGGGTTTCCAGTTCGAGGACTTTGAGCTCGCGAAACGGTCTGAGCTCGTGTCGCAGTTTCCTCAACACGAGTCACTTATCACAATGCTATCTTACCCAGAGTGAAAGGTCCTAGAGAGATGCCTTTCAAATTGGCTCAGTGGTTTTACTATGTTGTTTTGTTACTTTCAGTTCCTTTCATGTATAAGAACCATACAAGGTTGTAGTTGTACTTTGAGTTCACCTTTGATCTCTGTACCTTTGGTTTCTCTGAATTGTGATTGATAAAAATAATGGTCAGTAAAGAACAGGGTCAAGTTCCGCAATAATTTTATTCCATACACAGAGCTTCTGAGGATTCATCAAATGTCCACACACACACACACGCACATAGCAACTAACATTTGACTAGTAATTTAAAGGATCTTCTGTATTCCCCATCTTCAGCTTTTCTAGTTTCTACAATGCTGCAACACATGTAAATTCCCTAATCGAGATCAAGGAACTCCATTCTTTTTCGCATTGTACCCTTTAGAAGCATTTCTTCTTTCTCTGCTTTCTGAGCCTGATTATATATATACAGAAGAGTGAGGGAGTCAGAAAATCCGAAAACACCAAAGAAAAGCAACTCAGCTAAGAATCTATTCCTGCAAGAAGCTCCCAAATCAAAGCTAAAGCAATCAACAAGGGACTCAGAGAAGTAAAGAGATATTGCACTACTAACCCTTTTGATTTCTGCTTCTGGAACCTGAACCATTTGAGCAGGAAGCTCTTCTTTATCAACATCCTAAGATCACAAAAAAAAAAGACCCGATTCAATAGTCCAAATCTTTCTTTCATTTCAGAATGCTAAAAAGGAATTGGTTTGTAAATAGTAAAAAGCTATATTACCAGTTCACCAATCAAGACAACATTTTCGCCACGGATAATGTAAAGACCTAAGGGAATATCACAGTAGAGATTACCCACGATGACTCTTTCATAAGCTTCTTCTAACACAGCATTTGCTTCAACCAAAATGAAAACAAAAAAAAACCACTTGAGAGATCAAATCGACTTCAGAGATTTTGGACTTTCATTTGCAAAAGAGAGAAAGAAAGGTACCAAATTGATCAAAGGACCGAAGTAGACCCATCAGTTTCCTACCATCACGAAGCAACACAAGAAGTTTCTCTGCAAAGACATAAAAGAGACTATTGAATCAGTAGAAGACAAAGCTAACATCTTTATCAACCATTCATTTGGTAAAGGTCTATCCTTTTTTCTAAAGATTCGAGAGAAAGAGAGATTACTATCTAAGTAAGCAGCAAGAGAAGTGGAGAAGAAGATATCATCAGGAGCAGCCCAAGACATTGGAACTCTACAACTCTACAACTCGCATTTGCCTTTTTGACTTCTCTCAGTTTCCCAATTCCCCAACTCTCCCTCCCCCTTTTCTTCTCCTCGATGTAATTGACCGCTACGAATGGAGGAGAATCTAAAGAACCCTAATTTCCACCGAGAAAGAGAGAGACTTTGAGATCTATCGGATCGTTTTCGTTAAGTTGGACGACTCTGTTCTGTCAAGTTTTCTCAGACGAGATCCGACCCGAAAAACAAAATTACTTTAAACCCCTCAAACTTTGTTAATGTTACAAATTCATCCCCATTTTTATTTTATTTTACATTTGAGTTCCTTTACATCATTTTATTTTATTTTATTTTACATTTGAGTTCCTTTACATCATTTTAATGGACTCCAAATCACAGTCATAAAAGATCACTTATTTTAGATAGTATGATGAATACAAAGAAAAACTGAAATTTTTTTTGTTTGATAAGATGAATATATTTGTAGTTACAGCAGTACATATGAGCAAACAGATTTCTTCACAACATAAAAATCTGAAAAAAGAAAAGAAAAAAAAAACAAATCCAGATAATGAAAAGATGAGTAACAACAAAAAAAAAAGAAGGTAAAATTGGAATTTGACAAGTAAAAATATACATCTGTAAACGATGATTATCAGAGAGATATTTTCATGACCCATCTCCATGTTATTCTTCATCATATTCTTGAACACTTTGAACATACTCACCATCACTCATCTGATACCTGAAACATAGAAGAGATTATGATTATTTGTCTTTAAATCAGTAAATCATAAATGTTACTTTTTTCATATATCAGTAAATAATTCAACTGTTAGTAAAAAGAAAAAAAAAAAAAAAACTTGTTCTAATTAGATTCTATTAATTATTACCATGACTATCAATCAGGTCCATTTAGCTTATTGGTTGATATCTACATCTCCAAGACAATATCTGTAATCATCAAAGAAATTGAATTAAGCTTCCCTATCCCATTATTCTTGCTTTACATCTTTTTCTAATCGTTAGTTTATTCATCTATTTTTAAATTCTTACACTCTAATCTGTCCTCATGATGTTCATTATGATATGCTTTTGACTAACTAAATACTGCAATAAAGCCAACAATGATATAGACAGTTGGTTAATTATGATGAAATTATTTTTTTGTGACCTGCCAAAGTTATGTATTTAGAAAATCTCACATTCAGAGTCAGTCTTGACCCATTTGTTGGCCTCTACACTTGAACGAGCTTCATCTATAATCTTATGATTATTCTCCAAGTACTTTTTTGCAATGGAATTTGAACGTTGTGGATGTATCTTCTTGTTGAGTATTGTCCTAAGCATCTGCACACAAGCAAACAATATATACATTTCATCATTGCTCGTAATCGGATAATTTGGTCACATATATGTAGGTAGATAAAAGTACCTTTTCCATTCGAGTGTTAGGCATAGAATCTCCTCTAGATAAATCAAGAAGATGAGGTGGAGTTTTGAAGCCACTCGTGCAAACAAACATCTTCTTGAGAAGAAAAGAAAGCGATTTCTTCTTCCCGATAGTAACATCTGTATTAACCGCAGTTAGATCTTTGCTAGATTCTGTTTCTTCTTCTTCTTCCTTGGGGCAGATATTGTTTCCAAGTGTTCCAATGGCTAGGAAGGTTTCTTCGTCTTGAGGCCAACCTTGGACTTCTTTACTCAAAGGAGGTCCTAATGATTCTTGAGCTATGTAGACATCAAACAAATATGAATACATAGCTCAATGATCTATGCAAATATTGTTCATGTAGTCTACGAATATTTTACTCACAAGAATCTGAAGTAGACTCATGCTTCTTTCCGCTAAGCTTTCTTTGAACCCAACTAAAAATCTGTGAAGAACAACAAGATCAAGATGTTTTACACAATCAAAGAGGGATCAAACACTACACAAAGTTGAGTCAAATTAAACAAAATATGAAAACAAACCTTCATATTTCAGAGACATAAATAGGAGCACATGTATGTGTGTTTCTCCAAGAAATTTTCTTTTTCTGTCAATGATCTATTTTTATCTCCTTGGATAACTTTAGAAGATAAAAGATGATCATAGTGGTCCCATGTTTTTAAAGACACAGTAAACACAAATCCCTGAAGCCAGCAAAAAGCCAGCGATTCAAAAGTTGGGGTTCAAGTTCCTATAAACCCCCTCGATATCAGTTTCTTATGACTTCGAGTCACCATTTTTCTAGCACTTGATCCCATCTTTGTGGACTTTGTTGAATGACGGTTCACCAAATTTGCATTATATTACAATATATGTATCGTTTAAAGAGAACGAAATCGAGTAAATTGTGAAAGAAACACATGGATTTGTCTCTTCTTTTTACACTTTACTCCCCTGAAGCAACTTTACAAAAAAAAAAAAGAAAAAAAACATAGCTTTTATATTTGATGAGGCCGTACATGCAACGTGTATGTAAATGTACAAACTTACTTTGAAACTTAAAAAGCGTTACACTTGAATTCAAAACCGGTTTTTTTGTTTAACATTATAACTACCCGTCGTCTCCAGAGCAGCAAATAGCTGAGCAACATTCAAAGCAGGCAAGGCAAGCAATCGCTGTGAAGAGCTGTGTGAAGACAAGGACACATTGATCATTGAGCTTAGTGCAGCATTGGACACAACACATGCAGCAACATTTGTTGCACAATGACACACAACAGCTCGAAGCAGCCTTGACAAACTTCTCTGCAGCATCAGGTGCTCTCTGTTCGCCAAATCCTGGTGGAACATTCTCTCTGGTGGCTGTTTTATCACCAAAGCCTATCCCGAGGCTTTGTAGCGGGATCGTTCTTGATATCATCTTCTGTTTCTCGCCATTGCTTGCTGTCTGTTAATATATGAGTAAAAAATGAGTCTGATCACTAGGTTTTCGTTGAATGTGGCGATTGCACGTAGTTCATAACTTCTAATCAATACAATACCTTTTTCTTTCCGGCAGTGTCGCTGGGTTTCAATTCTTCTGTGTGCTCTAATTGGATCATTCTAGTATACTCGGATGGTACGCTGGTTTCGATGCTTAGTTTAGCAATCTGAGAAGAAAAAGAGAAACCAAATTGAAGAAGCAAATCCTGAAAAGGACAATGAGGATGTGTGAAATGTAGACAAACCTTCTCTTTTAGCTGTTTGTCTTCAGAGAACCATGCCTCAGCAGTAAGTAAGTCGATCACATTCTTTGCAAATACCTGAAAATATTTAGGGATTGGCACTTTATGTAAACCTGGATATCTTTATCAAAGAAAATTCCTTTGGGGATGATTATGAAAGGAAGGTGATCTTACTTTATCAAGAGGCATGTCTTTTGCACTTTGTACAGTCAAGTTTACAGAAAAGCTGCTCAAATCTCCTAGCAGACCTTTTGCTATCACATTATCAGGGAACTTTCCTCGGTATCTTCCATATATCATCAATGGATTTGCAGACGTCAGATCCGGAATATTTGAGGGGTATACCTATTATTGTAGCCACAAGTAAACAATTTCAGTATTACAGACATCAACTTGATAGAATCCGAGGAAACAAAAAAAAAAATTCCAAAAAAGTCAAGCAAACAATCTTAACATAGAGGCACACCTCAACTTCATCTAGACTCTGCAGAGGCTCAATTGTTATATTAACAAGAGCTGTGGATAAAGCCTTTGTAAACAGTTTGTCCAGTCGTTCTTCAATGTGATCTGGACAAAGGCAAATTTTGTTTAGAAAACTATATTACATAGGTTATATAGCACAGATAATGACAACTTTATCCTTCAATTCACCAAACGCAGTCAAAGTTTCACCTGTATTATAAACTGATTCGTGCTGGCCCCTGGATAGATTTGCAAGCATTTGCAGGAAGTAGTGGTTACAGAACACTCCTGAAAATATATCAAAAGAGTCCACATATGAAAAGGTAAATCAAAAGATAATCCCGGTTATTTTACATGTAGACAAGTTTACCTAATCCAAAAGTGTGTATTCGTGGACACACTGATCCAGCACTAGCAAGATGTTTCTTCATTACATCACAAATGTGTCTCTCATCTTCAACAGACCCATCTGTTACGAAAAAGATCATAGGAATAGAGCCACGAGTATTCGAAAGCATTTCGACAGCCTGAAAGTATTGAACAAAGTTGGCCAAATTATTGTCAGGACTCAATATGAGGGGATATAATCACCAAAGTGTTAAGTTACAAGGGAGTTGTGGAAATACCATCTCTAGGGGAGGGAGCATGTTTGTACCATCTGCGATGACAAAGTTCTTGTTCATCCACTCAATGCCTCTTTCAACAGCATCTGGAGTGACCAACTCCATCGAAGTCGAAAACAGAGAAGTATCATCGCTGAAAGTGATAATATTGAAGGAATCTCCAGGATTAAGCTTAGATAGAGCTGTGGATATCGCATTGTGTACATCCTCGAGAGGTTTTCCAGTCATGCTTTTACTTATGTCAACAACAAATACTACCTCCCGCTTGAATGCCTGAAGTTGACAGAAAGAAACTTACGATTATAATGCAGTTGGCATTTATTGCACAGAAAATAAAAAAAGAGTTCAAAATCAAACCTTTGTTTTTTGTTGCTTTCCTGGAAAAAGATAGAAAGAAAATATGTCTCTCTGATCAACATCGTGAACCGGAGCAGATTGAAGGAAAAGTCCACCAACTATATTACTTGAAGAGGCCTACGATTGGTCGAAGAAAAATAAAAGCATAAGCACTCTTTACAACATTCAATGCAAGCCCAGTTGTCTAGATGGCCTACGAGACGTTGAAGCAGCAACAGAGATTTAAAAGCACTAGTGAGAGAACTCATACCGTATAAGAAAAGCTAAAGTCTGTGTTGGACCACTTTAAAACATCAGCTTCATATGCAAACCTCAAATTCCCTGCACTCCGCAATTTTTCCTGTAATAGATGAAAGGAATAAGAGTTACAGAATGATACCAAAAGAAATAAAAACTGAAATATTATGGATCGCGTTGAGAAAAAGTCTTAAAAAAGCAGACCTGCTTAAGTTGATGACTGCATCCTTTGCAGAGAACTTCAGTTCCAGTACCAGCATTAACACTCAAATAAATCTTTTCTCTCTTGGAGATTTTCTTAACCGCAGGAGTCACATACTCAGGAAAGCTGAAAGGAATATCAAGAAAAAACTGCCCTTCATTATACGTCAACTTCTGAGACCAAGACATCTTGATAGAGAGGTTTGTACCTCCATCAACCTGGAATTAGATGGCAGATATAATCAGAAAAGAGACCAAACCACACACACACACAAAATACCATAAAAGTTCCAAATGGAAACTTGCACATCACCTGTGGTATTGTAATAGTGAATATATTTGGTTTCAAGAAGCCTCCAGTTTCAGGATGTGCCGTTTTCTCAAATTCATTTTCATCGTCGGCTGTGATCAACTGAGTTGTGTAAGATTTTCTAGGAATCTCAACCTCAACACCTAGAATTGAACCCTGTTAGCCATACACTATTAGTATGAGAACCATCAGAGAATAAAAGATACCAAACCCTTCTTCAAATTGAGAGACGTAACCCTAATAGGCTAATAGTGAACTAATCTGATAAATTACAAAAGAACAATCTCAAATTTTCCCGGAAAAAGAAAAAAAAGACAGACCTGTTCTCCCATGGGAATAGCGATTCGGCAATCACATCTCTTGCTTCCCATAACGCAGTGAACACGCCACGATCCGGTGACGGTGACAAGAGCGGTATCGAGGTAACAATCAACATCGAGCTCAATCGAATTCATCTGCAAAGGAATCAAAGCAGGTGGGTCGCACCTGCCGTGCACGTGAGGCTGATAGCTAGGTAAATCCGGGTTATCCACAATTCCCGGGTCGGGTATAACGGCGTAAACCATGGGAGCCGTAGGAAGGTAAGGCTGCGTCGTAGCCGATCTCTCCATCGGCGCAGGTGGTCTCGGAGCCGCGACGGCCCGGTCTTTCCCGAAATAAATCCGTTTCGCGAGTTTGAGCCCATCGTCCACCGCTCTAGCGAAATCCTCCGCCATCTTTCCCACTCAGACGGCGAAGAAAACTTTTTTTTATTTTCTTTTTGTTTTTGGTCTGTCTCTCTCTCTCTCTCTCTTTTTCTCGAAATTTTCTCGGGAAAACAAAATGAAGCGATTCGGTTTCTTTCTTAGTTCTTCAGAGTTCAGACAAATCAGAGAGAGTCTTTTTGAGTATTTTCCAGCGCATTTATTTTTCTCACTAAATAAAAAATTTTATATTTATAATTTAATTTGTGTTAATTGACCAAGTTGACCCTTCCCTTTTTCTCTGTCGCGATCTTGATCCGACGGTTGAGAGTCACTTAAGCATACCGACAAAGTGGCGCGAATCAGCTACATTTCTCATTCATTGTTGCTGATATCCGTGTCAACGAATCAGTTCTCTCCACGTGGTAGAAGAGAACGTGTTGGACCCGCGGAATTGTGAATGTGGGATGAAAGCATCTGATTCCTACCTAGCCTTCAACGGTAAAATCTCTTCATGGATGTTTGTGCGCTCTCACGTGACTTAGCCGTTGGCTCATGGCCTTTTCATGCACTTATGACTCATGTGTGTAATGTATTGTGGTTGTTGGCATCAGCGGTGACGTATCACTTACACTTATACTTTCTTGGCTGGATTAGTCTTCGTTTGATGTTTTTAATTGGCTGTATTATTTCCTGATTTAGTATTCCTGGTTGTATGTTCTAAACAAAATCAAAGACTTTATAATCGGATTATATGTCTGTGGAGGTATGATACATTAAATAAATGCTGGGATTGTTGTTATACAATTGTAGAAATAGTTAACGTGGAGTTTTTAATAATCAATGGTTGGATTACGAATTTGCAATCTAATTATTAAATAAATAATAATCAGTGATGATTGTCACTATATTGTAACCGTTTGGAAATTAAATACCAAATATCTATTTTTATTATTCTCGGTTGGGTGACACAGACACGCAACGACAAGACATGGTCATTTGTTTAAAGAGGCTCTTTTGCAAAGTAAAACCTAAAATATTTAGAAATTTAAATATTTTCCCATTGACTTTTGGTGATTTTCCTGAACAAAAAGGATCTTTTGATTTCATAAACATGGACCCTGTTACTTCACATTTTGTTGCCTTACCCTAGGCAAACTCATTAGTAGAGACTAGATAGATAAACCAATAAGGATCCCTAGTTTTCAAACCTAGAAGATGGATATGACAAAGGCAAAAAGAGTGTTGTTAAGTGCAGAGAATATTTCTAGGCATTTACATTTCTTCTGTGCTCCCCTTTCACCATACCCAAAGCTTGTAGCTCTCCCATTAACCTTTCATACTCACTTTTTGCGTTCTCGATCTCACTCTTTAGATTCATGGCCTGCACAGACAAAAACCCCGAACTGTATCACCACAAAATGAAGATCGTTTTTTTGCAATCATTTGACTCTAAATCATTGTCGAACCAGTATATTGAGGAACTTATGGCGACATAGGCCAATCTAGTATTTCTAATCAAATGATGTGATTGATGGAAATTACCAATTGCAATAAGCAACTTAAGAACCAATTAATAGATAGTTTAATAAAAAGACTCAGAAGACAAGACTCATGGAGATATGCTAAACTAGCTTCCATATATCTTATGTCTTTAGAGGAGGTTGGGATTAGGCAGGAACAACGGTGAGTCAAAACCACCAAAGCAAATGAAAGAAACAAGTACTACAATAGGGTTGTTAATGTCATACGGACGTACCTTGATTTCAAGGTTCTGACTTCGCACCTTGTGGTCCAAACATCTGAGTATAAGAATTATAATAAATTTTCTGGCAGAAATCACAAACAAATGCGGAAATTGGCAATATATATTACATAATTTATCTTACTTTGCGCGGAGCTTCTTGTTTTTTTCCATCAATTTGACAGTTTCGCTATCTTGTGACTGACTTCCAGATCCACGAATAAACTTCAGAGCATGTGAAAAGCCAATGAAGTTAGAGAAACGGAATGGGTAGATGCAGTTACAAACTAAAGTTACTATCATGTTTTCTATGTGGGCACATGTGCATGAGATATCACATAAGGGAAATGTCATCTATATCTCAAACAGTGCTTAGATGAAAATCTAGTCAGCAATATCCACAGACCGCAGTTTTGTATTCAGCATCTAGGTATTGGGAGGGGTTAAACATGTTCAACAGGAAATGAAAGAGACATATCTTGAGGTACCTGTTCAACCCGATCCTGCCCCGGGACAGTAAAGCCATCATTCCCAACCTTTCTTTTTGACGCTGCGCTTGCAACATAATCAGGATGTTCTTTCCTCTTCTCCAATAGCACTGCGATAATAATGAAACCATAAGTCAGCATCAGAGAGAGTTCGGGAACGCTGGAAAGGGAAATATACAGTACAAAAGGACGTCCAACAAAATGATTGTGTGAAACTAACTCTGCCTTCCACATCATCACAATAATAGCCAGAAGCACTCGTAATCAGTTTGGAAAAAGTGTAAGTTTTTCAGTAAGACATTGATTATATTGTTCTCATCTTAAGTGAGGATATTAACTTATAACTAGCTGCAAGTTGCAGTCGCTATATCGAGCATTCGCAGCACTATCATATTAATGATTCTTAAAACGGGCATAATCCTGGACCAATCCAGGTCAGATCGGGCAGTCCAATATTAGAACTCAAGTTTTGTTCTAGTCAAAGCCCGACTACGATCCCACTTACATCACGGTTCAAGTTTTAGTAACAATGTAACATTTACCTGGCTCAACTGAAACTCTAGGAAGAGATGTCGAATTTCGTTGTGGAAAAACTGCTTTGAAGCCTGGAGGAGGACTTATTGCTTGTCTACCGGCAGATTGAACATTTTGAGGTATCTGAAGACGAGGCTTCTTATTTACTTGATACCCAATCAACACACAATGGCAGCTCCTGTTAAAGATTTTCAATCACTTGAAATAGTAAGAAACGCTGGAATTTGATACAAGGCCAGTCCAGAGGTAATAGGGGAACGTTTAGAGACAAATCAGAGGACTGAAAATCCCATGTTCAGCAAGAGAACAATATATCTTCTACCATACACTAGGAAAACTCTGTACTATCTACTTTGGCGAAGGAATATATAAATGTAGCAACACAACAGCAAACAAAAAGACAAGGCTAAGGAAATTACCAATACTCCACTGTCATTTCCTTCAAACGGTTTTCAAGCTTCTGAAGAAGAACAGTTTTCTCGAAATCCTGCTTGTTATGGGTTGGCTCAACAAAATTAGCTTCTAGAACACCTACAACAGCATACAACTTAACATAAATTCAGCCATCAAAGAACTGTGCTAAACACAACAATCAGTGTAAATCTATTGTTTTATTGATTGATCCATTTCGCAGTTTTTTACCAACAACCCCTCTTCCTCGATTGCTTGAATAGCTTATGACCTGCCAAAATGGCTGAAAACAGCAAAAAAAAAAACCCAGACAAGGTCAGTGTCACACAAGAGTATGTGTAGAATTTGTGATAGAAACTTGACGGATACTGAGTTGTTCAACTGGGGTAAGAAATATTTTGAGACAAATTTTAAACTTAAATATGTTAAGGATATTCATGAAAAGAAACCTTTAAATCTGCATGCCACCATCAATGAAGAGAGGTCTAGCAACAAAACTTTAACTAAAATCCCAGTCTATACCCCACGGAATCGTTTTCTACTGAATGTGAGATAACATCTTTAACATTTCAAAACTCACCATAATAAGGCGGTTTTTGTGATAAACGCAAAACCCATGAAGATTTACTTTGGGAGCTTCTTTCAGAAATCCAATCGTCGTTACAACTACAGCCTGCTCAATGAACGCCGAGATTCAAATCGTAATAATGGAAAAAAAACTAAGAAGTTTAAAAAGAAGACAAACAAAAGCAGATATTTTACGCACCTCTTCAGAACCAGCAGCTTGTGGCTTATACAAGATGTACTGCGGATGCATGAGATCATCAGCAACATTATGATGTTCGACTACCTTACCACGCAAACTGATCTTGAAAGTCTCAGGAATCCGCAAGTATAATATGGATAGGTAAACCTGCACAAAGGTATCAGCAGCAGAAAGAATTTCAGTTGCATGCCAGCTTATCTAGTCTTAGTATACACACAGTTACAAAAGTAACTTTTTCGAATATACAGCTGTCTGCAGCGTTTTATTATCTGTGTCTATGTGTATTATGCATTTCCCAAGATTATTCATGAGTACATTCACACATGCAGTTATGATTCAATGTTACTGTTACCACCTGCACATGAACATAAGCATAAACAGTTCCCTAGACATTATTGACCAAAAGAAATAGAAGCTCACACGAAGAGAGTAAGAAAACCGGCTAGCAATATGATCATTCACAATCTTAGATCCAGTTTTCTTTATGCTGCCTTCAATGAGAATATCCTACAAAAGAAAAAAATACGGAAAAAACAAGATCTCAATTAAATGATAATACTTGGGATCGAAAAAATATCAGAAATAGGAAAGATCAAGAATTCACCTCTGCAACCGAATCAAAGTCTAGTTCCAATTTAGCATCACTGTTGAGCCACATATTATAGATAATAACCTTTGTGCCATGTGGTCCAACGTCGTCAAACTGACACAAAATAAAATGTCACTGAAGAGAGGAACTTCGTAACATATTAGATAAAAGGAAAAACTTTATTAAATGAGGCAAACACAAATAGAGAATAGACCAACATGAAGGAGCCTAATTTAAGCGCACACTAAAGTCTCCATTGAACTGCTCTAGTCTTATCTAAGCATTCATTCATCCATATCTATCCAAGAAATACGGAATTATGGAAATGGAGAACAGTCGTGCATGGCTTCACGGTTGTGATCAAATTATTATATACAAAACTTAAAGCTCATCAAAAGCTTTTATCAATTGTACCATGACAAGGAATATTGAAAGACCCCAAAAAATTTAAACCAAGTAACCAGGAAATATACAGATTGTAGACAACATGGGTTGCGTGGATAAAATAAAATAAAAAATTGGACTTACCTGCTGCAAAAGTTCTGCCTCTGTTGAAAATGGAGACCATTCTAGTAGAATGGAGAGGCTGGATATAAAATGTTCTCGGTCTTGCAACGGCTTGAACTCGCCAGCTGATACCTTAAACTCATAATCCAACTGAATATCGACAAGGCAACACGGTTAAATTACAGAAAAACAAGGTACTTTTATATGTGTGAGAGAGGGAGACTCACAATGGGAACAACTATTCTATCATGGCCAGTACGTGTCAGGTAAGTATAAGAAAGGAGCCCGATACTTTGTGTCAATGTTCTAGTCAGATGGAAAGGAAAACAATTAGCCAATATTCTCTTGTTCAGAAAGCAAATGTTTGGATGGAAAACTGTTAGAACATTGGCGCATAGGATAACCAACAATGACCACTCACTGGTTCTTTGAATGGCGGCTGAAAACAATGACATCTGCCCCAAGTCTCATTGTGCTAGTCTTGAAGCCATTTCCATCTAAAGAATTATAACGAAGGAAAAGATGTAGAATCATCATTAACGATCTGAGCTTCAAAATCATAACTATAGATATGGGATGCAGAATTATAATTAGAGATATAATTGTTAAGAGCATAAAGAAAAAGATTCATACATCTTCCAATGGCTGAATCCGATTTTTTATCTGAGAAGCCAAAACCCATGCAATTCCGCATTGCCTGAGGATCCATCCCACCACCATCATCTAAAAATTTTATGAGAGAAGATTAGAAAGTCTTTCTTTTGCATATTCCCTCTTGTAATTGGCACGAAACTTAATCCACAAAATTCAATGCAAATACCTTGAATTAGCAATGCTGTTGTACCATCCCTTGGATTTGTGGTTTTATCTACAATGACAAAAGTGGCCCCATTTTGGATCTATAGGGTGATGAAGATACAGAGCAATATTAATAAACTATCATCCAGAACTACTGAGATTATCTACAAATATTTAGGGCACACTTCCACCTTAATTAAAAAAATGACAGAATGGTGTCAGAAAGCGAAGCGCTCGGGTCCCAGAAGGGAGAGGTTCTCTATCAAGAATATAATTATACAAGTATTCAAGAATTTAAAGATTCAAAAGTCAAAACATTTTCGGTTAAGCAGAGACATTAAGATATGTAGAAAGTAGAAACAAGGTTCAAAGAGTGAATAGTATTATTAAAAATTATTTGCAGGAAAGAAGAAGCAGGTAGTAAGATTAAAGCATTAAGCACATCAAAAGAAAGGACGCACCTCATCAACAGCATTGTCAAGCAGTTCTGCAACAGCTGCAAGAACCAAAGAAGTCTAGTTAAAACGCTTGAATAATGTTTACTTAGCCACATACAAAAACGGGAAATGATTATTATTTAAGCATACCGCCAAAAGCCCATTTATGTGAAGTAGCATTGGAGTGAAGAAACATAGGGTGCACATGAAGATAATTTTTTCCATCTGCGAAACATATGTCAAGAACCATAAGCAAAAAGCTTCCACATATATAGAGAACAAACCCTGGGATCAAGCAAACGGAAACAATATACTCTGGCGTGTATTACTCAAATAACCTCCAGAGACAAAGACCAACTCATCCAAGCAAAGAGTAATAAATAGCTGATGATTAGAAATACATACTTGGCTGCTGTGACTTAGAACTCAATTCATCATTATAGCTTCCAGCTTTCCAGAATTGCCTACAAACAGGAGCTGGACATATGGTGGATGAAGAAGTGACACCAGCATCATCAGCTGGCGAACGGACCTGATCAACCACACTAGTGCTACTCTGACCGATTGATCCTCTATTTTCTTCAGAATCTTGAGGTAGAGGATGTTCTTTGGAACCATGGCTTCTAGGTGATGATATGCTCTGAAGCATATTACCGCGCTCGGGTTTAACAACCACAGCATCATGAGAAACGTTTACACTTCTATTGTCGTAGCTCATCTTGTTTATCTAGAAGGAAGCAAATAACAAACGAATTATCAGAGATAATGACAAACACAAATCATAAATTCCAGAATTCGTTGTTCTTGTGAGTATGTGCCCTAAGAGATTAATCCAAAACCTCTCAAATATGTACCAATCGCAGTAACGAAACTCAGCTAAAACGACCTAGAAAGTAAAAATTAGGGTAATAACAAATCATAGAATCACAAACCCCCGAGAGAGAGGAGAAGATCTCCTCCGCTACGAAGGAATTGAAGGTATACCTGAAAATTAGGCTCATGCAGAACGACTATTACTTCCTACTGTACAATGCGCGCGATATAAATAGAGAAGACGAAGATAGAGCAGAGAGATCGACGGACGGTACTTTTAGGGCTTCTCTCGGTACTCCGATTACAATTCCGGTGTCACTTCGAACTAGCACTCTACTGTTGAATATAAATTTTTAATGCCGTCGTTGAGATAACGACGGAGATGAAACCGGAGAATTTAAGGACTGAGGTCTTGGGGTAAGCTTCCGGAACAATGTTCCGGTCAAATCAAAGACTCCTCGAGAAGAGAGAGAAAGTAAATAAATAAAATTAAAACGAAAAAAAAAAAAAACAGAGAAAGTCGAATCTGAGGCGGTGGAGGGAGATAGAACGGAATCTAAGGCGGAGAGGTTGAGAGAATAGAGGAGGAGAGTGGGAAAAATTGGGGAAGGAAAGGGTTAGTAGTAGCTTCTCGGGGAAGGAGGTTGGGGATGAAACATCTGGGTCCCAGCTAATGCTTTTTTTTTTTAAACCCCAATAAATATCATAAATTTTAATCAGTAATATTGTAACAGTCTGTATAATTTAATTAATAGTAGTATTCAAAATTCAAATCAGTTAAAAAACCAAAAAAACATATTTAAGTCGATAGATTTCAAAGTTTATTACTCACAACTATAACCAAAAAAATGAGTATATTACATATATATATATATATGAATAATGCAACTAATTTAGTTTATAAAGGTATCATATTTTTCTTTTTGGAAAAATAAACCAAGACAAATAATATGCGTGACGTCCACACGACACGTGTAACATAAATGGTGATCAACTTGTACCACAGGTCCACAGCATTATGGAAGTCAAATGTTGTTGAACGAGCGGTTGGTGGTAATTTATGTTCCTCGGAGAAGCTCCTTTTTGTTGGACCTTTAGAAGTGAATGATCCGATAGCAAAACGCCTACGTTGTTCTGGTTGAGAAGGCGCGCCAAACAAATAAGAGAAGCAAGAGAGCCAGTTTCTAATTTAACTAATTGTACTAAAGAAAAAAAGTGTCATCATATTCCATAATAGTATTTGTGAACACAAAATTATGAAAAAAATCCTAAGAAACTGATTGATAATATCAGACTCTAGTCTCCTCATCTGGCATTAGAACACTGGCACTCAAGAACGGAGGCTGTTTCGGACAATCAAATTTACAATCTTTGTTCTTTAACATATAGACTATCTCAGACATCGAAGGTCTTAACTCTACTGATGACTGAACACACAACAATCCGATTTGAAGAACCTTCAAGGCCTCTTCCTCTGTGACTTTCTCTTTCAACCGAGGATCAATCGAGCCTTCTAATGTGTTTGCTTTAAAATGTTCCCATACCTATTTGACGAAACCATTATTATAGTGTTAATATGTAAAATTGTGAGCGTGTCTCTTATATCCGCGACTTAACATGGAAACAAGGCTTACTTACAGAGTATAAAACCGAGCTAGTTCCTTGCGTGAATGCGTTGTTTTTCTTGCCAGTTGCTATCTCGATGATGAGAACTCCGAATGCGTAAACGTCAGCTTTCTCAGTTAGTTGGCCTTTGATAAGATATTCAGGTGCCAAATAACCACTACAAGTTCCAAAGAACAACATCAAATTCCAAAACTTTTATACTCTACTTTCTGAAACGCAAAAAGAAGAATTGATCAAGAAGTACACACACACTCACAGTGTTCCAGCAATGCCAGTATTGGTTTGGGTTTTGTCAGTACCCATGGAACGTACGAGTCCAAAATCGGCTATTTTAGGGCTTAGGTTTCGATCAAGTAGAATATTGCTGGTTTTGATGTCTCTATGGATGATTTTTACTTCAGATCCTCTGTGAAGGTATTCTAGACCTTCTGATATTCCCATAATGATGTTAAACCGTTGCTTCCAGCTCAAGATATGGACCGTATTCTTCACTGCAATTCAAATAACATAAGTTAGTTAACATGATGGATTTGATAAGTGGGTTAGTTAGTTTATAGAAGAAGATGTTACAACTTACTGAAAAGGATTTGATCAAGGCTTCTATTATGAACATATTCATAGACAAGAAGACTTTTGGGACCTTCAATGCTGCAACCAAGTAGTCTCACAAGGTTCTTGTGTTCAACTCTGCTGATCAAATTCACTTCGTTAAAGAATTGATCAGCCCATTCACGTGTGTTGAAGAAGAGCTTTTTGACTGCAACGATTCTGCCATCTGGAAGAATCCCTTTGTATACAGAACCAGCCCTTCCTTGGCCTAGTTTCATAGAGTCATGGAAAGACTCTGTCGCCTTCTCAAGCATCTCGTATTTGAAATTTGAACACGATGGAATTTGAGCTAAACAAAAGAAGATCATGAATCAACGAAACAAGGAACCTTTATACATAGCTATGGTGCTATAAGATATTATTGTAGTCCCAATTTTTTTACCTTTTCTTTTCCTTGAAAACCGTCTGTAACTAATAAAGGCACCAAGAGAAGTAAGAATACACAACGAAACCGCAGCAATTGCTAATTTCGTAACATCATGATCACTCAAATTTGGAAAAAACGATGACCTTATAAAGTTTCTATGATCTGCACAAGAAAGAAACAAAAAGTTCGATGGGTGAAAAAATCAATCTCTATTATCCAAAACTTAAAGAGTGATGTGTCATCAATCATCATGTTCCATACCTGGTTTAAGCTCAGCAGCATCATCAAAGAACTTGTGTGTGGAATACTTCAAGTAACACCCTGTAAAGAAAGCTGTAGCTTCATGTCCGTCACAATCTCTCAAGCTCGATCTAGCATTAACCAAACACTCTCGACACGAATTCTCATCAAGTGTCTGCCAACACTGAGCCAAGGCATACACTGCCACGTCTCTAATCACGGAAGCAGCACCAAACCCTCCATTCTTCACAGCCTTTAAAGTCACATTAACCAAAGCATCATCAAGATATTTCCAAAACGTTCCAAAACCAGACTCTGTCCCCTCACACTTGGCTCTATCGAACCTAGGATCTACAAATTCCTCAGAGAAATCTCGATCATCAAACCGTAAGAAGCATTCATCACTGTAGACTCGACCAGCCGAACGGGAGCATTTTCTCTCGAGCTCCACTCTGCTTTCGTTGAAGCAACGTCGACAATGGGAAACAGAGAGATCTTCGCGGCACTGTAGAAAGACATAAATGGGTGGAGATACATCGGTGGAGGAAGAAGAAAGGACCCAAAGCTTGTCGTCGGAAATGAGATCATTGACGGAAGACATAACTCTGAGGAGATCAACGTGGCGGCGACTAGGGTTTACAAGGTGTTGATGATCTAATAAAGGTTGACAATTTAGGAGAGGTTTCGAAGAAGAAGAAGAGCCCACCGTCGGTAATAGTACAAGTAATGAAACCCATGCGAGGAATTGAGCGATCGACGCACAAATTTGCATCAGGAACCGAACGGCGCGTGATCATGAATCGTGAAGAACTATTCCCATATGCAACTCTGAAGTTTCTGATAGAGTGTAACATCGATGAACTGCTAAATTCATCAAATTCTCAGCTTCCTCTTCTTCTTCTTCTTCTTCTTCCCCAGCCACTCCAACTCCGCCGTGTGTCTCTCTCCCCACAACGGCGGATGGGTGGACAAAAAAGGTGAAATAGATACTTTGTCGTGTGAATTGAGGAAGAGGAGTCAATATCTCTGTAATTCAAGTTCATTGTGAGCTTTTTTGACAGATTGAAAAGAAAAACTCTGTTTTGGGAATCCGAGTAAAGACAGAGAGATTTTGCATCCGTTTGCCTTAATTTAGAGATCTTTTGAACTAACTCTCTTCTTCCGAATGTGAGTTCTAATTTTAGTCCCCTCCCAAAACAAAATTGATATAAGCAAATTTGTACTTCATGATGTAATGTCTCATTTAAGAGATCCAAAATTTGCATTATCTAAAATGATGCAATAGAATGAGAATAAGACTAAAAATACTTTGGATTATTGAGACTCAATGCTCTATGTTTATGTAGTACGTACCACACAAAGAATTCCAAAAGCAGAACAAAGACATCATCGTCAATTGAGATAGAATCAATGCTGTGTCATAATCTCATTGACCAAACCAGAAGAGAAGAAAAAAAAAAGAAAACCAAAAGAAAATTTATTTATCACTATTTTACTCTCCAGTAGTCTCCTCGGCTCCATTTATGTATTCTATATCCTCTCTCAAGTACTAGCACTGGCTCCTCCAGTACTCCCGCTTCCTTGTCCATCATCTTTATCAGATCCATCCTGATCATACTTTCGGATTATGTTCTTCAGGTCTCTTCCAGAATTGCTAAGGTAAGCCTCATTGTCTTTTTCTTCAAACTCCTATATTCACAACACCCATGCATGCTCATCAGGCCTTCTTTAATTTCCTCTAATTACGTTACGAACTAAATCATTTCTAGCATTAGGGGAGAGAGAGAGAGAGAGAGAGAGAGAGAAACAGTACTTAATTTTACCTTGATTGCACTTGGACGAGAAATACTTTCATCGCTATCGGTGCCAACATCCATATCCTCGTCATCCGAGAATCTTGCGTCGTGATCCCAGGGCTCTCCTACAACAAGACATATATTCCCGTTAAAGTAGAGAGAAAATTTGAAGAGAGGAACGAAACAGATTCATTGAAACAGGGTTTTACGTACCTTTCTCAGCTGTTTCACCGGTGGATGTGGATGTGGATGGTGTTGGCTTTATGATCTGGCCCGTCTTCCTCATGCGCTTATTGATGCGTTTCTGAATCGTCTCTTCAGTTCGGTTACGCTTTTTGTCCATTATCTGCTCTGCTTGTTCAGTCGTACGCAGCTGAGTACCGGGAGGAGGAACTCGATCAAACCCAAACCTATCAAAACCAAGAAAAGCGAGAATGTCACTCCAAGAACACTACTTAGCTTACTTTTTTTTATCATCATCGTCCCAAGAAAAGAAAGAAAGAAGAAGCATCGATCATCTTCTTCGTCCATACCAATGATCACACGGAATAAGCACAGAAGAACCATCATCCTCCTCCTCTAAGAAAAAGCGTTTCGATGTGCCAACAAGATTCCCTTTGTACTTGATGCCTTCTTGATTCTCCAAGATCCACGGATCCTTATTCATCACCTCCGCGTCGATAGCATTAGCATCAGAAGATTGCGATTGTTTAACCAGAGACCATTGATGGTCGTTTGCGAAATCCGGAGGACCATTCTTGAATGCAGCAGCGAAGTACTTTTTCTTATCGTCGGCCGAGCAAAGACGAACAGCAAATTCCTGATTTGCGACGTTGGCATGGCATGGACTTTTGTTAGGGTTTCGAGCTTGGGAAGAAAGAAAGAAAGATACGACAAAATCGATCGTCATCAAAAGATTACCTTATGCAGAATGGTGAATGCAACTCCACAAAAGCGACACGGTTCTTTCCTTTCCGCCATTGATTTGGCACATTTCAAGCAAACCCTCTCGTGCCTGCAGTTGATTAACCCCAGATTGGTGTTGGAACCACATCGGTTACACTTGTTCGTCGCCATCATCGCTACAGAAGAATCTCAGAGTTCTCGTTTCTGGATTTCAAGAAAGTACTTCTTCGTCCACTTTCAGAGGATTCAGGAGTCTCTCTTTAACAGCCACTACGGGTTTATATAGGGTTTATGATTTCGTTATCAGTTATTTTTTTATTAAAAAAACTAATAATTAAAACGGCTAATTACTACTGTTGCTATTAACTTGAGACATACGGTAACATGTATTATAAGTCAATATTTAATGTCACTATATAAATTGTAGTTAAAATGATATACATTAATTATGGTTTACGTCCGAAGAAGTTTCAAAGATTTAAGGGATGGGATATCGAACTAATTAAACTATATACAGTAAATTGTTTTGAATAATATTTTCAAACATGAATATAAATATTTCTAAAGAGATTTGTAAAATTTCCTCTTAAGATAATTATTCCTCGTCACCGTTACCAAATAACTACTCATTTCCCACATACACTATATGCTAAGAAGATCAAATGTTGTGTGTTTCATTCATTAATCATTACACCATGAGCCTCTGAAGAGGAGCCTAAGTTTCGGTTTGTCCCCAACTGGCAACACTGGCCTGAGAGGGTCAGTACCATTCCCGCAAGTCCGCAACCGAAGCAGAGCATTCTGAAGCGCGCACACCTCGTCACTTTTGCCGGATCAATAGTCCAGCTTCCAACAGATTCACTCATTCTCATATGCATCATTCATCCCGTTGCACCCCAACCGGAGCTCCCATTCGCTAAAGTCATGTTTCCCGCATCGCCGACAGGGAGCTCAGCTCATGGTCCCCAAGCTCCGTTTCAGTTGCTGCTCGACTTAACTGACAGCAACACCACCATAGTTTAGCGACTCTCTTAGCAAGCTTCTCTGAGTCATACACACAAAATCCGTCTTGAATACTTTTTCCTTAAGCTGGATAATCCTGGCTGCATCTGCAATAAGCGTAGTTGAATCTTTGCTAACTGTGACCTTGGCAATACCCATTTGATCAGTAGTTTTGTTTTGACCAGCAAGCCTATGTCACTAGCTTGGTACTCAGCTCTTGGAAAACAACATACAAAAAAGATAGCCAGTTCAGACCAGAAGAAAGAGAAGATAAAGAAAACTCAACCGAATCAAATTCCACATACAAGATAGCGATATCCTGAAGCATAATAGCCTTCCTTTTTTTTCCAAATCCTGGAGCTTTAACGGCGCCAACATTGAGGAAATCACAGAGATTTTCCACAACAAGGGTTGGTAAGGCCTCACCTGTAACATCCTCTGCAATAAGAGCTCGAAGCTGAGTGGCCTCCTCCAAAATGGGGATGATGTCTTTTGATAAGCACCCTAGCATTTTCAATCTCACTCTAGTAATCACTCATGGTTTTTACAAAACGAGTGTGAGATGTAACTTCTGTCGTCATTCTGTAAGTCAACGAAAGATATCAAAGTTAGCCATTGGGTCAAATTAGAATGGAGCAGTAAATTAAGTAAACACAAAAGAAAAAAACACAGACCTCCATTACCGCTTCTACTCGACCATGGTCTCAAAAGAGGATAGGATGATTCAATGGACAAACTACCATCACATCCAACTTTGTCAATGGCATCAACAATCATTGTTCCTTTACGCTCTTCATTTCCAGCAGAGATGGAAGCTACCACTGAAAATAAAATAAAAATAAAACACCTACTATGAAACTGATTTTAATATAAAACACAGCATATTCTATGGCATTAGGCCACTTAATAAGTGTTGTAATGGTGACTCTATCGTTCAGTGCATTGAGACTACCAAATTAATCCACCACAACGTTTCTCCCTTAAGATAGCAAATGAAGACACCAAGATACGGCAAAAAAGAGAGCAAAAATTTGTACAGACACATTGAGAGGTAGAGGTTGAAAGTGAAAGAGATATTGGTAATATCCCTAGGACCAAGAGTGAGACCAACAGCATCAGCAAGCTTGTGATCAATACCAGCTTGAAGTGCAGCTCTGTAGACTCGACCAGCCGAACCGGAGCATTTTTCTCTCGAGCTCCACTCTGCTTTCATTGAAGCAACGGCGACAATGGGAAACAGAGAGATCTTCGCGGCCATGTAGAAAGACATATTGAGCTTGCGTCTGCCTTAATTTAGAGATTCTCTTCTTTCTATAATGGAGTTCTTCTAATTTTAGTCCCTTCCATCTGGAAAGAAAAAGTTATCAATTCAGCTAATGACACGTGTCACAGATAAGTGTCCCCCCGGAACAATGTATCTATGTTACTGAAATAAACCAGAAATAAACCGGAACAATTGCATTTCAATTAATATGACCAAATAAAAATCGAAACTTGAACAAAAATATATATGGTTTAATGCAAAAAGGTTTTCTACATGCTCTAGATGGAGCACAAAAAATGAGTCTTACACAAGTTTAAATCGTGGACAACTCATGCCTAAATCATTCTTCATTGATCCATATGCCTAATGATATAGAAGAAAAAAAATTACAAAATCTTTGAGACCAAAATTTCACTGCAGTAGAATTAAGGAAACGAAAAATTGCAAGGAATGGTATAGACTATTTGAAAGTAGTTCACCGACAATATTATATTAGCAAATTTGTAATTTCTTTGTATAGTTTGCAATTAGATTACTAACTCATTACTTGTAACCAAAATACAATGCATGAGATTACTAAGGTAAGCAAATCAAAGTATTGTAAGAATGGTTTTTATGAAAATCTAATCAGAAAAAATTGCAAATTCTCTTGGTTCCTATTTTCTAAAGACTTACCCATCACTCTTTGTTCATTACAAAACGAATCAATATCTCTATTTCATAATGTATATACCATTTTTCATCATCCATTTTCTGTACAATCATTTTTTTATTCTTCAAGTATGGATACTCATTCCCCATTACTTTCTCCTAAAATACATTTTTCAAAGATGATCAAATGCACTTTTAAAAAAATAAAAGATATAATAATAATAAAAAAACCAAAATATGAGTATCTAAAAAAGGTAAGTCCTTCTAATGGTGCTGCTCCCAATCTTGCTGGTCAAGCCAATTACATCTACGGAAACTGTCTTTATTCAGTGTTTAATCACCTAGGTGATCTTTAGGTTCTGTTTCTGTTATTTTTAATCAAGTAACAGCAGAAAACTCGCTTGAGTCTCTCATCTTTGATGTGTTCATTCATAGATGCATTCTAAAAAATAACTCAAACTTTGTTTCTGTTTTTAATCAAGTAACAACAATATTAACGATTAATATTGGTTTCGATTCAATTCAATGTTGTTCCTTCGATCAATTACATCTCATATCTATTTTGATATATCCCCTTTATAATAAAACGGAAATACACAACATTGTTTTATAGACTATATAATTTTAATAAGCTGGTTACAAATAGGTTATAGATTAATTGATAGATTAATTGGTTATCATTAAAATAGTGGATGCAACCTTAATTGTTTCCAAAAATCTTAAAGATAATATTCCAAATTTATAAACTAATTGGTTACAAGATAAATAGTGGATGCAACTGAAATTTATTTTCGGAAGACTTTTATTGCTAGAGCACATTGTTTCCAAAGATCTTAAAGAGAATATTTCAAATTTATTTTCGGCAGATTTTATTGCTAGACCACATTGTTAACCAACTTATTAAAGAGAATAAAAATATACTGTGAACCATAAAAAAAGAATAAAATCTTGGCAATTTATCGCACTTAATCGGGATTTCCGATATCTTATTCTACAATTGAAAATAAAATTTTAATGAGAATCTTCCAAACTTTCTATATAAATCATGCAAATCTCCTTTCACCAGAATACATTGCTCATACTCATACCGAAAACACAAAAAATAAAAATGACAATGGAAGGAATTTCAATCTGTGCTCTAGCACGGATCCTATAATATTTTATCCAAAAACTATTAAAAACAATTATATAAATTATATTAAAAACAATCATATAAAAGAAATTTCAACTTGTGCTCTAGCATAGATCCTAATCTAATCTAGTTATATAATATAAGACTAGAACCGATCCGTGCTACAGGCGGAATATTTACATATACATACCGACATTGCATTTGTTTTTACTAATCTCAAACCAAATATAATGTCCTGTTGTTGCATTTAAGCCATCTTGCAATTGGCTACAAAATATTAAAACTGAGACAAAAGGATCCACCCGAAAATACTTTGTCCATATTTTTCTCTCTAGATTTTGTCCAAAAGCAAAAGAGATTTCACAAAATCACACAATGGTCCACTAAACAGAGCGCCTTTATTGCATACAAATAAAATTCAATTTAATAAAGGAAACTCAACTGAAAACGATGTCAACAATAGATTAAAAAAAAATGTCTCTTTTGTCGCCAAAAAAAAATTACGATAACCTCGTAATAATTTAACCCAAAAAATATCCTGATCACAAGTGGTGGACTACGTTATTAAATGAATAGTATAATCAGAGTTATATATTGATATCGACATCATGCCATTGTTCATATATAAATTTAGTAGAGTATTGATGAATCACTAACTAAAGAAGTAATACTATATGATTATCCTCACAAAAAGATACATATAACAATGTTAATCATTAAACTTCTTTAGTAGTAGTATTAGATTAGAATCAATAAAAGTCGATTGATTTAGCAATATCCACTGGTTTAGAGATTGATAAACAATGCAAAATATTTGAGTAAGGCAACAACAACTAGAAGTATAGTAGACAACGAACCAAAAAAAAAAAAAAAAAAAAGATGAAGTAAAAAAAATTACTAAAAGAAGAAGGAAAGTTCCCACGTAAGGAGGGAGTTGTCGCTGTCGGATTGAAAGAAACAGACCAAACAAAGATCTTTGAAATCTTAAAAAAGATTCGGTGCCCAAAGATATTGACCTTTGAAGACACAAACCATTCCCTTTGGTTTTTTTTTATTTTTGTTCTGACACTTCCCAAACACATAACATCAAAAACACTTGACCCAATTTATTTATTTTTGTAAGATTTTGTTTCCTCTTCAAAGATCTTACCCGCAAGATCCGATCTTCCGAATCTCTTCTCTATAGTACTTACTTAGTAAAACCCCACCATCCAATCCATCCATCACCTCTTTCATATTTATGTCCACCTAACCTTAACTTTTTTTTCTTTCTTCCTTTTTATCACATTGATTTCTTTAGTTTCCTTTGTCTTCAATCCAAATCCATACCTCTTCTTTCTTTCTTTTCTCCTCCTAACCTATTTACTTCTTCTGAGTTTGACAATGGCGGTCGGTGATGTTATGAGGATGGAGATTCCCGCCGGTGGAGATTTAACTGTTACTCCCCCGGAGTTACATGTTCTCGCTGTTGATGATAGTATTGTCGATCGTAAAGTCATCGAGAGGTTGCTTCGAATCTCTTCTTGTAAAGGTAAAAGTCTCTCTTTAGCTCACTCAGCTCTGTTTTTTATGGTTAGTTATAAAAAGCTTTGAACTTTCCTCTGTTTTTTTTTCTCCTTACTTATGAGTGTCTTCTTGTTTTTTGTTATCTCAGTGACGACTGTAGAGAGTGGAACTAGAGCTTTGCAGTATCTTGGCTTAGATGGAGACAAAGGAGCTTCTAATCTCAAGGTTATTCATAAAAATTTCTTCCCTTTTATTTTTGGTTATCTACAAATCTGTTTTGTTACTAAGGAAAGAAAGAGAGATATAATTTTGCTCTTGCTTCTTGTCTTTATGATCATACATATTTCAAAATAGATCAGCCTTTTTAGTTATTCTTTTCGTAATAAGATCTGACCTTGTTCAAGTATGTATGGTTTTATTAACAATTCTGTGATTCGTTTTATAACAGGATTTGAAGGTGAATTTGATAGTGACGGATTACTCAATGCCAGGACTAACAGGCTATGATCTCCTCAAGAAGATTAAGGTAACAATAATAATTTTTAATCTGTGTAAAAACTTGAATTAAAAGCTTCTGTGATGCTCATACAAAACTCCTTTTTTGATGTTTGTAGGAGTCCTCTGCATTCAGAGAAGTACCAGTAGTGATTATGTCATCTGAGAACATCTTACCTCGTATAGAAGAGTAAGTGATCGTTTAATGTATAATAATCATGCAAATCAGATCATATATTAAACTATTGAGGCTAATAATCTCCTTCTTGTTTACAGATGTCTCAAGGAAGGAGCAGAGGAGTTCCTGTTGAAACCGGTGAAACTAGCAGATGTAAAGCGAATAAAACAACTTATAATGAGAAACGAAGCTGAGGAATGCAAAACCTTAAGAAGCCTTTCTAACAAGAGAAAGCTTGTCGAAGAAAACATTGATACATCATCATCAAGTCATGATGATTCTTCTGTCAAGGATACTCAAACTTCAAAACGCATGAAATCAGAATCTGAAAACCTTTCTTCTCTACTTTGAATATATATATATAGAGAGAGAGCCAAGACCCTTAGCTAACATCTTCTGTTAATATTCCTCATCTAAGTTTTTTTTTTGCTCATTCGTTTTTTTGTTTTGGGGTTAATACAAAAGACAATGTTTGAGAGAGTCATCATCCTACTCCTTTCTTAAACAAAACTAAGAAAAAAGAAAAAAAACGAATCACAGAAACTAAATTAACAACAACAAACATTAGACAATTTGGTAAGCGAATCCTTCCATCTCTTCATTGATCTTCGCAAGGTAGCTCTAAACGACACAATGGACATAAGTGACTAGTCCCAAACCATTCTACAATACACTTATCGTCAAACTCATGTCCACATGGTAAAGACACAACTCTTGCTCCATCCTTCAACTCTTCCAAACAAATTGTGCACTTATCACCTATAGAGCTGCTAGTCTTGTAGTATATTTTCTTGGTAAGAGACCTCATAGCGAGCTCCGTTGCGGGTCTAAAGCGTATAAAAGTAACAGTGTCGTCAAAGGCAGTGTCGTCAAAGGAAAGATGATCACGAAAGGTCAATTTGAGAAACAGAGCACAATCTGTGGTATAATCATCCGAGGAAGTCACTTCAATGATACGATCGTTGGCTATGTCGGTCAGCGCAAACAAACTGGATTCTGGATCGAGAGGGAAACCTGCTTCCATCAAAAGATCATTAAGGTCTTCTCTACTACTAATTCCTTCATCTTCTATGACGTAGTCCGCGAGCCACGTAATCGAGAACGTTCGTACAGTTTCATCCAACGTGACCATGGTTACACTTGCTTTGATTGTGCCTGCATCCGAGACCGCAGGGTTACGGTCGATTTCGTGGCTGAAAGATACTTCACCGCCTACCATAACGAATAATGTGATCTTACTTTCTTAGGTTTTCCTTATATTTATAGAGGTGCAAGATTATATATCAAAATAATAGCCTAGGAGATATGTAAATATTCTATAAAGTCTAGATTTACTAAGATGTAGTCTTATCACGTATAGGCAACTCTTGTATGTATTGGAATATTTCACACAAACCATTATTATCTTTATTTATTTATTTATTTTTTGATAAAAGCTATGCTTATCTTAGAATTTATTAATAAAAAAAATTGTGATTAAGTTGAAATGAATGGTTACAAAAATAATAAATGTTACAATCATTACAAACAGAAAAAAATTAAATATTTTTTGAGAGATTGAGACTGTAAGGTTGCGATCAGGCTATGATGTCAAAAACAAAAACCTGCGCTAGAAACTCAAGTGATTCCGAGAGCGTTTCCTAGCGTTCATAAGCTCCATCAAAGATGGTAGAGGCCGAGGCACAGGTGCGTTCATTGATCTGTATAGCTTTCTTAAATCCCCACTAAGATCCTTGCAAATCTCCCTTGAAGAAGAAGAAGAAACGTTTTTACAAGACTCCTTCTCTATTGCTTCTTCTTTATTATCATCTTGTAACGACTCAATTACTTCCTTTACATTCAGCTTTTCCAATACCGGCGAGGTTTTGTTGGTGTATACAGATTGAGTGTGTATGACTTTTCTCTCATGTAGTTGATTAGATTCTTGAGAACTTAGCCTTGCTCTCCCAAACAGAGTTACAGGATAATTTTTTTCAGGGGATAAACTCAGAAGCTTCTTCTTTGTGCTAGGTGCTTCGATCACAGGTTCTAGCTTCGATTTTGTAGAATCAGGAATAATTTCTTCACTCATGAGACAGCAACTAAGAGCTACTGTATGAGTATCAGATGCTGCAACTGGAGAAACTTCCATGTCGATGTCGAAGCTTCCAGAAAGGATCATCAGGCGAGAACCGACTGATGAAACAGTTCTTCTTCACATAGTTCAGTTCCATTGCTCTACAAGAAGGAACAGTTGATACAACCCATTTCGGAGAAAGAAGATGCAACGCTGTTTTCAATTCTTCACGGGATGAATGCATAGAGTAACACACATGCCAAAGACCAAACTCATCCTTGACAGCTTCACTAAACCTAACTTTCCTCTGCTTTTGATATTGACTTCCACTTTCGGAATAATCTTCGTCATCACAAACATACCACTGAGCTGAAGGGCGGATGATAAGAGGTTCATTCTGAAGTTTCGATCTGGCCTCAGCAAGCTTTGCACTTGTTCTTTCATACAGTTTAGGGAACCCACTGAATATGTGGAACCGAGAAGAAGGATCCTCAGAGACGATTTCAGGAACTATTACCATTAACGATCTGAAACACTCCAAGTTTGTAGCTTTGTCGACATAAATCTTGGAGCCAAACGTTCTAGAAACTTCCAACAGAACATCCTCTTGTCCCAACATATCACAAGCAAGATATACAACTGGTGCATTTGGGTGGTTCCATATGCAATTGATGATCTGATTTCATTGAACAAAGAAATCAACAATAATGGAAAAATGTGAGAAACTCTCTCTATACAGAAGAAACGACTTCATAAAGAGAAGTGATATGATCAAAAGTCCAAAATCACCTGTCTAATAGCAGAATGCTTACTAGGAAACCTCTGAGAGTGAGAGGCTTTCCCAAAAGTACAATCCAAGAAAATGTAATCAAGAGAGCATTTTGGAGCCATGCCATGTCTTCTTCCCACAAATTTCTCAGGTAGTCTCTGTAGGCAATCCAGAGTAAGCCTACAATCACCAGTGTGTAGTATGTTACCAAAACTCCCTTCGAACAAGAACATGACCGCTCCTGAAGCATTTTTTCAATTATGAAAAACAATCGTCATCAAATTGGAACAGTTGCTAAATAAGAGTTTCACAAATCAAATAAGGAAGAACATACCAGGACAATGATTAGCATCAAAGGCAGTGACTTTGAAATCACCATCTTGATCATCAACAACCACTGATTGACCAATTTCAATTCTCACGAAGCAAGACTCATCAAGCTACACACACACACAATTACGACTATATTGAGACAAACAGAGAACGAGAACACACACACGAAGACAAGAGAGGAGAAAACAGATAGTAAAATTAAAAAACCTGAGGGTGACGTTGGAGAAGAAGAGAGATGGTGAGGGAAGTAGAGTAAATAGGGAAGACGATGACGTTAGAAGGAGAAATCCCAACGGTGTGATCTTTGTGAGCGTGTGTTAAGAAATGATGTCTCTTTCTTCTCTTCGTCGTCGTCGTCGTGTACGGTCCAAATGTGTCGACCGCAAATGGTAAACCTCTTGGCATCTCTATCGCCATCTCCTTCTCTTCCTCCTCGACCGCCGTCAATTTCACTCTAACAGCGGCGGTGATGAAGGGTAGCCACTAATTAGGGTTTCTTCTTCGCCGGTGATTAAGAAATAATCGCTGATTTGTCCACAAAGGCGAGGGAACTTTTCCCTCCGATTTTTTCTTAAAAGTAACATTTTTAATTTGATGATCTTAATTACATTTACACCGTTATACAAATTATTTCATTTTTATTTTGGTAAATATAAAACGTTAGTACGTTACTAATTATTTAACGAAAAAACAAAATCAATTTAATTTAATCACATGAATACAAATCTTCGAAAACTCATACAAATCGACACAACATCAGACATAATATTGCCAAGTAAATAATTCACACTACATAATCATTATACAAGGAGCTTGGAAATATTTTTTAGTGTTATTTTGTGGTTTTGTGATACTTGTCCTTGACCCAACGAAACCCAATAGCAGAACCAGTCTTGAGCTTCTTGAAACCAGAAGAAGCTACAGCTTTCGTCTTCTCCAACCCTTGTCCCATCTTCTCCTTGTACTTAGCCGTGTTTGAGTTCGACGGCTTCGTTCCACCTCCGCCGCTACTGACGATGGCCCCGCCTCCTATCCGGCCTCCTTTCGCACTATTGTCCCATTGGTCAGCCCACGATGTTCCGTCCATTAAAGCAAGCTTTGATGATTCTGAGTATATATAACCAAAAGTAATGAGTATTAAGGTGTTTGTGATTCTCTCTTGTTTTCTATGTGGTGTTTATATATAACATACACATTCATAGTTCAAGAGACGTGTTTTTGTGTGTGGTCAAACGTTGTGTTCGTGATTCGTGAACGAATATGACTTCTATTGATTTGCTTCTTCTTTTAACTTTATTTTTATAATCATTTGGAACCTTCGCTGGAGAAAAAAAACACACACAGATTGATACTATTCTAATACTATAAAAGAATCTCTCGTGGAAAAAATAACAAAGTTTTATTAGAATAAAGGTAAACGCATTGAGGAAACTTCTTCTTCTTCTAATTCGCCGTTACAAGACGCAAGACCCTGAATGAATATTATCTCGAGATATCTACTAAGCTAAAAGACTTTTTTTTTCCTTTCTTTTAAAAGGTTCTCGAAGAAAACTAATGCAATCTGCTTTTTTTTTGTTCTCATTAGAGAATGAATTTACAAAAAGGTGGATAATGCGAAATTGCTCTGTTTTTTTCCAGGCTCGGAGAATCGAAGCCGGGCTTGTGTATGTATGCTTGTTGAATTCCAAAACTACCCTTTGATTCGGAGTAACGTCAACGTGATCGTGTGGTTTTTTGGATTAGTCAAGGTGTAGAGAAACGACGTCGGACGAGCAAGTGTGAGAACAAAATCTAAAACTTAACGACCAAAAATTAGCTTTATAAGCTTTTTTGAGAATGAGTGTATCTATGCTACCAATCTTTGTACCACTACAACTAATTTCTCCTCCGGATGGATCAAATGAAATTCATGATAAGGATCTCCGAAGCATACTTGTGAGTCAAGGAACATCCTCACACTGACTCTGCTGCAACACGCTCTTCTCCGAGAATGGTAAAAGCTATGCCAACAAAGAAACAACAACAAACAAAAAAAGAGAGGTCAGAATCTTGAATATTTCTGGAAATTTTCAAGACAATTTTTATTACAGAGAAACCAGAAACTCTCACATCAACAAGAAACAAAAAAATTCTTCAGAAGCAAACAATTGATATTAACTTATTTAGATTTACAACTAACCTGACGAGCGACCTGAGCTACACGTCGACTATCACGACCTGGTTCTGTGCCGGTGAAAGAATCCAAGTAAATGTTGTCTTTCTCACCAGTCTTTTGTCTCCGGTTTCTGATCTCATCGTCATCATCATCTTGTGATGACAAACCTCCTCTTTCAGGGCTGCTGCTGCTGTCTCTTCCATCCATTTTACGCTTCCTCTTATATGAGAATTTGACACACGGTTTCTCAGAAGGCGACAAAGGTGTAGTACAAAGCTCAGTATCAGTCTCTTTCTGTTCTTCCTTCCTTGCTTCTGTCAGTGATCCCACATCAGCACAATCTCCACAGGCCGTTTTCCTTTCTACCGTCTCAGCTTCTCTGCGTCTACTTAGTATGGAAGGAAGAGTATGAAGACAAGGATCTTTGTTCTCTTTATAAGAACAATGGTTAATACTAAAATCTCTGTCACTCATATGTGGTTTGATTCCACTAGCCACTACTGATCTCTCATGGTTGCTAGAATCCTCACGCACTTCTAAAGAAACTGCTTCGTTGGTGTTTTTTCCTTCGTTGCTAAGATTTGTTTGACGATCATTAATCAATTTCTCAAGGAGAGAACGTGATTCTCGTAACTCCGTCCTTAGCTCTCCTACTATATCTTCAGCTTCTCCAAGTTGAGCTTCAAGTTCCTCAATCTTTTGCTGCTTCTTCAAAGAAATAGCTTCTGCCTCCTTGACCTATAACCACAGATTTTTAGAAGATTATGCTACAGTCTCAAGTTAAACAGCTTTGATACTCAAGAAAGATGTGCTACAGTCTCAAGTTAAACAGCTTTGATCAAACAGTGAGTTACTATTGTAATAAATGTAAACCAAAGAACAAGTTCTCACACTACCTAGGTCCTCCCTACAAAAAGAAACTCCTCAATTTTGTGGTTGATTCAGAATTCACTCCTAAAATACACAGAAATGAAATCTCTTTCCAAAACAACATTTAAAGTACTATGAGATCTAGGGAATGTGAGTCTATTTGGAAATCAGAAATGATATCCTTGCAAGGCTAACTCATCCATCATATGTAAAATTACATTACCAATTGAGTTTGAGGTACATAAGAATTAAGCAAGTGTAAGTCTCCAGGTCATAAACCTGACTCAGATAGATAATTCACAAAAATAAAATCTTTCTCAACAGCGCTTTCAATGGAGCAAAACACACAACGAAGAAACAGTAGCCAAAGCATATAATTCTGAATGTGGCTGTAAGATTTTACCAAGGATGTAATGTAAATAAAAAGATCATTGTCGTCGCACAGAACTTGATGTAACTAAAAGCTCAATGTCGTCACACAAAACTCAGAAATGTCGAAACTTGAAGTGAAAAACATGAGCTAATGAAACAACTTGACAGAAACAAAATCCACATTTTTGTGAAATAACGTTACCTTGGAATCATACATCTGTTTAAGCCTAAGACAAGTACGGAGAGCCTCATCTCTAACCGCCGCAAGCTCTTGCTGAAACCCACGAGCTTTCTTCTCGGATATCATCACACGCGCCGCCGCTTCCTTCGCCGTGTTCAGTATCGTATCCGCGTAAGCCTTCTTCAAGGCGGTTAATTTCTGCTGAAAAAAAAAAAAAAAAACGAAACAATTCATCGCAAAGATGCAAAATACAAAACCCATATCCGAAAAACACCGATTCAGATCAATACACGGTAACATAAAACGAAATCAGAGACAATAATCATTCGTAAAAAGAGAAATGAAACCTAAACAGAAACAGAGAAGAAACGAAAAAGCAAAACTTTTATCATCGATTGGGAATGTGAAGTCGGAAGCAACGGAGATTTAGGGATTAAAAATGGGATTTTTACCTCTGGGTCGGTCATTAGGGCTGTGAATGCTGTTACGGAGAGGCGATTTTTTTTTTTTTGTCCGACCGAAGTCGCGAAGAAGAAAAGAACGAAGTTGAAGAAAAAAAAAAAAAAAGTGGTTTGTTGTTTTTTTTTTCCCCTTATGTTTTGCCTTTCGCCTTGAAAGATTCTGTCAGTTAGGAACGGAAATGAAATAATTACTTAATTGCCCTCAACTTTTCCAGTTTATTACGGAAACACCACATAGTATAAAAGTAAACCGACGGTGCGGTTTCCCGGTTTTCCCGTCGTTGTTGTCGTTTCTTACATTACGTGATACCAAAAAAAAGTCCATAATGTGAGATTCTGCAGCTTGTGTCGTTCCATTGTGGATTGTTAGATTCATTCTACTACATAATTCAGTTGTAACAATCCACAATGGAACAGCATCGTTCAGTTTACACAAAATTAGCCTTGTTTGTAAATTGTAATACATCGTTCCGTTTAATCTGTTGCAAACATATAAAGAATGACTTCACAACTCTACAATATATGGTATGAGTCAATGTTGTTCTCTTGTTGTTGCCGTGTGGGTGTAGAGCAACTCTAAAGGTTTTCATAAATAAAGGGCTTGGGCTTGTCAAGTGGGAAGTAGAACAACATCATTCGATCTTTTAAAACCTCTTTGAACAAATATTATTATATTTTCTGTTTAAAGTACTCAATCATGTACTCTCTCATGATCCATGCCTTCTTCTAAAAATCCTGATTTAGGAAAGTCCCATACTCATCCAAATTGGTTATAAAGCGAAAACTAAAAGGGAGAAAAGGCTGCTTTCCTAATGGCTTTATATATAAACTACTCCTTTTAATTTCATCATCTTTGTGTGCAACCAAAGAAAAGTTAATGGTGGCTTTCATTCCTGACCAATATTTGTGCTGTTCCTTTTCTTTTTTCTTTTTTCACGGTAAATGTTTGATTAATAATTAGGATAATTTTATTTTATTTGATCTTTGGTAACATGCATGTTGTTGAATTTGAATCCCCATGCTTAAACTTGAACGGGATGATCATGACACCACGTTTTTAAGTAAAAAAACCACTAGGTAGAATATAAAGTAAAAATTCTAGCTAGAATATAAATACAGATACAAGGCTAATTTTGTGTGATTAACCAATGGTGGACGAACCTCGTCATGATACTCTTCAGTTTCTTAATTTGTTTTAAATATTTTACACCTAGTACAATGAAGTTGGCTCTTACCTTGACTCCAATTTTTTTAAAGTTTTATGATCATCAGAATTTGATAGAAATTTGGTTTATATTTATACTTATAATCTCTTACGTATTTACTAATTATTAGAGATATGACAAGATACTCATTAAAGACATAATATTTGATTGATCTCATTTTAGGAAGTATCTGTAATTAAATTAACCTAGTGTATCTTCTACCTCACATGTATAAATATCACGATGTACAATACTGTTTAAGATATCAAATACACATCTTTTACGTAGTATCAGAACATATACCGATACCCTAAATTTTTTTTTTGCACATCTTCTACACTAATATCTCTTACGTACTTACTAATAAATAGATCTAACCGACTGATCAAAACGTACATTGGTCATACCATATATGAGTATACATACGAGTACAATAATTTTTCTTTATGAAAGGCATATGTATTCTATTTACAAAAAAGTAACACTTATTCAGCATCAGCATTATCCAAAATTTGTGTGAATACAATCGTTTATTCATTTTTATTTGAAAGAATGCGGTTAGAATACTTAATGTAATATTTTATACTTATTAAGATGGGATTTAGAGTATAGTGGTATGCAATGTGAATTGATCCGTTTGAACACTTTTGAGGAGATTTATATATTTTAATCATTCTTCTAAGGGATACGTTGTTTTAAAATGATCGGACAACTTGTAAGGGAAATTAAACTTTAAAAAGGCAATTAATTGATGGGCACAAAAAGAAAAATAATTGATGGATATACATAAAATATTAGTATTAAAAAGATGAGGATATCATGTGCTCCCATTGGCCCCATGTCTTCATCAAATATTTTGATGCCACAATTTGGAATATTCTTTTCATTAGTTTATCAATCATTTAATTGTAACCAGAAGTAAAATTATCGTGACATCGTCAAAACACATTCAATATTTAATCTTTAAAAGGGGTTTATTTAGATTGAAAAGCTGAGGACGAAGTGTTCTTCCAGCAGATTTGAAATTTCCAAGGTAACTTTTGATTTGCTTATATGATTCGTAGCAAGAAATGGTTTTTTTTTTTTTATAAAGGTAAACAGGTTGGATGTAAATTGGGAATCGCACTCATGGAGTTGACCAGATTCGCTTAATAACTTACGTTACAAACTATTCCCTCCGTTTCTAAATATATCTTATTTTAATTAAAACATACAGATTAAGAAGTCATTTACTTTTAACAAGTTCAACCAATCAAAAACAATAATAATATACAATTTATACTACAATCAACAACTTTTATGAACCACCATGTCCATTATAATTCCTAAGTCATCTCTATAAACATAGTTTCATGCATCATGCGCACAAAGGCATAAGTCCGTTACCAACTTTTCCTCATTTTTATATTGAAATGTTCAACGACAACAAAAAAAAAACACACAAGAAGGACGTCGCGACACATTCAATTTCGATTAAAATGACAAAAACAATTAACAAAGAGAGATCATCAGAATATGTCCAAACATTACTAATACATAAAAATAAAACTAACTAATAAAAAGATAGATATAGAGAGACAAGAAGAAGGTCACCGAGGAAACAAGTGACGAACAAATAACAAATAGACACATCTCACGTTATCGTAACAACAACACAAGAGTGTAAGTAATGCCACGTGGCTTATATCGTGTTTTTATGAAAAAAAATAAAAAGACAAGAAGGAAGAAGAAGTAAGCTCAGATCCACTCACCACATACACACACACACCTCGTCTCTCCCTTATTTGTATGTTCGGTTCCTACAACAAAATTAAAAGATTACGAAAGGGTAAACATATCCAAAAAGCGACGCAAGGGCAATATCGGAATTTGCTTCTTCTTCTTCTTAATGGCCGCCGTTAGCAGCTCGTCGGAGACAGGAGACAGTGGCGCCGTCGTGAAGAGAGATGAGATCATGTTATTCGGAGTTAGGGTTGTTGTTGATCCGATGAGAAAGTGTGTGAGTTTGAACAATCTCTCTGATTACGAACAAAAGTCTTCGCCTGATGATGATCAGATCCCTAAGCTTCTCGTCGCCGCCGGAGAAGATAAAAACGAAGCGGACGCGACGACGGTGATTCTCGCCGACGGTTACGCCTCCGCCAATGACGCTGTTCACATCTCGTCTTCTTCCGGGGGTAACCGCGAGAGGAAACGAGGTACACATATTCTGAATGATTGTATTATCTATCAATCTCGTTGTAAAAATTTGATCTTTATATCCAAGTTTTGTGATTGAATCTGTGCATGTTGGGGATTGATTGATTTGTTATATCTGTGGGGTTTGATTTAAGGAGTTCCATGGACTGAGAATGAGCACAAGAGGTTCTTGATTGGGCTTCAGAAAGTAGGAAAAGGAGATTGGAAAGGCATATCAAGGAACTTTGTCAAGAGCAGGACTCCTACTCAAGTTGCTAGTCACGCTCAGAAGTACTTCCTCCGACGAACCAATCTCAACCGTCGTCGCCGAAGATCTAGCCTTTTTGACATTACAACCGAGACTGTAAGTCTCTCTAATCTTAGCCTGATTCATTTTGTTTCCTTATTTGTCATAATTTGAGTGGAATAGGTGTTCTCTGCTTTCTGAAAGCTCTTTCCTTTCTTAGAAGTCAATTTGTTTTTAGTATTCCCTCTTTTAGAATTGTAGGACAAAGAAGTATCATAATGATTTTGGTCAAATTGGGTATATATGTCTTTCAAGCTGTACTTAGTTAGTAGATAAATTCAAGATTGGGGGTTATAGGTAGAGATTTTACTTATCACTATAATGGTAAGTTGTGTGACAGTTAGGTTTGATTGGTTTTTATCAGGTTACAGATATGCCCATGGAGCAAGATCAGGCTCAGGAGAACTCACCACTACCTGAAACTAACATCATGTCCAGAGCTGAAGTTGCTGTGCCGACAAAAATTGAGACTTCACCACAACAGACGTTTAATCTCAACGATTCATATCTGGTGCCAGTAACCTTCCAAGCAAATCCTGCATTCAATCTAAGCACAGATGCTGCACCGCTTTCTCTCAACCTTTCTCTGGCCTCTTCATTTAATCTTAACGAGCAACCCAACTCAAGACACTCAGCTTTCACAATGATGCCAAGCTTCAGTGATGGAGATAGCAATAGCAGCATCATCAGAGTTGCTTAGACCTAATAAAGCCAAGGTGAATCTACAAGACCTTGCTTCTTTCTTTGTTTCTCTGTTGTTGTAGTAGTTGGTACAAATTAGGTATAAGATAACAAAAAGAACCGTCTTCAGTCTTGTTTTTGATCTTTTCTTTAGGCCTTACTGTGTCAAACTTTTATGTATTTTGTCTGAAAAAAATAATCAGGGAAAAAAAAGAACAATAACAGAGGAAGGCTGTTAGGGATGGACGAACTGTGTTTAGGGGTTCTTCATCATTTTCGTTTGTTTGTAAAAACTCTTTGGTCACACACACACTGTTATGAGTCGTTTTCTGCTGTGCGTGTTTTGTTTTTGTGGTATGTGTAAGTTAAAACAAACAAGTCGTGATTCTCATGTGGCCCATCTCAATCAATGGTTGGTGATTTGTGGGGTTTGTAGGCTTTTGTATACTCTTATCTTTTGGAGATAAGCTAAACTGTATGTATGGTTCGTTGAATATTTTATCATTATCTACAATCTCATAATAATGTCATGTGCCATTTTGACTTAATTTGGTGGATTTTTGTTTTCTTCCCCCAGCAAACACTATTTTTTTTTGCTTATAGTAGTACATGCCTACATGGTAATTAAGGGACATGATAATCCAAAACAACAGAACATAAGAACAACTCTAATTTTGTCTAAGTTTCATTATCTGCGATTAGCCGTTATTTCAGGTAATTTTTGGTCAATTCAATTCTTCCCCTATCCAAATATAGCAGACTAAATAATAAAGGTCATAATCTCTGTTTTTTTTCCCCCTTCTTCTGCTTCCATTTCAATCTTCATGTAACCTTTTTAGATAATTTCTTCTTCTTTTTTAGATTCCTGTTGATTTCTCTGTTTGCTTCGTGATCGCTTTTTTGCAATCACAATAATGTCTAACCGTTCCTTCAAGAGTTTCGTAGAAAAAGAACTTGGAACCTACCCACATTTTCTAATCTACGCTCTTCTTGAATGGATCCTCATCATTATCCTCTTCATCGATGGCTTCCTAGCTTTCTTCTCCAACCAAATGGCTAAGTTCTTCGATCTCAAAATCCCATGTCTTCTCTGCACTAGGCTCGACCATGTTCTTGTCAGAACAAACCCTGATTTCTATTACAACGACTCGATATGCGATGCTCACAAGAAGAATGTCTCGTCTCTCGCTTACTGTCATGTTCACAAGAAACTCTCTGAGATCAAACGAATGTGTGAAGGTTGTCTTCTCTCTTTCGCCACCGAGAAAGAATCAGACGTTGATACTTACAAGTCTCTTATTGGAATCTTGCATAAGGATCTTGAGCTTCTTATAGATGATGAACGTGAGCTTCAACTGGCGTTTCCAGTTACGGGTTCTAAGAGAGATGATAACTTTTATCAGATTGATTACAGAACTAACAATGGCAACGACAGGTTTCAGCAACACCAACGTTGTTCTTGTTGTGGGGAGCTACTGAAGGTGAAATCTGAGAAACCAAAGAATGGTAACCAATCTTTCTTTGGTGCTCCTAGTCCTTCTCCTAGAGTTTCATTCAATCAAAGAACCTTGGATGTGTCTAACATCAAATACACGGAATTGACCGAGGACGAAGATGCTCTTAACACAAAAGGCGCATTGGTGGATTCAGTCGATGATAGAACTCCAAGTTTTGTTAAAGGTGGCAATAAATTCTTTGGAATTCCACTTTCTGATTCGGTGCAGAACAGTCCACGATGGTCTGTTCGATCAATGAAGAAATCACTGACTGATCAGAATGGTTCGGAGAACGAAGTGTTGGATGGAGACTCGATACTTCATCATCTAAATAGACAGGTTAGATTGGATCGCAAGTCATTGATGGATTTGTATATGGAGTTAGACGAAGAGAGGAGTGCTTCAGCTGTTGCAGCAAACAACGCAATGGCTATGATCACGAGACTGCAAGCTGAGAAAGCTGCTGTTCAAATGGAGGCATTGCAGTATCAGAGAATGATGGATGAGCAAGCGGAATATGATCAAGAAGCTTTGCAGTCTATGAATGGTTTGTTGGTTAAGAGAGAAGAGGAAATGAAAGAGCTTGAAGCTGAAATCGAAGCTTATAGATTGAGATATGGATTGTTGGGAGAGGAAGACGAAGAAAGAGGAGAAGCAGCAGAAGAGTTTCTTGATGAAGAGAAAGATGAAACTAAACCGGTCTCAGATTTGCCTGTTTGTTCTTCAAATCATGAAGATGATTTGGAACAAATGAAAGATTCAGTTGAGGAGTCTAAACCTACCAATGGTGTGATCTTAGAGGAAGAAAATGGTAAGACTCTCATTCTGTTATATGTTTCTTTAAGAATCTTTCTTTAAGAAACTGTCTGAATCTTTGTTTTTGTTTGCATTTGTAACAGCAAATGGAAGCAGAAAAGATATGTTAGTGAAGGAGATATCAGAGATTACAGAGAGACTAAATGCAATTGAATCAAAAGGTGAACTGTTGCAGCAAATTTCAGATGTTTTAGATGTTAGTGAAGGAGAAGCAATTCTATTACAGATATCTCAGAATCTGCATATGCTTCGTAGTTTCATCGAAATGCCATCAGAATCATGACTCTGCTTTACTTACTTTCTTCTATCATCAGAAGAAATCCAAACAACATTCTTGTATCAAAATCTGTATGTAATTAATACTGAAATTTTTTATAACAGAACAAGCAAAAAAAACATTTGTTTGCTGCCTTGTCTTGTCTCTTACTTCAGATTCAATCTTGAACCTGTTTTAGTGTTTCAGAACTAGTGTTGATACTTTCTTTGATGATTCATTGAATCTCAAACTCTGACGCCAAGGAATTAAAAACATTATTTATGAAAATCCCACTTCAACAAACCCATAAAGACTTGACCAAGACAAATATTATTATCAAACAATATTAGATTCTTACCCACTAATGCCATCATGGAAAAAATCGTGCATTGTCGACCAATGACTCTCAGTTACAAACTAAAATTCTCTGAACTTCTCATTTTCTTTTTCTAAAAGACATCATTAAGTCTTGGAAGTTAAGATGTATCTTATGACTAAGTAAGAAATGTTCTCTGTTTAACAAAATGACAGTTTAACCATTAACTTTGACATGTTCTTCAAATTGCTTCTTACGACAAAATCAATAAAATGCTTTAGAAAAAAATAGTATTAGTTTTGATCAGAGCATCAAACTTGAACCATTAGTAATAAACAAACAATATTTTCATGCCCATTTATATACCTCAACCGATCTCCAATTATTTTTCTATAGACTAAAAAATAGAAGAAGTCAAAAGAAACTATGCCAAAGACCAAAATAAACCACTATATATCTACAAAACAGAGGATGCTCTGTTTCATCATTCTCATCAATAAGCTATGACGACTACTCTTTTCAGATCTTTCTTTCTAACGCTATGCCTCTTCGTAATCCCATCTCTCTCATCTGATTCTGATCCTTTGCAAGACTTCTGCGTTGGCGATCTCAAAGCTTCTCCTTCCATCAATGGCTTCCCTTGCAAGTCAGCCGTCTCCGCTTCTGACTTTTTCTTCTCCGGCTTAGGTGCTCCTTTAAACACCACGAACGCTAACGGGGTAGCCGTGACTCCAGCCAACGTCTTAACTTTTCCGGGTCTAAACACTTTAGGACTCTCGATGAACAACGTTGAATTCGCTCCAGGAGGTGTAAACCCGCCTCACTCGCACCCGCGTGCAACCGAAGCTGGAGTTGTGATCGAAGGTTCGGTTTTTGTCGGGTTCTTGACTACTAACAACACGCTGTTCTCGAAGGTTATACATGCCGGAGAGATGTTCGTTGTCCCAAGAGGATTGGTTCATTTCCAATGGAATGTTGGTAAAGGGAAAGCGCGTTTGATAACCGCTTTTAACAGTCAGCTTCCAGGATCAGCTGTTCTGCCTAGTTCTCTGTTTGGCTCAAACCCTACGATTCCAAATCCGGTTTTGACCAAAACGTTTAGGACTGATGATGTTACTGTGAACAAACTCAAGTCCAAGTTTGCTGTTTGAATTGTTTCATTAATGATCTTTCTCAATTCGATTTTATAGCAAATAACTACTTATGTGTAACAACAAATTGGTATGAAAAATTTGAAACTAAAACATTAAGAGATTCAGTTCTTGTCACTTATTTTTCTTCTCTCTATAAGATTTTTTCTTCTGAAGATTAAATTTTGTTGCAATGTAAACAATTTGATTAAGAGAACTCATTCTCTATCATGTTTACCAGTTCTTGGGGACTTTTGTTGATTCTTATAAAGTATAAATGTTGATGCCAAGTAATCTGTGTTTCTTAATTAAATAATTTGTGCCAAAAGTCTCTCATAAAACTCTTAGAGATATTCTTAGGCTACAGTGAGGAGAAGTAGCCTAAGAGGTTTCATTGTCATATGATTGACAGAAGAGAGTGGACATGAGAAGCATCTTTTATTCAGTCACCCAATATAATCACATCAAGTGAAGCGGTCTCCTCTTTTTCATTGCCTAAAATTTAATATAGATGCATCATGGAAGCTAGCTTGTGGAGTTGAATGGGTGCCACGACCTTATAAAGGCACTGTCAAATGGTTTGGAGCTAAGACGTATGAGTCAGGCATTACAATGGAGATCTTAGAGACAAAACGAAGGCATCTCATGACTCATGCCAATGCCATTATATACTTTCAAATGTAGATAAGCCAAAAAGGGCCTCTCATCTTTTCCTATTTATCAGTGCTATTTTGGATGATTGTACTCTCCCTTAGGGAAAACAATTATGGTGTGGAAGAAGGACGCTCTCACCCACTCAACCTTTTGTTTGTTTGTAAAGATTCTCTCTGCTCCATGTCGATTAATTTGTCACTAAGGCACCAATGTGATAAGGAAAGCTTTTGAATGTAAATGATAATAAGGAGAGCTTATCCAAGATAAAGAGGAATTCATAATTAAATAACCAAAATCACAGTTTACAGAAAGAAATGAAATTGCAAATACAAGTGAGAAATGAGTTCAGCATATCCCATAGAAGCCTCATCATGGCTAATCCCTCACTTGAATCAACATGCCCATCCTTAACCATACTCCACCTTATTTATAGATAACCTTCTCTTAGTCTCCTGTACCCATATTCTTAACCCTCGTCACGTATAATCCCAGTCACACTCTTGGAGTCCTAATCCTTCAGTCCTTCACGCGTGTGAGCTTCAAAACTTGGTGCCACCTCATTACTTTTTCCTCTTTCTGAAATACACATGATAGACCTTATCACATATCCTTGGTTGCAATCTGCCCTTGAAGCTGAAGTAGTGGCAGTTTTGTCTTGATAACCTTGGCATTGAACATGTAACGTTAGAAGACCTTTATAGCTGGACCCACTGAAGAGTGTCACTATGGAGATATTGGAGAACAAAACAAAGGCATCTCATGCCAATGCCACAATATACATACTTTCAAATCTAGATAAGCCAAAAGGGCCTCATCTTTTCCGATTTATCATTGCTATTTTGGATGATTCTTGTGTAAAACCAACGGTTCATTTGTATTCAGTAATCTTAATGATAATTTGTAAGTTTCACTATATATCAACAAAACAGAGGATGCTCTGTTTCACCATCACTCATCAACTCATCAATAGCTATGAGTCATAGCCTATGACTACTACTCTCCAAATCTCTTCTTCTCTTTTCACATCTTTCTTTCTAACGTTCTGCCTCTTCGTAATCCCATCACTCTCATCTGGTTCTGATCCTTTACAAGACTTCTGTGTTGGCGATCTCAAGCATCTATGATCTATCAGTCAGTCACCCCATACATTCACATCAAGTGAAGCGGTCTCCTCCTCTTCTTCATTGCCTAAAATGTAATACAAATGCATCATGGAAGGAAGACATAGAAGCTTGTGGAGTTGTATGGGTGCTAAGAGATGACAAAGGCACTGTCAGATGGGGTTTGTGGCTAAGACATATCCTCGGTTGGAATCTGCCTTGAAGCTGAAGTAGTGGTACTTTAATGGGAGATTTCTTGTCTTGACAACCTTGGCACTGAACATTCCAAAGAAATGATTAAGGTATTAGAAGACCTTCATAGCTGACCCCACTGAAGATGGAGATCTTAAAGATGGAACGAAGGCATTTCATGCCATTGCCATCATATACTTTCAAATCTAAAGAAACCAAAATGGCCTCATCTTTTCCTATTTATCATGCTATTTTGGATGATTGTACCTCCCCATTGTGTATGTTCACAACGGTTGATTTGGATGTTCACAACATTTATATTGAGTCAAAAAAACCTTAGGAGACATCATTATCAACAAATGGTTGTCATGAAATTCAGAAAATTAACTCTTATTTAGAGATTCATACCAACTAATTTAATTTATTACAAGTTACTTCCTACCTTATAACCAGCAGGTTTGAAATGTTCTGGTGATTGCTTGTCTCTTTCATTGCTTCTCTTAAGACAAATTCAACACAAAGTTTAGGAAAACAGAGCATCAAACTTGAACCATTCTTTCTCATATACCTCAAATTCTCCAAATTATAATATTTTTAACGAAAGAAAAGTAGAAGGGGTCAAATTACACTTTTCCAAAGACCAGAGTAAAACCACTATATATCAACAAAGCAGAGGATGCTCTGTTTCATCATTCTCATCAATAGCTATGATGACTACTCTCCAAATCTCTTCTTCTTCTCTTTTCATATCTTTCCTTCTAACTCTTAGTCTCTTTGTAATCCCATCTCTCTCATCTGATTCTGATCCTTTGCAAGACTTTTGCGTTGGCGATCTCAAAGCGTCTCCCTCCATCAATGGCTTCCCTTGCAAGTCAGCCGTCTCTGCTTCTGACTTCTTCTACTCCGGCTTAGGTGGTCCCTTAGACACCTCGAACCCTAACGGCGCAAATGTTGCTCCCGCCAACGTCCTTACCTTTCCAGGTCTAAACACTTTAGGAATCTCGATGAACAACGTTGAACTAGCTCCAGGCGGCGTGAACTCGCCTCACTTGCACCCGCGTGCAACCGAAGTAGGAACTGTGATAGAAGGCTCGGTCTTTGTAGGGTTCTTGACTACGAACAACACTCTTTTCTCAAAGGTTTTGAATGCGGGAGAGGCGTTTGTTATCCCTAGAGGATTGGTTCATTTCCAATGGAACGTTGGCCAAGTGAAAGCACGTTTGATAACCGCTTTTAACAGCCAGCTCCCAGGAGCAGTTATTTTGCCTAATACTCTGTTTGGTTCTAACCCTGAGATTCCAAACGCAGTGTTGACCAGAGCGTTTAGGACTGATGATACAACTGTGCACAATCTCAAGTCCAAGTTTGCTGGTTGAATCTTTTAATCTATGTTTTCTGAAACGATATTTTGCAATAACGCTTTGTAGCAACTATCGTATACACTGTCTGTAATAATATACTCGGTATGAAAATTGGAAACTAAATAATAATAATCAAGATTGATCTCTTTCTCTCTTTTTTTTTTTTCATATTCTTTCTTGTGTAAATTTTATTTGGTTGTTAACTTGCGATATCAAAGAACTCATTCTCTAACAAAGTTGTCGTAATCGTTCTTTTCTTAATTAAATCATTTGTGAAAAGTCTCCGCTAACAATCTTAAAGAAGTACTAAAAATGAAAATGAAACTATGGCTATAAATACTTGAAGAGCTATTTATAAGAATTTGACCATAACCGTTTCTTTAGAAGAATTTGACTGTAGCATGTAAATTGTTTGAAATATCATATCCTAAAAACAGAATTTGGGCTTTTAAAAGGGTCCAGTGTTATTCGCTTGGAAGGGCCACATGAATTTTTGATTCCTCCTTTTCAAAGATATACTAAAATGAAAATGAAACTATATATGGCTATAAATACTCGAAGAGCTATCCAAAAAATCGAACTAGACTCTGTTTCCATTATTTCTCACCGTTGACTTCACACACACGAAACAACGATGGTTAACATCTCTGAAATTTCCAACGACTCTATTGACGGCGGCGATGCAAACAAGAAACAAGAAGAACTCGACAAGAAACAAAAAGAAGAAGCAGTTTTAAGAAAAAGAAGAAGAATATCGACAAGAAACGAGAACCGAAACAAGAAGCCGAAGGAAGAAGACGTAGAAGAAGAAGAAGACGCAGAAGAAGAAGAAGAAGAAGAAGAAGAAGAAGAAGAAGAAGAAGAAGAAGAAGAAGAAGAAGAAGAAGAAGAAGAAGAAGAGAAACGTTCGGTATCTTTCCCACTTCCAAACGATGTAACCGAAGCTCTCGTCGCACTCATCCGGAGATGTGATTACCCAAGTCTCTCTTCCGTCTCCCGTTACTTTTTCAGTTTGATCGCTTCGTCAAGTCTCTACGAAACGCGTGCGCGCCTCGGTCTTTCCGAAACGTTTCTTTATGCCTCCATCGGATACACTACTAATGATCTCCAAAACTGGCATATTCTGCATCGAAACAAGGCTTCTTCTTTACGACTGACCAAACTCTGTCGTCACTATCGGTTTAGAGATGTATGTGATCGGTGGACTCATCGACCTAACACGCTTGAAGGTTATGAATGTCATCGATTGCAGAACTCACAGGTGTCGCTCGCTCCCTCCAATGAGAAGGGGTCGTTACAAGGCAGCCGCCGGAGTAATTGACGGAAAGATTTACGTAATCGGAGGTTTCAGGAAGCGACTTCCATTGGAGTCGGAATGGATCGAAGTGTTCGATCTTAAGAAACAGATTTGGGAATCTTTGCCTGGTCCGTACCCTGAATATAATGGTTCTGGCCATTTTAGGACACATGTCGTGATGGAAGACAAGATTTACATTTTGGATTATAAAGGTTGTTTGGTTTACGATCCAAAAAGAAGAAGAGGTGATGAATGGGACGCATCTGCCGTCGGTGCAACTGATCATCCAATAAAGAATATGTGGAAAGAGTCATGTGCTGTGCAATGTGTGGTAGATGATATGCTGTATACAATTGATCGTCGGTGTACTCTTGGACATCCAATAGTCGTATATGATCCAAAGGAGAAGACTTGGAGACCTGTGAAAGGTGAATCTTTGAGGAGGCTGCCTGATTATATCGTCTATCCTGCTTCTGAAATGGCGAATTTTGGTGGAAAGTTGGCGATTTTGGGCAGTAACAGGGGCTATGTTCATGGTGATTGTATTTGGTGCGCAATGATCGTGTTGGAAAAACGTCAAGGAGGTGAGATTTGGGGGAATGTGGAATCACTCGACTGTGTGCTTGGAGGCATTAACTCTCTCACGGTTCGGCTTTGTCGAACTCTTACCATTTGATGATACCTACATACATGGGATGGTCTCTTGCAGCTATATGTTTCTGTGATTTGAGTATGGACTCTCGTTTTCTTTCTTAATGTTTTTTTCAAGCCTTTTCTTTAGCCTCAAGGCTTAGTTGTCGTTTTGGTGATCTTGTTGCAATTTAAGGATCTTTATTACATCTAAACCGTGTAAGCAGTTTGTTGATCGGAGAGCAAATATCAAGAGTAACTCGTCCTTCTATTAACGTCTCTGTGCAGGATATATAAGTTAATAACACTCTTACACATAATTGTTATATAGCCTTGAGTAGATAAGCTGTAAGAAGAGTATAGGCTAGCTGCATTATACAATATTTTCACCAAAACTTGTTGGATGCATCTTTATTTACAACTACAGATATATGTTTGGGGGGGGGGGGGGGGGGGGGGGGGGGGGTTCGTGCAATTGAACACTTTCACTAACATGCTCTCAATTTTTTTTTTTTTTTCTAAAATCAGATTATAACAAAAAAAAAAATCAGTCTGCTTCTCTACTATATCTGCTTCAGGTAAGATATGATTATTATACATTTTAGAATTTAGATGAAGCAAAAAAAAACAGAGTTTTTTAGTTAACTTGAAGTAGCCAGAGTTTGGGCTTCAAAAATGGTCCAGAGTCGTCGGCCTAAGAGCCCATATAATGGTCGTCGGAGCGTGAGGGCCACTCTCGTAAAAGGCGCGTGGGATAAGACATAAAGCGACGGAGCAGACTCATTTTTTCTCGCAGTTTCACTTCGGAGAAGAAGCAAAAGAAGTAGATCAATCTCAACCGTAGTCATTCTCCGATGATCTGTTTCTGGAGTGAGAATTTCAAAACCCTAATTTGATTCCCTCCCCCTTCTCAACCATTGACTCAACCCCAAAGTCGACCACAATCTCATAATCTAATTCCGCCGGAATCCACCGTCGATTCAGCCGGAGTTTCAGGATCAGTCGTCTCATCTACCACAATCGACGCTCAACGGATCACTGAATTAGGCAATAAGTCAACTCTTAATAAAATCATAAGTCAACTCTTAATTATAATACAGTAGTTTTTTTTTTTAGGTAATTAAATGATGATCATAACATCTTCCGCACAATCATACATTTTCAATTTGCTCTTTGATTTATGTTTATGAAATCATTCTCAATCAAAGTTTGTAACAATAATCGAAGATGAAACCTCACTTTCAATTCTCGTTATTAGAATGTTTCTTTATTTAGTAGTTGAGAAGAGGAAGAGAAAGAACTAAAAATGGAAAGGGTTCTCCAAATAGCTGGGAAATCCCAAGAACAACTCTTTTTCTTTAGCTAAAATCGATTCTACGAACCCGTTGCTCGAAGATTCTTCTTCAAACTGAGAAGCTATTGTTAATGTATTAGGCATCGTAGCTGCTGCTACCTCAGAGAAGTCGTTGCCGAACAAATTGTCTAGTTCTTGAGGGTTATGATTCTGTTGGTTTTCATGAAAGTTTTCTTGGTCAAGAAGAAAGTCAGACCAAGTGAAGTTAACCTCTGAATTCTCTTGAGCTATTGTTGAACAGGTTGAAGAGAACAATGGAGGAGACGAATTAGAAGAAGACGAAGAGGCGTACACAAACGTTGACTCTGGCTTGACTTGGTTCGATGACTCGGTCATAAGCTTGATTGCTTGTAAATGAAACATGAGATCTCCTGAATCATCAGGTTGTTGTTGATGGGTATCCTCGTTGAGCGAGTGATTACGTCCAAGAGGTGCGCCTTGGTTAGAGGGATTAGGGTTTAGGTTCCCGCCACCATTGATGTTGCCGTATTCAGCAAGTACGTGAGAAAAGGGACGGTGAGTGACATGATCTATCCCCATTTCAGACAGTTTCTTCTTTAGTTTTGTGTTCCAAAACATCTTCACTTCTTCTTCTGTCTTTCCTGGTAAATGTTGTGCAATAAGTTGCCATCTAAATCCACACAAACAAGATATAATCAGAATCTGTGAAATCCTCAACGAATATTCAAGTAATTTGCGATATAAGCACAACCTGCTTCCCATTGCTGCGTGCATCTTGATGATCAGATCTTCTTCTTCAGAAGTGAAGCTCTCATGCTTTGTTCCTGAATGATCAGTCTTTCTCACTCTGCAACTCTTCCCACATCTCCTAAGTCCTATAAATGTTCAAACACATATACATAGATATATCATAGTATCATACTAACATCATATTATATAGTTAAAGAAAAAGAGAAATGTTTTTGTAACCTATTTTCTTAGGAGCTGCAGATCCATTTTTAGACGCAGACGCAAACACAAACTTTTGGGTGGTGTCTTCTTCGTTTGCCCAAGGATTCTTTGATTTTGAAGAGCAAGATCTCACCATTTTCCTTTAAAAGAAACAAAATAAATAAATGAAGTTAATAGTATAGGAGATCTATATTAAAAGCTTTTCTTTAGGAAGATGAAGAATGAGGCATGTAATAATAATACAAAGGGAGTGTTGTGAAGAAGGAAGGGGTTAGGCAAAATGGGTTTGGAGGTATAAGAAGCGTGTGTGGCAAGAAAGGCATGAATATATTTGTTCATCTTTCTTAAATTACATATGCATGATTCTTTAATTATATATAAATTATTATTTTCATCTTTATTTCGCCATGTCTCCAAAATTAAATTCATCAAAGAATAAACATTTGGTTCCAAGTTCTTTAGCACAACTCATTATAGGTTATAAAATTGTTTCCTAATATAATCCATAACAACTTTTAATGAAATTAAAAGAGGGCTTAAAAGAGGGCATAAGTCTTGAAGTTTACAAAAAATATTTATTGATTTTTCAAAGAAAAATAAGGCATCTTTTAGTGAGTGATTAACATATATAAGTTTATTTTAGTAGTAGTAAATGGTAACAATAAAATATTTTTGCTTTAATAAACACTAATGTAAAAGGGAAAGGACTTGGATAATCTATGATAATGATCACAACAAGTTTCTACTTGCAAAACCAATTAATTAATAACTAATATATTTCTTTAAGACAAATACATATGCATAGACATAGCAAATCGTATAAATATTATTATATCTAAAATCAAAGTTATTAACTTTTAGGTGATTTCATGGGCTTTGAAGCTCACAGTAGTTTCACAGCCTTTAAAAAGCTTTATGTACCCATCATAATCTGATAATCACATTCAGCAAGTCTCAAAGCTGCGTCGTTTTACCAAAATCTAAGAGACCTTAAACGTGTTCTTATGGTCAATACAAAAGTTAGAGAAAAGTTACTTGTACACTAATAATATAATTCCATAAAAACATTAAACAGCTCTTAGGAATATCTTCTGGTTTACCCTCTTCATTGTTTCTTTCTTCATGGTAAGAAAAAAATGACTAACCTAATCTACAAATACCTCTTCGGCCTCCACAACAACATTCACCTCTTCAGTTATCAGCCGAATTTGCCTGAAGTACTTAAAACAACAAGAAGGCAGATATGCTTTGAATGAAGAAAAACCCAATGAAGTGTCTCTTACCGTTTTAATTTTTCTCTGCAAGGGTTTTTTTGCCAGGAAATAACTCGTGAAAATCTTTCTTATCATACATACAATGGTGATTGACCAGAGGGAGCTTTAAGACGCAAAGATGAGTCTCCCTGTCTTGCTTATGAAAGGTCTGTCTTATCATCATCCTTCAATACTGTACTTGGACCATCATCAAAACCAGATACAGGGGCAAGCTCGTTTAAGTCGAGGTAACGTCTTTTGCCTACTACACCCTCAACTTCTTCTTGGTCTGTTGTGCCGTTTGATTTGTTAAGTTGATTATTCTCTTTACCATATGCTGTCTCTGCATTGTCATTGACCTCTCTCGGCTCTTCTTCTTCTACTTCTTCTTCACCAGATTTTGTTTCTGGGTCATTTGCATTTTCTTCAGAGTCCTGACTTCCCATCGTGAAATCCCCATTCCCTGTTTCATCAGAATGTTCATCTGGCTCAACCAACCGCTTACGTTTCGCCAATCCTGTTGCTTCTTTGTCTGATTCTGAGAACTCATATTGTTGGTAATCGATTCTTGTGGCTCTTTTACTACGTCTCAGGCCTGGCCGAAAATCATTTGACCTTGATCTCACCTTAGGTTCTCTCCGTGGCATTTTCTTAACCCTCCGGGGTTCATCACTATCTTCTTCGCTTGCACTAAGAGAATCTTCTTCCTCTTCTTCTTCTTCTTCTTCCTCATACTCGGCATTGTCTTCATCCCATTTGTACTCTTCATCTCCCTCAGAACCACTAGAGAGCTTCTTCTGTTTGCGCTTCTTCAGGTATTCTTCATCATAAACTGCTTCCCCATAAATGTCATCGTCACTTTGAAACTCTACCTCATTGTCTGATACAGTTTCAACAAAGTCTGTAGCTGAATACCGTTGGGGCCGTTGTCTGCGCCTGTTACTGCCATGAAATGATACTTGTTAATTCAACCTAAAGTTTTGTAAGTTCTGGAGGGGAAATTTAAGGAGTGAAGAGAAATACACTGCGTCTTGCCTTCTGTCCAGAGATTCATCTCGCTGCTCATCAAAATCATCATAATCAGCAAAATCAGAAGATCTCGCAGATGCTGTATCGTTCACAGGCTCAGTATGGTGGGTTGAACTGGTCGATCTGCCATTCGCAAGAGCGTCCAATCTGGCAGATTCTCTTCTGTGGAGAGGATGTTCTGGTGATGGATGTTTCTTCCTGAGATAGTATCACGAAAAAACAAATAGAATGTAAAAAAAGACAATAGAAAATAGTCACCAAAAACAACGTTAAAGGAAACCAATAGCAGAGATGATTAAATGCTAGGGAGACTCAGACGTACTTTGTTACTTTGATAGCTTCATTTATGGACTTATCATAATCATCTGCAATAAAATATTCAAAATTAGTAAACCTCCTCAGCCCAGAATTGATCAAGATGAATCTTAAAAGCCAAAAAATAAGAAGCACAGCGTGGATTTCCAACAAGATTATAACGTTACCAAAAGTGTATCTAACTGGCTTCCTATCACGGAGAGAACGTCCACCACCAAGACCATCAACAACCAAAAAGTTATCAAGGAGAAGAGCCTGTCTGTGTTGCTTTTTCAACAGTTTTTCTTTCCTCTGACAGTGGGAAAAGATATACCATTATATAAAGATGCCGTTAATAAGAATTATTCAGCCATGAATATGCGCTTGGTAATAGTCTAATAGAGTTCTATTCTACTACCAAGACGGAAAACAGGGGAAAAAAAACTAGAGCAGATTGGAACCTTGTGTTCTTTTTCTATCTCAGGAAGCATATCTTTCGTTAACTTCTTCCCTAGAGAAACTTCAATTCTACTAGTACTTTGAAGAAGTTTTTCCTGCAAAACAAAGAGACACAGCATCTCAATCAGCAGTAAAGACATGGAAAGTTATAACCTATTGTTCATTATATTAATTTAGTCCTTCAGTACGAAAGAAGGTACTAAAGCATTGAGACAGATCCACAATATAAAGTTGTTTGTGTTCACCTTGCTAACCCATATAATCAACTGCAACAAAATTTTCCTAGAAAGGACATCCCTCAAGATTAAGATACTGGACAAGTTAACAAAAACAATACTACTAACTCACTAAATATCCAACTGTGTACCTACATCGAAGTAGACTCGACTTGCATGCACATGAGCCCTTTTCAGCCAATTCTTAGCACTACTAACATTTTAAGTTTATTCACTCACAGTCACCAAAGATTTCAATGATAATTTTCAAGCAATCTACAGGTATGCACCATCCTCTGAAATAACTGATTCTCCACATACATTTTTCTCAACCTATAGAGTATAATCCCCTTTTTGGCATCTGTAAAATTCTATCAGTATAGAAGATAAATATTCAATGCACGGTGGTACTAGCCTGCACGCCGTCTAGCCATCACAATCACATCAGAACCAAGCTACCAGATTCCATAGCAAGAATTAATTACAGACTACCTAGACTGACTTATTGATTGAAAAAGAGACTTACAGAAACGTCTTGGAATTCATCGAAATTAGTGGCAACAGTTTCCCATTGGTATGTTATGTTAGGAAGAATCTTGGAACCCTTTGTTCTGACCTTCAACACTTCTGCTTTCCTTATTTCCCGATATAAGCGGTGACCAATTAAGGGATCATCCTCATACCTTACATAAGAAACAAACAGGTGCTATATCAGAGATATGCAAACAAGGGAGTCCTATTTAGGTCTTTTCACTTTGCTACAGACCAAAAATTAACTCCATGTGAATCACCCCCAACGCGATCTTTGCGGAAAACTGACAGATGAACGCCAGTTTTAAGAGAGTTGTCAATGTAGCTCTTGATATCTTCTTGCTGTACAAATTCACAAAACCGATCCAAACTGTAAGTGATAAAACCATCTTATTTTCAAGTGACAAAACAAGAGCAGCAAGTAATACAGACGTGGTACACCAATGCAAGTACTATTAATTGATATTTAGATAATAGATCGACATACAGTAGCAACAATACCTCAACACGGATATCACATAAAGCTTTCAAAATCACCACACGAATGGCTGGATCAAGATTCTTGTACACTTCAATCTCCCTCCTATAGAGTAAGCCGAGAAACTCAAAATGTGTTACTATATTTACCATGATATTCAGAAAATTATAACAACTCACCCTTGCGAGGCAACAATAGGAAGGTCCCCTTCTGCGACCTAAATGAGTATAAGAAGTTCACGTCAGAACATGATATAATGAAAAATAAGTACTTCATTTATCACGACAAAGAAGTTTAGCAATCACTACCCAATGCCAGCAATCTCTTATTTTTCTGCACAAGACAGTGACCCAGGTATCACGTGTGAGGGCCATTCGAGTTACAGGAGGAATGGCCTGCAAATTGAAAATAAGTAAATGGTATATTGCTCATAGAGAGAAACAGTCAAAGCAATTTTAACATTTCATAGTAGTGAAAAAATCTATTTGATTCCAAATCATGTTTGATTAGCATCCACATAAGCCAAACGAAGTTGCAGCACTTTAGAGTAAAAGGGCAAATAATAACTATGTACACCAAATAAATCATGATATTATGACAATGACCAAGGACTTCAATCAAGGAACTCTACCATGATATTATGACAATGACCAAGGACTTCAATCAAGGAACTCTACCATGATTCAAGAAAGCGATTCAAAGATATTAGTGATCTGAACTGGGTAATACAAGCCTATAAGGTACCTAGAACAGAAGCTAGCCAATAAACATAGATGTTATCTGTTGGTCAATCAGCTACTCAGCCAAAACGATTTGAAAACAACGAGTCCCTTCAATCCGAACTGAGAAAAACTCAGTAAGTTCATGATACAGTTGAACAAATTGGTTGTAGTCTACCCAAACCTCATTACAAAGTGGCTATCAAACAATATTTGCTTTTTCTCTCGGAATCTTTAACTTGAATTACAGTCAAGGATACACCTCTAGCATCCATGAAACACAGTTTCAACGGGAAGCTGATATTTCATCTGAAGTAGAGATAACATTCCACTTTGCAAGAAAATTGCAATACAATGAGATATTGACACATCTTTAACAGGCCCCTTCTATTTCTCACTGGCCACAGCACCCCGGATTACATACAAACATCCAAACTTTTAATAGAATCTTCTCACTCAAAACTAAGGCAAGTTTTCTGTTCTAGAACCATTCAATACCCCAAAAAAGAAGTCTTATCACTAGTTTTCGTAGTAATAAAAGCCAGCACTCGGTTTAGAGCACACAAACAAGTGGTGAAGTAATCAATGAGAAAACCTCAAGTACTACATTGAACTTAACACAGACAGAAACCAAAGGAAACCAACAAGAATTAGGAAACAAATAAAAAAAAAGAGACACGAGTAGTACACTAAAAGAGTAAGAAAGAACACAGCAACGGATGGACCAAAGCACCAACCTTTAGCAGAGGAATATGTATATCACTCAAAGTATCGTTAGGAGAAAGCAAGGCCGTCTCAAACTCCTCGGCTGAGAACTCAGCATTGATCTTCAAAAGCGGTCTAAATACCTTCACCATCCAGAAAAAGAAACAAAAAAAAGGGAGAAATGGTGAGTTTACTCATCGGAAGAAACTAATCAAAGAATTGAAAGAAAAACAGAGAGAGCTCACATGCAAGAAATTGAGCACAGAAGCAAGTTCCCACATAGAACGAAGATTCCACCGCGGCATCTGCGAAGGTTCAGGCGGAGGAACAAGAGAAGTAACGATTTTACCAGAACTCGAACTCCCTCCAGCGACGCATTGCTGCTGACGATTCTCATCATCTCCATCCTCATCATCATCCTCCTCTTGATCTCCATCCGCATCTTCATCTTCCTCTACAACCTCTTCCTTCCGTCGATGCTGCTCTCGTTTATGCTCCTTCTTAGGCTGCTTGAGCTTTCTCTCCGCCGCTTGCAGTTCTTGAAGACGCTGCTGTGCCCTAACAGTACAGGCACGCGAAGGACGCGTTCTCCTAAGCGTGGAAGGCTCCTCCTTTGGAATTGTGACGGTGGTGGTGGTATCCGTAACGGGAGCTGCATCTTCGGGGGGAGAGTGGGGAGATCCGTCAGGGACGATATCGGAAGAGGAACCCATCGAAGAGATTGAAATTAGGGTTTTTTTTTTTTGGTTTTGTTAAATTTGAGATTTTTTAGGGAGAGAGAGAATCAAAACCCTTTTGGCATTGTTGGGGAAATCGAAATCGGAAGAAAAGAGAAGGAAGCTCTCCAAAAAAGCGTCGACTGGGTGTTGAAAACGCTGTCGTTTTTTGGAGGGTTGAGAGACGAAGGAAGAAAGAAAGAAAAAGAGAGAGAGATAGATTGAGAATGGATGGTAAAATAAATGTCAAAATAGGGTCTCTCTCTTCTGAGATTAATTGATCAGAGGCGAGAGAGAGTGAAACACGATGGGAGGAGAAATAGGGAGAAGAGGATGGGGGCTCACAGTTTTTAGTATTAATTAGGGCTCTCGACACTTATTTTATTTATGGCTTTTTTTTTTTTAATAAACACTTTTTACAAATATCAAAATAATTAAGACTATTGTTTTAAAATAACTATCTATTTATTTAAAAAATTTATCATAATTTGCAAAAAATAAATTAAAATAATTTGATTTGGGAAATATAACTATGAATAACATGGACAATTGAAGTAACTCAGTAAAACTAGAACAGGATTAGATCTCTAAATAGCAAAGGTTGATCATTTATGATCTTCTCAATAGGTCCAATGAGTTAAAAAAAAGATCTCACATTGGTTCTTTTACATTATTTAATACTTCATTTATGTCACACAACACCTATATTCCAAGAACTAAGGTGGGTGTATTCAATCTAATATTCAAAGTGATTTTAGTTTTCATTGAGATTTTAAATAATTTTGATGATTTTAGGAAAGTTGATATGATTTGTTGTAAAATTCTTTAAAATCCCACCTAAAACTATGAGATTTGGATTTCTATATTTTTAACTAAAGAAATCATCTCAAATCCTCCAGAATCTCAAAAAATTATTAAAATTCAAGTCTATAAACTGTTTTGAATAACAGTGGATTTTAAGATAGATTTTTAAATCATTAATTCAATAATAGTGAATTTCAAGTGACTTTTTAAAATTCATGATTGAATAACATTGGATTTCATAAGACTTTTTAAAATCAATGATTGGATAACATAAGATTTATGAATTTTACACAAATCACTTAAAATGTCAAGTTGAATACATCCCCTAAATTACAAACATATGAAAAGAATATAGACACACTAATGTTACTTACAAGTTACAATACAAACTTCTCCAATAAAACAAAGAACCTCACACTCACACATATATATATACGTACTTGTATTTTTACACACCGTATATATAGGTAAGTAGCTTACTTACAATACAAATGTAACCAACATTTATGAACCTATATAGTATACAGTATACAGTATTTTTTTATTTTGTGTGTGCACCATACAGTATATAGTATAATATTCACAAGTCACACCTCTTATTGACGATGGAACTTCTTCTCGAAGATCTGTTGATATATCGTCTTTGTGCGAAAAACCAACACACATGAGACAAGAAATCCAAGGAAAGCCACCGACGCAATGATCACGAATGACAATCGGAAACAACGAGGACCGTAACACGTGTTACCTTCTCCCGTAATGGTATGATCATAGATATACCCAATCAATCTTACAGAGAAGATATATGAACCCATAGGACTAGCAATCGAAATGGTGTTGTAGATTGTGCCCATGTGCTTAACCCCGAATAGTTCTGACGTTATTGTTGGCATTAACGACCATTGTGAGCCATAACAAATGCCTACGATAATCGAACCGGGGTAAAGATTTCCTCGAAAACCAGAGGCTATGATTAGGTGACCTATGGTCATAGTTCCAAGAGTTGTAGCCATTAGCAACGGACGTGGCCATCCTTTTCTGTGTAGCAATAGATCCGAGACATAACCGCCTCCAAACCGACCAATAAAGTTCCATATACTCCATAAAGCCAACAATGAGCTTATCTCGATGCTAGAGTACCTAAGAGACTCACCTATTTGTCTGATGTTGTTTATCGTCGAAATCCCCGATCCCATTCCACATACCATTGCAAGGAACAACAACCAGAAGTCTACATTACGCATAGCTTGCAAAAGATTCAAGCTTTTGTCTTCATTTAGCAGTAAGACCTCCTCAGAGATCGTCGTTGCTTCCAGATTGTCCACCAGAGGAGAATACACAGGTGATAATGGTTTCTCAATACTGTCTTGGTGTGCTCTTATCGCGATTAGTAGAGGCGAGGCAAGCACAACGAGTAGAATTGCAAACGTGACGGCATTAGCCCATGATGGTAAACTTAAAGTGCTCTTCAGGATAATAAGATCATAAGGTAAGCTGCAATGATAAGTGACAAAGTTGATAAACCATCTAAATGCTTCTTCTCATCGACCGTGCTTGTGTCATATATCCTAAGAGGCATCACCAAGACAGAGAGAAGTGAAGGTACTATCGCAAGTAGAAGAATGAAAGTCTTTGGATCTCCAGGGCATATTGTTTCATACAACTGAATTAACATTGCTCCACTTAGACCAACAAAACCCTACAAAGTACGAGGACAAGGCATAAGCTTTCCAATTTCTACCGAACTATATCTCCCCTGTTTTGTGAGGTTCAATACAACTAATATATCAATCTTGAACCAAAGAACTAGAGCATTAAAGGTTGAGCCTTGTTACCTTCATGATGCCAACGGCAGTGCCACCATAATCAGCGAAGTTCTCTAAAGAGCTCACAACATTGGCCGTGTTAAGAAACGTCAAAGACTGAGCACCTATGAACATAAAAAGACACATAACCGGAACCGGAGGCCGCAAAATCAAACCGGTAACAGAAGCCCACATTAAGAAATAACCGGTGAAGTTCAAAACCGCTCCGATCAAAATAACCACCCACGCTCCTCCTCTTCCTCGGCCTTCACTACGACGGCGATTTAAGGTGGCTGCGGTGTATACAAGTCCTGCTAAAACTCCGACGTTACCACCAATGTCTTTGAAAACAGAGACCGTATCAAGGGTTGACTGGTCGTAAGATTGAGTTGACTTTAAGGTCGAGGAGTAGATTCCGAAGGTGTATGAACCTCCTAAGGTGCACTGGATCCATATACTCGCCGTCATCGCCATCCATTTCGTTCTCAGTATCTCCGTCGACATCTTCCACCGGAGAATATATAAAGATTAATAAAAGTTTTTTTAAACTTTTCAGGCTCTTGGCGCAAACGACATGCACACGAAGTTGAGGATTTTATTTTGTTTTTAAAATCCATTATTGGGCCTTTGGTAATTATTTTTTAAGTAGGCCCATTTAAGTGGGCGTGACAGAGACAGTTAAGGCACGCTACAGCCACATGACGGCACGTGTGGAGAAGCAAGACGGAACGGGGAAATCAACGGTCTTTAACTAACGGAGTAACCAAAAGATGCTGACTCACCCCCTCTTCTCTCAGCCAATCAAAATCTTCCATCTAATATTTCATTTAAAAAATAAATAAAAATTAAATTAAAAAGCAACCCAAATTAAGGAAACAAATTCTGTATACTTTTAATTAAGGAAAGTTAAATATTTGGTTTGGTTTAGATTTTTAAACTAGAGTAAAATTATATGTCGGTTTGGGTTTACAAATGAAGTGGTTAGGGTTTAGATTTTACAATTAAAACGAAATTATATGTCGGTTTGGGTTTACAAATGAGGTGGTTAGGGTTTAGATTTTACAATTAGAACGAAATTATATGTCGGTTTGGGTTCATAAATGAGATGGTTAGGGTTTAGATTTTACAAGTAGAACAAAATTATATGTCGGTTTGGGTTCACAAATGAGATGTTAGGGTTTAGATTTCACAATTAGAACGAAATTATATGTCGGTTTGGGTTCACAAATGAGATGGTTAGGGTTTAGATTTTACAAGTAGAACGAAATTATATGTCGGTTTGGATTCACAAATGAGATGGTTAGGGTTTAGATTTCATATATATCAGTTTGGGTTTATTAAAAAGCGGTTTAATTTTTTAATTTTATAATAATGTATACAGATTTTATTTCCTTATTTTATAAGAGGGTGAATGGAGAGGTTCACCCCTAGAGATGAACCCAAGTATTATTCTATTTTTTGGTCACGTCAATTATTTTATTTAACTGTTGATTTAAATAAACTCCAATTATTTAACTTTCAAGTTCATGTCTGAATCTGTAAGTGTATATAATAACTAATGGTGGTAGATAAAATAACATTTAAACAAAAACAAAACATATGATGTTTGACCAAATGAATTTGAATATCTTTCCCGATTAAAATTGAAAATATATATATCAAAAATAAATTAATGTGTATCAGTATATGCCGTCGAAGACAAATTTAAGATTGGAATATTAATGTTTTAAGAAGTAAGAACAAAACTATTAAATTCTTTGTCGGCAAATAAAAATAATTTAATACTAAAATTTAGAAATGAAAAAATAATAAAAGTGAAGGAAAAAAAAAAGGAAGAGAAATTGGCGGATCACATGGGGACAAGTAAAAAAATAAAATAGTCCCGCCAATGTATGATAAAAGCCTGCTTGGTTGTTACGTATTAGAACGTCTCAATCAATCATCACTTGTAATATAGTAATAAAAACCTCTAAACCCCTAAAAAACTAATTAACAAATCCTCAATCTACACAGCAGAGAGAGAGAGAGCTTGACGAGGAGGACGACGACGATGATCGACCCTTTAAATTACATTCTCTTCTCGTCAACGCGTTTCCTTCTTCTTTTCTCCTTCTTCTTTTTTTTCTCTCGACCTGTTCATGGTGGATGGGAGTCGGAGATCCTTTTCCACTTCCGCCGGACAAGTACCGTCGGGAGGTTGATATACCGCCGGATATTGCGTCCACTTCGGCGGTGATTAATGCTCGTTTGTCCGATGCTCCGATTCTTCTGTTTGTTTACTTCCACAAGGCTTTCCGTGCAGAGTTAGCGGAGCTCCATTGTCTGGCCGGTGGTCCGGTCCGGTCCGGTTCCGATCTGGCGGTGGAGCTCCGTTCTAAGTTTGAGTTTCTGAAGCTTGTTTATAAGTATCACTCCGCAGCTGAAGATGAGGTTAGATCTAGTCTTAGCCCTAAAGTCACAATTTATTTGTTCTAATCGTACGTTTTAGTAAAACATTGGATGCTCTAGGGAATAATAAAATTAAACAGTTCATCTTTTGAGAAATTTAGCAAAACTATACTAATGATTCATATTAGGACACACTAAGCTATCACCTTTGCTGTTTTGGAATAGTGGTTTTACTAGATTCTTGTTTTGTCTTTTTAAGTCAGAATTATTAGCAAAACGAAAAAAAAAATTTAAACCATCTTACAGCTAAAAAGTCAACGAGTGAGTGAACAGAGAGTTTTTGCATGATCAAAGACTTGAATGGTTCCGATTTCATCACAGTTATGTAATTTTTGTTTACTCTCTGGCAGGTTATCTTTTCAGCACTAGACACACGTGTGAAGAACATTGTTTTTAATTACTCGCTTGAACATGATGCCACAGAGGATCTTTTCACTTCTATTTTTCACTGGCTAAATGTTCTTGAAGAAGAAAGAGGAGACAGTACTTCCGATGTGCTTCGCGAAGTTGTATTATGCATTGGCACCATTCAATCATCCATATGCCAACATATGCTTAAAGAAGAGCGTCAGGTATATCGTAATAGCTTTCTCTGTTACCTATATCATATTGTGGTGCCTGAGCAGCCATACTCTGTAATGCAGGTGTTTCCTTTGTTGATTGAGAACTTCTCCTTTGAAGAACAGGCATCACTAGTGTGGCAATTCATTTGTAGTGTTCCGGTGATGGTTCTGGAAGAAGTTTTCCCATGGATGACGTCTTTACTCTCTCCCAAGGAGAAATCTGAAGTTGTGAATTGCATGAAAGAAATTGTCCCGAAGGAGGTCTCCTTGCAACTGGTATATATTCTGTACTGAGATGTGTGTGACTCTATTTTTGCAACTGTACTAACAGAATTAAACGATTTCTGAAGGTTATAAACTCTTGGCTGATTGATGATGATAGTCAATCTTCTTTGGTGGATCTTACAAAGATCATGAAAGGAGTGCAATCTGTAGAAGTGTCTGAAAATATGAATAACTTAGCTCACACAAGTTCATCAAGTGGGATGTTTCAACGTTTCTGGCAGTGGAGTAAAATGTCCTTTTCTAGTCCAAACACAGGAAACACTCTGATTCATGGTGTTCAGCTTTGGCATAATGCAATTAGAAGAGATTTGGTAGACATTCAAAAAGGATTAAGCTACTTGAAATTTCCAAGCCTTTCGTTGGATCTCAATGTGCTAGTGGTTCGGCTAAACTTCCTTGCTGATGTCCTTATCTTTTATGGGTAATAATAATTTGGGGAACTTGTTTTTTTCTATTTTATATGACATGGTGTGTATAGTTTCTTGGACCTTGTTTCGTTTCCTTTTTTTCTGCTCTTTTCTCTGAGAAACTGGTGACACACTTCATTGCAGCAATGCATTTAAGAAGTTCTTTTACCCAGTGTTTCAAGATATGGTGGATCAACAACACTCTTCCACTTCCAAACAATTCACCATTGATGGTCATGTGGAAAACTTCAAGAAGTCTCTAAACCTTGAAACTACAAAAGGGAGTGACAATTTTGTGATAACGCTTTAGGAGAAACTGGAATCCCTTATATTGACAGTAGCTAAACAGTTCTCTTTAGAGGAAACAGAGGTTAACTGTTTCATATTTTTATCAAACTTTGATATTTGGTTATCATTAATCTCTTTGTTTAGCTTTAGCTTCCTATTGCCTTGTTTGTCTCCATATGATATCCAAAGTATTCACTCATTGCTCCTCAGGTATTCCCTATTATCAGCAAGAACTGCAACATTGAAATGCAGAGGCAGCTCCTATACAGAAGCCTACACGTCCTGCCTCTGGGATTGCTGAAATGTGTCATAATGTGGTTTTCTGCTCAGTTGCCAGAAGATGACTGTCAGTCAATCATTCACTTCTTAAGTTCTGAAGATCCTTTTCCCAATAAACCTTTTGCGCAGCTCTTGTTGCAATGGTTTCGTTTCGGTTATTCAGGCAAAACACCAGTTGAAAGTTTCTGGAATGAGTTATCCTTTATGTTCAAACCGAGATGTTCATCTGAAGAGGAACACAATGAAGAAGCTTCTGGATCTTTCGGCCAGCAATCACAGCACCAACTATGCAAAGGATCCGATCCTTATTTGCTTAAAAACAAGTCTTCATTCTGTTTCCAGTCAATGGATCCACCTGCTGGTTACATGAATGAGACACCTTACTCAAGTGCAATGAATCAGCAAGTACTTATCCAAGGAAAGCTCAAGCCTCTTCAACATCTTCCTGACATTTTTGGCGACAAGAATATTGGCGAGCAGTTAACTATGATGGACTTGAAACCTATCGATCTGATTTTCTTATTTCACAAGGCAATGAAGAAGGATCTAGACTATCTTGTATGTGGCTCAGCTCGACTGGCAACAGACAGCAGTTTCCTTGGGGAGTTTCATCAGCGGTTTCATCTTATAAAGTTCTTGTATCAGATACATTCAGATGCAGAGGATGAGATTGCATTCCCAGCCTTGGAGGCCAAGGGTAAACTACAAAACATTAGTCAGTCATACAGTATTGATCACGAACTAGAAGTTGAACACCTCAATAAAGTATCATTCCTTTTGAATGAGATGGCAGAATTGAAAATGGTTGTACTGGAACGTGGGAATGTCAAGTATGAGAAGTTGTGTATGAGCCTCCAGGATATATGCAAGTCCATTCATAAGCTATTGTCTGAGCATCTCCACCGTGAAGAAACTGAGCTTTGGTGTCTATTCAGAAGCTGTTTCACTATTGAAGAGCAAGAAAAGATCATAGCATGCATGCTTGGAAGAATAAGTGGAGAAATATTGCAAGATATGATTCCCTGGTTAATGGAATCTTTGATCCCTGATGAACAACATGCTGTGATGTCCTTGTGGCGTCAAGCAACAAGGAAGACTATGTTTGGTGAATGGCTAACGGAATGGTATAGTTGTAATGTTACAGGAGAAGAAACTGGGGTAATAAATAAGAGCCCATCTGAGGATTCAGATCCTCTAGAAGTTGTCTGGAACTATCTCTTTGAAGGAGCGGCTGATGAGGATAGGAGCATTTGCAACAAACCTCGGGAATTTGTAGAGACAGATTCAAAGGGTATCATGAATAAGCCACTTGGAAAGGTTGCTCCCATCAACAAGGTAGAATTTGGCAACAAAGAGAAGAATCATAGAGAAATCTCAGAAAGTAAAAAGGTGTGTTTAGGTGCTGACCAAACGAAGTACAGAGAACAAACTGAAAGCAACTGTGAGTTCAGAAACTCTGCTCAAGCTTTCCAAATGTCTCAGAAATCTTCTGGTCAAGACAGTAAATATGAGTGCCTATTATCAATGAGTCAAGAGGATGTGGAGGCTACAATTAGAAGAATATCTCGTGACTCTTCCTTGGATCCTCAGAAGAAATCATATATCATCCAGAACTTGTTAATGAGGTAAGCTTTGCAATCCCAAATTTTTTTGTAAGAGAAAATATTTTTGTATCTTATAGTATGTCCAAAGTAGACATATGTATGAGTATGTGTTTAGAAAAAGAAGAAGAAAACTCTCTATAATAACTCTTGGTTGAGTAAATTATGCAATCATTTTTAAATAACCCATTTCTATGTTCTTTATTGTGACTTACACTAGGTTCTGTACTTTTTCAGTCGTTGGATTGCCACACAGCGGATTTATAATCTTGAACCATCCATTCTCGCAAGCAATAGGGAAGCAGTTCCTGGTCAGCATCCATCTTATCGAGATTCTCACAAACTGATTCTTGGTTGCAAACACTACAAAAGGAATTGCAAGCTTCTTGCTCCTTGTTGCAACCAGCTCCTCACCTGTATACGATGCCATGATGAAGAGGTTGATCACTTATTGGATAGGTATGTTGCTTCTATTTCCATGTACCAAACATCAGTAATCTTGTTGCACCTTCATTTGTCTTTAATTTTCTTAAATATACTTGTGTGCACTGTGCAGGAAACAAATTACAAAGATGATGTGCATGAAGTGCCTGATAATTCAGCCAGTAGGTGCGAGTTGCTCAAATACTTCATGTAATTCGTCAATGGGGAAATATTACTGCAAAATCTGCAAGCTGTTTGACGATGATAGGTAAAGCTTCTACTGCTTAATTTGGTGCAGTGTAAGTTAAAATTGCATTGTGATGATTTTATATAGGATGTGGATGTTGTAGATATATAGCTTCGAATATGAAATGCTGAATCTGGAGGACTAGTGTTGATAAATGACAGTTAACTCCTTCTTGCTAAAGTCTTGTCTGGTTCCAAAAGGTCCCAACCTCAGTAGAAATCATATCTAAATGCAATTTGTTTCTGATAGACTTGATAACATGGTTAATAGTTTCTGACGAATTAAAGGTTTACTTGGCAGGGAAATCTATCATTGTCCCTACTGCAATCTCTGCAGGCTAGGAAAAGGACTAAGCATTGACTACTTCCATTGCATGAAATGCAATGCTTGTATGTCTCGAACCTTAGTAGAACATGTATGCAGAGAAAAGTGCTTAGAAGATAACTGTCCGATTTGCCATGAATACATATTTACCTCAAATTCTCCCGTAAAGGCTCTTCCATGCGGGCACGTGATGCATTCGACCTGCTTTCAGGTCCTTAACTCATCTGTCAATATGTTATATGGCAATTATGAAAAACCTGAAACATATTACTTAGGAAAGTGTGTTGTTTCTGGTTGTAGGAGTACACATGTTCGCATTACACATGCCCTATCTGCAGCAAATCACTAGGGGATATGCAGGTTAGATACACCAATATTCTGTTTCTCTCGTTGAACAATTACTAAAAATAGTCGCATAAAAGATAGCCAATGGCATCAAATGCTCCTGAAAAGAAAAAAACTCAAAACATAGTGTTTCTCCACCAACAAGAAAAGTGACACCATAGTGTGCTCTTAGTTCTTCTCTAGCCTTTTATAGTGACAAATGACAATTCCCCAGCATTATTAAGGCGATTCACACTAATCAAGGAATCATTACACACAGGTTTACTTTAGAATGTTAGACGCACTGCTCGCAGAACAGAAGATGCCAGATGAATACTTAAACCAAACACAGGTTCATCTCTCTCTCACACTCATACATATGCAAAATATCAGTTCCATTTTTAACTTAAGCATATGGAAAACTGGGTGCAGGTAATACTATGTAACGATTGTGGGAGAAAAGGAAATGCTCCTTACCATTGGCTCTATCACAAGTGCTCTTCTTGTGCCTCCTACAACACCAGACTTTTCTAGTTCCTTCTTCAATTTTCCTTCTTTTTCTCTTGTAAATCTACAAGTCTATAACAATTTTCTCTTCTTTTTGAAAGCATTTGATTTTGTATGGAAAAAAATATTCTGACATATTATTAAATCTAGATGATTGTTTACCACAATTGATTCCAAGTCATCTCAGATTATTGCGAGGAAGATACAACTGAATAGCAGAGGACAAAAGAATGGAGAGAAACTCCATGTCTAGCTCTAAGCCTCTAACCTTAACTTATGACTTACAAACTAAACAATTCATAAGATGCAATCGACCAAAAGAAAAAAAAAAAAAAAAAAAAAAAAGCCTAAATGTGATACAAAAAACTCACAGCAAATGCATCCTCTCAACATGAGACTGAAGCAGCCATTTGTTGAGAGACTCTCCACACCCAACGAAACAACCTGAGTTTCCACTCTCCGTGAAAAAAGGTGAACCAAAGATGTTGAGGAGCTCTTCAACTGCTTGTCTCACCATCGAGGTACCGGTGACTCTACTACGTCTTCCCCAACCAGTTACTATATCAATCCGGGAAGGGCAAGTTCCAGAGACTAAGATCTGCTTACGGAACCAAGCAAGCGTCCTAGACAGTGCAGTGACTGCAGTTCCCTCTGACATTACATGGAGATTGATAAGCCAGTAGCTGCAGCTTTTCTCTCTTAATGCATCAGGAAACACATTCTTTTGTGCAGCAACTTCCCAAACAGATCCCGCCTCTTCTTTTTGCCCGGATTTGTGTAGAAAGTCAACCACCGCGTCCACAAGTCCTCGCTTGCTCTCTCTGTCCTCGCTGTGCATCAGATTCAGGAAGTTGTTCGCATGGTTGCGCACGTTTTGGCCATCCGGACCTGCAGCTGGCATTTTGAGGAGAAACATGTGTGCCGGATGACCCGTGTTTGCCATCAGCTGGCCACAGAAACCCATGTCGAGTTTTGACCGACCATCTGTGCAAGAACTCAAGAGTAACGTGTATGTCTGCAAAGATGGGCGTAGACCAAGCCCCAGCATGTTTTGTAATAACTCATAAGCTTCAGCTATCTTGTTAACCCTAAGGAAAGTACTAAGAAGGGAATTGCATGTAGGAACATTAGGTAGCAGACCAGCATGAAGCATTGCCTGATACCATTGCCATGCCTTTTCCACATTACCAGCTTTTCCCCACAAATCCACCAAAAGACCATAAACTGGCTCATCCGGAATCCAGTTCTTCTGCTGCATCTCGGTGAAAACAGCCTCTGCTTCCTCGAGATATCCACAGTGTCCAAGCACCTCCATCACAATGCTATAAGTCACTTTGTCAGGCTCAAATCCAGCATTTTGCATGTCACGGTAAAGTTTCAACGCGCTCTGATAGTTTCTCGCTTTGGCATGCAAGTCTATCATGATGTTATATGTGACCAAGTTAGGGGTACAACCCTGATCAACCATCTCACAAAAGAGCCTGTGTGCAGCGGGTAAATGTCCAGCTTTTCCAAGACAATTGATTATGACACTGTAAGTGAAAGTATCAGGAGAAAGACCTCCTGCTTGCATTCTCTGGTACATATCCATGGCAACGTCGAGAAATCCAGCTTTAGCATGAATGTCTATCAGCGTACAGTAAGTTACCCGGTCAGGTTTGCATCCAGCCTCTTGCATTTGATTGAACACATTCATAGCTTCGTTCAGGTAATTGGCGCGGCCATAACTGTGGATAAGTCGGTTATATGTAACTGTGTTTGGCTGACATCCATCTCTGACCATCTCATCGAGGAGCTTGTTTATGGCACCAAATTGCTTAGCACGACCAAGATTACCCACCATAGTGGTATAAGTATGCCCATCATGCTTAAACCCAGGTTGCCTTTTTAACCAGTAGAAGAAACCAAGAGCATTTCCGTAGTCATTCATCTGCTTAAGAACTTGGTTTGCTTGGTATGCATCTATCCTCATATCGAGATTTTGAAGGGCCTCTTCAGCAGCAGGACCCCACCTGAATCTTCTCAAAACACTGGAAACATTTTCCACAATGTACCCGGAGTTACAATACTGCCTTGATGTCAGAGCAGTCCCTGGAGGCACTTTCACCATTTCCATTGAAGAATTACTGAAACCATTTGGGACAAACCTGTTTGCATCAATACTGGGTCTCTGCAGCACGCTTGTTCTCTTGCCATACGTGTTATTTGTTGTGGGTAACGACTTCCCTGCCCCAGAATTTGAAACTTGTTTGAATCCTTTAACAAATCCAGGTCTTTCAGCTTCCTTAGCCCCTCGGACGTTGCTACTAGAATTTCTAATTTTACCCACTGATGACTCTTTAGCAGCTGATCTAGGGTAAACTTTGGCAAAGTGCTCTCTTCTTATAGCTTTCACATTCGACGACTTAACACTTGAAAGAGGCCGAGTTGGATCAACCATACAGCTTTTCGAGAAACCAAATACTTCACCTCCTCCATCAGTGGAAGGAATCTTACAATTCGCTAAATCTGACAAAAAGTTTACCGCAACAACACCAGCCTTGAAAATCTGATCCCCTATAGGTTCTGAAGAAGCTTCACCTTCCTCCTTTCCAACGATGGTTGATGCATAACTAACGGAATGTGATTTAAGAGGCAAAGCAGGGGAAGAAGAAACATGCTGAGGCAACAGAGATGGCCGACCCAAAACATCAACCTTCTTTGGAACCACCGGTTTAGTTACCTCTCCTCCTGGTAATATACATCCCACTACTGAAGGCTTAGGGAGAATACCAGGTGGTCGTTTTTCAGTAAGTGCAGCATCGTTCCTAAGTTGCTGACGTCTCGAGACACAAGTTTCATCGTCCGTGTATGCACACGAATTCCCATCAGCTACTGGTCTCGATCCATTAAGAAAAAAGGATCTTGCTGTACTCGAAAGGTTACTAATGTGCTTTGCGCGTATCATTTCTCTGCAATGAAAACAAAAGCAAATAAAAACCACAGATTCAGATCAACTCACAGGACATGATTGATTATCAAGAATTACTACAACAAAGACGGTTCCCAAGCATACAACAAATCCATGAATTGTAGAAGAACGCATTAGAAACATACCCAATTTAGCTCTTTCTCCAAACTTTGTACATTACTACAACAACTAGCTTCTTCCCAACAACTTAAAGATCTCCAACTTTATTGTATACTCACAAGTGAACCATAACACACTTCGAAATGAGTAACTTCCCAAGAAAAAATTACAGAAAACTCTATACTTCCCCTGCATCCCCCAGTTAGAGAACATCCAATTCTAACCAAATGCCCAAATTACATCACAAAAAGACTCTCGTTTCGACATATGATTCACATTAGAATCCCACTAACGCTCAAAAGTTTTACAATTTTTCAAAGTTGAGCTAAAAATGTCGAGCAAACACGTTAAACCCAGTAAACATAACAAAAACAGAAAACCCCATCGCCCATCGGAGAGAAATCTCAAAAACAAACGAATCCCATAAATCATCTTTAAGTAGAGATCCCGTCGAAGCTGAGATTTTTTGAACCAATTGAATCATAAGTAAGCAAGATCAACAGAATACAAAAGTCACCTGAACAAGCGGTGGCGTTGACTTGTGTTTAGGTTTTATGGTTTCAAGATTTCGTCAGGTGGAAATTGAAAATAAATAGAGGCGCCAACGAGTTCGTCTTCTTGCTCACGTTGCCGTCGGAGTTGAGAGAAGAAGGCTTTCTTCTACTCTCCAAGCATATTGGTCACACCACACGGAGGCTGCTGCCAAATTCTAAAGGTCTCAACTTTTTTTTTTTTTTTTTGCTCTCTCTTTTTATATTTTTACTTACATTTCTGTTACCTAAAGTTTCAAATATACCCCTCTTCTTCTATTTGTTTTCAAATAGCACACTGTACTTTTATTTTTTATAACAACTCCCCTTCATTCTTTTATAAGTTTTTTAATTTTCCTTTTCAAAGTTAACCAAATACAATGATTCAGTGAACATTTTGTTGTTCGAAGATATTAGTGTCAAATCTTTTACTTTAAAAAATATTATATAAACATGAGAGTTATAGAAGAATCTATGGGTTTAGCTAAAAATGGCTGGAGAAGTTGAGCTTCTTTTTGTAATTATAATCTTTTACCACTTCCCCCCTTTGGCTATTTCTTATTTGCAACGTAGAAGCCTTGCCTTCCTCAAGTTTCGTATGTCTTCGTTTTAACACGTGGCGTTTGCTTTTCATGTCTTGCCCGTGACTGCCCCTGTTACTTTAGCGGTCAGAGAAATTTTTGTTTTCAGCTGTAATTTGACTATTTAAGATTTGGGAGAGATTCTTGGTGGGGAAGTTGAAAAAATAATTAAGAAAAAAAAACTATTAAAATTATATAGAGATAGCAATTGTGAAATTATTTTGTAGATTTTGCTAATCCATCCTATTCTGCAAAGTCCCCATATCCATATAAGCCCGTTATGTTAGAAGCCCACTTAACCTGTAACTAAAAAAACTGCATAAAGTATTGAGTTATTATTTCCCAAAAAAGTCAAGAAAAAGGGTAACTTGAAAAGACCGTTGCAGCATAAACCACGATTAAAAGAACAAAAATTTGACTATAACAATTTGTGGTATAATTGAACTTTCTGTATAGTATATAACAAACTATGTCAACTAATATACATCTAATTAGTTTACATAACCATAAATTTGGGGCTATAAATAAGTTGTATGCAAAAAAAGTGATTGAACTTAAAGTAAATCGAAACGTTGGCGTAACAACATAAATTACACATGCAATCACATGCATTATAGTTGGAACCCGTCATGATCTCAATGCCCAAACATAATCATTCTCTTCAACAGAAAAAAAAATATACACTTTATCCCAATATTTTCGTCACTTTTCCTGTTTTAAATCTTTAAGATATGCCAGCTTTAAAGTTGCCGACGATAAAAGCATTTCTTAATTCTTCGGAAGATTTATTAACGAGTTAAAAAAATCGAAATTTCGAGACATTGTTGTATGTATAATGAAACTTTAATGAACATAATTAAACACGATAAGGTTTTGAAAAAAAAAATAGCATGAATAGTATGTGTTGGGTTCTCGACGTTGGTGTATTTTTAGTAGGGTTCATCATAGATAGATTAGGAGGTTGAAAGGTCTAGTTGGACAATTAATTGAAACCGATTTGTTCTGACCTACCAAATATTAATATGATCGAATCATTGACAACAACAAAAAAAAATCACATAAGAAATCCATAATAATATGAAAACAGTGTGGCTTTGCTTTAAAATATTTCAACGTATATGCATACTTTATACTTAATCCACCACGTGTTCCTTATTAAGTTATAACAAAAGCACTTAAGCTCTTAGTTGTTATGTATGAACTCACAAACAATGAAAGTTAAATCTAAATTTTGATCACGGTAATATAGCTCAATATAGCTCTAATCCTTTGTAAGAATGTAAGAATCTTGGTAAATGGCGACTGGATGTCTGCTTTTCCGCAATCTCTGGGAGTTTTTGGGGAACCAGGCTTCTCAGACCACAGCCCTTGTTGTCTCTTCCTAGATATCAACAAGCCGAAGATCAACTTGCCTTTCAAATTCCTGACCATGTTGAATCAACACCCGGATTTTGCACCCCTTATCAAGACATGGTGGACAGCTCTAAACTTCGAGTGCTCAAGAATGCTGAAATTCTCGAAGAAGCTGAAAGAACTAAAAGCAGTTATCAGTGAATTCAGGAAAAATAACTACTCAGACTTGGAAAAGAGAGTGCTCCAAGCTTATGAGGATCTTCTTGCCTGTCAGCAAATCTTGCTAAGTGATCCATCGGACCAAGCAATGCAAAGAGAAAAACAAGCACATCAAACCTGGTGTCTATTGGCAAAAGCAGAGGAGACTTATTTAAGACAGAAATCAAGGATTTGTTGGCTTGAAGAGGGTGACAAGAATTCAAAGTTTTTTCACAGGGTGGTGCTATCTAGACAAGCTCAGAATCAAATCCTCTTTCTCACTGACGAAACTGACCGTATCGTCGACACGAAGGTTGGTATCCAGAACTTAGCTGTTGAGTTCTTTCAGAATACCCTAGGTTCAGGATCAAACGCAACTCCCCTTTCTGTTGAGGAGCTCCAGCAGCTTCTTCCTCAGAGATGCTCTGTACAAGCTTTACAAGTCCTATCTGCTTCCGTATCGCCAGAGGAGATTAAAACAGTGGTCTTTTCCCTTCCGAAAAACAAGGCCCCTGGACCAGATGGCTACCCTGTAGAATTCTTCACGGCTCACTGGGAAGTTGTTGGATCTGATCTAATCTCTGCAGTTCTGGAATGCTTCAACCCCGGATGTATCCTCAAGCAATGGAACTCTACCATTCTCACTCTCATCCCGAAATCGCAAAATGCTTCATGGATGACAGACTTTAGACCAATTGCCTGTTGTAATACGATATACAAAGTAGTATCAAAGCTACTGGCTAACAGGCTAAAGACGGTTTTGTCTGAGCTCATCGCCAACACCCAGTCTGCCTTCATCCCGGGTCGCCTCTTGGTTGAAAATGTGCTATTAGCTACGGAACTGGTCCAAGGATATAATCAGAAAAATATCTCTTCAAGGGGAATGCTTAAAGTGGACCTCAAAAAGGCCTTCGACTCTGTACACTGGGAGTTCATTATCAATACGCTGAAGGCACTGGACTTCCCTGAACATTTTGTCAGACTCATCACTGAATGCATCACGACTCCTCGTTTCTCAGTCTCTATCAATGGTGAATCATGTGGCTTCTTTAGGGGTGCAAAAGGTCTTCGACAAGGTGACGCCATATCTCCCTACCTGTTTACTCTGGCTATGGAGGTTTTCACGCAAATCCTAAACAGCTCATACAACAGAGGTCTCATTGGTCATCATCCTAACGCTGAAAACCCTCAAGTAACCCACCTGGCCTTCGCGGATGACATCATGATCTTCTTTGATGGTCAAAAAGACTCCTTGGATAACATCACACGGGCTCTCCAAGGTTTCGCTGATATCTCTGGACTCTCTATGAATAAGTCGAAGACGGATCTGTTCGTTGCAGGAGTGAACCAAACTGAAACCAATAGGATTGCTTCCCTTGGATTCAGCTTCGGTTCACTACCTATCAGATATCTAGGCTTGCCGCTTATGCACAGGAAGCTGCGTGTAGCAGACTATGAGCCTCTGATTGACAAGATTACTTCGAGATTTACTAGTTGGTCCGCTAGAGCACTCTCATATGCAGGGAGAAGGGAGTTGATTTCAACTGTTATATATGGCACGATAAATTTCTGGGCTTCTGCGTTTATTTTACCAAAAGCCTGCATCAGACAAGTGGAGAGCCTATGCGTTAGATTTCTTTGGTCTGGGGATATTACAAAGAAACCCCACGCAAAAGTAGCCTGGAAATTGATATGTCTACCTAAGGAGGAAGGAGGTCTGGGTCTTCGATGCTTCTCATTGTGGAATAAAGTCCTCTGTCTCAAGTTGATTTGGAGGCTTTTCTCTGCAGAAGACTCGCTTTGAGCAAAATGGCTAAGAAATAATAAGATCAAAGATGGGGTCTTTTGGCTGATAGATGATAAGAAACAGACATCCTGGACGTGGAAAACACTTCTGCAACTGCGTCCTCTGGCAAGTCGGTTCTTACGATCTGAGGTGGGAAATGGGAAACATGTAAGCTTTTGGCATGATTGGTGGACGCCGTTTGGGCCGCTCATCAACTTCCTGGGGCCAACGGGACCAAGTCAAACTGGGATCCCTTTACACTGTTCTGTCGCCATGGCATGCTCTCCGAGGTCATGGAGGATAAGACCAGCTCGATCGCCACAAGCAGAGCAACTTCACATTCACTTAACAACAGTGCTGCTTCCAGCTTCGACATCTGAATCGGACTCTTTCCTCTGGCAAATTGAAGGTGAACGTTCAAGCAAATTCAATATTCAGAAAACCTGGGAGGTTCTCCGAAACAGACAAGGGTCCGTAACCTGGTCAAAGCAAGTCTGGTACAAAGGAGCTATCCCAAAACATGCGTTTCTTCTGTGGATCACTCATCTAGACCGACTCCCAACGAGATCTAGATTGGCGACCTAGGGAATGCAGATCGATACTTCTTGTTGCATATGCGGGCTCTATCCTGAAACCAGTGATCATCTATTCCTTCACTGTGAATATAGTGAGGTATTATGGGCTGAGGTTACAAAATGGCTAGGGTACAAACCCTTTGTGTTTCAAACGTGGGAACTTTTTTTCGGCTTGGTTGGATTGTTCAGATGCTATTTCTACTCAAACGTTAAGGAGGCTAGTTGCACATGCTGTTATTTACACCTTGTGGAATGAAAGGAATAACCGGCTGCATAATAACGACTCCACACCAGCACATGTACAATTCAAGGTTCTGGATAGACAAGTCAGAGACGCCATTCTCGCAAAGGGTCATCAGAAAAACTTCAAGGATCTTCTGGGACAATGGTTGAAGCACCTGTAACGAGTAATTTTTGCTCTCGTGTTTTTCTTCAAGTAGCCCTTGCTTTTCTAAATTTTTTTGGCAAGGCCTAATATGTATAACAATTATTGTAGTATCCTACAATCCTTTTCTTCAATGAAAATTCACAAATTTAAAAAAAAAAAAATATATGTAATGATACTAATTAGGTATCTTGTCGAAACTACACAGACATATATACTAATTAGGTATTATATGTATTGAATGGTATCACAAGGTAATGTAAATCCAAGATAAAGGAAACGAGTATGATGACATTGACAAATTGAACTTGTAGCGAAGTCAGGATAACAAGACTTGTGGTTTCTACTTTCTAAGCCAAAAAAAAAAACCACATAATTTTCGTTGATTTTTATTGTTTCTAGTTGTTGACTTCCATTATTGGAATCTTTTTTGTTATTTTGCTTATCTTTTTCGATTTTTCTGTAGCTGTTTTAGTTTATTTTCTACAACACAATAACTATTGCTCATAATTGACGAAGTCTACACACCTAATTTTCTTTTGTTGTCGGCAATTTCTTCCTATCTAGAATCTAGATTATAATTACGCGGGATACATCCAGACTTCGAAATAATACGGTTCTTACTTCTATAAAAAAAAAAAAATTTGCTCTAGAATTCGAAGTCTCAAAATAGTATATAACTTCTCTCTCTCTCTATCATTATTTTTGTTGGACCAAAAGAAAAAAAAAAAAAAATCATTTCGCCTAGAGAAGAAGCAAGAAAGGAATAAAAAAATAGTTTGAGATCAACATCGCACTTATTGTTGTTTTACTACCGTATCCATCACGCTGGTCAACAACTTCACAAAAAAAAAAAAAAAAAACTCTATCCTTGAACTTCAGTATTATCTCTTCATTCATTATTACAATGAATCACACCAACGAACGGCTAATGCGGTAATAATACCTCATTGTTAAATTGTTCATTGTTTGGAATATGGACTTAATTATGAAACTTATTTTCTTAAAACTGTTATTTCTATGTGAAATTATCACATTTTTAAAATAAATGCTCCTTTAAAACGAGGCAATTCAAAGCTTTGGATTTTCTGATTTTGTAGTAAATCCAAAATTTAAATTTTCTAAAAATTATTGTTGTCGGTTACCATTTGCATTTTGATAGATTTTAATCATCACAACACAGGATATGCAATATAGATATGGTCACTATTAACTTGAGAAAGATCATAGTATAGATTACCCATAATTATTTCTCTTGTTTTTCTTGTGCCATTGAAATGCAAGATTAAAAAATATCCAATGAGTTCAACACTCAACGAAGATATATAGTCAATTCTTAATTTCTGTGAGTCACAAGCTTGGACCAAAATCTCCATCTAGAACAAATATAAAAATAAAACAAAAAAAATGTTTATAAAGAAGATGGTGAAATGGTTAGAATAATGGGAACAATCCCTCAAGTAATACGCTAATTAATACAGTATTAAAATGCATTTTATTATAATACACAAAAATCAAAGATACCTTTTTTTTTTTGATTTTATTTATTTAATCAAAACAAACCAAAATCCCAAATTTCGAAAGGTCCGACTTTTCTTCACCTGAACCCGCGTTTTCTCTCCTTCCCCCCTACATTAACTCATCCAATTCGCCGGAATATAACACCTCCACCGTCTCCTCCGACGTCTATACAAACCCAAAGAGATAACCTTTCCCCCTCTTCTATCTAACTTCTTCTTCTTCTTCTTCTTCCTTAATCCTCTTCCTCCCCAAAGTTGCTGAGTCTCTTTCAACTCAGCCATGGGTAACTGTAACGCCTGTGTAAGGCCTAACTCAAATGAATCAAAACCATCTCCAAAGCCCAAAAAACCAAACCGAGATCGGAAATTAAACCCATTCGCCGGAGATTTCGTCAGATCCCCAACTCCAATCCGTGTTCTCAAAGACGTAACCCCTATGACCCACCAGATCACCGACAAATACATCTTAGGTCGAGAATTAGGTCGCGGCGAATTCGGAATCACTTACCTCTGTACTGATCGCGAAACCCACGAAGCTTTAGCTTGCAAATCGATTTCGAAACGGAAGCTCCGAACCGCCGTTGATATCGAAGACGTTCGTCGCGAGGTAGCGATTATGTCTACTTTGCCTGAGCACCCTAACGTGGTGAAGCTTAAGGCGAGTTATGAGGATAGCGAGAACGTGCATCTCGTTATGGAGCTTTGTGAAGGAGGTGAGCTTTTTGATCGGATCGTTGCTAGAGGTCATTACACGGAGCGTGCTGCTGCTGCTGTGGCGAGAACCATCGCTGAGGTTGTGATGATGTGTCACTCTAATGGAGTTATGCATCGAGATTTGAAGCCTGAGAATTTCTTGTTTGCTAACAAGAAGGAGAATTCTCCTTTAAAGGCTATTGATTTTGGCTTGTCTGTGTTTTTCAAACCTGGTAAAGATCCAATTTTTAATGGTTTCGTTGATATGTATTTATAACTCAGTGGTGGATTCTAATTTTAGAATATCCTGTTTTATCTCCTTTATTGTAGGAGATAAGTTTACAGAGATTGTAGGAAGTCCATATTATATGGCTCCAGAAGTGTTGAAGAGAGATTATGGACCTGGGGTTGATGTGTGGAGTGCGGGAGTTATCATCTACATCTTGCTCTGTGGTGTTCCTCCTTTTTGGGCTGGTTAGCTTCTTCTTTTATTTCTTCTAGCAGCTGTGTGATTGTCATCTATGTTGGTTAACTGAAGTGGTGGGATTGTGGTTTCTGTTGACAGAGACTGAACAAGGTGTTGCTCTTGCGATTTTGCGGGGAGTTCTTGATTTTAAGAGAGATCCTTGGCCTCAGATATCAGAGAGTGCTAAGAGCCTTGTGAGGCAGATGTTGGATCCTGACCCGACTAAACGGTTAACTGCTCAGCAAGTGTTAGGTAAAGCTCCTGCGTTTTGTGTCACTGTTTTTTAAGGTTAGTTATCTTAATTCTTCAACATCCTTACTAACTGGAATTTTTTGTTTTCTTCACCTTTTTCAGCTCACCCTTGGATACAGAATGCAAAGAAAGCTCCCAATGTTCCATTAGGGGATATAGTCAGATCGAGGTTAAAGCAGTTCTCTATGATGAATAGATTCAAAAAGAAAGTACTTCGCGTAAGTGTTTTCCTTTTTCCTTCTAAAATTTGTAGACAGCTCGAGTCTATATTTGGTTTTGATCATCATTTGTCCCTTTTGATACTTCCAGGTGATCGCGGAGCACATGTCTATTCAAGAGGTTGAAGTAATTAAGAACATGTTCTCACTAATGGATGATGATAAGGATGGTAAAATAACTTACGAGGAACTCAAAGCTGGACTTCAGAAGGTCGGTTCACAACTTGGTGAACCAGAGATCAAAATGTTGATGGAAGTGGTAATATATTTTTAAGCATTATCCTTCCCTGATAAAAGACTAATTCAGTGATCTTCTCTGATAAACATAGCTGAAATTTGTATGGCTTTGACTTGACGCAGGCGGATGTTGATGGGAATGGGGTTCTGGATTATGGAGAGTTCGTAGCTGTGATAATTCACTTGCAGAAGATAGAAAATGATGAACTTTTCAAACTAGCTTTTATGTTCTTTGACAAAGATGGAAGTGGATACATTGAACTTGATGAGCTACGGGAAGCTTTAGCTGACGAGTTAGGTGAACCAGACATCAGTGTTCTAAACGACATCATGCGTGAAGTTGACACTGACAAGGTTCTTTGAAATCTCTGAACAAATCCTCCTTAAGGCCTAACAGTTTAGATTTTGAAGTGAACAGATAAAATCACTCTGTTTCTGAGTTGGACTGTTGGTGTTGTTTGTTTTACAGGACGGGCGTATAAACTATGATGAGTTTGTGGTGATGATGAAAGCTGGAACTGATTGGAGAAAGGCGTCGAGGCAATATTCAAGAGAGAGATTCAAAAGCTTAAGCATTAACTTGATGAAAGATGGGTCATTACACCTCCATGACGCTCTCACTGGACAAACTGTTCCTGTTTGATTTTATTCGTTTATCAGTTAATGCTCCGTTTTTTCCCTTTTATGAAGTGGGAATTTTCCGGGCTTGTTCTTCTATGGATGGGGATTTTACAAAGCTATGGTCATTCACATATATAAACATTTTGGGTTGTATTTGTATGTAATGTTCTTGTTCAAAGGTTGTGTATTTATTGTCTCAAAGCCCTAAACAAAGAGTCAAAGTAAAGATCTTTATTACACTGAAACCTTATCAAACTCATCAGAAGACTTGTCCATGTCCTTGTCCTTGATCACAACATCTTTGTAACGGTACCAATGTGAGACTAACAAGAAATAGGCAAAGTTTGGAGTCATGATACCAGCAACCAAGAAGTAGAAGTACTCTAATCTCCCTTTGTTCAGATCTTCCGGAAGCCAACTTCCTCTCGAAAACCCTTCTGTGGTATCATGCACCGCTGATAACAAAAAGGTGCTGAGGTAACTCGCCAGTCCAATTCCACAATAATACAGAGAACCAGCGAAACTTCTCATGTTCTCTGGAAACTGTTTGTAGTAGAACTCCATTTGTCCAACTCCAGCAAGGGCGTCCCCAATACCCATTAGCACTAGCTGAGGAACCAGCCACATACCAGACATGGAAGAGATTGCGCCTTTTCTCGGGACAAACCCTAGTGTCGGCCTTGTGAGAGCTACCTTTCTTCTGTAGTGTTCTACAGTTGCAGACACCATCATACTTATGATGCATATAAAAATTCCTGCTCCAACTCTCTGCAGTTGTGTGATACCACCGCCTCTGCCTGTGTACTTTCTAAGGAAAGGTACAAGGACACGGTCATAGATAGGTATGAATATTGTCATTCCAAGCATTAAGAAGACGGTATAAGTCGCTCCTGGGATCTTAAAACTTCCTGAACCGAGGCGTCTATCGGATTGAAGAGACTGAAAGACTGTATAGGTTGTTTGTTGAATGTAAGCTAGGTAAAATAAGGCGGCCGAGAGCCAAACCGGAAGCACCCGGATCACACATTTCACTTCCTCCACTTGCTGCATACTGCATAGTTTCCATGTATTGGCTGGCGACCCATCTCTGTTTAGCTTGTCGTCTTGCGTTTGGATTGCCGATTTGTCAAGAAACCTGCAAATTAAGAAAACCCTAAAATGTTTCTAATTTGTTCCACAAAGAACTAAGAGAAAAGGGTAGGGAATTAGTACCTGAACTGCTCTGAATGGCTCAGTGTCGAGTTCTTATAATCCTTTGCGATGTAGTTGTAAAGCTCGTTAGTCCCAACGGTATTTAAACGCCTCTTCTTGAACGCAACAACAATGACACGCGTTATGCTGTGAATGGGACTGCCACTAGGTTTAACCTTGACATAGAGCTTAGAACCGGCGAAGAATATGATGCAACCAAGTAACATTAGAATAGCTGGGATGGCTAAACCAATGTTCCAGCTCATATTTGACTGAACATAGACGATGAGCGTTAACGACACCATTTGAGCAAACGTGAAGGTGAAGAAATACCAATTGAAGAAACTATCAATCCCTTGTTTCCCTTCTTTTGTCTTCGGATCGAACTGATCAGCACCAAACGGAAGATTGCACGGCCTAATCCCACCGGCTCCGATCACCAGCAAAACCATTGCTCCGGCGAGAAACATGATTTGTCCGATGGATGGCCCATTGCACACGCTTCCTGTTTCCTTAGCGCATTTATCTGGATGCAGCTTATGAATCACAGCCGTTAGATCCATCGCCACCGAACCCTTTAAATACAAAAAAAAAAAAAAACAAAAGATCCTTTACTTTTCAGACACAGACAGCAAGGTCAGTGAATATTTAAACTGAGAATTTTGATGAATTGGTCTTGGTGTTACGAGGAAGCAAGCGATCATGGCAAAAGATAGGGTTTTGTAGCGGCCGAAGTAGGAGTCACAGATAAAGGCGGCGATGATGGTGCCGAAGTTGCTTGTGCCGCCATAGATGTTGACGACCTTCGCCGCCGTGATGTTCTCCATGTTAAAAACCGTTGTTAAGTATACAACCAAATTCGATGAACTCCCAACTATCCCCAACTTCTCAAATGTCTCATTTCCTTAAAAAAAAAAAATCAAGAAACAGAGCATTAAGCTACTCTGTTTATGATCTTCTCTGTTTCTTCCATCAGTTTCTTGTTCGTTACAAGTTTCAAATTTTAAGTATATAAAAATTGAAGTAATACCAATGATGAAAGGCATGACTTTCCACCCTCTGTAGATGATCTTAGACTCATCACCTTCTGTAATGTTCTTATCTATCTTCTCAGCCTCCATTGCTATGTTTTTCTCGCTCTACTTTTGCTCACACTAAATGTGATCTAAGTATGTGTGAATGTGTGTATATATTTTTAGTTGGCAATGAGAATGATTCCATCACTGGTGAGGACAAAAAAGTTAATTGGACATTATACCAAAACACAAGTGTTCGGTTAGAATAATACTATTACTTGACAATAAAGACTCGACTTTATCGAAATAAGGACTAGAGTTAATTTGTGTGCCTTCTATTTTGATTTGTCAACAAACGCACTACATATGAGTTCGGATAGCTGATTAATTATCTGTTGCAGTGAGTAATGAGTTATGTAACATTCTCAAAACGATATGAACTATAAAGAAACGAACTTATTTTTGTTATTAGTTTATATTAACTGAGCAAAAATTTTAAAAGTCGCTCAGATTTATTAGTTCATGGGTCGTGCTCGGTAACTCGTCTGTAAATAGAAAACAATGTTACAAAAGCTTCACGTGTCAATAGAACAACTTCCCAAAACCTTCTCGTATAGGAAAAAGTGGGGAAAAATGCCTTTCCCGATTACAGTTTTGATTATCACGGGAACCACAAATATATATACCTTTTCTTAGTTGATAAAGCCATAAGAATCAAATTCCTTTTTGATTGAATTAGCCCAAAATTAAATAACTTTTTCTGAAAACTTATTAATTAGCACTATCGGTAATTAACCTTATAACGTTCGTTCGTTGCTGAATAACAAATTAAAGATTAGTTTTTGGAGCCTTAATTGTTAGTATCTTTTTTTTTTGTCGTTATAATAATTCTAACAAGGTGCCAAGGTGAAAATATACGTCAGCTTTGGATCATAACGTACGTAAGTTTGCTTCTTAGCTGAAAGAAGATTTTAATTAATGCAGCACCATTAGTGTTACTTCTATTTACAACGTACATACACAAAAGCAAATTTAATTAGAGATATAGTTTACTAAATAATCTCAACTTCCCTTTCCTCTAGTTGATTGGATGCAAAGCTGGCTCATGTTCAAGTGACTTGGTGAACTGCAAGAAACACATAAGAATCTGATTTCATAAAGATATGGAAAATTTTCACCGGTTGTGTTATAACAACAAAAACTTTTTCACCTGAGAGATTTTAAGCTCAAGCTCGTTCCACTCCGAGGATGGATTGCTTCCTGAAACTATGCCTGTTCCAGCATAGATCAAAGCTCCAAGACCCTGGGAACACACAAAAAAAGATCATATAGGTGCAATGACTTAAACAGTAAATGACCAGTTTGCTACACTGGAAAAAAGAATGTTATAAGTAAAAAAAAAAAAAAAAAAACTCGCCTTTTCGACTAAAGCAGATCTTATGCCTACAGCAAATTCACTCTCTCCACCACCAAAGAAGCCAATAGGTCCAGCATACATTCCTCTATCAAATGACTCTAGAAAACGTAAAAAAAAAAAAGAATAAGATGTATCAACTCTGAAACCTCAGTATCAATCCTATCAAATAGAAGCACTTATTAGGAGATGGCTTCTTCAGCAGACAAAGTTCTTTTTCCGGTAAGACTTTAGAGTTAAGAAATTGAAAAGGCACAAGAATCAAAGCATAGTATACCAATTCGTTCAATCAAAAGCCTTGCTTCCTCTACTGGACATCCGCAAACAGCTGGCGTTGGATGCAAAGCAGCCAAGATGCCAAACTGAATATAGACAGAAAATATTTTGAGGTAAGAGAATAAACAAATGTAGCTTTCGTCACCCAATAGCTAGATGACTGTAAGAGAATAAACAGATTTTTGAGTGAAAAGAAACTAATTTTATAAGTAAAAAAAACTTGCAGAACAAATCAAGTGATTCAGATGATCATGAGATGTTAAATCAACGTTAAACTGTCATCAAACCTCATCATCTTCTTTTCTTAGTTCTCCTGCAAGTTGAGAATACAGATGCTGTACTCTTGCAAGTTTTCTCACCGATTTCTGAGGTTCAACAAATACTCTGTCACATATGGTCTGCCAAAAATAAGAGAAGAATATGTTTTAGCATTCTGTAGATCATAGACACTAACAATTACAAACTAAAGACTAAGCTAATAAGATTGAACTTACTTTTAGCTTTTCTCTTATGTTTTCTCGCACAATAGAAAACTCAAGATCGTCTTTTGCACTGCAAAAGTATTTGCAAATAATATAAATACTTTTACATGCAAGTTTCTAAACATGCATCTTGCAGTAAGTATTCAAAGCAATTTTTTTCCTTCTAAAAGTGACCTGGTTAGTAAGTCGCGCTCAATCTCCATTTCACGAACCATCGAGTCTCCTCTAGGCCTGGTGGCAGCCAAAGCCTCGCTGCAGACACCTAGATGTTTTCTATGGAAGAGTCTCTCAGGCTGTTCCATTCATATGTATGTCAGAACCAACCAACACTTGATTTTCTCATCAACATTATCATAGGCATAGCAGCTAAACAACAGAGTGTACCAGCAACTTTAGCTAGCAATATAACCAAGTAGAACAGTTAACCTACCGTGTTCCCTATGAATGCTGGTGCACCAGGTGGTTGTAGACAGAATTGGTATGCGTCTTGTCCTTCACACTATCATATCAACAATTAGACTGAGATTTCAACACTTAAAAAGAATTTCTAAAACTAAAATTTTGAGAGGAAGAAAAAACACCTGCAGCCGTGCTAACCAAGCGATAGGATCGATGTCGGTATCCGTAATGACTCTGCTGCTGCGTGCAAGCACAACCTGAACGCATGACCAAAAAGATCAGCTCAATGAAACCCCTAAAATGTATAGAAAAGAAAGGACGATATGGTTCCTAGAGTACCTTGCTTAGTGGTGAATTTTTATCCTTTATAATCTCCAAAGCATTACTAACAGCAGGGTCGTAGGCTCCTTCACTTGGAACATGGTTCTTGCTAACAACAGATACTCCCAGAGATTCTCGCCGTAATCTCATAATAATAGAAGAAACCTGATAACACCAAATATAAAAAAAAAAAAAAAAACATTTAGCTCATTATATCAAGTAGATCATATGTACAGAGCAGATTTCAACAATAGTGAACCTGAAGCATAGTTTCTTGAAGTGCTTCAATAGCATTTTCAAGCGTACACGAGAGCTCATTGTCCCAAGCAACAGTTGCAGCCAGCATTGAGCTTCCCCCAAACTCATCAAACTCGACCTATTAGTGTATATCATCAACCAAACAAAGTCAATTATTAGTCCATGGTTACAAAACTTCTCTTATAAGGAATCAAACTATAGTACCTGAGGCACTGTAAAGTAAAACGAGCCAAAGTGTTCCCATTCTACAGCAATCTTTCCGTTGGGATCAAATCGAAGACCTCCATAAGCACGAATCAGAGGTGACTTCGAAGACAAAAACCTTCAAAAACAGGGGAAATCAGCAGAAAGAATCAAACTTGGGATCAAGATCATGAATGTTCGGCGTTGGTACCTTCGGATCGATCTCCAGTCATCATGAGTAAAGGGATCAAGATGGCGGAAATATACAGCAGATCCGATTCCAGCAACACTAACCGGGTTACAATCAGATGATCCATTGTCACTGGAGAAGTCTTGAAGTAGATCAGGACGGCCAGCGTCGCTACGGCGGGAAAAGAAACTGCGAGGAAGACCCTCGTTCTGCGCATGAAGCCAATCGATTGCTCCGATTTGCTCCTCAATTGGTACCTTCACTCGCAAGATTAAGGTCTATAAAAACAAAAATAGGGTTTTTCTTTTTTTGCGCGGGAGAGAGTCATTTTTTTCCTTTATCTTTAAAAGTCAAATATCATTCTTGTAGATAAACCCCTGAAATAAATAAATTTTTTGTTCTGTTTTTTGTTTAAAATGTAAGATTTATAAACCAAATTTACTTTCTTACATGATAATTTGCCAAAATGATTTTTATGAACAGGTAAATCCATGAATATAAATATGTATTGATAGCAAATTTACTATATTTTCTTTGGTATTTTTCTAAATCTAACAATAATTTATTTGCCTAGATAAAAAACAAATGTAAGGCTGATGATGCAAATAAATAAAACATGACTCCTTTCCGTATCATAGGTACTGATTTTTAATAAATCTAATAATATATATATTTAATAATAATATATATATTTTAAAAAGTATATTAGTTCGATCAAAACCAAAAAAAGATTATTAATCAATGATTATGCAACCGACAAACAAGAGAATGAAACAAAATCACACAAACCAATGTAAGAGCTCCACGTAGCTTATTAACCTCTTTGTTTGTGAAATTTTCGGATCGGCACAAATATAAAATCAAGAAATCATGACGTACCTGTAACCGGACAATGCCGGAGGAGAACGACGGCGGTTGAGATTTGAGGTCAGAGACGGCTTTTATCAGCCTCTCCGTCGCGGCTGCGGGAGACGGAACCATCAGGAGAGTTCTTGTTTCTACCGTGCCGAGTGGCACTTTATGGTCAGCCTCACATCCGTTCATAGAGAGTGAACAGAGTAAGAACCTCTGCTTTCGCAAAGAGGGTTATTATAATTGTTATCACGTAATAAGACAAAGAATAAGTAAAGGGAGAGTGGCTGGTACTGGTAGTTGTAAAAAATGTAAAAAAAAAAAAAAAAAACAAACCTGGCGACGACAGGATGATAATTTGGTGGATGAGGTTAGAGAGTAGCTTTGGAAGATTGGACTAGGATTGTACTTTTTAGGGTTTTTGCCCAGAAAATGAGATGCAAATTGAATCGACGCCATCAAACAGATTAAAGCGATGTTGGTACTATATATTTTTTTTCTTTTTGTTTTGTTTTTTTTCTTTTTGTTTTGTTTTTTTTGTTTGAAGTATGTGACACACATGAGACTTGACGTTGTTTGGTATCTTTGGCTGAATATATAGAGATGTGATCCTGTCGTAAGAAAAAAAAAGAAGTTGTAATGGTGAAATGGGGCCACTAATATTAAATGTTTGTTTGAATTTCTTAAGGATCATTCAGTGTTTGGATGGTTACATTCTCTCTGTATTAAATTTCTAGGAAAATTACAATGACGATTGCTCTTTTTTTTTTTTAATTAAGTAACTTGTGTGAATTTTCTTTACCAAATACTATCCAAAAAACAAAAACCCCTTTATTCATTACTATGTTCATCCTTTTACCATTTTGATGCTTTACTCTGTAATCATCAACCATCGGGTTAATTTTTAATGGAAAGCAGACGTTACAAAAGAAAAAAAAAAAAGTAGATATAAATTGAATAGTTCAGTCTCCTTAAAACTTCAGTATTTTTTTTATAAAAAAGGCAAATTTGTTGTACTGATTATACTAGATTTTCAGAGGACATTTTTCCCCCCTATAAAGTTGCGCCATTAGAGTATAAGACAACGCACCACTTCATAACATGGCAGTTGGCAACTTGGCATGTAATCATAGTAGAAGAATAACGGATCTGAATGGTAGAATGAGAAAAGGGAAAGACAGAGAAAAAATTTGGTGGGGCAAAAAAAACATTGTTTGGTGGGAAACTTTTTTTTAATAATAAATATATAAAGATTTCATACAGCCATGACATAAATGTCAGACAGATTTTTTTTAAAAAAACATAAAATATGGAAATAGCTTAGGTGGGAAACTTCTCACCGCTAAATAGAGTGAGAAGAATTAGTCTAGAAATCATCCATTCAAACCCTAACATTTAAACATTGTTTTCATATCATATATGACCATCTTCAATATTACATACACATCTCTAACATACGCATCGAATTAATTAGTTTTATGAAACCTAGTATGGGCTCTTTTAGACCCAGCTAGAATTACAGTATAGTACTATTTAATTATTTGGTTATCCTCATTAATTAGTTGTAAGCATGTTTAATTTGGACGTTATTTAATTACATACTTACGTTATCATAACTATCACAGTGAAAACGATATTCTAAACAGAGACAAATATATTGTTTTCTTACTTTTTTGTCAACAATGTTCTATCATTTTAATAACTTAGTTTCCGAGTAAAATCTCCTTAAATAGCGATGTATAGAGAGAACCCTCTTTAAATAATTAATAATAATGATAGAGATGTAAGATGTTTCATTTCATATTAGATTATAGAGCCTGCCTAGACGCTGCTACGTTTGGAGACTTGAAATCTTTAATTTTTTAAATCATTTAGAACGTTGGTTTAGTTTACTAATTTTGTTATTAGGAGTATATGATTTTTTGCGCAACATATGAAATTTAAATACCATTTATCAATTTCATAACACGAGTAGATTATGTTAGAATATTGTACCAAGTACCAACTAACACCAAAACACGAGTATATCGAGTTATTGGTAATATAATGGGTAGTAGGCCCATGTTACGTACGTTCGATGATTTTACAACCAAGCAATCATATTGACGTTAAGTTTAAAATAAAAATAAAAAATAAAATAAAAAATTCAAGGTTCGTTTTTGAGGAATCTATTTTAGTAAAATAGAGAAAAGTTTCCTTTTACTATTTGTTGTCTTTGGTAACAAAAATAAATAAATAATAATTCTTTACTGGTGGGTTCAGAGAATTAACAGAAAACTAAATTAAATTTCTACTTTGTGGTAATCAGACCCATACTTATCATTTAACCATATAATATTTTCTTGAAATCAACCTTTTATATTTTTTTAAAAGGCAAACAGGCTTTTAAATAATTGTGTATTTTGTTCACAAAATGTTCTAGTATCATTTTGTAATCTGAGTAAATGTTTGTGTTAGTTTAAACTATTTTAGCAAGTTTTAGAATACATGATAATGGTTGTATATTCCAAAGCTTATTAAAAATAATATAGTTTACATAATTTTAAAATAAAGAAGATGAATATTAATAATAATGATACGGTGAGAATTATAAAACCAAACGAAAGAACGTACATAATTAGAGATAATAATACTTTACCTAATTTTAGGTGTGAATTCGTTAAGATTGGGGTCTATTCTTTATTGGTTTCTTCAATTTGGAGTCTTGTACTATTGTCAGAAAAATCCAGATAATTTACATAAAACATGTAACTTCTGGAAAAGAAGCTACAATCGTTTCTCATGTCTTTCTCTTTTTGGTGACCAAATCAAAAGGTCCACACTCTCTTATAAATGTATTGGATTTATATTGCATTAGCTTATATAGAAGATATCACAAGTAAACAAATAGCGTTCCAGTCAATATTTTAAACTCTTCTCTCCTCCACTCACAAACTAACAAATTATATGTTCCAGTATAATTTTGCATGGACCACTCTTTTGCCCCGGCCCGTCTATCTAATCTTTCCCGTCGAAGTTACAAATTACAAATAAAAATAAAACTGGAAAAGCCGGATGGACCACTCTTAGATTATGACTTTATGCTTTTTGTTTGAAAAACCAATTCATAATAATAACTTGAAACATACTCGTATTTTATTTTGTACTATGTAATACTATTTATTATTATATTATTTGGAATAGATTTCCGTGCAAAGGAATACACATTTGACTTGTATGTGGATATGATTGTGACGAGGATTCATTAATCAACTACCAAATGTATGACTGTTTTAGTTTTTCAGAATTGTTTTAGTCTTTTCATCAACACATAGTATATTACCAATTTATTAGAAACAATGGAAAACAGTTTGTGGGTCAATCATCAAAAGACAAAAACATTTATGATTTAGGCCAAACACCTTTGGAGTAACGATAGCACAAGTCCGGTTCTTCAGTCGTGGGTACATGTATCATCAATCACCCGAAGCGTGAAGACCCAATATGAAAATTTAAATGCGAACAAATTAGCTAACTGAAGACGACGGTCAGCAAAATGTCGATGATGACATAACGGCTTCGGCCGATTCGGCCCATTAACAGCCCTTTATGGACCAGGCATGTACGTAGCATGGGAAGAAATAGGTATCAAAAGAAAGTGAAAATTGATCCATGCGAAACTGTTAACTATAAACGATAGACTATATAAAAGGTTGATACAATCATACAACAATCCATAACTTGATGACCAAGCTGATATAGCACATAAGAACACGATAGCGTATTCAATTTCAAAAAAAAATTGAAGCATTTTGGAATCCACTTTTTCTTTCCATATTTTGGATCGTTCGAATCTTGATTAATTTCGAGACTCATGAGCTATACAGATGCTTCCACCTTCATTCTCTAAAGGTTTTCCAATTTGTATTTATTCGTTTTAAAGTTTCATATGTACACATTAGTTGCATAAAACTCCAACGACAACTTATACAAATGTTCAAATAACCAAAATATTGATAAACAAGGAAACTAGTAAAAGACTAAACCATGTATCAAGGTACTGGGATCTACATAGCACTTCCTTTAAGGGCTCTTCTCGGCATCGTTTCTAGTCACTTTATGATCAATCTTTAAGTCACCGCCGCCTATGATGGACGATAGAGCATTTGCTAAAGCCGACTGAAAACTTGGATCTGTCGTGATCGCCTTTATTGTTTCTGCTGGTAAAGATGGCACTTGATGAGTCATAATGTTCTTGATTCCTATGTGATCATGATTGGTTTGTGTAGGATGGGATGAAGATGACGATGAAGATGATCTTCCAAATGGATCAAAAGATGACCCGACGGTTCGGGTTTGAATGATGCTTTGGTAAGGTAATTGCTGATGGGTGCTAATGTTTCCGTAAGGTGCACGGTATTGACTACTGTGGATACCACCACCAGCACTCCAATTATGCAATGTATTGGTGTTGTTTGAGAAGTTAAGATTGGTTGAAGGATAGCTATTCGATCTTGAGACATTGCCAGTAGGAGAATTGAATCGATTGAGCATAGATATGAACGGTTGCTGTGATGAGGATGAGGATGTGAGGTCAAGAGTGATGGTGGGATGGCCTGAAGAGGAAGGGGAAGAAGAAGAGGTTTGGAGGAAAGGTGATTTAGATTTTGGAGTGATGTTGCCGGAGAGAGAGAAGTTAAGGCCATGAAGATCAGCTGCAGCGACAGAGGAGGAGGAGGAGGCGCCCGAGAGCAGCATGGAGGCGGCGGCTGAAGTGGCAGAGGCCATTGCGGTTGCTGACATGGGAAGTGGGTGGTTATGTGTTCCTTCGTATGTTGAGATAAGGATAGACATATCTTCTGAACATCTTTGCACCTATATAAAGGATTAGATTCTTGTGCTAACATATATGTATTCTCTGCATAATTAATTGGAATTATTAAGTTACCTGTTTTCTTACGGGACAAGAAGCTGCAATGGTACAACGATAGTAAGCTCGAGGACATGGATTTCCTTTTGCTATTTTCTGACCATATTTCCTCCATTGACATCCATCATTCATCTGCATATAAATATAAGCACCAACTCAAGAAAATAAAAATATAAACGTTTGATCTGTTGTGAAAAATGTTTCATCATATAGTAAATAGAAGCGAGAAAATATATTATTGAAACAAATACTTACTCTTTAATCAAAACAAGCGCTAAGCTACGAATTTAAAATGTATTATATTTAAAAAACAAAAAAAAGTAATTATAAGCTTTAAAGTACGTACAGATGATATTCAACTAGTAACATTATGTTATATACTCGTTTAAAGATGTGTAGAAAATGTACTAACCGTTGGTGTCTCACATCTTGATCTCACAGAAACCCTAGTTTTCTTAACAAGGTTTTGAGGCAAAAGCTCTTCTTGATCTACATGATCATCTTCATCATTCTTAAACCCAAAATTATTCTCTGATGTACTCTTATTAGTGTCACCAATCTCCAGCGATATCGTTTCTTTGTTATGTTCAGTCTGAAACTTCTCATTAGGGTTACTCAAATCCTTGTATTCAAATGCCACACTCAACCCATGATCACTACCCTTTTCATAATCATTAAGTTTTTCTTCATCACCCACCTCCACAATTTTTTTACTGTTTTCTTCTTTATTCATCTTTGAACCACTTGGAACCGGTGACTTTGACCGTCTACCTAGGCTCAACGAGACAAGTTCTTCGCGCTCATTAACTTTGTCTTTGTCCCTGTCTTTGTCTTGACGATGCCCTTTTGGTGAGAACTTTTTTGGTTCTTCATGTTGCACCATTAATTGGTTGTATTGTGTTTGAAGGATGTCAAAATCTTTCTTGATTTTACTCAATGATGACTTTAGCCTTCGATTTTCCTCTTTAGCCTCCTCCATTTCGACTTTAGTTAAGTCCAACTGATCTCATCATACATTTATAACATGTGATTACTCAAAATTTGTAACATATATAAACATAATGTTGATTGGCTAAGTCTCTCATTAATAAGATATGTATGCCTTAAAACCTTATCATAGCTTTTCTTTCTTTTTCATAATTATTGTGTTGTTGATAATTGATATAGATGAGCAAATTATTCTCTGGTATATATTTATATGATACATATATATTAAGGAAATAAACATGATCTAATTAATTTGGAAAACAGTATGCAACTCTCACGTCAATTAAGTTTTTTTAAAAATAACAATTAAGATGCATCACTGCATCAGGTTCAACAAATAATTATTTTCATAAAAAAATAGAAGAAAAAAGACGGATCTAACAATAGATTTGAAGATCTAGCGTAGTCCAATCTTAGATTTCAAATTAATATTCACTAATTCGAAGATCTAGATGTTCTTGGTCAAATGATTAACCAAGAACATATATAGGTGAGAAAATTATGGAATATGCATATATGTGATTCCAAGGATTGATTGATGCATATGTATAAATGACGTCTAATTATGTATTAAGATAGGAAACTATACCTTGGATCTTATAATTTGCTCGTGCTCTTCATGAGAATCATCGTGAGACGAATCATGCTTTCTCATCACCTCATGGTTCTCTTCTGCTCCATGACCAGTACTCTTCAAGAAATCTTTCTTCTCCATTATTCTCCTTTGATATTTTTTCTTATAAGCTCTGATGTCTTTTGTTTTTTTGGAACTGTTGATTTCTATATATGCAAACTATATGTATATATCCTTTGACTATGCCCATTAAATATATCACAAAACATGCAAGTCTCCTTTATTTATATGTTGTTCAGAGAACATGATTGCTAAAATAATTACCAATTTTTTTATGATAAACATATAGCGTTATATAATATGATAAACATAGTGTATATATGATAATCTAAAATTCAGACTGAAAATAGTCTCCTATTTTTATCTAACGGAAAAATAAAATTCCAAACTTTAAATCAAACTATACGTACAGTTTAAAGAGTTTTGAGACTAAAAAAAGTAAAATACATAATATGGACTAGACTATATCTTTTTACAATTATTCTAAACCAATATTCTATTTACACATTTGTTTGCAGCAATGTTTCAAACCATCGGAAAAACAAGCACGCAACTCTGAAATCTTGAAAGGTCAACAGCCAATCCAATTGAACAAAACAAATAAGTTAAAGTAATAAGAATATGTATGACTAAATATGATTCCGAATATAATAATATATTAGTTAGTTTTCTTTTTAACAAATAGCAACACACGCACATAAAAAAAACGAAAAAAGTTCTGCATCCGATTAATTAGGTAAAATAAAGAATAATGTTGTTCGTGGATCAAGAGTGTCGACTAATTGGACGAGAAATATTCAACTTCAACTCTGTATATTATTTGTAAACAGCAATGTCTTAACAACAAACACTGTTAAGGTTTGGAGCCGAAATCGTGGACCCACCGGCCAACGTTGATGCTAAAGAACAACGTTGAAATTTCTTGATCACATCGTTACAAGTTCATCTCTATCTTTTCTTTTATTTAATCGCTAACCTATCTCTTACTATCTATAAGACTTCTAGTAGTAAGCGACAACACAAAATGTCAAGGAGGACAAAGGCAAATGGGTAAGTGTGGCATAAAAAAAACCCTTTATATATATAAAAAGATTGTGGTTTATAAGAGGATGAACCAAATAATGTAATAAAGACAATCGAAAGATTTCTAAACCTTGTAAACAATCTAATTAAGAGTTATTAAATTTAATAAAGATTTCTTCGTCATTTTAAAAATCAAATAATTATCAAATTTTTACTATCGGCAAATAAGATGATATCAAAGTAGATTTCTTCGTCTTAAAAAGATTAAAGTAGTTCGATTACTCGAAATAGCATCTATTTTACTCGAAATAGCATTTTAGAGTTGATGTGTTTAACGTGCCACTCGTGTACGTATCTGGCTGCAAATGGATGCACAAAATTGAATAAAATTGAAAAAATGGGTTGAACAAAATTGGGTTGAATAATATTTAACTCATTCATCTCCAAAATAGTGGTTGAACAAGTTGAAGATTTTTGCTGTAGGATTAGTTTATTTTTTCAACTTTTTGGATTGAACGGGCTGAATAGTTTTTTCCAACCTCTTCAACCTTTACAATGCAAATAGTGAAAATTGGTTGAATAATTTTTTTTAACCTCTTCAATCTCTTCAACTGTGCAACCATTTGCCGTCTCTATGTGACTGGTTGTTTTACAAATTGCAAAGAATTGAACAAATGCGGTTTAGTTGTTGTATCGTTGTAAAAGCATCAAAAGAGCTATTTTATTTTATTTTGTAAATAGTACTTATCTGCAACTTACTTTATTAAAATAAGTATAGGCAAAGTTGATAGCATATAATTTTATAGGATCTGAATTTAATTAAGTGTGGCAACATATAACACCCGTATTGTGGAACAATGAAATTATGAGATATTATCATTACACTAAAAAAAAAGAAAAAAAAATAAAAATTTCAAGACTAAAAAAATATCTAAATTTAACGCTTCATCAAGAAGTTAATGACATTTTGATGTTGTTACGATGCTGGTTTCAATTCGGTGGTGACGCAACCACAACAGTAGCACATACTGTTTAGAATCTACTTCAGAGACTAACAAAATTTTAAATTAAAACCTTTTAACAAAAAAAAAAAAAACAAAAATTTTAATTAAAAACTTATAAAACTGTAAATCTAGATCCACAAATTGGTTATATCTAATCAATCATGTTGCAAATTATAAATCACATATGACTTTGTTACAAACAAACTGAAGGTTTAATCAATTACAAATTGCATGTTTTATTTTAAATCACGCCGTTTGTTTCTTTGTTTAATGAACTCTTAAAATTTTGCCAAATGGTTGGTACTTGGTAGGCTTGGCATTTAAATTAGTATTATACTATACATTCATGATTATACATTATATAATCAAGGTATTATTGTAATGCATTTATATATAAATATATAAATTTTTATGACTTCCAACTGAAAACCAAATTGACCACTGAGTTGATTAGGTATTTAGGTTCATAAAATTTGTATTTGTATTTCTTTTTGTGTGTTTATATAGTTTTTTTTTTTTGTTTTTTGGACAAACGTGTGTTTATATAGTTTATGTTTCATTTTTGCATGTGAGATTCCAAACGCATAACGACTACGGTCTATATAGCTTATGGTATTGTTACATATAGCATCATCACTCACATTTAAATTTAGTAAAATACATGTTCTTGACAAGAAAAAAAATAAAAATAAACATGAGGAATATTTTCGTGGACATGTGATTGATAATAACAAGTAGATATTTTAAATCGACCACGATCTAAGGACTTTTCCTTGGTTGCGTAGAGTTATGTATATACCATTGACATTTTACAATAATTAGTCAACTTGTTGACCCAGTTTTTGAAAGCTAATTCATGTCTTTAACACTTAACTATTTCGTTTTGAACTTCCTCTAAAAAATTATTATCATTAGCATTTTCTACAATTAGGAAAAAACATAAAAATCGGCGACTTTCGAAGACATCGGGGCTAAATGTAATAAGTAAGGGAAGACAGGGGTATATTTGGAATCACAGGAATGCAGAAAGTATTATTGTACCAATTACAAAAACCCTAAACCCTAATTTGCTATCGCCTTCTTTGGGGCTTTTCATCTTTTACCTGTCTCTCCTCTTCAACCTCACAGAACGAGAGTGGGCGATTCGAGTGAAACGAACACTCATCCTTATAATTCCATCCTCAAGGTAAAGTTTTGATAGCTCTAGACCTCTTAAACGATTGTTGTTTAGGAGTAATCTCCATAGAACTCTGCTGATTTTGCTTTATTAGATTTGTTTAGAGTCTTTGTTGCGTCATATACGAATGGATTTATGGTTTTGCGTTAATGGGTTCTCTTTATTCTTTCAGATTTTGGGATAAAGTTTGATTCTTTCTTTTGTTGGGTTCGCAATGACGCTGCTTGAAGCTATCTCCAACACCGTAGCGAAACAGGACAGAGTCGAGTCGCAGTCAGATTATCCAATCCCTCTTAGCCACGATGGTATCTTCGCAAATCTGAAACCGAAGCTTGAAAACCCTAATCCTGGTACCCTAATCAATCCAATATCCGGGTGGGGAATCTCCGGAAGCGATGTTGAAGTCATTGATTTAGGTAAGAAGTTTTCATCTAAGCTGAAAAGGAAGCTTAAGGATACGAATGGGTTTGTCAAAGATGAGTTTGTGAGAATGTTGAAGCAGTTTCTTGAGAATATTGGTGAGAAAGTTGGGATTTTAGAGGCTAAGCCTGATGAGTTAGAGGAGTTGAAAAGGAATACTGAGCTTTTGATGGGTACAAATGCAGCCGGGTTAGTCTTGGGTGATCAAGCTGGTCTACAGGAACTGGTGGAGAAGAATGGGTTTCTGATGGGTAGAGATGTATCTGGTTTAGTTTTGAAAGGTTGTATTCGTTTAGAGATGTGGGAGCTAGTGGAAATCTTGATTTCAAACTCCTTGGTTGATCATTCTTCTTACTCTTATTTAGTTAGCAATCTTGTTGAGAAGCAAAGGTCAGATTTGCTTTGTGTTGTGATCAAACAAGCTTCAGATCTTGGGGCAACTGAGCTGCTTTCCATCTTGAAGTATTTTTTATGCCCATCAAAGGAAGCAATTAGCAACATGGTTAAGGTAAGAGAAGAATGGGACAGTGAGGCTATGTTGGCGATTGAAAAGGTGAGCAACACAGAGCTGTCAAAGAAGTCTAAAGTTGCTGAAGAGGCTTCGATCTTGCTGATGGTTGCTCACGACGGGTTTTCAACCTCTGAGCTTTGCCTTCATTACTTGTTAGCTTCGCGGAATGTTGATGAAGTCATGTTTGCATCTGCAGTTAGTAAGTTGAATGGCAATGAGATGAGGAGCTTTATTCGATACCTCTCTAAATGGATGAAGAAGTATGAGATGTTCCCTCAAGCTGGTCCATGCCCTAAAGCCGCCTCCAAGCTCGGTTTGAAACTATGCAACTGGGTTCCTGAACTCGAAGACATAACCAAATGTTTGGGGCTTATTATCGATGAGAACTTCTCCACTCTGGTTCTACACTCGGATTTGCATGAAGAGCTAAAGTCTATTGCAAGAGTAGCAGATGGTTTAGCTTCAGAATCAAAACTGTCCTGTTTTGTGGCTAATGTGGTAGAAAAATTGAAACTTGAAGCTTCACGAAACTAGAGTTCCACAGTTCATGGAGTGCTCAGTTTAGATGGCGTTTGATGCAACCCTGTTTTCACTTTTCTTTTTTATTGTTCTCCAGTGCCTTTTGTATTTTCTAGTTTCAGTTCATCCTTTAACTAAAAGCATAATTTTGTTCGTTCTCTTTGAGAGTTTGTCACCAAGTTATGAACATTGTCAGTCTGATGTATGGTGCAAATCTTATAGCATTGGGTTAAAAAAAAACTCTCTCTGGTTGCCGAGCTGAATAGTGAACCCATTAGTCTCTAAACTTATGGCTTTTGATTTTTAGGCGGATTCGTTTGCGCTCGCTCCAGTCTTGAAAACGTTCAGGAACAGAGCACGATAATAAAAGTCGTTCCCTTTACGAACCCCCACAGGCCCACACACACGAGAGTTTGCCGCATGAACCAACGGCTAATGAATGTATGACCACGCGCCACTCACTCTAGCGCAGGTTGAAGAAGAAGAAGAAGAAGAAGAAGAAGGGTAAGAATGTAAAATGATCCGAAGAAGATGCTTCACAGTCACGCAGCTGAGTTAATACACTTGTTCCCAAAGTAAGCTGCAACCTGGGGACTACCCAACCCCTAACTTTCTCACCTTCTTAAATTGCTTATCTGTCAATCATCATTTCCCAATTGTGTTTGTTACTTCATTGCTGGCAATTTTTTCCCACAAAGTTTTGATTTTTACTTTTTTTTTTTTGTATTTTTGGGTCTGTGTATGAAAAAAATGGAGTTTTTTTGTTTTGTTTATGCAAAAAGCAAAGATCTAACGGCTGTAAAAGACCGGTGCTAGATTTAAATTATGGAGATGCGTTTTGCAGTTTTAAAAAATCATAAATAAAACTAAATTTCTCTGTCGTCGTGGTCACTCTGAAACTAACACACCACCGAAGAGCCTCCTCACTGCTCTAGACTCTTAAAAGAGATTTGCAATTGGAATATCTTCAACAGATTCAGTCACGGTAATGTTGTCTTCCTCTTAGTTTGTGTCGGATTCAGACATGAGATCCAACCACGTGCTCTAATTTGAGTCCGACATTTGACGGAGTAGTTCGACTACAATGAGATTTGAAGATCCCTAAAAATTTTAATACTTTTTATTTTTCTTACTGTTTATTTTGAGATCAGGTAGTGTGGATTTGTGATCAGGTTCATTTACTGGCAAGGTGAGTTTCCAGATCTGGTTTCAGTAATTTTTCATTTTTTGGAGTTTTGGAGATTTTGTTGATTTTATGGTAATCATTGCATTTTTCTTTCTATTTCTAGTTTGATCTTCATTGGTTAATGATTGTGATTTACTATTTTGCTGATTATAATATAAAATTACTTGTCTTTCCTGTTGTACTCATGGACGAATGATTGTATTAATTTATCTTAGTTTTGTGGCCGACAGTGATTTTTTAATTTGGATCTCTACAGTCTGATCCATTGAACTTAGTATGAATGAATGGCTGATCCATTGAACTTAGTATGATTAATCCTGTTGCAAAGAGCTTATGTATCTCTTTAACTTTTGAAGCCTCTTGGATATAACCAAAATTTACTGAAAGATTTGCAAATTGCAATATTTTGGTAATAATGTGTTGTGTTGTTATATAGTCTTTTATTTATTTTGCTTAAAGCAAACTGTTTTGTGATTTCTCGGAAAAATGCAGGTGCTGTGAAATTTTTGGTTCTAGACATCATGGGAAAGCCTGTAAGGTGGTTAAAAAGTGTGCTACTTGGAAAGAAACCATCTAAATCTAGTGGTATTAAAGAGAAAGAGGTAAACTTGTTTTCTTTTCAAAATGTTGTATGACAAAACATTTGGATTTCATATTTGGATAGTTAAGGCTGAGTACAGTAATGGTTGCCAGACTGGGTTAGTTACATACTTACATGACATGTCTCTTTTTACTAGTGTTCTTCGCTTTCGGCATAGTAGTTCTATTCCCGGATTGTTCACGACTAATTCTGTTCTGTCTGCTGTTGTCACTATGATTGCCTTTCTCTTTGTTTGTCTGTTTCTAATTGTTACAAAATTTCTATGGTTATCACATGAACAGAGAACTGTGAATGCAAAAGAGGTTGTGGTTATTTCAAAGGTTGAAGAATCCGATGTTGTTTCGGATCTTCCACCCATTGGAAATGCAGCAGTTTATACCAGTGGTATGGTAGAGACACAGAACCTAGAACATGAAGATGTTTCAGCCAACGAGATACAAGTTTCTGAGGTCCAACCAACATATTCTGTAGATGCTGCTTCTGTTCCTGATGATTCGCCATCCGAATCAGAGAAAGTTCAACAAGAAATTGCAGCAGTTACCGTGCAGGCTGCGTATAGAGGCTACTTGGTAATATTTTAAAGCTTCTGGACTAGATATAGACATGCCTCTTGATTTCACAATTTTTGTATTCTGATCTAAGCTCTCTATGTGAAGGCTCGACGTGCTTTCAGGATCTTAAAAGGTATAATAAGGCTACAAGCAGTTTTCCGTGGTCACATGGTTAGGAGGCAAGCTGTTTCGACCCTTTGCTGTGTTATGGGAATTGTCAGATTGCAAGCACTTGCTCGAGGAAGAGAGATCAGACATTCCGACATTGGAGTTGAAGTTCATAGGAAATGCCGGTTGCATCATCACCCACTAGTAATGCTAATCTCAAGGACTCAAGCATCTCTCTGATTTTGGTTTTTCTAGCTGATAGCTTTTAACTCTAATCCTGCATACAAATTTTTCTGTCTTATCAGGAAAATAAACTCACCGACTCAGTTGTTGATACACATGCTTACCTAGGAATCAAGAAGCTAACAGCAAATGCTTTTGCTCAGAAGGTATATACTTGTTTCTGCTATTACAATGTTTGAAACTAGGTCATGAAAAGATCATGGTAGATAATTATGCTGTTGTTATCTTATCAGCTTCTAGCTTCATCGCCAAACGTGATGCCATTGTCCCTTGACAATGATTCTTCCAATTTAATCTGGTTAGAGAACTGGTCAGCTTCTTGCTTCTGGAAACCAGTTCCTCAGCCAAAGATAGCCTCAGTCAGAAAAACTCAAAAGAAGTTGGGGAGTAACTCTCACTCTCAGGTAGTCGAGGCTGAGTTTGCTAGACCAAAGAAAAGTGTTCGCAAAGTCCCTACTTCAAATCTCGACAATCCCTCAGTGGCACAGACATCACTCGAGTTTGAAAAACCCAAACGCAGCTTCCGCAAAGTTTCAGCAAGTCAATCTGTAGAGCCACTACCAGACATGGAAAATCCTCAAGTTGATCTAGAAAAAGTGAAACGTGGCTTGAGGAAAGTACATAATCCCATAGTTGAGAACTCTATCCAACCTCAACAGGTTCCACAGTTTGCAGTTGAAAAGCCAAATCCGGGTTTAGAAGAAGAATTTGTGAATGGCTTTGATAAAGAGAAAGAAGATGAAATGTCTGAGACAGTGGTGGAACAACCTGTGGATTTAATGCAAACTCATGGACCATTGAGAGCCAGTGAAGCACTTGATTCCACATTAGTCAACCAAATCGAAGAGAGCGAAGAAAATGTAATGATGGCTGAGGAAAAGGAGTATGTGAAAGAAGAGAGAACTCCTAAACAAAACTATAAGGAGAATTCAGCAAGGAAGGAGAATCAGAAATCCGGGAAAAAGGGTCCTCTGGTTACAGCTACTCAAACCGCCGAGTGTCAAGAGAGTAGTTATGGAAATCAGACTAGTAGCCCGGGACTACCAAGCTATATGCAAGCGACTAAATCTGCTAAAGCAAAGCTGAGGCTACAAGGCTCTTCTTCACCTAAGGAACTAGGGACTACTGAGAAAGCCAGTAGACGTTACTCTTTACCATCTTCAGGTAATAGTGCAAGAGTCACTTCTCATTCTCCTAAAACAAGAGTCTCAAACTCAGGTGGCAAAACCGGGAATAAGACTGAGAAACCTCTTCTTTCGTCCCGAGAAGGGAACGGTTAGTGTCCTAAGCGAAACAAGCTTTCTCACAATTCCTTTTTTTTTATGGAAAGTCTATGAAGCAACTTTTCTTGGATTGGTTTTGGGTTTTGCAGGGAAGAAAACTCCGGTAGAGTGGAAGAGATGGTAAACAAAAAAGCTGAGGCCTTTGATGTTTCTAAATTACAATATATTACCATCTATCTATATATATAGTTAGTGTATTTGTCTTTGTCTGTCTTTGTGTTTGTGTCATGAGTTGAGAGAATGTACATCATAGGGTTCGTTTTTTTTTGGGTGGGATCTTCATTTTCTGTTTTAATCCTACATTTTACTTCTATTACCTTTAAAATTTTTAATAATTTTTATGGGATGTATTATGATCATCAAGTTACTCATATGTTGTGATGGAGATCCTCAATACTTTAATGAAAATAAAACTTACACATGAAGTTAAGCCTCTTTAACAAGTTGAATGAATGATTAGGGAGGGAAGTGATAAGTAAATAAAGGGAAAACAAAAAACAAAAAGAAAAGCAAAAAGGGATTATTACATTGAGAGCTCAAAGAAGCAAGACTGAATTCTATTGCATGGAGAAAAGAGCTTGGAATTATACAAGCTTTCGTACCAGCTTCCCCTTCAATTTTATTTTTATTCGTTTTCATCATTTTCAATTTATTCTTTCAGAATAAACACTTTTTTCTCCATTTAAAAGAGAGCCTTCTTGCTTCTTCTTTGATAGCATTTTTCGTCAAGCCAGTCTTCTTCTCCCTATAAAATTCATGGACTTAGTTTTGCTTATCGTACCATAATTACATCTTATTATTATGTGACATAAAGGAGGCATATTTCCAAATCTATCTTGACACCATTTTTGTTTTTGTAATTCAATCAATTTCTTGTTATATACACTATGATGCCATAATTCTAAACTCACATGCATATTTATATATATAAAAGGTAAAAGGCTGTCCATGTCGGATAATAGGGAATGTTCAAAAGATATCCCAATGTTCTTTGGCGATTCCATTTGATAGGGACATTGTGTGAAGAGCAATGCCCAAAAAGCAACATACACAAGATTGCACCTACTAAACTATATTTCCATGTACTTATCGCACCATTCACCTTATCCAATAAACAGAACACATTCACATATATGTTGATGTGTATGTTAAAAATAGAAAAGGCAAGGAACTTAAAGAAAAGAGCAAAATTAAAGAAAGAGAGATATGCTTAGCTTCCCAAGAACAGAGTTCCAAGTGTAAACCTTTATTTGGTTCAAACTTGTCAGAATAGAGTTCTTCTAAAACCAGCCTTTATATATGCTTCCTTCTTACCAATCTTCTCTCCACTCCAAAGGGAAAGAGAGAGAGAGAGACAAGATTCTCTCTTCTTCTTTAACCTTTTTCCATTTATATACTCTCTCAAGTTTGTACTTTCAGAAACACAACATTGTAGCTCGTTTCTAACACATATACTTCTTCAAAATGGGTTTTTCGGTTCGTCATATAGGATTGATTCTTCTTCTTGTCATTGCGTTTTCGGTACTTCAAACGGATAAGGTTTCGGGTCTAAGAATATGGGACAGAGGAATGAGGCTGCAACATGTCTTTGTTCATCCTTTGCGTGTTCTTGAAGAGTCTGATGAATCTTCCTCCTCATCATCAAAAGAAGGAAATTTAGATACTAAGCGAGACTTGGCGCCTTCTCCGATGGTTATGTCTGATCTTAATCAATCTGTGAAGAGAATGATTGGAAGAGGTTCTGATCCTATACACAACAAATACAACAAATGCTGACATTTTTTTTTTCTTATAGGAAGGAAACAATGTTTTGTTTCTAAAAGTAAAAGCTAAGGCTATACTCTGTTTCTGCAGTTTCAGTAATTCTATTTTCTTTCAGTAATCGTGTTTTATATATAAAAAAAAAGGTTAAAATTTGTCTCTTAATCATTCATGTGTTTAAATTTATATTTATATATACAATTGTCATTTTGAAACATGTCTTAACGTTATATATTTGTTAGATGCATTGTCATATGAGAATGTACAAGACTTCATTTGTGTGATTCTCTCTGTTTCAAATTGAATTTGCTCTGATTAATCAGATTATTAACAGTACGTAGAAAACCTCAAGCGGTCAAGCCTAATGAAGTCTTCCGAGTAAAAAAAATCTTCAAGAGTTTTGGTTCTTGAGCCCAAATCCAGACAACTCAGAAAGGCAACCAAGAGAAGTCGTTAAGTGAGTGGGGCTTTATATTTCAAATAAGCCCATTAATTAATTCGTCAGAGATTAATTTGGCTAATTAAATTATGAGAAATCGTACGTTTGTCATGGAGATTTGCTACATTTTCAAAAATTATTTCTAAAACAACACTTGTACTAGACGATTATCACGATTATCATATATATCTTTAGTTGATAAGTAATACACAAACTATGCCGCTTAGATTATGACCCGCAGTAATCTAGATTATCCTAGCATGAATGTCTGCGAGCTAGTCTTAACGTCCATGAGTAAATTATCCTAGCATGAATGTCTGTTACCTTCCCTCCAAATTATTTTCACCATTTCCATCATAGCTAGTTGGAATGGAATCGAGAACATAATAAGAAAATATAGCAAGCCATATCATCCAAACTATTTAACTTGTTTATGAAGTTATAAATTATTAAGACCAAAATAAGGTAACAGACATAAACAAATAAAATAAAAAGTTAAGTAGTTGGAAAAAAAAAAAAAAAAGTGGAGTAGATTCAACCCTTCCAACTATAATTGTTTGGAAATCATTTTGGGCCCTTTCACTTGTTGGTTCCTTACTTTGTTTTTGTATCTCTGTCTGAGTCTGACGCAGTTACAACACTTTTTGTTTAATTTTGTATAATAACTCAAATTGATATTTTATTAGTGTAATATGTTTCTAATTTGTTGGTATGTATATATTAGTGATGATGTGTTTATCAGCAACTAAGTTAAAATCCAGTATAATGAGTGTTGATGTACATATATATAATAAATTTCAAATGATTTGGGGTTGTAAGATTTTGGGTTGGCAACTTCACGAGTAGGGCACGGTTGGTGAGAAACAAAGAGTCTTTACACACAAATATTGAAGAACATCCCATCTCTCTATTCCAAAATGTAATAAATGCGGTCTTAACTACTTTAGTAGTATACTATTTTTGCACGACTATATTCTGCTGTAACGTGAATGCTTAATTGTATGTTTAATGTTTTGATCATCATTTTGCAGTGTAATGAATTTAGTTAATACACTATGTTCTGATGTTCATGTTTCTGAAAAAAACAAAAACTACGTACTTATTGGAGATGGCAAATATATAGATCTAGTCAAGAGATTGAACAGGAAGAACTCACCGTGTCTTAATTTTCTACTTGATGAAACAAACATCTTGACACTCTCCCGTGATTTTCGGCTTTTAATTTTCTACTTGATAAAACAAACATCCAAGCATGCATGCATATTTTATTTTTTCAATTAAATCATTATGTTTACAAGTATACATATATATATATATATATATATATATATATTACTATATAATTGGAATTAAGTTGAAACCATTTTGATTTAACCAATTATAAACTTTGACATAATACAATGATTAGTAAAATTCGACATCAGAACTTGTTAATGAGTCTCATATTCTTTTTGTTTGTAACTTTGTACGATGCATGACTTTATATTTTTCATTTCTATCTCCAAATTGGATTTTTTTTTTCTTTTTTTTTAGAGATTTGATTCGTTACACTGATATATTTCGTAGAAATATACCAAACCGTAGAATCTTCATAATGCCAAAATTCTTAAATTAAGCACTGTCGTTGACTCAATGTAGTCTACAAGTTCATAATTTATATAGACTAAGCAATTTAAAATCAAATCGCATGGGGCATTGACGTATTGTCTTTTGTGTAGCAACTGGGATCCACATTTGTTGATCCACGTTAATACGTTATATGTGTTCAACTGGGATAAATTTCATGTGAATTAGCCGGAAATTTTAAAAAGAAATATATAATTAATGAGAATCTGTCAATCCAGGCGATTTAGGTGAAAAAAAATAAAAATTCGTATTACTAAAAACAGATAATCTTACTTTTATTTTTGACAAAATATTTTATTTTTGCGAAACTGTAAAACGCTAAACTAACATACAGTATATATATTATTAGGGTTATAACGCTAAACTGTAAAACGCTAAACTAACATGCATGTACGTGAGAGTGATATGATGTCAAAAAACAAAAACAACTAATATATATGTGTAACAAGCACATCAGTTCTCATATTTTTATTCTACGTGATGACATTGTTTGTAAGATATTGCATTAGCAACTGCTATTATTATAAGTCATCTAAATACTAATAAATCGAATTGAAATCTGAACACGGTGAGTCATCTTTAACCATACAACAAAACTTTTATCTACTGATTTTTTTTTGCTTTTTTTTTATAGATTTTTTTTTTTTTGCTAAATTATTTTTGATAGAAGTTCATTATAATAATAAAATAATGTGATTGATAATGCGATTATACTCCAACAATCTGTCAATGTCTATTGCTTGTGGGAGCATGTCCCTTGGAGTGACTCGGATACGCATTTATTTTGTTTGTTCAATTATTTTATTTATTTCATGAGCTATACTAGTGGCTACCATTTTAAATGGTTTTCTACTAAATTATTTCTCCGATGAACTAAATGATTTAAGCGAAGCAATTGCACGTGAAAACAACGGTACAAATAAGGCTGACTTCTGAGTTTTATGTTTTCAAAAAAAAAAATTGAATTCTAATGTAAATACTACGACTCTTATATTAAAACGTAGATTTTACTCGTGTCAAATTTTCATTGAGATAATAGCTTACTATTTAAAAAAATTTGTTCAAAAATCTTCAAAGATCTCAAAAATATCTTACTCCATTCGAACCTTCAAAAGAAAGTGGTTTACATATAGTAGATATCTAGATCACTAGCAATCTTATCTTATATTCTGCATCATTATATCTGTTATATTGTTGTACTTCTTACGAAACCTATTTTTACCCTTATAAACCTAATTATTCCGAAGTCTTTGTCTTTACCAAATATAGATAAATTTCACTTCACAATGACTTTTGTTTTTTAAGCGACTTTTCTCAAATGCTTCGGCAAATCCGTCTACAGTGCAGAGATATAGTCAACACTCAACAACCCTATTTATATGACAAGGGATACAAAGGCATCTGCAAGTACCCTTTTACTTCTTCGTATCCAAATTAAAAGAGTCTTTCATCATTTCTCCCACAAAACAAGGTCACCTAGAGAGAAAAAAAAAAAAGAATCTTAGGGTTTTGGGAGATCAGTTTCCAAGGAAGATGAAGAAGAGGCAAGTGGTGGTTAAACAGAGAAAAAGCTCTTACACTACGACCTCTTCTTCAAGCAACATCCGTTACGTTGAGTGCCAGAAGAACCACGCAGCTAATATCGGCGGCTACGCAGTTGACGGTTGCCGGGAGTTTATGGCAGGCGGCGGTGGTGATGCTTTGACGTGTGCTGCTTGTGGCTGTCACCGGAATTTTCACCGGAGAGAGGTTGAGACGGAGGTTGTGTGTGAGTATTCTCCTCCGACTTAATGCAAGCAACTAATTAACGAAGATAGCAAAAAAGAAGAAAGAAAAACCAAGAGAGGTATTGATTATTTTTAATTAAAAAAGAAAAAGAAAACAAAGAAAAAGGAATCTGCTTGTATTTGATCTATTGATTTATATTAGAGTTTGTATTCATGTATGTATATGGTTATCAGTGTATATTCAAATACTTACATTAACGCCGATCTATATGATTATTGATTCGTCAATCTTGATGTGATTGAGTGTTATATACTTCAGTTATATGCGTGGCTATATATATATTTATCTAATTTAAGAATACAGTATTCGAAACCATTTGCATTTTTTTTTTCTTTTTTTTTTTTTTTCTTTCGGATCTTGATTTTGTTTCTAATAACTGAAAACATGTTAAAAGATGATGTTTAAGAAGTTAAGTAGTCTATTTTAGAATACATCGATCGAGCCGTAGATAATTTTGGGGACGGATTCTGAAGACATACGTAAAGTAAACCATTAACCTCCCAAAACTTAAACTAATTATAATTATCGCATTTTGAATATTATAGTCTATATTTGTATCATTGTATGCTAATAATTTAAGTAGGATATATATATGTTTGCATGTACATAATAAATATTTCTTATCTGAAGGAGAAGCATCCTTAAGAGCACTTGCGTTGAAAGAGATGAATCCTTAGGAGCACTGGCTATCTCTTTCAATGGTTATTCACTTATTCTTAAGAATTAATATATTTGGATGTATATCTATATCGCACATGTACAGTACGAAGCATATGGTCAATGACAGCAACAGAAAACGGGGATATACAGACTTTATAAATTGATACTTCAAGAATAAGCAACTTAAAGCTTTGGTCTTATACTTTTACTCTATTGAACTTTTTTTATAGTTACTTAGCTAGATACGATCGAGAGTTGTTGTTTTCTTGTTGATGTTTAAGCTGTTAGTTTTTCTTTTCTTTTACTAACGTTACATTAAAAAAAAGATATTAGTAGCTTTAATCACGTAAAATTCTAAAAAGAAAATGAAATTAGTATACAAGTACCAAATCATATGTTCTTTCCCTTTGTCTCTTTCTCTTGAATATTCGGCCCACCACTATACTGATACATACAAAAGATTCCGATTAAATATTTTTGTTTAAGATAAAGGTTCAAGTAAAATTATATAATATATATCTATTGAACTTAAACTTAATGTCATTCCCTGTCAAACTACAATGTTTATATTAAAAATATTATAAATCGAGTTCATAAACATATTAAAAATTAATAAAGCCTTAGGTCATGTGTCAAATGCATCACTTACATATATTATAATTAACAGACGCTCTAGTCATTATCATTCTTTTTCTGTTGCAAGAAAAGATCATGATGAAGGTATTTTTTTTGTTATGTTTATGTTTAAAGTAATTTAATTTAAAACACAACGGCCCACATTTCAAATCATGTTATCAAATCGTTTAGGTTCATGTTTTTCAATTCGCTCGTTTGAAGCCATTAAATATATATATCACAAAGCAATACAATACCACCAAAAAACATATTCGCTACTTTTGCTCTCAGCTAAGTGGCCACTCGAATTTGTTGGAAAAGACCACTGTAGTCTTTTTATTACAGTAATTTAAAATTTTAATATGCCTTTTAAAGCATACACATTGTGATTTCGTGATTCTCTGGACATATATTTTACCATATATGTATGTTAGTAACTAAAGTAGGCCAATAGCTAAAAACAGAGTTGGGGCATATTCGAACCCACGCTAACCTTTGTCTCGTGAACTCAGGCTTCCTACGTTGATTGCTTGGCTCTAAAGTTTTCTGAAGAAAATGCTGATTGTCTCGAGGATCCAAAATCGGAGAGAAAAAAACGAGAGAGATCTCTATGAAAATAGAATTAATGATTAATTATATAACTGATCTGGTTATAAGCTTATCTCTCGCAAGGTCAAAGCACTAAGTACATATAACCTAGTGGCTAGTTTATACCCCGGACAGATAATAATATCACCATTTCATTGCACATTTTGTCTTCCCTTGATCATCATTCGCTTTAGTGTTGGAAGACAAAAGCCGCACTCATCCCATTCGGTGTTTGTCATACACGCCTGTTCAACAAAAAAAATAACAAATAACAAACCAAACTCTTATTGATCCAACAGTTATAAATACGACAGAATGCAAGATTACCAAAGATTCACAGTACACCACTTTTACCTGTATCTGTAAAGCTGCACCAAAATCATGTTTGTCTAAAGCTTGACAGAGATGAGCGAGTTTTTCAGCAGCGTTCTTTGAGATGTCCTCATTATTTAGTTTCACAAACAGAGTTCCTAATTTTTTTGAGTTATCTTCTATCTCACGCTTCTTGGTAGGATTAGCTCGTGAATTACCTCCTAATGGTTCATATATCTCTTTAAATAGCCTTGTCAATGTAGCCACAATAGGCTTCTGGTGGGCTAGATCGTATCATAAAAATATCATGAAGAAAACAATTCTGATTTTAGTAACAGTTATTGTAGAAATAAATAAACCACATCCAATGACTAACGTTTTGCAATGTATGTACCTGGTACATTGGAAGTATCTGCGGTCTCAACGGTTGGTGGTGGTGGTGGAGCTACTACAGGTGCTGCTTCAGCTGCTACCTGCTGTACTGTTGGAGTCATCGGTCTCATTGGTGGAGCAACAGTTTGTGGAATCTGAGAGTTCAGATATGGACCAACTTGTGAAGGAATGGGTTGATATGAGGCAGGAACAGGTGGAACATTGTATGTTGGGTTCGTGGATCGCTGGAGACAGAGGTCTTACGGTTAGTCAAAAGCTAACATGTGGAGACAAATAAACTAAATAAAATGGAGATGGAAGTGAATCACATACAGGAAAATAAGAAAAACCCATGGTATGCTGCTGATATTGGTCCGCGTTGTTTAGTTCTCGAGGAGGATTCAAAGGAACATAAGTAGTTCTTGATGGCTGAGCAATGCTTATTGGAGCTGGAGGAAAATATTTCTGTAGGAAAAAAAAAAACCATAGTAAAATTAAGGCTTGGTCCATGAAAGTGATAGGAGATAGCAAAGTATGTTTTGTTTCAAGTCAAACAAAAGACCTTTTGATATGGCTTGGAGATTTCAGGCTGAGTGTTTTCTGATGCAGAAGGTTTAGTAATTTCTGCAGGAAAACAATAATAATCCATGGTATGCTGCTGATATTGGTCCGCATTCTTTAGTTCTTGAGGGGGATTCAAAGGGACAAAAGTAGTTCTTGATGGCTGATGAGCATTGCTTATTGGAGCTGGAAGAGAAGAATTCTGCAGGAAAAAAAACATAGTAATTAAGATTTGGACCATGAAAGTGATAAATATAAGCAAAAACCAAGTAGATAGCAAAGTATGTTTTGTTCCAAGTCAAACAGAAGACCTTTTGATATGGCTTGGAGATTTCAGGCTGAGTGCTTACTGATGCAGAAGGGTTAGTAATTTCTGCAAGAAACAATATCAAACAGTTTAGCTAATTTCATAATGATAAGTCTCTTCTAAAGCAGATTAATCACAATGTAGCTATAAACATACCAGGCTCTGCATACAGAGCAATCCGATTCCGCAAGATTGAAAGGTCGGTTGAGGAATCACCAGAGTCAAGAAATTTCAAGAACTTTACCGCGGTTGCAAGAAGTCCTTGACTGGCCAAAATTTCAGCATAACTCTCAAAGAGACAGCGTAGAGACGTACTGAATCTCTTGTTTCCAGTTGCCAAAGTTAAGACAAGCGTCTTCTCCATAAGATCCTATTTCAATTCAATACAAAAAAAACAAAACAAAAAAAGTTTGAGCAGAGAAGTCCAAAATTCAATATTTGTATAAAATATATATAGTTCAAGTCGCACTTGAATACGCTCAGCATAAGATTTTCCAGCACTTTCACTTTCAAGGCTACTTGACCAAATGTCTACTGTTTTATCGACATTGCCTGCACAAATGTAACATAGAGTTGCAGCCAAAGTAAAACCAGTAGCCATCAATTTTGAGGCTAGAGCATCACAGAGGCTTGTCCATTCATCTCCTTCTGCAAACTGTTTATTAAAATGAAAAAAAACATCCATTAAAAGTAGTTAGTGACATCAAAACGTCTGGGAGCAAACATTTTAATAGCGATATGACAATAGAAAATATCTTACAGAGCAGATAAGAGCAAGAGTTTCTTTCCAAGATTTAGGTGGTCTTGTATTCACAAGGGTCATTAGATCATTGTTCATCATTGCAGAAACAACCTGAAACAAATAAACAATGGTAGTTAATTGTACCACTTTGGCAAACCAACAAAAATAAAAGATGGCACTTTCCAATATATAAAGAAAAGTTGAAAGCATCTAAATATATATAATACCTTCATGTAAGGTGCATTGCTCATCTTCAGATACTTATCACGGGTACTCTCCCACAATGTTGTACCACCAACATGAGCAATAACTAAAGCATCAGCCATCTTATTTGCAGAAAAACACTGAGCCACTGCTTTCTCGTAATCTCCCACAATTAATGAACGTTGGATGGAATCATCAACTGTTGGATCAGCGATTTCTTCTTCTTCTTCTTCTTCTTCTTCTTCTTCTTCTTCTTCTTCTTCTTCTTCTCCTTTTGGCATTTGTTGAGTCACTTCTACGTCTTCAGTAGAAGATGTAGCATGATGCTCACTAACAGTTTGATCCGTTTCCTCAGACGATGAACTAAAGCCGAGATGGGTACGCAACTCCGACTTTGCGGTTCCATCCTCGCCAAGCATGATTTTCAGCAAGCCCCATGTTTCCTTCTCCACCTCGGAACTGCATAAACAATGTATTGGAACATAATGGAAACTTATGAGTTTCTGTTTAGTTATCTAAGGATGAATTGATAAGTTTCAGTTAGAGCAAGACTTAGACTTACTTTGTCTCTTCTGTTTTCTTCTCACACAAACCCCTAAGTGAACTCTTCTCTCCATTTTCTATTGCAGCTTCAAATCTAAAAATCCGATTCACCAAACTTTCTTCTGTGGCCAGGCTATGCATAATAACCTACACATGACATAAGAGTCAATGAACTGAAGAAAAGAAAATTAAAAAAAAAGAGTCCTCTGTAAACTCACCTCAGATGCTTCAGAAAGATTTTTGTTAAATGAAATCAGCTTTCCTCCAAATCCGAAAGATGCACCAACCGGTCGTTTCCACCATTTTGGTGCTGTTAAAGAAGCTGCATTGAGAAGATGGAATAAGAAATAATGTTGGTTCTGATACTCTCAGTTAAGCAATGATGCATATAATAAGCTTATTGTTCAGCAAGACGGATCATCAAGAACATTACCAGAATCTAGGTTGTTCACCTCATTACCATAGCTGCTGCAACACTACATAGATACATACTTTCATAAGTTTATTTTCATTTTATAATTAGGAAACATAAGGTGTAGTGTTATAATAACCATGGATTCATAGGATAAGTATTTGTATAGGTCATATATATATTATTCAGATTGATAAATTTCAAACACCAAAGCAAAGTTGGAAAGAGATACCTCAAGGTTATAGATGCCAACTTTCCCATCAACTGAAGATGCTGATATAACTCCAGGCATCTTTGGATACCAATGAACATCAAAATTGCAATTGCCACCAATAGGTAACTCAGCCACAATCTGACATAAATGGACAAAAGATTCAATTAATTCAGATAATGTAAGTAGATAACTAGCGTACGCAAGCTAACAACTAAGCTATATCAAAATAAATTGTGTCTTCACCTGTCCTGTCTTTGTGTTCCAGCAAATAGTTCGGTTGTCTTTCGCACAAGTAAGTAGATACAAACTGTCACTTGGACACCACTCCATTGCAATCACACCTGTTATATAACCACAAGTATCACCATTATGTTCCAACAGTAATGATGACAACAATTCTATGGTAAAGGAGATCGGAGATATATACCTCTTTGATGGCCAACAAATGTGCGAACAGGTGACTGTAGATACCTTATGTCCAAAAGCTGATATATAGGAAACATCTTTAGATACAAATATAATAGCCAAAATTTTTGATTTAACTATGAAGAAAAAAATGAGTACCTTAACATTTGAGCTGTCTTCATCTGATGCAACCATGATCTGATTAAAATTATCAGGGTCCCATTGCAAAACTGAGCACCGAGTTGGACCTTTAAATCTGTCCACTGATCCGGAATTTTTGAAGCTGTTGATTGGATAATGGCCATATCATATAAGAGATCACAAAGGGCTTCTGAGATATCAAATTCAAAACAAAACCAAGATATAATGTACTTACTCTGTTATAACCTTCTTGTTGTTCACATCCCATATCACTATAAGGAAAAACAAAAGATCAGTTTTTTAGCATCAACCTATATAAACTATATCATGTACAAGGATTGATAAATGAAGACAACTTAAATATTCTCACCAGTAGTCCCGTTATATGAAGTAGATGCTAAAACATGTTGAAACTCTCTGTTCCACGATACCGAAGAGATTTCCTCTTGCACTGAAGAACCAGTTCCCTTTTCAATAACAACACACACAAAAAGTGCAGTGGATCATGAGTCTATCATATATATATATATATATATATATATATATATATATATATATCAATGCGCTTATGATAAGATAGAGCAAGAACCTGAGCTATATGTATGATTGCGTACCTTTAGATAATGAGAAGGCTCTGAAGGATTTGCTAAATCCCAAACGCAAACTGTACCATCATCAGCCCCAGAAGCAAGTTTATTTGGGGACTTGATATTAAATTCAAGACCACGAACCTAATTACAAGACAATGTACACATTACATTACATCAAGATGTCTTGGGGGAAAAGAAACATGAAATTCTGAAGAAAAAAAAAAAGAGATATAAACTTACATGTCCTTGGTGTTTTGAAAGATGTCTAACATGCTCAATCTCTCCAGACTCAGAACTAATCAACAGATACATCATTATCAATTTTAAACACGGCTTAATAGATAGAGTTCAATTTAGGGATAAGAAATAAAAAAAAAGAATCACCGATTTGAATTCCATAAACCGATGTTTCCATCGACGAGTCCACCTGCAATAAGACCATAACTTCCCCAAGCGAGTCGAGTAAACCGCTCAGAGCTTGAGCAGTGACCAACAAGTTTCAGATCACGATCGTTGGACCTAAAATCAAGTTCGAAGATCTCTAGATTGGCGGATGAACTAAACGACAGATCCACGGCTCCGGCCATGGTTCCGGTTGCCATAAACGGAGCTTCCGGTGAAAAGGAAACGAAAGCAGATCTATCAACCTTCTTTATGCAATCCATTGTAACACTGACAAGAAATCAACGATTTGGTAGAGAGAACACAAAGAGACCTTTGAATTGGGGTTTTCGAATGTTAGAAGACACGAAGTAGTTTGGGTTTATATAGTAAACGCGCAAGGACAATCTCGTAATGTTCTCCCTTTGTGTTCCGTCATTACTACCATCCACGACACGACACGTCGCTTTTTGTGATGTCTCAATTTTTTAAAAAGACGAATATACCCAGATCTCCACACATATTTGAGGTCTTGTCTTAATCATTTAACAACAAAATCAAAAAATAAGATTGTGTTTGTAAAGCCCAGTGGATCGTTTAGGGCCTTTATGCCTCATAATTGTACATGTGCTTTTTTATAAAAAAAAAAAAAATAATTTGAAATAGTAAAAACAAAATTATCTAATCTAATTAAATTTGTCAAGAGTGGGATTTGAACCCACGCCCTTTCGGACCAGTACCTGAAACTGGCGCCTTAGACCAACTCGGCCATCTTGACTTTTTAATTCATTAACACCTAAACATATATATATTCAGAAATTTATTCTTAGTCCTATTCAGCAAAGGCTTCTAGATTCCCCTTCGACCACATTCAAGTTCTTCGCTGAACAGACAAAATCCAAGACATAGTGAACTTGTAACAACCAGAACCATGCATATTGCGTTTTCAGAACTAAACATTTTGATCCACATATGTAACTTTGATGAAAAAAATGGAAAACTCCAAAAATGTTAATATAGTCGGAGTTTTATTCTAAAAAGGACAATCATTATGATACTGAAAAGATATTTGACGTTGCCACTGCCAAACTTTCCAGCATACGTCAAGGCAACTTATACTTGAATGTGTGATACATATTTGTTGGAATGCAAAATCTTCTTATATGATCAAAACCAATCTTTCAACCTATTTATTATGGAACAATTGGCATAACAATAAATACCACCAAGCAGCTTTTGATTCTCTCTTCTCTTTGTTCTACTTCCACATATATCTACCACTTGTCCTAACATTGTCCACATCTTATTTAATTTTTATCGTGGATAAATCCAAGATAAATATATAATTCCATACAACGAAATTAATTATTTGATGATTGTGATAATTCGAATCATTCTGCGATCGAAGACAAGGAAACTAGAAGAAACTGTATTGTAGTGCTGAAAGGTCCAACTCGTAATGCTCATTTTGGCTTCATCTACTATTCCTGTAACCATCTTGGAATAACATGGTGATGACTACAGTCTACAAGTGAAATGAATAGTAAATATCGTAGAAAACGTAATTTAATTACGGTAATTAAGTAGCAGTAACCATTGAGCGGAATAAAAATTCTACTGCAAATATTGACCTTTTTCACTTTTATTTGTATCATTAAATTTCTATATAAACAAAGTCGTCACATAAAAAACATAAATACGTAAAAATGTTATTAGTTGTACCGAGAGGGAAAATGATATAAAATGTTATGAAAGAGTTAAGAGTTATTGCAATTAGTATTAATGTTTTTTTGATAATAATCAAATAACTAATATTTTATAGCTTATACCTAAAATACAATATCTAAAGCCGTTTATTTTTTTCAACCAATATGTTTGTAGCATGAAACAACCAAAATAATTTTTATAAAATCAAATGTGAACAGCTAACTCCTACTTTAATCAAACGAAAATATTTGTTTATACGATAACTGAACTGAATCATAATAAAACCTGATCTTAATATACCTTTACAGCTTTACTCACTTTTTATTTCCAAACTCTTGTTTGTCGAAAGAAGTAAACAACATAACTTTATCTTTGTCTAAAATCAACTTATCGTGTTGTTAGATTCGCTATGAAAAATAAATTGAGAGATTGGTATCAAGTTTTCCGCTGTATTATTAATCATGGTGAATCACTTCTGTTGATATCTTAAATGACAAAAACTGTTCTTGTTTTTTGTTTTTTACATACTTCAGAGAGTAGTTGATTTTATGTATATATATCTCTCTCTATATATATACATATATATACGCACTTCCCAATTTATGGATGTACTTCTTCTAATATTTCTTAGAAAGAAAACAATAATTAATATTTTTTAAATTAGGGGTTTGCAAACTGTGTAGCTACTAACCATGACTTGGCACCATTTCCTCCACTAATATTATTTTTCTCTATATAGTAGTGAAAATTCATCCTCATAAACACCAACCATCATTCAGAAATTTGTTCTCTCTGCAAATCTCCCATCATTTCCACAGCTTTCTTCTTCTTGTCATTTCCCTTAAATTCTTTTTGTTGGATCTTTTGTTTTTTTACCACTTTATAAAGTAGTCACTAAACAACATATATACACTCACAATAGAGATGGATGCTGAAAAGAAGAGTGCCCATTTTCGCCAAATCTCAACTTATAAACCACAACTACTTGTCCTCTCCTCGATCAAAGAACACTCTTCTTCAAAAATCTCCGACAAACCCAATAATATCAAAGCTTCCGTTGCTGATGTTGACGCCGAGATTGGAGTTTTTGGCGCAGAAAAGTACTTTAGCATGAAGCTAGATCATGTTGATTCCACGGTGGATATCACCAAGCAACACAAAAAGGAAAACACACAGAATCATCCCCATCCTGATCCTCATCCTCATTCTCAACTGACGAAAACGACGTCATCTAGATCAAGAACAAGCCGACATGGGACTCCAAGTGTAAGATCTGAGTCAAGTTACAACAGTCAAACCTTTCTCATGAGGATTAGCAACAACAATGACAATAAGCAAAGGAAAACAAACGAGGCAAGCATCTCTTTTGGTGGGTTTAGATGTTACGGCCCCTGTTCCGGGGTCAAAACCGTTAATAAAGACCAAAACATCTCCGTTAAAGGTAGAGACTCCGATCGAGATTTCGTAGCTTACGACGCAAGAAAGCATAACGACAAACCTAGACTCCGTTTTGAAGCCAAGAAAATGGATTATCACGAGCCAGCGAAGATTCCATTACCTATTCAAAGGACAGATATCGCCATGAACCTCGAGAGAAAGCTCTCTCTGCTTACATGGGATGCAATACCAAACCAGCTTTCTACCAAGAACAACCATCACAACAATGGTAATAACTCTTCGATGGGCAGCAACACGCAAGAGGAAGAGACAGCAAGTGTAGCGAGTTCAGATTTGTTCGAGATTGAAAACATAACGAGCAGTGTCTATGAGCCGAGTGAGGCTAGCATTGGATGGAGTGTGGTAACGGGAAGTATGGCAGATCAATCGGTGATATCGGATTTCGATTTGATGAAGAGGGCCACGAGAAGTGGTCCGGTGGTTAAAACCAAACCGGTGATTCCTGACAAAGTCCGGTCGGGTGGGTTTTTGTCTGGTTGTAAGAGTCACAAAGCTGTCTCGGTTGTTGATAGTTCTAGAAAAATGAAAGAAGCTGCCAAGGTTGATCATGAGATGTCTCATCAGAAGAAGTATAAAACTGAGATCAGGATTCAAGACTTGAGCTTTCTTTAATGATTAATGTTTTTGTGTATGTGTTTTAATTAGTTTCGAATGTTTTTTTGTAATATTTATTCGTTTCTATGCTAAAGATTTTGATTTCTTGGTTTTTTTTTTTTTTATTATAAACCCCTAAAGTAATGGTTTAAAGAGAAAATTTCGACGGACAAACAATAAAAAAGTGTGAAATTTGTGAGTATTATGGACCTTCTATTCAGAAAACCAAATCAACCACACTAAAACGAATTATATATCACCTCAGTTTTCGTAGTCTTCGACCACCGTACAAATTATTACATAATTAGGTTACTTTCTCGCTCTTTGGAATATGATTTTAACTGTTTATAATTTCTTTTGTACCATATTTGTAACTTTTGACAAGTCATTAAGATATACCTCTATAAGGATGTATATCATTTCTACACCACATGCGTCACCATATCACATGATTCACATCAACGGACGTAATGCATTAATTTGGAACGGATTATATAATAAAACATCGTAATTATATAGATACCTCCCGTGAGTACGACCCTACAAATTATGCATGTGGATCATAAGAAACGATAATAACTTGACGTCGAGACAAGAAAATAACAATTAGTCTGTATGAGACTATACAAAATTGGCAATTTGGCATTAATATCGGATATTTGTTATTAGCCATGCAATTGCAAACTTAGGGTTGGATTCTGATTTCTGATAGTAGTAAATGCGAAGGGAATGATCTGAAACTGGGACCATTTCAATAACTCGAAACGAGCTAATTTGTTAAAATAATGAATAAAAAGAGTATGGGCACTGGATACAAAACATGAAATAAACTGGACCGCACTAGATTTATTGAAACATATACATCAATAAAGTTAATTTACATACTGGTAAACATATCTTACGAGTTATCCGCATATATTAAGATGTTAATTTAGTTTTTTTTGTGGAACACATTAAGATGTTACTATATGAAAATCTTAATAAATTCCAGTCCCACATAGTCAATTGTTTGCATGGTTCAAAAGTGTAGAAACGGGTGTTTCACACAATGAATTTGTTTAGAAGGGAAACAAATTCAATAACACTTTCTCTCTAAGGGTTTGGATCAAAGTAAGCAAGTAAAAAAGAAATGAAATCTCTTAGAGAACAAGTTAGGTTTTACTCAAGAACAAAGAAGAATTAGAGTTTTGTATTGATTTTTTGGATGTCCCTTACAATGAGAGGATTGTCCTCTATTTATAGGTTTTCGAAGATCTACTGAATATATTTACTTTCCTAATTACAGGCGAACTGATTAAAAAAGTTTCTTTCTTGCTAGGTCAGCCGCAGGGGCGAGTTGAGATGTTGGTTCGTCACCTCGGCAATGGGCTTCTCGGTACTATTGGGCCTTCAGAAAATGAAGTCCAAACTTAGGTCGAGTTTCCGGTTTAGATAACTGGTTCTTTTAAACGGATTTAGATCGGTATGTTGGGGGTGCTAATTCCCACACCAACAAAAAGCTACTACATTAGCGAATTTAAAGTAGATATGTTGAAAAAAAAATTAAAAAAATGAGTGGATATGTTAAAATTAAAAAGAATGCAGATTTTGTTTTATAGGGAGGTTACACAGTTTCTTTATACGTAACATTGTTATGTTTATCCAGATTGTAAGTCATAATCTGATGGGTCGACGACAGACTCTAGCGAAATTAATATACTACCATATAGTTTAAAGTTCGTGAAAATAGAAAATTATGTCTAGATTGATATATATATATATATATATATATATATATATATATATATATATATTAAATTAAAGTATTGTGGTACCACCCGCTATGAAGAATGTTTTCAACAATATTGATTAGTTTGTGACCACCTTACCCAATTCCATTCAATATTAAATAGGAAAAAGAAGTATACCTATTATTATGTTTTTTTCTGATATATATACACATAAATACTCAACCAGAGCCAAACTACTCCAATAAATCGACCGTTGAATATGAATATTGTGACACCTATTTATTCATAAATTTGATCCTTTTAAACGTATAGAAATGGAGTAGTTAAAATCATAAAGTTCCTTTACAAGAAAATACATTTTATTGTTGAAAAAAAAAATTCATTTTATTTGAGACTCAAAAGGTTTATTAGACAGGACTAGTGGGCCATATTATGTCACTAGCACGTAAAAGCAATTTGGAAAGCCCATTTTGAGCCCAAATATATTGAACACTATTATTAATTAACTAGTTGACACAACATATTTTGCAAATTAATGATTGGTACAGTATTAATTTTGTGATATGAAAATTAGGTGTGATCCACACAAATTTATTGGTAGGTAGATTAGATTAGTTAGTTATTACCAAACCATCATTACTTTTTTTGTGTGTGTGTGTTGTCAACACTTGATGTTTTCTTTAATCATAATAAAACAACATCACATCATTTTAACTGGATATAAGTGTTGTCAATTAGTTAGTTAATCACCATCAACATGTGTTGATTTGTGAGGGTGGGTACACTTGGTTAATTAGAGTAAAATCAATTAAAAACCTAAAAACAAAAGATGACATATCAAAAGACAAAAATACCCTTATTCGGCTAACGTGACGTAATAAATAATCTAATTGGTCAACAAAAAAACCCCCCCAAAACCCTAAATCAGTTTTGCCCAACCTTCTCTCATCACATCACGATCGAGTTTTTAGGGTTTTAGCTGTTGCGCTCTGTGAAGGCAGAGAAGAAGAGTGAGGAATTCGAATTTCCTCTGCGTCAATTTGGGTTGAGAAAATGGTGGCGGACAAGAGCAAAAAGGCGAAAACCGAAGAAGAGAACGTCGAGCAAATCGATACAGAGCTTGTCCTCTCAATTGAAAAGCTTCAAGAGATCCAAGACGACCTCGAGAAGGTAAATCACAAGACAAAAAAAAAAACATTCTTTTTAACAATCCCCATGTTTAATTTGATTTGGTTGATGAGAATTGATCTGGGTTTGGATTCTCTCTCGATTTGAGTTTTTCTATTGGACAATTTATGAGGTAAAGTTTGTATCTTTGTACTTGTGTTGTTGTTGTTGTTGTCTTTGGAATGATAATGTGGTCGTGTTCACATGGATTATTAATTAAATGATTGTCTTTGAGAAATTGACTTGTCCAATCTCTGTAGAGAAGTCAAGAAAACTGTTTTTTGAGTAAAGTTTAATTGTGTTTTGAGTCCTCTCCAATCTCAATTACTTCTCTTGTTTTGGTTGTATTAGATTAACGAAAAGGCTAGTGATGAAGTGTTGGAAGTGGAGCAGAAGTATAATGTGATAAGGAAACCTGTTTATGACAAGCGTAACGAGATTATCAAATCCATCCCTGATTTCTGGTTAACTGCTGTAAGTTTTATCATTCTCTGTTCTGTTTTTTTTTTTTTTTTCCAATTCAGAGTTCAAAACAATCTTTTCTCTTATTGGAATTATATGGGGACTTGGTTTTGTTGTAGTTCTTGAGTCACCCTGCTCTAGGTGAACTTCTGACAGAAGAAGACCAAAAGGTTTGTGTTTCCCTTATGAATTTCGGTTGATAGATTCACATTGTTTTTGTATTTTTATGATTCTATTTGTTTTGCTTGAACAGATTTTCAAATATCTTAGCTCTCTGGATGTTGAGGATGCTAAAGATGTGAAATCCGGATACTCTATCACTTTTGTAAGTTTCTTTTTAGTTCAGATCTTTGTTCTTTATCATATTTTGATATTATCTCTGACTGTTCTAAGAAAGCTGAAAGCTGAGTTTTTAGTTTTTTAGTTTACTGATTGTTGTCAAATTGTGAACTGCAGTACTTCAATCCCAATCCATTTTTTGAGGATGGAAAACTAACAAAGACTTTTACCTTCCTCGAAGAAGGAACAACAAAAGTTACAGCCACCCCTATCAAATGGAAAGAGGGCAAAGTAAGTGGATTATCTATTGCATAAACTAAGTCTATTTCTTATGTTGTCACTGTTTGGGATTGTTCCTGTAACTATATTTCTCAACAATTAAGGGCTTGTCGAATGGAGTGGATCACGAGAAGAATGGAAACAAACGTGCATTACCTGAAGAGAGGTATAAATCCATCTCCCCATCCCTTTTTCAGTGAATTTTTTCACCCGTCATAGATCCAAGTTAAAACTCTTGCCGTTCTAATTAGCAATTACATGTCTTTTTCAGCTTCTTTACCTGGTTTAATGATGCTCAACACAAGGAGGACGTTGAGATTGAGATGCATGACGAGGTATTGATCCTATATTGTTTTTTTTTTTAATTCTTTTTTTGTAAGAGTAACCCCATATCTGGCACAACTTGAACTCAGAATTTCGTCTTGTAGCAGGTTGCCGATATCATCAAGGAAGATTTGTGGCCCAACCCTCTCACCTACTTTAACAATGTAAGCTATATTCACTATATCATTTTCCAGTCTTGACTTTGTTTAGAGATGACAAGTTGCCTGAAGATTTTGGTAAATTGTATGTAACTGTGTAGGAGGCTGATGAAGAGGACTTTGATGGAGACGATGATGGAGATGAAGAGGTAAAAGCTTCATCTAATATTCTTTGCTTGGTTGAGTTTTCTGCTTAAATTTTGCCGCATCTGTGATATGCTTTATGTGCATGATGAGATGAAAGATTAGATAGAGATATCCGAAAACGGAACAACATTGTGTTATTATTTATGTCTGAGACCATTTCAGTTGTGAAGATTCCATTATGAGTTTTACCTGATAAGTTTTTAAAAAACCATATCTATCTCTAGGGGAAAGAAGGTGACTCTGATGAAGATGATGACGAAGAAGGTGATGAGGAATGATGGGAAGGTTGCCCAGAAACCACATTTGCTTACATGTCTTCTCTATAACAGAGTGTGTAAAGTTTTGTGTGTTGAGAGGTTTTTAATTTAAAAGCAAAATGGATTATGACGACAACAGACAAGCTTTTCTATTTTTACCATAATAGTTACATCTTGTTGTATGAAACCATCTACTGCCTTTTGTTGCAGAACCTTGCTTAAATGGTTTTTAAGTCTTACATAGCTTCAACTCATCTGTTGTCTTCTTCTTAAAGAGAATCATTATGTAACTTCATCTCTGTTGTAGTTTTGTTGTGTCTGAGTGACTTCGAGCCAAAGGTAAAAAAAGGATGAAACAAAAGAAAACGATTACTGAGTAGAGAATTTGTGTGTTCATGGTTAAATCCATAGGATCTTCAGCTTGAAATCTGGAGTCTTTTATTGTTTGGTCTGAAGGTGAATATCTAAAGTGCCTGCCTCATGATGGTTTACTAACTCCTGTGAGCCCTCGTCTTTCAATTTAATTGAGCAAAGCAAAATGTTGTAATCTTTTATATAATGGGGTCTAGGTTCCTGTAAAAGTTAGCAAAACATATCGCAGATAGTTTGTTTATACAGAGCTCTTAATTTAACTTGGACTGGTGTTCTTCAGATTTCTATATAGCCTATAAAAAATGGTTTGAAAATCTCAGCTTCTTGGTAGTTCTAGTTCTAAAGAATAAAATAACAGTCGCTAAAAGACTCCATGTTTAAGTCTACTACCTATGCTATGCAGCTATGCCTAAGTCTAAAAGGGTGTCTAAACCAGTTTAAGCCGGTCCAAACCGGCTGAAAATAATATTGACAACAAAAAGACAGTAAATTTCTTTTTACCTGGTTCACTAAAGAGTGGTAAAATTTCTCTCTAAATAACTTTATGAATATAACTTACAGTTTTCACATTGCTTAAGTGGCCATTAATTACAAGAATCACCTGAAAAGAATTAATTACTCGCAGCCATTATCTGAAATTAATTCAAAACCGTTATCTTTTTGTTGGAAATGTATTACTATAAATTTCTTAGCCGTTTCTCTTAAAGCCTTAACTATAACTATATATATATATATTTTTTTTTGGTTTTACTATTAACTGTAACTATTGTTCGCGAGCCCTCAAAATATTGATTGGCAGTTTGGCACCATACGTTACATACTTACATCTAATCTTAACTGATTACAAATACTTAGGTGTATTTCTTTATATGTTTAACACTTAGGAGAAAGTGTAATTACATGAGTTCAACAAGATACTACCTTCACAAATGAACAAATTAACTAATTGGCTATTGATATGTATCATTTCTATAAGCGTGTGCACATAATATCGTTATACAACGTAATAAGTATACACAATTCTATTTTTTTTTATTGTGGAAACTGACGGGTATAGATTTTCTGCAAGAGAAGGCTATAATATCTATCAACTATTACTAAAAAAAAAACGTCCCTCTTATCAGCAGTAATTACCATTAATCATTACTATCTCTCTCTCGTAACTCCAAATTTTACAGGGCTATCAATTAGCCGTCAATACCCACTTTCTTGTACAGTTATATTACTTCACTTCTATATCTTCTCTTTTCATATCTACTAGTACTATATATATATGGGTATATAGTATATATATATATACACCTCTCTCTCTCTCTCTCTCTCTCTCTCCTTGATTAGTGATCACAAACCACTTAATGATCAGTATGAAATCGTTTTGCAAATTGGAGTATGATCAAGTTTTTGGCAAAGAAGATCACTCATTTTCATTTCTAAACCACTCATCACTTTACTCTCATCAAAGGTAAATTTAATTGACTCATCATGCATGAGTTTTTTTTAAACGTGTTTCTAGTAGTTCTTGATCCATGTTTTAATTGTTGTGTGTTCTTAATGCAGCGAGTTAGCGAATCTTTTCTTCGACTTAAAAGATGACTTTCCTCCTTCTGCCTACTCTAACAATTATCTTCCTTCTTCCTCAAGCTTTCTGGCTTTACCTGATCTTGATCCTATCTCCATCGTATCTCTTGACGGTATGTATATATCAGTATATGTTGCACTTAATTATGTTTTGTTCTCATGGATTTTATGTGTGCACTTCTCATTCTTGTCGTTCTGTTTAAGCAGATTTACTTAGTGGGTGCGGTTCTGTTTCATGGACCGAAGAAGAGTCGATGCTCGATCTTGATTTGGAGAAAAAGAGTGAAACCATCTCCACCAAGAAGAGGAGATGCAGAGAAGAATGTGTTTCCAGCTGTTCTGTTTCGAAGACATTGTCGAAAGAAACTATCTCATTGTACTTCTACATGCCGATAACTCAAGCGGCTAAAGAACTTAACATTGGTTTAACTCTTTTGAAGAAGAGGTGTCGCGAATTGGGTATTCAACGCTGGCCTCATCGTAAGCTCATGAGCCTACAAAAACTCATCAGTAATGTCAAGGTATAATAAACAACTATTACATATAATATAACTATGTTATAACAAGTGAATTCCTCTACTGTATTTTGGAATTGAAACACACCATTTTAAAAGCCTTAATGTGATGGTCTCTCAGTGATTTTTGATGTGACTATTCTTAAAATTGTAACAGGAGCTGCAGAAGATGGAAGGGGAAGAAAACGAAGACAAGCTAAGAAACGCTTTGGAAAAGCTTGAGAAGGAGAAGGAAACGATTGAGAAGTTACCAGATTTGAAGTTTGAGGATAAGACAAAGAGATTGAGACAAGCTTGTTTCAAGGCTAACCATAAGAGGAAGAGAAGACATGGCATGTCCACGTCCTTCACATCATCATCTTCTTCTTCCTCTGTTTCGGGTTTGAGTGATAGTTGATGTAGGATGATCGTCGATGAAGAGATGAAGACATGAAGTAATGTAGGATGATAGTTGATGCTACTACTTTATGTTTGTGTGTTGTGTAACGTGTAGTACTGTAGTGTTTTGGACTCTAATTGCAAAACGATTTTGACTCGTTATTACTAAAGTAGTAGTAGCATATGTGTAGTTTGCTCTTCAATCACGAATATGTTAAATTAAAAATTCACATTATAAATTTCTTCTAAACTTTTCATAAGTATAATAAAATTCACCTTTAAGGAATAGGAATTTATCAAAATCAATAAAGGAAGAAGAGCTATTATGGAAATCGTAATGGACATATGTAAATTTTCTTCTTTTAAAAAGATAATAAATGGAAATTGTAATGGACTTAACAAAAACAAATGGAAAATGTTATCTCAAAAATCCCAAAAAAAAATTAGGAACCGACAAAGGTCTCTGCTATAAATATATTGAGTTCATTCACCCTTGCCTAAACCCTTACATCATCGATTCAATTTCTTCTTGGGTTACCACAACAACAAACAGAGAAAGCAAAAAACAGAGAAACCACCAGAATTATTATTGTTACTTTATAATCATGTTCACGGGGGTTTTCGAACACGAAATCAAACACGATCCTGAAACAGAAGATGCGGGAACAGTTACAGTCAATGCAAGGATCTTCGGAGGAGACGACGAAATCATGACATTCACGAGAAAGTCGTCCGTCGACGAATTCATCAACGATGATCGCAACGAGTGTGAAAGCAAATTGGACTTGGATTATTTCTTAAACCTAGCAGGGATCAGCGACTACGATGTTGCACATGCCATGCATCACTTAGTTCGCTATGTTGCTAAAATAACTTCTTCAGAAAGTGATGGGTATTCTCCGGGGTGTGCTTTACAAGTGACGTTGGATCTTATTTTTTACGATGAGCCTCAAACTTTAGAGGATGTTCAAGTCTCGCGTGGACACAAAATCAAACACGATCCTAAACCAGAAGATGCGGGCACAGTCAGAGTCAATGCGAGGATCTTCGACCAAGATCATCACTCGTCATTCACGACTTTGTCCCTTGCCGACGATTTCATCAACGGAGACGAGGGTGGGAGCAGACTAGACTTGATTAATTTCTTGCGGGAAGCAGGAATGAGCGATCACGAGGTTTTATATGCGATTTATAAATTAATCCCCTATATTGCTCAAGTAACTTCTTCCGCAAGTAATGGCTATTCTCAAGGGTGTGCTTTAGAAGTGTGGTTGGATCTTCTTCTTCTGGAGCCTTATATTAATTATGAATCAGATTGAAGAAGCAGTTCGAGTATGAAAATTCAAATTGTAACGAAGATTTTGTTTTCTACAGTTTATAAAAATCTCTTTTCTTTTTTTTAAATTCGATGTTTTTTTTTTACTTATATAAATTTGGAGAATGTTGTGTTAATCATAACAGAACTGATAAGAATCGAAAGAGTTTTGAAAATCTAAAATTAAAAAGAGGACGAAAGACCTTATATTGATCACTTTATAGTTATAGCCAACAAACATCTATAATCTACTAAAGGAGTAAAGGAAAATATACCGACAATTTTACAAAATATATGGTTCCTAGAAAACATCTCTTATACACAAACTGACTTAAACTCCTATGAGTATGTATATCTTGGACATTAAGATATAGCAATGCCTCAGAAACTCAGGCATAAGTCCAGTATCCATAGAATATAGTATGTTGTATACGTGAGTCCTGTCCTGATTAATTAGTTCGGTTGCTGCAATCATATGCTTATAATGTAAAAAAAACAAATGGAACATTAAAACATTAATTGAAAACTAAATTTCTACCGTAAATAACAAAAAAGGGAAATAAATAACAAAAAAGGGAAATTATACATCGTTATGAAATTTAGAAAAAAAAAAAAAGGAAAAAAAAAATCAATGAAAACTGTGACGTCAATAGAATCAATAGAATCAGATAATCTGCTAAATATATTTATACCAATCTAGTCCCTCTAATATATAAATACATAGATGAAATCATTCAAGAGAACCCCTAAACCCATATCATCGTCGATTTGATTTATTTTCCAATTTTCTTTCTTTTCTTCGTTCTTCTCGCCGTGATGATCTCGTTCTTCTCCTACGAAATCGACCACAATCCTGAACCCGATAATGTTGGCACAATCAAAATCAGTGTTTCTACAACCAAAATATATCAAAGTACCACCCATTGGGACCTCTATGAAAAACTAATAGATTTCTCTAGTAACCCTGAATGCATTGATGTAGAGCTTACTGAATTCTTGATGTGGTCAGGAGAAACAAGTACTCCCATAGAGAATTACGATGTGTTTTTACACTTACGGAGACTTGTAGATCAAGCAATTTCCTCTGATGATTATAATCTAGGTTGTGCTTTAAGAGTGTACTTGAGGACTCTTACTATCGATGTTCCTTCTGAACAAATTGGGGTACAGGTCCCAGGTTTACTGGATGAGTACGATGTTAGCTTTGAATTTGATCATCATCAAATTGAAGAAGCAGCTCCATCTCAGCTTGAAGAAGGTCTTCGAGTCTCACTCAGTGAGACCATTGAAGAAGATGTTTCAGGTTTAGAGGATGATGAGCAGGATATTATATTTGAATTTGATAATCATATTGAAGAAGCAGCTCCATCTCAGCTTGTAGAAGTTTACCGAGTTTCGCTCAGTGAGACCATTGAAGAAGAGGTTCTAGGTTTAGAGGATGAGCAAGACCTTATCAGCTTTGACTTTGATCATCAAACTGAAGAGGCAGCTCGGTCTCAGCTTAGAGAAGTTTTTCGAGTCTCGCTCAATGAGACCATTGAAGAAGACGTTCTAGGTTTAGAGGAGGAGCCCGATGTTGTGCTTGTCTATGAAGAAGCAGCTCCATCTCAGCTTGAATAAGTTACTCGAGTCGACGAATTTGTACACTTATTGGATGAGCACAATGTTGGCTTTCAATTTGATCATCAAACTGAAGAAGCTGCTCCATCTCAACTTGGACAAGGTTTTCAAGTCTCGCTCAATGAGACCATTGAAGAAGAGGTTCTTGGTTTAGAGGATGATCAGCACGAGGTTATTTATGTCCGTGGAGAAATGGCTCCATCTCAGCTTGTTCGAGTCTTCGAGTTTCGACACTTATGGGATGAGCACAATGTTAGCTTCGACGACTCTCATCATCGAATTGAAGAGAGAGATCGTTCTAATCTGATTGCAGAAGTTTTTCAAGCCTCGTTTAATGAGGCCAATATTGTTAGGTTAAGACCTGCGAGCAAGCTCGCTGTCGAGTCTTTGAAAAGAAAAATATACAAGAAGACTAGCGATGTGGTCGGTGAGATTGACATGTGCTCTATTTGTTTGGAGGAATTTAACGACGGAAGAAGTATTATTGTGCCTTTACCGTGTGGACACGAGTTTGACGAGGAGTGTGTTATGAAATGGTTTATGAGTAGTCATGTCTGTCCATTGTGTCGTTACGAGATGCCATGTGAGAGATGAAGGGTGAACGAGACTTGAAAAGCTTTGCGTTTTGTGCAAAATATAACATTGTTTATTTTTATATAAATCATTTTCCATGGTTCTATCATCTATGCTATATATCGTTTTCTATGGTTCTATACTTATATGCTAGAAATTTAATATAATACTCTAATATATATGTATATCTTTATTAAACAGCTGCGAAATAAACCCTCCATTACCTAAATAGAAAAAAATCATGGGTTTACAATTGAAAGTATTGTTCTAATAGATTTGCGTATAAGATTAAGTCTATCATGTGAATTTTGGCAATCAAACTAAAATCAAATTTAAAACGAATAATACAGAGTTGACTTAGGACCTACAAGGGTTTTCTTTTCCCATCTTATAATAATGTGCGAAAAAAAAAGTAAATTAGATTTATACTATTTAAAAAAGGGAAACATAAGAGCATCATAAGATGTGTTATAAAGAAAGAAAAAAGGGAAAATACACAAACCCAAATAAGATAATAACAGAAAAAGAAAAAGGAAATCTTGGAAAATATCAAAATAGTACTTAAAATCTTAAATAATAAAGTGTATTTCCAAATCCCACTAGGCAAACGAATGCACGCAGAATCCTCTATAAATTAGGTTGTGACAACCCTGAACATAAACACAACACACACAGAGCCATCAGACGTTTGATTTTCTTATTTTATTTTTTTTTCATTATCATCGTCTTCAATCAATCATGAGAATTGAACTGCATCACCATATTAGACGCAATCCTGAACCAGAAGGCGACGGCACAATCACAATCAATGCAAAAGTCTTCGGTTATAATCCGACTTTTACGGCTTCGTCGTTTATGGAAGAATTCATCCACGAAGATGACGAGAAGTGTCAAAGCAAAGAAGAACTGAACTATTTCTTGATGGAATCAGGAATTAGCGACGATGATATTTACGATGCGATAACAAAGCTAATCTTCTATGTTGACGAAGTTACTTCTTCCGCAAGTTATAACTCTTCTCCGGAATATGATTTGTTAGTGTCCTTGCTTCTTATTCCTAACTCTCGCAGTGAAGAAGCGATTCAGATTGAAGAAGCGGTTCGAGTCTCGTTCCACGAAACCAACAATTTCCCTTTGAGACCCGCAAGCAAGCTCGTGGTCAAGTCCTTACCCAGGAAAATATACGACAAGGTTAGTTCTACTGGCGAGACGACGTGCGCTATTTGTTTGAAAGAGTTTATTAACGGTGAAAGTAGAGTTATGAATTTACCTTGTGGTCATGACTTTGACGATGAGTGTCTCCTAACGTGGTTTGAGACCAATCACACTTGTCCACTGTGCCGTTTCAAGTTGCCGTGTGAAGATCAACATTGAACTAATTTGGCAACAAAATTAGTTTGAGACTGTAGATTGGATTTAGGGTTATGTATACACTGTCATGAAGCTTTTCTTGAACTAATTTGTCCATCCTTATTGTAATGAAGCTTTCCTTTTTCTACATATAAATTCCTTTTTTCACAACTTAGAACTTAATTTGGAGTTTGTTATGTATACAGTCATGATAAGAGTTTGGAGTTTGAAAAGCTACAATTAAGAAGGAACACATCTATAGAAAACAATATATTTGTTGATTATATTTATCATTCTTGTAAAATATATGGTTCCTAGACAGTATCTCTTATACACAAAATGCCTAAAAACTCCCCTGAGTATATGACACAAGCTCATACATACAAAAACATGTACACTCTCTCTCTCTATATTTATATATATTTTTTTTTATCTTGGACATTGTAGCAATGGCTCAAACTAGTCCTTGGTCAAACATAAGTCCAGTCATCATACATACATGAGCCATGTCTTGAGTTAGTTTGGTTGCTGCAATCACCAAAGATACAGAGACATATTCAGTTTGGTGGATCATATAGCTAGATAGTTACAATGAAGGTGTAAAAACACTAACCTGGTTGTAAGAAGTCTGACCAAACATGGAATCTGGAACCCAATTTTGATGATGGTGATGATGATGATGATGATGATCATTGACAAACATGGACTGATCATGAGGAATTTGAAAGCAGCCACTATTATCATTAGCCATTGGATCATACATTGAAGGATCTAGTTGTTGTTGCTGTTGTTGTTGTTGTTGTTGTTGTTGTTGCTGTTGCTGTTGCAAGTTGTTCAATTCCATTTCAGATTTTATCTTTTTCTCTTGATCGTCTTCCATTCCCAAAGTAGAACCAAATGGTGTAGGATATGAATATTCCTCTCCAAGTTGTTGTAAACCCAAACAACCGTTTCCTTGTTGTTCTAAGTGCTCAAACTGTTGTCCCGGGTTGCTGCATATCTGATCTTCTGGTTTAATAGACTCAAAAAAGCAGCTAGAGTAAACGGGAATCGATCCATCAATCTCTCTGTTTGAATCATTAAACCATAACTTGAGTAAGCACTTTCATAGTGAAATTGCTTTTTTCTAATTGTGACTTAGACTCTTACCTATGAGGAAGATAACTGGAATCACCAGGTAAGATTGTTTGCTGGTTATCATTATCAGGAAGCCAAGACATCGAGTGAGCTTCTTGCATATTACTATTACCTCCCATCGCCATAGGCAACTGTATCCCGCTGTGAAACTGCATTTAAAAGCTTGGTCTGGTTAAGAACATATCCTGAAGAGAGACAGAGAGAAGAAGAGAGGAAAGGAGACAAATGGTTATAACCTGTGTTGTTGTACACTCTATTGGTAAAAGTTGGTTCTTTGTGTAATGTTCCTGAAAAAATGTAGGATATTGTCTTTCGTAAGTATATTTTATGAAATGAACTCCTGAATCTTAGGTCTATAATGATTGAGTGAAAAGGAAAACATAATAACATACCTTGTGAATCTGGATTCTTTCAATAGATTTCCTCAATGATTCTTCCAATAAACTGAGGTGCTCTGTGTTTTCTATTCTATCAATGTTCGTCCAGCAACTGAAAACACCCACCAGAAGAAAAATACTTACATAAGATTGAAACTAAGATTTCAAGAAGCAAAATTTATAACTCAGGAAACTATAATTTTTCACACCTCAACCTCCTATGACACTCCATAAGCTGAGCTTGGTATATCGCTACTTGGTTACTTAGACCCTGTCATGTGAGGTCATTTTAACACGAACTTAAGCAATTTGACTCAAAGAGATTAATTAGGTATCCACGAAAGTTCAAGAACCGGAGATGGTTGATCCATACCTCAATAGTTTGATTCCTGCAGGATAGAGTAGACAACAACATCTCAGATATATTCAGAGGCTTACAATGACAAGATATGGTTATTAATTATAAGAACTCATGGAATGTACCTTGCTCCTAAAAAGTCATGTATATTTACATCATGATCCAGTTTCTTAAAAGTCTTCTTCAATGCCTGCAATTGAGCAAAACAAATCAGCTCAATTTTTTGTTTCAAACAAATCAAAAAGTTGATGATACAGAAAAGAAGAAACTCAGTGAGTTTTTATGTCTTTACTTCAAGGCTCTCCAGTTTCCTGTTGCATTAAAAAAAAAAAAAAAAAACACTTTGATTTTAGTTTCGTAACAGAAATTGCATCAAAGGATTGATAGTATCCAAACTTTTAAATAATGCTTACCATACCTTTTTGTCCTTTCTTGTGGAGTTAATTGCGCAAACTTGGAAATAACCTCTTCAATGCAACTGCACAAAAAAACAAGTGAAGTCCTATATCAGTATATTGCAAGAAACTTGAGTACAGAACCTCAATCTATCATCCCCCTCTAATAGTTTAGAGTCTTGCAAGAACTAGAAGCTAGAATCACTCTTTAGAACAATATCTGAGAATTGATAACTGAAAGGAAAATAGAACAGTTTAGAGTATGTTTAGAGTCCCTAATCTCTCCACAAAGCTAAAAGCTCTCAACTAAATCAACCTGTCAAATTACCCCTAATCTGTTCCTACTTATGCATTGTGTGATCTTCTCAATACTCTTAACCATTCCAGCTGAATCTTTACACAAAGTTTTACGAGTTCTAAACCACAGAATTAAAGATGATAAAAGAGAAACAAAGTTGTGGGAATGTTATAATACCTGTGTTCTCCATGGAAAGCAGTAGCCCTTCCGGTAGGAGAAAACATAAGAAGGACAATATCAATATCACACAAAATGGATAACTCTTTGGCTTTCTTCAATATCCCATTTTTTCTCTTCGTGTATGTAACTTGCCTGTTACTTGTGCTCTCAAGCCTTTTAATCTTCAACTTAACCCTACCCATCCTGTTTCTGTTTATAAACAAAAAACATTCATCAAAAAATCCCATTAAAAAAGAGTGAAATTTCCAAAGGATCAACATTTTCTTTCGAATACTTACTTCAATCACCTGATGAAACTTCAATTTTTGCAAGGGATTGATCAAAATCGAATCTTTGAAGATGGGGGACGTCTATATTCGGACACAAGAGTCACTGTAACGGAAGATGGGTTCTTATAAATAAAAAGGGTCTTGTCTTTTCGAAGCAGAAACAGAGAAAAAATGGGTCTTTGCGTCAAAACAAGAGAAGAATTCATGAAAATGAGCACAGAGGAGGCGAAGTCACAAAGAAGAGAAAGATCATGGAGGAAGAAAGAAAATTGCAAAAAAAAAAAAAAAAAAGGGCACGAACAAAATATTTGTCCCGAAGAAGAAGAAAAAGTTTGAATAAGAGAAAAAAGGGAAAGATTAATGGTGGAACAGAGAGAAAGCTCACAGAAAAGCAGACGAAGGGACTACCTTCGATTTCGCTGGCAAACTTAAGACGTCGACCAACGGAATTGTGTGCTTCTGTGTTAGAGAGAGGGAGAGCCAAACCCGGTTTTTCTTAATCAATTACTATTTAACCAATATTCGAACCGACAAAACCAAACCGGTTTTGCTTACTTGATATTGGGCCAGTGTATAAAATTATTTTTAAAAAGCCCATTGGTACCCATTGAATTGACTTGTCTCTGCCCTAATTTAGCTCCGCCGCTGTTCTTCAGATCTTCTATTTAAAACTTACTCTCAACTCGTTTTCTCTTAAAAATTCATTTTTTAGCTAGTCTCATGTTAGCTGTTTATGTGTGTGTATTATATTAGGGTTTGCTTGATGTTTAAATGCCTGTGATGGTGTTAAATATACTTTGAGAGATGCTTCTCTAGGAACAAGAAATCAACTCTGAGGCATTTTTTTTTTTTTTGTTCTTTCTCATGGTTACAAATCTGTTTTCTTTTGTTTTACTCTGATCTTTGAGCTTATTGATGTGAAATGGTTTTGTTGGCTTCTCCTAGTTTCTGATTTGATTTGGGTTTTTGTCTGATTAATGCAAGTGATGATGAAAAGACAGGGACATCAGAGTCTCTTTGTTAAGAGATGAGAATGATGACTAATGTCTAGATGGGATTCTCTCTGATGCAACATGTCATTAAAATAATATATTTAGATGATCAACTTTGATCTAGTGTGTGCAGTTTAGTTTTGTTTTTTAATACACCCTTTTGGTGTCTTTTTGATGAGTGCAAGTGACGATTAAAAGACAGGGACATCAGAGTCTCCTTGTTAGGAGATGAGAATGATGACTAATGTCTAGATGGGAATCTCTCTGATGCACATAAACTTAGAATCATTAAGTTTTTATCTTTAAACAGTTTTTGTTTGTGGGTTTGCCAATGATGTGTCGTTACAATTGCACGTATTATCAGATTTTTGGTGATGACTATCACAAATGTCTGAGGCAAACCGTTGATTTGTTAAAGAAATGTCTATAAGCTTACGAGGACAAGTCTAGTTATTTGCAATTAAAGCTTTGTTTTGGTCTAAAGCCTTAATCCATAGAGTTGATTTTTATGCATTTAAGCTTTGTTTGCAGGAAGAAACACTTGCCAGGTATGAAGTAGAGGAGATTATGAATTTGGACAATACAGAAGATATTGGAGATTGGAGTTTAATGTCCAGAGTTTTCTATGTATCTTCAGTTCGAATTGTAAACGTGGAACACAAATTGCAGAACACATCAAAGTAATGAAAATCTTTCTTCGCAATGTTAGATTCTTTTGTTTCTTGAGGTATCTGGTTCAAATGTAGGAACTAAACAAGTAAAAGACGAACATCATCACTATTAGCAACACAAAGAGATAAGAAGATAACTTCTACACTCCTTGAGTTTTTTTTTTACAAGTGATCAAAAAAGATTAATAGAAAAAAAAAAAAGGGAAGAAAAATCCAAAATATGAATAATCATCATCATATTCGGACAAACATGTTCAAAAAGATCAAAGAGAATCAAGACTCTCGGTTCTGCTTCTCACAATCCGATGAAAAACTTCTCTAACTTTCCTCTCAAACGGATCCAAACCATTTCTCAAAGCTTCACGAACCTGAACAAGCTCATTAACTCTCTGTTTCACCTCAGCTTCCTTGTGATCATTCATCGGAAAATGAATCGAATCGATCAATTCATTCATCAACCTCGAACTCTTCTCAATCCTATCAATCTCCTTAAGCAATCCACAAGAATTCTTCCTATCTCTCCTCTTAGATTCCTCAACAATCTTATCGTGCAACGACATAACAGGAGCTGCCCATTGGAAATGCCTAGGCACAAAGTAGTTAACTTGCAACCCACGGTCTTGACAAGGAATCGCAGCTACCAAAACCCACATGACAAAAAGCAAAACCGAAGTCATTGTGTAAACCGGTACAGCTAAACCATTGCTCGCAGCGACGTCGTTTGGTCGAGGCGTAGCTAAGTTATTAGCTAAAGCTTGTAACTGCTTAGAAGCTGACCATGATCTTGAAACACTCCACGAAAGAGATCTGAAATGACCAATCGAACGGTGGTGACTCTCTTTGACTCTTCCGAACGAACGGTTCCGATGAGCTAGATTGGTTCCGGAAGGATGATCTTTCTCGTCGAGCATTCCGATCGCTAAATCGACCAGAGCTTTCTTAGCTCGCCGGAGTTGTCCTTCTCCGATCGAACGGTGCTGACTATCTAAAGCAGAGATAGCGATGTCGGCAAGTTTCTCCCATTGACGGATCTGTTCGATACCGTCGCGGATTGCGTTACAGACATCGAGAGCTTTGATGCTCCGTTCGAAGTAGTCAGAAATCAATCTGTCCATGGGAGATTTGGAGATCTGAGAGCGGTGGTTGAAGACGATAGCTCGAAACTCTTCTTGACAACAGAGGAAAGAATCAAGAAGCTTTCCGATCCATTCGAGGGAGAGAAGGTCGTTGGCTGAGGCGTTGAGATCGATGAATTTCTCAGCGACTTGTCTCTGAAACGAATCTAGCTCAACCTCCATGTTGCTTGGCTCGTGGTGGTTGTGGTGGTGGCTACTATTTCCGGCTGATGATGATGATGATGAGTCAACTTGGTCTCGCCGTAAACTAAGCAACGACCTTCCAAATGATCCTTGAAAATCAGTTGCTGGCATCCTCAAAACAGACGCAAAATCGAAACTTTTTTTCTCAGACTTGGGGGAAAAATATCTTTTTTTGGTTTTGGATTGAGAGTGATGATGATTGATGAAAGCTAAGGAAGAAGAAGAAGAGATGTGTTTATAAAGCGATTATTTTGACCGCGTATTTAAGAATCATTCAATATTAGTTCACTTTTCTCTTTGTTTTTTTTTCATTCACTAATAGTAATACTAATAAAAGGTGTGACGAGTAAAGCTAGAATTTGATTTTTTGTGTTCTCATTCCTTTTTCTCTTTTTGTTACTCGGTACGATACACGCAGCAGACACGTATAGCATTTGTAATAAAAAGGACAAGGATCTGTAGTAAGTAAATGTTGCAGTGTAAAAAATCTCAGTTACACCAAGTTCTTAAAGTGACGAGGCTGTGATATATGAAGTCAAAGAATGTGATATTTAAGGGTGCCACGTGGAGATAACTGGAGCTGTGACGGAGACTAGGTCAATACACTGCACATGTGGAGAAAAAAGACAGCTAAGACTATCCTCATTAGTGTGTTTCTTAGTTGTTTCTTAAGGCAATTTTTAATAATAAAAAGAAAAAAAGAAACTTTGTTAAGAGAAGAGGAAAATTTTGTTGATTATTGATAGAACCAAATTAAGGTGTTTTTTAGTAATAAATATAATAAAATAATAATTAATAACTTAAAATATTCAAAATTATTTTATATATCATAGAAACATATTTTAATAATAAAAACATAAAATAACGTGAAGTGACATTAGTGCAGTGACATGAGGTAAGTCCATTTGTAGAAGGCACCATCACACCGGGATCAAGTCCCGGCTCCTACGAATGTAGAAATTTGGCTAATTGGGCCGGCCAGTTGTGGCCCAATGGTTGACAAAAAAAAACATAAATAACATACAACATTTAAAATTAAAACAGAAAACATTAAAAAAAAAAACATAACACACAACATGAAGAGAGAACACACGAAAATAAAAGAGAAATGCCAAAAAAATTTACCCCATTAATCTCATTTCACCATTCATATCGCGCCACCTGTCTACTAAGAAACGTTTCTTGTGTTTCTAAAATTAGAAACGTTTCTTCCAATCTTTAGCTTTTGTTTCATTAATAATTAATATCTATACCTAAGAAATTTCCTAACAAACATCTAAGGACTACCAATGAGGATAGTCTAAGTCTTCGTTGGCGTGTTATGTAATGAAGAGAGAGACGGACTCGGTCTTGTCTGATTGATTCTTTCTCGTCGTTCTAGAATCCCTCAAGGACAAAAATGCTGACATGTAATTCTCTTTTTCATCCTTTTTTTTTCTGAATGATAGTACTAGAAAACAAATAAACAATAATACTATAAACTCTTAAAGCTACGTTAGGAAACTATAAACTCTTTAACATTATTATTCACATGCTAGGCAAACTTTGGTTTGGTATTGAAAATTTTGGTAAGCTATAATGTAAAAATGATTGAGAAACTTTACTGAATTTATAACAAAAAAAGGTGTGAATGATGGACTGGAGTATGATAAATCTGTCATTAGCAGTCATCGATCATGTTTGGGCCAGAATTAAAACTGAACAACTACAAGAATTAATTGATATACGACAGTATTACACTACACCATATTGATCTTTTTTTTTTTCTTTTTGTTTAAATAAAAATGTTACATCATATCTCCTGTCATGTGTTCCTAACTCACACACACCACAACAACAAAGAAAAAAAAAATATCTGAAATTTTGAAAGAAAACAAAAATAAACAAATAAAAACCACACGTGTGAAATACAAGCTAGAAAAAAAAGCTTTGAAACATGGAAGCACGAAGATTACTGACAAAGACATGACAAGCTCTCCTTTTCTTAACTTATTCTAGCTAAGATATTGATTTTGTTTTGTTTTTATACTTTCGTCAGTTCGACGACACAGATAAAATCGTGCAAAAGCGTATTCCCCGCTAATTGTTCCTCATCAGACTCACTTTCCAGTGTATAAGACCAATTAATTTAGCCCCAATTGAGTAAATTAATTTATATAAACACAGAAAAAACGGATTCGTCAACATTTTAAAAATATTTGAGACAAAAAAAAATTCTCATGGTGTCAAGTGCTCCTAACATGTTCGTTCAATGATTTAGAACACAACACAACAAAGAAACAGATAACTTTTTTTTTATATAAAATGGAAGAGAGTATATAATAATGTTTTATGACCGTTATAAGAAATATATTTATGTATGTCAAATTGGTATATATGATTTACAAGTTAGTTTTCTACTTAGTAACAGCTTCTTCTAGCTCTCTTATGCCATCAACCTTCTGTTCAATTTCTTCAATAAGTTCTTCACGCCATAGTTCTGCTCTTGCTTTCTCTTCTATATCTTCTTGCTGCACCCATATTAGCGAAAAGGCCCAAAACACAATAAACAACTCTTATCCAATCTTACTAAAGATGTACGTTTATTATATTTGTAATGTGCCAAAGGTCTATGGGCCAACCCAGCCCAACCTTATTAAGCACGACAGTAAAATCCACATGTATATCCCGAACTATATTTGTAATGTGCCAAAGGTCTATGGAACTTGAACGGTTGACAGGGTCTACTAATATCAAGCTTGGCTAGCTATTCCATAGCAACAACCCTAATTATGGTAGGCTGGCTAGTCTATTGCATTGCAACATCCCTAATTATAATTTTATGTTATTTCTAAGTATTCAGTTTCTATGTGAGAAAGAGATACATACAGTTTCGTAGACCCAATAACCAGTTCCATCACCTCCATCTCCACGGTACTCCTCCGAGTCATAGAATGGATCCTATATATGATTCAGTATCACACCAATATTAAGATCCCAATGCAGCAAATGGATCAAGATATTCGATTTTGAGTATTTTTATTTCCATACTTTTGCGGAACCGAAGTACAAACATCCCCAACAAGTGAACATGATATAGAACATATCTGCAGATGATCAAGATCAATGTCAAAAACATTAAATCAAAACCTCTTATTATATAAGAATCTTTTTCTCAAGAAACCCCAAATTTGTAACTTACAGACATTCTTGATGGCTTTATCACTAAGATGCCACACGTGCTTCTCAGTAATGATATCACGCATCCCTTCAATTTGTTGAACCATCACAGCCATTAATGGCAAATCATGTGGCAATGCCTTTCTTACACATAAGCTTCCTCTTATCATCAGATTCTTTTCCCTCTTCTCATTGACTTTCCTCTAATATTTTTTTTTTCAAATCTTAAAAATGTAAGTTCATAACAAGAATAGAAGGAGATTCTTATAATTTAAGTCATAGGTAAAGAAAAGATTACTAACAGATAGCCAATATCCATGAATTGGTCCTGAAATCTGCTTAGGCTACAACACAAGACACAATTCTCTAAGTGTTCTTATTCTAATGAATATAAATCGTTATTATATGAAAGAATATGTACCGAGTGGTTGGAGGAAGAAGGGATGTGAAGGTTAGTGAAGGTGGAACTTGTGAAAGCTTCAGCCATTGTTACTTCTTGATGGCGGTGGCAATGGAAGAGAGAGAGAGAGATGACACAGTGTCGTTACAATCTTTTTTTCTATTATTCAATTTCATTTTTTAAAGATTAGATTATTGGAGGCAGAAGATGTGTGTGGATAAGAGAATCGGTAACGTCCACACTAAAACTTAGTCTTGTGAGAAATAAACAAAGGAACAAAAACATCAAAAGCGCAGGTTAGCATTAGCAATCACATGACACTATTTTTAGTCTTTCTAACAAACGAAAGCTGGCGCGTATTACCCTTCCAGAAAGTGCTATTTACAATCTAAAAACTCTCCAACTAACTCAAGTCAACAAACTGTTTTTTTTTTCATTTGTACAAGTTAGCAATCACAAAACACGTTCAGTCTTCTATACGTGCAAGTTAGTAGTAATCACCATAGCCAAAGTTAGTAAGAAATCGTTGGTCGGTCAAGTCAATCTTTCCGCTTACGTTCCCAATACATTAATCCGTTTCAATAGCGCATGTTAGCAACTATTGTCAAAGTCTTATTGGGTAAAAAAAAAGCTAATCAAACCTGTTAGCGTAGGTTAGCAATTGGAAAGAAATCTCCCGGCCAAGTAAAGTCAACACACATCGCTTGATTGCGCAACTTAGCATTAGGAAGCGTATGTTAGCAACTTTGCTAAACTTAGAACTTTCCCACTTTCGTCTTCTTCCTCCCGTGTATCTTTTAATCTCCCCTGTTTTGTGTTTTCGGTGATTATATATTTTTTCAATTCAATTCCACCAAACCTACCTCCCCAAAAAAGCACATATCTCTCTAATCTGATTCCTCTTCCTCCTGAGAGAACAAAATCTCAATCAATACCAATGAGTCGCTTGATGGGACTGCTCGATCTCGAGAAACACTTTGCCTTCTACGGTGCTTACCACAGCAATCCCATAAACATTGTTATCCACATCATCTTCGTTTGGCCGATCGTTTTCACAGCTTTGCTTCTCCTCCACTCCACGACACCAATCTTCGATCCTTCTCAATTAGGGGTTTCTCAATCGTTGACCCTCGACGGCGTTCTCCGATTTAACCTTGGGTTCATCTTCACCTTGGTTTATGCTCTGTTCTACATCTGTTTGGATAAAAGATCTGGCTTTGTAGCTGCCCTCATGTGTTTCTCTTGCTGGGTTGGTTCCAGTTTACTCGCTGTTCAATTAGGACCTTCTCTTTCCTTTAAGGTTTGGTTTCTCTTATCTCAATTTAGGGTTTCTGATAAAAAAAAGAATCATCATCATCTTTTTTAGGGTGAGCTTATTTAATCAGAGTATGTGCATGCATCCATGTGTTGTGTATATATATGCAGTTGTGTGTGTGCTTCATGCATTTATTGTTCATTGTTTTCCAAGCTTTGACTTGGGAGCCCCTATATGGCTATATGTGTGTATATATATATATATATATATATTGAAATCGATTTATTTAGATTTGTTATATTACCTTCAACGATTAACTTAGTCCTCTGTCTCTGGGGTCCCTGCATTAGCTGTTAACGTTTAGACAGCAGTACTAAACACAGTAACACCCTGTCTGTGGCTTTAAACATTCAATGATTTGTTGCAAGACTTATATTGTGTGCTTGGACAAAAGTGTTGTTTCTTGACCACCAACATATGTGATGGTCTGAGATGTTTAGAGTCTAACATCACTTGTTAAAATTAGGAGCTTTGTATGTATGTGTCTTGAGTGTTGTGAATCATTTGATAGTTTGATATATGTGTTTGAAAATCCCTCTGTTATATGTAGATACTGTAACAATTTAACTGTTCTTTTTCCGCAGGTTGGGTTGGCATCTCAGCTGTTATGTTGGACCGGGCAGTTCGTTGGCCATGGAATGTTTGAAGTAAGTTCTTTGGCTTTTTAGGAATTGTTGTTTTGTTTCTCCTGTAACTTGTTTCTCTTCATCGGTATTCATGGGGCCCTAAAACAGATCATTCTTGATTCTTGTCGACTCACAGAAACGAGCACCTGCGCTATTAGACAATCTAGTCCAAGCTTTTCTCATGGCTCCTTTCTTCGTATTGCTCGAGGTGAAAGTTGTGATTTGTTTGTTAATGTCTCTGCTACCTTCTTACTACAGCTCTGTGAAAACTGTAGCCAGAAAACTTGAAAAGCTAATGTGGAATTGTGTGAATGATATAATGCAGGTTCTTCAATCGGTTTTCGGGTATGAACCATATCCCGGTTTTCAAGCGCGTGTGAATGCCAAGGTAGAAAGTGACGTTAAGGAATGGAGAGCAAAGAAGCAACAGAAGAACAAGGTCACATAAGCTTGGATTATAATACGGAAGAACTTGAACCCATTGTTGTGTTTCTGTAACGTACCGAAATGATAATAAGACCATCATGGATTGATGGATTTGGTGTGTAACTACTATGCATGTCTCTAATATATGGAAAATTGCAGTAAGTTTCGGTCACTGACCAATATGATAGAAAAGAAAACAAAAAAAAAAGAAGATAAAGATCTGATATCTCTTAATCTTAAAACTGTGAATCAATATAAAATATTGAAACTCCAAATATCTATGAAACAAACCCATAAATGTAAACCCTAAATATAATATGAATCATATCCCAATATGTAAACCTTAAAGCTCTCCCCTAAACGTGGATAGGCTTTGTATGTTACATGAAGTAATCGAAGACCTAAGAAATCACTTGTCGCGGGAAAATAAAGAAATACTATAAACAAGAAAAACATTTGACAGACTTGGTTAAACATCTGAGTTAACCGATCTGCGTTTCTTAAAGTATCTTCTAGATGGAAAGCCGGAGGTGGGAGGGAATACAACTTTCTTTGGGTGTGAATGTGATTGGACAGTTCGTAGCGTAATTGGATGTAAATAAGTGAGAAGGAATATCTCCATGGATCCACCATATTTAGCGTAAATCTTCTTTCTGTTATCAAACTTTTTTTTTTTTTTTTTTTGTGAGCAGAAACTATTATTCTAGGTACAAGTTGGCTCGAAAGTTAATTTACGCTAAAAGAGCGAGTCCTATTACTATACAATCTATACTATTACAGATTATTCTATCCAAACTCTAAACAAGTCACCAATCAGAGACTTTCTTGTTGATACTCTCTTATCAAATCAATTTATCAACAATAACTATCATGACTGAAAAAAATATCAGAATAATAATGAAGGGTTGAACGAAGAAGGAACAATAATGAAGTGGGGGCGCATAACTATAACGTGACTAAATTTATGTATAACCCAATCGATAACGAATCGCGTTTCCCATGTGTCCACACGACTACGTGTCTTAGAATGGGGTCTTATTAACGACGTCTTTGAACATCCCACTCGGCCCATGTTCCACACGTATAAGTCACAACTCTCAGAGCGATCGATGTCCCGACTTATACCGTCGTTTTTCTTACACCATATATTATATGCACTGTAGCTTCTTCTATAAAGTGGTCGTTTTTATTTTATTTTGAGAAAATTTAGACCATTTCTCTCGTTTACGTGTTATCTTTACGCAGAGATCTTGTTAAACTTTAATTTCCGTATCCCGAAAGAACATGTTAGTATTTAGTAGGGCTGCATGTAGCAGTTTTACTGTATTATATATAGGCGTTCAATAGAATCATCATGTATTTTCAGTTTCTGCCCAATTCATCATATACTAGTTATAAACTTGTTAAACTAGTTGACAAAAAAAAAAAAAAACTTGTTAATTCCACCTAAATTATAAAAAAAAATTCATAATTAACCAAATTTAATAGTTGCGTTTAAAAATCGTAAAATCACGTTTACTATTTCGCGGTTAAAATGATTTTTTCTAAATTGATTTTGGTTTTGAGGAATTTGCAACCTTTATGCCAAAGACGCGGTTTGAATTTTGGTTCAAAATTAGATTTATTATAACTTTTCAAATTTGGGTTTACTCTAATCGCAAAAAAGTAAATATTTTATGATTTTAAAACTCGATTAACTGAATTTGGTTAATTGAAAAGAATTTTATAATTTAAGTGGAATTAAAGAATCTATAGATAGTATATGGTGAATTGGGCAGAGACTGAAAGTACATGTGATTATAGTCGAATGCTTATATATATAATACAAAAAAAAAATAGTATGTGTTTCACCCAAAAAAAAGAGAGAAGTTTTTATGTAAAATATGTTAACACGCAATCCATCATCATGATCGATATGATATGCATGTTCTTTTTTTTACTTCGTCAAATACAATAGTATATAAGAACAGTGCAAGTTGAATCATTGGAGTTTAATGCTTATCGATTTCGTCTTTTGATTTTCAATACGATGCTTATACAAAAGCATAATACGTGGAATTTTTGTATTGATCTATCAGTAAATCCTACATAACTTATTTTAGTTTTATATATTCTCTTGATTTATTTCACAAATCTTAAGAAAAGAAAAAAAAAAGTCGTACAGTTCACAGTAATAATACAAAAAGATACTATCAAATTAATCTATATAATAATAATAAATCGAATAAATGCGACTAACAGTTGTGTTTTTTCAATCGTACTTTTTAGATATTTTTTGAAAAGTTGTGATGGATCATTAAAACGGTTATTTATGAAAAGTTACAACTGTTCACTGTAAAGTTGTGTTTATTGGAACATTCATATCTTTTGAAATCTATATATTTGTCTGTTTAAACTATTTTCATTTTTTTTTGCCATGAGACAAGATCAACTGAAATTTCAATCTCAAACGGTTTATTCATTTTTCTAAATTATATTCTAGCATTCATTCTTTTAAAAATCAAGAAATTCCTCCAATTATTGATTTAACAAAAAAATTTTGGAATGATGAATCTATCTCGAATAAATGCCACCAAAAGTTGTGTTTTTTCAATCGTATTTTTTGGATAATTTTCTAAAAAAATCTGTAGAAAATTTAAATTGTGTGTTTTACATAAAGTTGTGATTGTTCATTGTAAAGGTTTTTTGTAAAGTTGCAACTGTTCATTGTAGAGTTGTGTCTATTCGAATATTCGTATCTTTTGAAATCTATATATATTTGTTTGTTTGAACTGTTTTCATTTTTTTTTGCCATGACACCAAATAATATAACATTTCAATCTCAACGTTTTTACAGCTCTCTAAATTATTATCTAGCATTCATTTTTTAAAAGTAAAGAGATTCTTCTAATTCTTGATTTAACAAAAGATTTTTGGAATGATGAATCTAATTTACAATTTTTAGTTAATTTTATACCTAGAGCCTTTTTCCAAAAGTTAGATGAATTATATAATGAGCTTTTGGATTTGACTTTTGAATATGGTAATAAATATGCCTTCTATTTAAAAGCAGTTTATATGAGTTTGTAGGTATACTCAAGTGGAGACACAACAGTTACGATTTGTCGTAGTACCTTTTCTTAAAAAATGTTTTTATTTGTTTTTTTATAATTCAAACGGTTGTATCTGTTCATTGTAGAGTTGTGTCTTTTCACTATATTTTATTTATATTTTTTATCACAATTTTTCGTTCTAATGGGTGTATCTGTTTAAATAGTCATGCTTTTTGAACTCTCTTTATATTTGTCTCTTCATCACTAACTAACAAGTTAGTTGAAACAAATTTTCCATTTTATGTTGAGTCTAGATAATTGAATATATTCTATAATCTAACTAAAATTTTAGAAATGATTATAGCAATAGAGAAATTTTATACAACTTAATATCGAATTTACAGTTGTGTCTATTTGTCTTAACTTTCCGTTAAAAAAATATTTTAATATTTAAAAATAATAATAACAATCTGAATAAATGAGAACAACAGTTGCGATTTTTCGTAGTACTTTTTGTAAAAAAATTGGTTTTATTTGTTCTTTTTAAAAAACTCAAACTCAAAAAATTAGCTTTTCACTATATAATTTTTCATCATAACTTTTCGTTCTAATAGGTGTGTCTATTTAAATAGTCATATCTTTTGAACTCTCTATATATTTGTCTCTTCATTAATAACTAACAAATCATTGTTCGTTGAAACAAATTTTTTATTTTATGTTAAATCTAAATAATTTGAATATTTTTTTTTTTTTACTTTTTATACCTAATATTCAATGTTATTCTATTATCTAACTAAAATTTTAGAAATAATTATAGTAATATAGAAATTTAATAAAACTTAATATAGAATTTACAGTTGCGTCTATTTATCGTAATTTTTTGTTAAAAACTATTTTAATATTTAAAATTTATTTTATTTTGTTCTTAAAAGTTTATTAACAATTTATGTATTCAAACTATTCTATTACATTCAAATAATTTCATAATGTGTAATTTAAATTTTTAAATTTAAACTATTTTTTTCTAAAATACTTCCTCCGCGACATCACGGGGGTATGAGTCATAGTATTAATTAGAAAAAAACAAAAATATCACCTTCGTACACAGGGAGTCAGTCAGGGATACATAACGTTGCAAGATAAAATCCAAAAAGAGCATATGGACCAGGGCGAAAAAAAACACTGCAAAGAGAAAAAAAAAAAAATCCAAAGAGATCGAGCATAAATTGGACCAGGGAAGAAAAAAACACTGCAATTATCGCAATAGTTTTTCTTTTTCTCTTTTTTTCTTTTCTTTTATATGTATTAAAAATGTAAAAAGCGTGAGAAAGTATTGTCAACATATAGACACTGTTATTGTCAATATAGGATTTTCTTTACTATCAAATCCAAATTCATCATGAACTTTCCTATTTTATTCCACTGCTACTATTTATCTGTTATTAAATATATGTTAGTAAAAGACTTGGCTTTAAAGAAATTATTCTCTTCGTCCTAGGTAGTGGTGGCACTGGTACATTAATATTACTCTTTGCAAGTTGCAACAAGAACACGTGCATAAAGCCTAATATTTGGTAAACACAAACTACTGAATGATCGATCCATGATCTAAGACAATAACTATATTGATTACCAAAGGACACGATCATCAACTCAAGTAGGTCGTGTATGAAAAGTCCAAATTAATTACAATCGTACGACGTCGTGCCGAACTCCATTACACTAATCTCCTCCATGAAACGCCTCAATTCTTCCTCGTCCCACATTAAAAAGTCTTCTTCTTGAAAACCACTAGCTAATATCTTCTCATGGTCCTTGTTCAACTCTTCCCCTTCTTCTTCTTGACAGTGGATGTTTGTGGTTCCCAGATCCGACAAGATGTTCTTGATCCTGTCGACACAGTGTTGTCTAGATGAGATACCAGTGGCGATCTTATTAAGGAGATGGGCCGAGCGGGAGGAGGAGGAGTAAGAAGATGGACTCGCTATCGCGGAAGAAGAGGTACTGTATTCTGTGTTAAACCACCGCGTTTCGACGGCGAGGTTATTGGCGACTGGCTGGTGGGTCACTGGGTCGATTCCGTTTCTCTTTAGTCTTTTCTTGAGACAAGAGTTCCAATGGTTCTTGATGTCATTGTCTGATCGATTTGGCATCTGCTGCGCTATGAGTGCCCACCTACAATTTTTCCATAACAACAAAACAAAATCGTTTAGCATATATTATCTTTAACGTAAAAGTCGTGGAATAATCTACTTAAAATAAAATAAAAATGTATTTAGTCCTTAGTAATAAGATTTTATCACTAAAACATTAGTAATATTCCGTAAATATATTCTGACGTAAACAATCTATCAAAATAAGTTTTTAAGAATATATTTTTCAGTTTTAGTACCTTTTACGGTTAAAGTGGATTTTTACATATTAGTTAATATAATGGTCTGATTAAGAATATGGTATTGGATCATAATTTGTAGGAGTTAATCCTCTCGTAGTATCTCTCCTTTAGCAGGATGACAAAGGTATCCATACATAATAGTATTTTTTTTTATAAACTAGTTATGAATGAAATGTAAAATGTATTAAATCAAAAGCGAGTGTTTTAACATTATATTATTATATGCAACCCCAATCAAAGTTAAATAGTATTGTTTTTTTACAACATTCCATTTCTTACAAATGTTGCCTGCAGTGTACTATAAAATATGACTATTGAATATAAGCAGTTTCCTAAAAAAGACTATTAATATACCAGACCACTAATCCAATCGAGTGTACGGACATAGGTATCATAATAATGTTGGTTTTGACACACTTTCTTACTTAATAATTTTACAGTGATTATTGGTTGAGTACTTAACCTGTTACCGAATGCAGAATGTAAATTGATGATAATTTGTTCTTCTTGAGGAGTGAATTTGCCTTTCTTAATCCCAGGCCTTAGGAAATTAAGCCACCTTAATCTGCAGCTCTTCCCACATCTCCGCAAACCTTTATTTTCATCATAATTGTAAGATAAAAGTGTGAATCCAACAAATTAGCAGTAAATTTTGTGGTTTTGTTGGATATTGTATCATATATATAGTGGCAAACGAGAGTCTTATGAAAAGAAAAAAAAGGAAAATATGAATGAAAAAATGAAAACAAAATTTTTAAAAGAATTAAAATTTTCGAAATATATGTCTTATCAAAAGAGACCTACAAATCTTGAGGATTATTGGACTTTTCTATGCATAGTTGTACGTAGCTTGCAAAAAGGACATGAAAAACCTGCTCTATCGGCACAGCACAAACTACGGTGATGAAAAATTATAATGATAACTATATTTAAATTAGAAGCTTCAGTATCTATGATATCATTGTAATCAATATTACATTTAATCGTAACTAGAGGTAACGTTTTATTATAGTTGTTACTTGTTAGTGATTCAGTTAAAAACTTAAATCTATACATACCAGCTTTGTCAGGAAGAAAACGCCAGTCCCCGACGCCGTATTCGTCGATGTAAGCGACGAGTTTCTGGTCTTCCTCCTCCGTCCATTCTCCTCTCTTCGTCCCGTCGGCGTCGTACCACGTCGCTCTCCCCATAATCTCTCAGCGACTCAGTCCCTGCCAATCCGATATCACCACGTGATGACCTTACGAAAAGAGAAGAGACCGGAAAATATTTAACGAAAACAAAAAAAAAAAAGTTTATCTGAACGTACTGATCGGGATTTCTATATCACACAGCCTTTCACTTACTTTAATATATGGTCCTCTTGAATGAGTGATGAGAGTACGTAGTAGGTCTTGTCTCTAAATTATCCCACTTTTTTTTTTTTTTTTTTTTTCTCTTTCTTTTAGGATTAATTTTTTTTAAAAAATTGTCGGATTACTAGTGTGGCAATTAGTACACCCGCTTGAGCAGATTATTTATAGAACAAAGACATGTTGAGGAATAAAGAAAAATAAAACATTATTCGATGTGCCTACAAAGGCTCTTTATTTTCTAAGTAGTAATAGGCAGTGTTACTCAATCATGGAGTTAATTAGCTTTAATTCTTTAAGGTTTTACAATCTTTAATTTTAAGAATCCATTTGTGTGGGTTTCAAGATCTCTGCAGTGTATATTGGATTTAGATTATAATAAGTTTACTCACAAAACACGAGAGAATTTCATTTCAGATGATTCAAGATTTTCAAATTTTTTAGTTTTTAACACTGAATTTTAATGAAATATTTGAATTCTTAGTTAAGTAACATAAAAAAATTTTAACCTGATTTACAAAACCTGATATTTACGAATATAAGATCCAATAACACCAGATTTTAAAGGATGATTTATGATCATTAATTGGACTATGGTTGGATTTCAATTCTATTAAAATCCATTCAAGTATTTAATTGAACTGAAATTCGACATTGTTTCCGGAAGAAATTAAAAACAGTCCATTTTATCAATTAATGTGAGGTAAGTAAATTTTTTTCTGTTTTATATTTGAGATTAAAGATAAATGTAAATTTATATACAGTAGGTGGTTTTGTTGAATTGTAAGAAAATATATTAATTTCATTTTAAAATATTGGTATAAATTAATGAATAGTTACTAATATCTTCTAAGCAAAAATTTACGAAAATTGTTATTTATATATACACAAACATGTTTAATCTTTTCTTTTGGTCAACTATTATCAATGATATTTGTTTTTTTCTGGGCAACTGGATTTTGGATATAATAATATTTTGTATTTTAACTTTGTACGAACTTCCGACTGAATAAGGAGAAAGCTTTATGCTACATATGAATGCAATCAATGATATTTTTAAAGGAGAATAATTTTTATGATTTTCTATAGAAACCTATCCCTTGAAAGTCATGTCTTTAAAAAATTTACATATTCTATAGAATAATTTTTAAAATTTTCACATAAGAAAAACGTTATTGATTCACAAAATAAGTTATTTTCATATGATAATTTTTAGTACTTTTTTGACCCCAAAGGTCTTTTGGTACATGCTTTAGTTACGACAACAGTTTGAAAGATTTCACCATCTTTATTTACAGATAACTAGGAAAATATTGTTTTGTATCATAATTAGATAAATCGATGCACTAGAGAAATATTATTAAGTGCAATAATTCATATTCATAATAATCAATGTGCTGAATTTTTCTTTGACATCATTTTCAGCTTCACATGTCAAATACTTTTCTTTCGCCAAGCTTATTATTCTTTGGTTTATATACATTTAAAAAACTTTAGTTTTACGCGAAAATATATGTGTAGATTTATCGGTTTCGGAGTTCTCTATAAATGGTCCACCTGCATGTAGTAGTACAATTGACACGTGCTTAAATTTCATCTTCCAGAACAAGCCAAAACGCTTGAAAGAATATGATTTGCCACATTTGTAGGAAAATTCATTGTATGTCACTTTCTTTTGCTGATAATAATAAATCTACTGTGATGTTATCAATCTAATTATAATCTTATTTATTATCAGGTGGATATGGAGAGAGGCAATAATTAACATAGACGCGTAAAGATAACGCAACTAGAAATTAATTTTTCTCTAGTGGCGAGCTAACATATTGTACGTGTGTTTTTGTTGTGGTTGAGTCGTTGAGACTTGAGAGATAATGAGATCGTATACAAAACCACTGCAAATGTGCTTAAACATGTGTGCATCGTAGTCTCATTATTTGCATATGAACATTCATACTGATTTGATTTGTGTAGAACTTATGTCTTGCTAGACAGTGTGGTCGAGAATTAATTACAAAAATAAAAACGATGGTAAAGTTGATGTTGCTGTGAGCCTGTGAGCCTATAGAGAGACTCTTTAATGGCTTTAATTTAAACACCTTGACTTCATTTACCAATTGAGAAGAGATGTCCCATGTGGTGCACAGCGAGATGGGTCAGAAACGTAGACAGTTTTTCTTGAATCTATGAGTCAATTTCGTTCTTTACCAAATATCAGTTTTGTTTTATATCTATTTTTATTTTACCCTAAACATGACGAACATCATAGGGGTCATGTTTGTTTTCGTGGACCTTCAAGGCTTCAACTTTCCTCTTTTTTTTTTGATACATATTTTGTCATCTCGAGATGATCTCCTCTTTGTTTACTGAAAAGGAAACACAGAGATACCAATAAATAATAGGACAACAAGAAAACGATGAAGGTGAAAATACAAATAGAGATGAGCATATGATTTAATTTGGGTCAATACTCAATAGAAATGATAAATATAAAACAATATTTTGTGAAAAAAAAAAACACTGAAAGTCGAACTAAAATTGGTCTAGATTGATACCAGAAATTTTATGAATGCAATCAAACTTTGTTTTTTTTTTGGAATTTAATGTTAAACTTTTTTTTTTGGAATTTTATGAATGCAATCAAAATTTGAATATTTAAATTCAATTTCATACTTTTTTGTTGAATTTTTTTATTTAATATAATATAATATACTTTAAATAATTTATTTTGAAATATTTTAAAAATATTGAAACTTAATATTAAAGTTAGAATATAAACTATAAACACTTTAAATTGGTTTGTTATAGCAATGTCAATAATATGAAAGAATTTAAAAAACCAAGTATATTAATACAAAAAGTATAACAATATATTAAATTACTCATAATATAATAACTCACTTTATAAAAATCAAATTTACAAAATTATGTCTTATAATGACATTCAAGTCATGAGGTAGAATATACATTGTTGAAATAACTTCACGTACATAAACTAATACAACATATTAAAATTTTATTTTAAAATAGAAAATATACAAAATTTTGTATAAAATAAAATTTAATCAGTGTTATAGCACGGTTACTTATCTAGAATCATTAACAATATAAAACTTACAAAATAAAAGTCTTTTTCAAGTCATCATATTTAGCATATGATTTTATTGTATAATATTATATCAAAAAAAACTTTTAAAAACAATCACATAAATTATATTTTATACAAAAATTACAATATAAATAAAATGAGTTTCAACCCGTGCTCTAGCACGAGTCTTAGTAATATATCAAAGTAGATAGGAGATGTAATTGATCGAAGGAACAACATTGAATTGAATCGAAACCAATATTAAACCCGGTTTTTATTTATTTATGTAAACTGAAAACCAAAACCATTTCAAATACATGGGCACCAAACCATGAAGCTCTCCCATATCTTGTGCCAATAGTTTACCTAAGGTTACCGAAACGGTTTTGATTAACAAGCACACGATGCTGGTATGGCCTCATTATAAAAAAGCACAAGTTCTAAATATGAGTCTCTATTTTTATCTTTTCCTTCAATGTATTATTGTGATGGGTTTGAACCCCGGTTGGGAAAACGATAATGATACTAACAACAACTATACACACTCCATACAAAAAAAAAAAAAAAAAAAATGAAAAAGTTGGTTCCACGGTTTTCACTAGTATCAATTAGAATCACTTCGTTCATTTATAGATTAAAAGCCAATTTTTTAAGATTAAAACACAAATGATACATGCACTTTGAGAAAAGCTTAAAATTAAAGAAATGAGAGTATGATAACAAAAAAACACAAATGTCCCACTCCCACATCACAGTATTCATTTTTTTTTTCTTATCAATTTCTTAAGCAGATTCTTTTTCTTTCTTCTCTTCCTCTGGCTTGGCGTGGTAACCTGGAAGCTTCTCTTTGATCTTTTCCATAAATCCCTTCTTCTCCTGCGGATGCTCAGCAATCGGCCGGTGTTGCTGTTTCAACCAGGGGTGTGGTGTTGACGACCTGTGAATCCTCTGGTTTCTTGCTGTAGCCTGGAAGCTTCACCTTGATCTTATCCATTATGAAAACGTAAGAGCTAAACGGTTTGGATCTTTAACAAAGAATATCGAACAAGAATTCAAATAACTCTCTCTTTTATTAGAAAACAAGTTCTTACAAGGTTTCTCCTTTAACTCTATTTTCTAATACTATTAAGTTCTTTAGCCTTCTTTGAATCTTCAAGCTATTCTTTTCTTAAACTTAAGATTCAATGCAAGGATCTCTCAATCTATGAAGTGCTGATCTTTTTCAAGACCCAGCCTCCCCTATTTATACTAATTGGACTTAGCCACACAATTGACAAATTTCCAATTCTAATTAAACTAGGAATTGTTAATTTCCTTTTTCTTTATAGTTTAGGAAATTAACAATCTTTGTAAAACTTCCTTTTATCCTTATAACAAGAAAGTCTTTACTCTTCCAGAAACTTCTTCTTGCTTCATGTGACTTCTCTTGACTGCCTTAATGGATTTTCTCTTTTGATTCTTTAATCCTGTTGATCCACATCTTGTACTACTTTTGTTTTAGTACAACACATTTGTCAATAGATGCATCTTCAATCTCCCCCTTTTTAACCTTATGCTCCTTCAAGCAACCAAGACAAATAATTCCAAGAATTTCAACATACCACATAATCTTTGTCAAAAATCTGATTGCCTATTCTTTAACAACCTCAAGATCATTTCAAAAGACAATCAAACCAAGCTGCAAAGTGTTTTATAGTTTCAAATGTTCAAATCGAACCATTCAAAAAGAACTAAAACAAAGAACATTCAGAATTGATGCTCCCCCACAAACCCGCAAAGAACTAAAACAGAGAAAAATTGATACTCCCCCGCAAACGTGACACTCCCCCATAAACTGATCCTTCTCCCCCTGCTTGAAGAGTATACAGGTTAAAAACCAATCAAAGCATCCTTGACATAGGATGATTCTGAGTTAAACGCAACACAACTCCAAAAAGATTTTGTAACACTCGAGCTGTATCAATCAATGCTCCATAGACCAACTCCGGTTCATTATGCCCTACTAACGGCATACGAATGCTCCCAAGCTCAACCTCAATATAATTCTGTCCAGGAGCCGCAGTAGGTGATTCAGACGAGATAGGTTGCGGTTCAGGAGGTGGTGGAACATAAAAGCTAGGACATTCAGGAAACTTTTCTGCATAAGCCTTACCAGTGCGAACATCCTTGCGGTAGGCAATAGGCTTGACAAACATTTCAGACTCAGCAATCTGAAGCTTCTTCTGATGCATAAGAATCGAAAAGATGGTTCTGAATTGCAGACAAATCAACAACCTGATCATACACCAACTGACCAAAATCAAATCTGGTCTTGTTGAAAATCTTGTACACAAGACGAGCTCGGTCCTCAGACACATGATTCCTATGAGTCGTTGGTAACCAGTTGTAACTAGAGATAGTGAGCAAAGCTCCAAACACAGCTGGCAAGTTCTTGGGGTTCAAATCGTCCCACTTGATATTATCTTCTCCACTCAAAGTCTCAGCAAGCTTCTCATGACTTAGTGAATCAATTGCGGCATCAGATTGTTTTTCTTCTTCAGACAAAGGAGACTGACCAAACACTTGATTAATTATATCTGGAGAAAAATCATACATATGACCACGCACAAATACTCTCACTCCATTAGTGGAAGGTTTTTCTGGAAAGTTAGCATAGAATTCAGCTATAACCTCCGTCACATAAGAAACCAAACCTTCAACACTAGCAGGAATACCCATTTTCTTCACCAAATCAAGATATCCCCAATCATCCTTAGCTTCAAGATCTACTAGCCGTTCCTTGATAATTTTTCTAGAAATAAAAAACTTGTACCTTTCCTGAGCTGCAATCGAAACAAATACTTGAGGATCAAACGTTTTTGCTGATTTCATGCGAGTCGAACTTGATTCCCCTGTTTTCCTTGTTTTCTTCGGTGGTGCGAGACCAAGCTTTTTGTGCACTCGCTTCTTCCTAGCCATTCGCTCCACTTGTTCTTGAACCGAGACTTCAATAGGATCAATTTCATCATCCGAAATCTCCGGTTCCTTCCCCTTCCGAGACTTATGAACTTGATCAATCGCCGGTTCATCGACCTCCACACCCTCTGATTCATTCAAATTGTCTTCACAAGCAGTCCCAAATGATTCTTCATCTTCGGCTGGAGTCTTCTCTACTGAAGATGAAACCTCCGAAGACTGAACCAAACCCGGTGCATGCTCAACTTCCTCGATTTCTTCGTCAATTAGATGTGGCCGATTTTTGTCACCATCGGACCGACTCTCAGATCTTCTTCTTCCGGAAATCAACCCTCTTCGTGTTGCTCGAACCATTGTTGTGATTCAAAAAAAAACCTCTTCCTCCTCAATCGCGTTTCTCTTCTTCGACAACCCAAAAAAAAACTTTGTTTTTGTTGTTGTTGTTGTTTTTTTTTTTTTTCGCCTCTTCCTCTTCCTCGACAATCACCAAGTCTTTTTATTATAAATCAAAACCTTCTTTTTATTAAAAACCACACAACAGCCCAGGCCCATAACTTATACGATCCAAGCACAAAAACACCCAACTGATTCATTTAGGATAATCACTTCAACAACGACTGAACCAGTTCCTGTACCGCAATGATACGCTCAGATTTTACAAACTCCAATAAGATTTCTCAACATCACAAACCTCTGAAAATCTAATGCTTTAGTAAACAGATCAGCTAACTGTATCTCAGTGGGTAGATGATCAATCTGAACTTGCTTGTTCTCCACAAGTTCTCTAATAAAATGATGCCTTACATCAATATGCTTTGTTCTAGAGTGCTGCACAGGATTTTTTGAGAGATCTATGGCACTCTTATTATCACACAAGACTTGAAGAATCCCTGAATCCACACCATAGTCTGCAGACATCTGCTTCATCCAAAGTAATTGAGTACAGCAGCTTCCCATAGCAATATATTCAGACTCAGCTGTTGATAATGATGCAGAATTCTGTTTCTTACTCAACCAAGAGATTAAGTTATTTCCCAAAAAGAAACAACCTTCACTTGTACTTTTTCTATCATCCATACTCCCAGCATAATCTGCATCACAATAACCTACTAAACTTGAATTTGATCCTTTCGACATCCAAATACCAAGATCAAGTGTTCCCTTGACATACTTGATAATTCTTTTCACAGCTTCTAGATGAGATTGCTTTGGTTTTGCTTGATATCTTGCACAAACTCCTACACTGTAACACAAATCAGGCCTGCTTGCTGTTAAATATAACAAACTTCCGATCATTCCTCTATATAGAGTTACATCAACATCTTGTCCTTTCTCATCCTTCGTTAACTTCTTTGTCGTGCTCATTGGAACAACCCCTTCTTTGCACTTTTCTAACTTGAACTTTGTGAGCAGCTTCCTTGCATAAGTACTTTGTGATATAAAGATTCCTTTATCTGTTTGAGTAATCTGCAAACCCAGAAAGTACTTCAATTCTCCAGCTAGACTCATCTCAAACTCTTGAGTCATCTTATCCACAAACGTATTAACCAAATCCTGCGATGTGCTACCAAAAATTATGTCATCCACATAAATTTGCACAACCATGATATGTTGCTCATTGGTTAATACAAACAAAGTCTTGTCAACATTTCCTCGTTCATAACCTTGCTGTAGTAGAAAGTTAGTCAACCTTTCATACCATGCCCTTGGAGCTTGCTTCAAACCATATAATGCTTTCTTTAGACTATACACGTAATCTGGGTGTCTTGGATCTTCAAATCCTTTAGGCTGTTCCACATAAACTTCCTCTTTAAGAATTCCATTCAAGAAAGCACTTTTAACATCCATTTGAAATACCTTGAAATTCATGATACATGCCATTCCCAAGAAAAACCTTATTGATTCAAGTCTTGCTACTGGAGCAAAGGTTTCTTCAAAATCAATTCCTTCAATCTGTGTATATCCTTGAGCCACCAATCTTGCCTTGTTTCGAACAACAGTTCCATTTTCATCAGTCTTATTCTTGAAAATCCATTTTGTCCCTATCACATTTACATTGTTTGGTCGAGGAACTAGCTCCCATACCTCATTTCGCTCAAACTGCTCCAATTCTTCTTCCATGGCTATAATCCATGAGTTATCATCAAGAGCCTCGTTATGATTCCTAGGCTCAACGAATGAGACAAAACACTCAAACTGAACTTTTTCCCAGTTTGCAAAGTTGCTCTCCATTTTCTTGAAATCAATCTTAACACCTCTGGTCTTCATACCTTCTTTGAGATCCCCTATAACATCTGATGCAGAATGATTTTTATGAACTTGCAGCAAAGGTTCTTGGACTTTTACCAATTTTTCTTCAGATTTATCGCCAACTTCCACTTCTTCTGGTTCACTTGTACCGAATTCTTCTTTTTCTGAATCATTATCAGACTCACATTCTGTCCATTGATTAAATGAGTAATCATCAAACACAACATTCACAGATTCTACTATTGTGCCCAACCTTTTGTTGTAGATTCTGAAAGCTGTACTACTCTCTGAATAACCCAGGAATATTCCTTCATCACTTTTTGAATCAAATTTTCCAAGATAATCTTTGTCATTCAAGATGTAACATTTGCACCCAAACACATGAAAATAGCTAAGATTTGGACTTTTTCCTTTCCACAGCTCATAAGGTGTCTTGGTCGAGTTCTTCCTCACATATACTCGATTTATGATGTAACAGGCTGTGTTTAATGCTTCTGCCCAGAATCTTTGTGACACATGATTTCCATGGATCATAGCTCTAGCCATTTCTTGCAAAGTTCGATTCTTTCTCTCAACTACTCCATTTTGTTGAGGTGTCCTAGGAGCAGAAAACTGATGTGAAATACCATGATTCTCACAAAACACTTTCATTACTTCATTTTGGAACTCCCCACCATGATCACTTCGTATCTTTTTGATTCCTCCCTTTTCGTTTATGAGTTGCAAAGCCCAAATCCTGAAGCTCTCCATGGTATCTGACTTTTCTCGGATAAAACGAACCCATGTGTATCTTGAGTAATCATCTACTAACACAAAAGCATATCTTTTTCCAGCCAAACTCTCTGTTTGCATAGGGCCCATTAAATCCATGTGAACTAAATCCAAAACGTCCTTCGATTGTATATCAGGAACTTTCTTGTGCTGAATCTTTACTTGCTTTCCTTGATTACATGGTCCACATACCATACGATCAACACCTTTGATACGAGGAACTCCTCGTACTATCTCATTATTGACTAGCGTAGACAGGTTTCTGACATTCATATGCCCAAGTCTTTGATGCCACAAATTAAGATCATCTTTTGCTGAATAACACACATCTGAGTTGCCATTCCACATATAACAATTGTTTCCAGATCGGATTCCTTTTAGAACTACCTTCTTCTCCTCATCAGTAGCTTTGCAGTCAACTTTGGTAAATGATACTGTTAACCCTTCATCACATAGTTGGCTCACACTTATTAAATTTGCTTTCAAACCTTGTACTAGGTAGACATTCATTAGCTTAGGTAGAGTGGAGTCATCAGTTTTCCCTTTTCCTTGAATATCTCCATGGCCTCCATCTCCAAACGTAACTTTACCACCTCTGATTCTTCGGAAATCTTGTAGATAATTTTGTGTGCCTGTCATATGACGAGAACAACCACTATCAAAGTACCAAGGACTATCGTTATCTGGTTCTTCTGTAATCAACGCCATATTGCATCTAAAGTTTACACCTGAGGTGAACCTTGTAACTCCCATTGATACAGTTTGATATAGATCAGACTTCTTTATCCAAATTTGTTTTCGAAATCCATTCCAGAAAAATCTGCCTTGATGCTTGAGTTTCTGAACCTTTTCCCAGTACTTATAGCAGAAAACTTTTATGTGCCCATACTTTCCACAATAATAACAACCACTAGACCTAACTTGTTGAACTTTTCCTGTATCCGATGGTGGAGTGTTCAGTCCTCCTGACACAAATTTGGTTTCCCTTATAATACCAGAAGTTCGACTATCATATCCTAAGCCTCTATGAGTCTTCTCTGTCCTTCCATAGCTAAGAATTTCATCTAATTGCTTCGTCCCAGCAAACATGTGAATCTTCTTATGTTGAATTTCAAGTTCAGTTTGCAGTTTTGCGGATTTTTCTTTTTCTGCATCCAAGTTGCTTCTTAGTTCTTCACATCGGTTAGCAAGATTAAGTTTTTCTTTGACCAATAATACACTCTCTTGGCTAAGCTTTTTCTCAGACTCTAACTCATCCTGGAGGGTTTTAACTAGATTAGTAAGACGTTCCTTCTCCTTAACTAATTCTTGATTCTCCTTTCCAAGGCTAATGAGAATACTTCGAACCTCATTGTAACTTTCTATCATTCCTTCTTCGTTTTCTTCTTCAGAATCTGAGATTTCTTCCCCATCTACAAACTCTGTAATGCCCAGATAAGCCACAAAATTCAGAATTTCTTCGTCACTATCTTCCTCAGTGTCTTCATCCATGCTTAACAAAGACTTCTCCTTCTTCCTGAGTGTGTCCTAAACCTTTGCATACAGAACATTTGTTTTCTCTTCTTTTGACCGTAGGACATTCCCGAATAAAGTGTCCATAACCCTTGCATTCGTGACACTGCATCTCTGCTTTCTTTGTGAATTTGCTCTCTTCCCCAGTCTTTTTATATGGTGTGAACTTTTTCTGTCCTTGACCTTGTTCTACTCTCTTGAGCACACGATCAAATCTGCGAACCAACAAGCTAACTGGATCATCATCTTCTATCATATCCTTGGTCTCACAAACTGCTAAGGCAACACCTTTAGTGCTCTTGACTCCTCCCAACTCCATCTCATGAGCTTGTAGCATTCCTACTAATTCTGCAAAGCTTAAATCTTCAATGTTATTTGACACACATAGTGCAGTCTTGTAGGCCATGAACTTTGTAGGTAAGCATCGAAGGAATTTTTTAACCAATTTCTGATCTTTATATTTCTTTCCCAAGGTTACTGCTTCCTGAGCCAAGGTGCTGATTTTAGAACTGAAATCAGAAATTGATTCATGCTCTTCCATTTTTAAATTCTCGAATCGAGATGCCAACATGTCTTTTCTGGAACTCTGAACCTTTGTCGTGCCCTCATATTGAATTTGAAGAATGTCCCATGCTTCTTTCGCTGTCTCACATCCTTGAATCAATTCAAATTGCTTTCTTCCTACGCTGCAGTGAATAGCTGTGAGAGCCCGAGAGTTGTATTTCGATTTTTTCATCTCGTCTTCAGTCCAATCCTCCTCTGGCTTAGCTCTCCTTGACCCCTTTTCATCTTTGATGGTTGGTTCTTCCCACTTTTCAAGAACAGCCTTCCAGGCAAGTCGATCTATCCCACCGATTATGGACTTCATCCTTGATTTCCAAAAGCCATAGTTTCCATCGTCCAGAATGACCTTGTTGGTGTTAAGAAGATCACCGTAGCTCTCCATCCTTTCCACAGGATCTCACCCGTATTAAATCCTTACAAGTGTAAGCTCTGATACCAATTGAAAACGTAGGAGCTAAACGGTTTGGATCTTTAACAAAGAATATCGAACAAGAATTCAAATAACTCTCTCTTTTATTAGAAAATAAGTTCTTACAAGGTTTCTCCTTTAACTCTATTTTCTAATACTATTAAGTTCTTTAGCCTTCTTTGAATCTTCAAGCTATTCTTTTCTTAAACTTAAGATTCAATGCAAGGATCTCTCAATCTATGAAGTGCTGATCTTTTTCAAGACCCAGCCTCCCCTATTTATACTAATTGGACTTAGCCACACAATTGACAAATTTCCAATTCTAATTAAACTAGGAATTGTTAATTTCCTTTTTCTTTATAGTTTAGGAAATTAACAATCTTTGTAAAACTTCCTTTTATCCTTATAACAAGAAAGTCTTTACTCTTCCAGAAACTTCTTCTTGCTTCATGTGACTTCTCTTGACTGCCTTAATGGATTTTCTCTTTTGATTCTTTAATCCTGTTGATCCACATCTTGTACTACTTTTGTTTTAGTACAACACATTTGTCAATAGATGCATCTTCACATTAGTCCTTTCTTCTCTTCTTCCTCTGGTTTTTGAAGCTCTACTGTATGTGGTGCTGGCATGTTTGTGACGACTAGTACTACATCATGACCCTCTGTTTTCACGCCGTGTGGAAACTTCTCCTTGATCTTATCCATCACTCCTTGCTTCTCTTTTTCTTGTCCTTCTGCTTCTTCCTCTTCTCACCGTCTTCACCTTCTTCATCGCTCGACTGTTCACGATGAGTTTGTTTGTCTACTTAGTAACCAAAAAACTACAAGCTAATAATCTAAACTTTTGTACTTACAGAAGAAGAAGAGCTGTTGTTGGATCGGTGGAATTTTTCGATAAGATTTGGCTTGTTCTCTTCTTCCTCCTCTCGTGCTTCTGGTGAAGCTGCTCGAGGAGAGTAGGCTTATGCTCCTAATTCTCTTCCTCTTTTTGGTGTTACGCCACGAACGGCTCAGGTTCAGAGATTTGAGTCTTGTGCTCGAACTCAGACGCGAGAGTAGTCGTCTCTTGAGGTTTCACTTCCTCCTTTTTCTTCAAGAAATCGAACATTCCTCGTTCCTTAATCTCAGGCGTCGTCGTCGTTGATGATTCCTCGTGCTCGGGAACGTTGTTCTTGTATTCTTCCGCTGTAGTGTTAATCTTGAATCGATTGAGAGGTTAACGAAAATAATAAACCGAAGCTTCGAAATTCGATTTGTGCTTTAAGTTGCTTTCCGATGGTTTTCAAGAGCTGTGTGTGTGATGACTGATGACTGATGACTGAGTGGGGTTTAATTATTTCGTTTAAAGATAATACTCCCTCCGTTTCATAAAGAGTGTCACTCTGACACTTTTCACACAAATTAAGAAAACACTGAAATATACATATATGCCCTTATTTAATAAGTTTTTAATAGACTATTTTAGTTATAATTAAAGGTAAAACAAGGAAATTTAAGATAAAAAATGCATTGGAACTATAAAATAATGCATTGGAATTGTAAAGTGACAGTCTTTGTGAAACAAAGAAAAATCTCCAGAATGACACTCTTTGTGAAACGGAGGGAGTAATAAAAAGGACGGATACTATTTCTTAAATTGCAGAATGGACCCCTTTTTTCTTTGACGTCGGTGGATGAGAGAGTTAAACTAATAGTATTATTTAGTTCACGGGAGATGTATGGGAAGGTTTGGTGGTTACACTTGGTCGACACAACACCGTTAAATTTATAATAATTTGATTGTATATTATAAAAATTAGATAGATAAGACGATATATAATGTATTATTGACGAATAAGAATGGATTAGGATATAGTACATAATATAGTGGTTTGAACTAGTTGTTGTTATCACGAATCATACATTAGGATATAATTAAATTCTTTAATATCTTTGTTTTCATTGTGTATTATTATATGAATTGAAATCGGTGACATAATATATAATGAAAATTTAAATAAATAAATAAAAAGAATTTTAATGGAAGCTTAAACTCTTACAATAATTTTTTTAATACTAATTTTCATTTTAATGTTTTTACTTAACTTCGGCTAATTTTTTTGTTGCCTTTTTTAGTATTTCTAAAAAGATTTTAAGACTTTAAGGTTTTTTTTATAAGAAAATCAATTTAACGGGTTAAATTGCAGTACCTTGTAAACAAACAATATGAATCGTCAAAATAAAATACTAGAGAGCAGTAGATATTAATACGACATGACAGAGAAAATTTACAGGTTTAACCAGCCATAGCCATCATACCATGCGGCAATATACAAAATTGATAAGAAAAAAAAATCACTAACATATATGGAAACATTAGTAGTGTGAAAGAAAATTCAAATTATCTGAAGTTATGCATGGATTAAGCCAATGTTTAACCGTCACGTGTCTGATGAACGTTACAAGAGCCCACAAATGTCAAATGGAACCCAATAGTTGGCTCTTAGCAAAAGTGTAAACAGCGACTAATGTTTTGAGAGACTCAAAGAGTTTTGAGTTTTGTGCTTTTACTTGATTAAAAACAAAAACAGAGAATTAAGAGAACCTAAAGATCACCTAGGTGATTAAACACAGAATATAGACAATTGCCGTAAATGTAATTGGCTTGACCAGCAAGATTGAGAGGAGGATTGTTTTGATATACAAAGTAATAACCATTTAAATTACCCAAATCAAGCAAAACCTCTGTTAAATTACCCATATTAGCTAAATCAAGCAGCAGAAGCTTTGTTAAAAAAAAAAAAATTAACTCAAGAGTTTGATCAATAATTTGATCAATTGAAGCTTCCTAAAATAAGTAGACCACCACTAGCCTCAGCTCCATTGTTCTCATTACTCGAACATGCTCCATCATGACTTTTGTTGATTAATATGCTAATTATTAATTTGATACATAATTTCCTTTCTCATGTGATGGATATATTATTTTTTACATGGAAATCAAGTTTTGTACAATTTTGAAATAACATCATAAATCTACTAGCATTAAATCTAAAACATATATACAATATATAATTTCCTTTTTCATGTGATAGATATATCATCAGATATAATCTAGTAGCATTAAATCTAAAACATATATTGATAGTAAAGAGACGATCGATTGACCGGTTTTGTTTGGTTCGGTTGATACCAAATTTAATTTCCAATTATTGTCTTTGCTTTATTTCCATGATTTGATGATATGATGATAGCTTTCTGAACGCCCAAACATCAATATCTCTTTGTACAATGGTATACATTTACAAACGGGGTTCGAATATTTTTGAAGTGTTAAAAATGATAAAAAGTAAATTACTTTAATTTAGTAACTTAAAATTCAACCTATGAGTCTATGACTCTCACCAAGAAAAGACGAAAAAATAAAAATACAAAGCAACAAAATGTAAATGTCTATAAAAAAAAAAGTCAGACGGATCCTAAGGGGTTAATATATTAGTCAGAATCGGAACCTGAAGATAGAATTTGGACAGCATCTTTAGGTTCGTAATCAGTGATCGAAGCAGGAACTTCTACCTTTGCATTCCTCCTTCGTTGTTCTCTCTTTCTCTCTTTCTTCTTCTTCTCCTCCTCCAACTGTAAACAATCATCAACCTTTCTTAACTATGGGGTTTGAATAGAAAACGAGATACAATGATGTATAAAAACGGCTGGAGAATAACTAGAATTTATTACGTTATCGTCTGATTGATTTGGTGATGGCTGACTTGTCTGAACAGGTTGTTGTGTTGATCGGCTTCTCATCCACCAAACATTGCCTGCAGATAACAAGGCTCCTAGAAGCAATGTTGGTCCCATTCTTGGATCCGCTAGGTAGTCTTTGACTCTGTTCCATATGCTCAACAATTTCTGTGTTGCTTTTACGGTTTTCGGGACTCCTGATCTCATCGGTTCTGCGCTTTCTGGAACAAGTTCTGGAGTTTTTGCTCTCTGCAAGTTAGAGAGAAAGATAACAGTGAGCGAGATGTGATAAGAAACATGTATATAATGAATAAAACGGAGGTTTACTTACATAGAAAGGTAGGTTTCTGTTGTCACCATCATCAACCATTTTTGATAGCCACTTGATGATCTAGAAAAGAGTAGACAACAAATGTAACAAAGTCAACACCAAAAACTAGTGCAGATTTGTGAATCACAGGAGTTTGTTTAATACTGTGTACCTCGGGAGTTTCAGCCGGTCCGTCATAACTGACAACAAGTTGTGCTGCGGGATCAACATCGTCAGCTTCAGATTGCCATACAGTTTTGGGCCATTTACTTGATTTCTGCTCTACATTAGCACTTTCTGTAGCATTTTTATGATACCGAACGATCAATATCCTTGGGACATCAATTGGTGCCCTCCTAGTTCCACACGTGTCATAGCTGGTTTCCGATTGAACATAGAAGAAACAGTATTTCTGGTCGACAAATCCAGAGGGAGTCGGATGGTAGTAAGTAACAGATTTTAAATTCTAAACATGAGATATTAAAACATTCTGATGGATTCAGATTCAAATGCGATAAGGTAAGTGTAGATAATAGGGTTCTGGCCAGAATACTTACACTCTGGACTTCTCCGTCGAGCCACACAAATGAAAGTCGCTTAGTTTTGTGTGCAGAAACTGCTGGACCTATTGATGGATCATTGGAAGCCTCATCTGATCCGTCATACTTAGACAAAGCATCTTGCACCCTGCACATGGTCTACAAACTTGTCGATTAGACGGAGACAACTCAGACAAGAACATCAGATAAAAATGGACGACGTTAAAAAATATTAGACTCACTTCTCTCATCTTATTGAGTTCCACGCTTTGTCTTCCAACAAGGATGGCACAGTACCACGTTTCTTTATCATAACCAGCTCGAGAGTATCCTCGTGCATCACAACCAAGTTCCATTGACGTAGTGCTTCTTAGTTGTGGAAGTTCTTTAAGAAAAATAACCATAAACCAACAAAAATCATTCAACTACATGACCAAAAACTGAGTAGAAAGAGAAAAGCACATGCAAAAACCAAATATATATTGAACATATAACGAGTGGAGGAATAGGAATTACGTAATTGCTTGTTCTGCTCCAAAATATCCAGGAACCATGTACGATTGCCAGATCCTGCAAGATGGAATATCTTATACAATTAGTTTTCTAATCATGTTTCATTATTAATTCAAAACACTCAGTTCAAGATGGCGAAGGACCGTGATAAACAACAGGTTTTAAACCCGGATCCTTCATAATCACAATGGCAGGTGCAGATTCCACCTCCAACCTGTTACAAGGGAAGAATATGAGATGAGCCAATGTCTAATCATGCGGTGGAAGAATCAAAGGGATACCTATTTCCTACCACCAAACTACGCATATCAATAAGAAATCTTTACCAGAAGCAATAGACACTAACGCAGATAAACAGACTAAGAAGTGCAATGACATACCCATTCCACCAGAAAGATGCATCCTCTTCTCTCCAAAGCACGTAAGATATAGAGGCAAAATTCCAATAATCTTTTGCAGCTTGGCGAATAACAGGAGAAGCTCGCTCCCCCGTTTGTGAGAATAAAATGACTTTCACCTATTTGAGCATGGGAAAGATCAGAAACAGGACAAAAAGGGTTTAGGTAGTAGATGCGATAAAGGGAACTGTTATGTCTGGTTAATATGTTATTCCTAAGTTACAAGGATGAAAAAAAACTTGATTAAGGCTAAATCTAACGAGAAAAAAAAGAAGTTCAACAAACCTTATTAGGTGGAACTTTGGAAAGGAACTTGGGTACCTGTATGAAGAAATATGTCTCTAATTATTTACAAAAAAAAAGAGAAAGAAAACGTATTTCTAATTACATAAAAAAATAGGGAAAGAGACTGGAATATCCAACACAAGCCAAATATAACCGGAACTAGACTCCAGAAATTTTTGCAACACACAGCGGTTAAACGGATGGAGTTGAAGTAAACATGTAAGCAAACAGTATCATTCTTACAGACCATGACATAACAGAATTAGAAACATTTCAGGTACTGTGAGGTCTGCAGATAAAATCAGATCAAAGTTTCCAATAAAGTTCTTCACATGGTTAGACCTAGTTTCCGTCTTTGCTGTTTCTAGACGGCTATGATATTCAGGTTTGATAGACTACCATTTATCTAGGCATATAGACTACCAACTAGGTCACTAGGCCGGACAATTCAGTCAGATATGGTTCCTATAAAACTTAAGTTATCTGCAGAAAAATTCACATTACGATGGCTTTAAAGAATGCTATATATACCAGTGTTTCTTTTATGTGATAGAAAACTCTAGGTAAACCCAATACAGTGGTTGCAAACCAGTCAGTAATTGCATCTGTTGACAGCTCCCCTTCAAACCTAACAAGTAAGTAGATTAAAATTATTATCCTGGTAAATAAGGAGAATGAAGCAAACAAAATTCATTTAAATGACTACTCCCAAGGGTTCAGTCAGTAAGCTACCTGATGAGGCAGTCTGCAGTTTTGCAATGTGGGGGGAAAGAGACGATTGAAGGAAGGCCTGCATGCATAATATGAGGTTATAACAGGCGAAAAAAATGCATGCATTTCACCCAAGGAATAGATTTACAGGTTTCTAAAATATCAACCATAGTGATAACAGAATGAGTCTGAATGTATACATGGAACTGTATATTAATGTTCAACAGAGCTTAAACCTACTGGATGTACTTAACTCCCCAAGTACATTTATTCAATTCAAGATCCAGTTTCAACAGATGCTCACTGCTCTTCTCGCCCAATGGATCTTCTATACTAACTTCAGTTTAGTCTTTAGTTTTACTAACTTTTGAATATTCTCAGTTTTCGTTTAGGTTCTTGGCAGGGTGAGGAAAGTGATTACTTGCCTTTTCTGAAAAATACTTGTCCTGTTGGTTTCTTCTCAGCAAGGTAGGTCACCAGTTGAACATCACCAAGCTCTAACATCGCATGGTTAGCAACCCCATCCAACAAAGATACTGCAATTATAGAAGAAGCTGAGCGTAAATGGTTCCCAACCACGGCAAAGCATGTCTAAAGCAATTGTTAGCTATTAATTTGTTCCTCCTACTTGTTAAAACATATCTTTTGAGATCAGCTTGCAGGCTTGCAGTCATATGGTTACACTTTCTGTTAACAGACACATATTTTTTTCCTGAAAACTAACACTGTCTAATCTAGATACTTCAGTTTCCCCTTGCTAATTGCACTGTTCTAGCTCTTCAATCTATATTTATACTGTCTCATATTTTTAACAAAGGCTGGCAAGTGGTTTTCGCTTTGAACATACTACAGAAAAAGAGAAATCATACCAATCCTTCTCCAAGCCGTAGAGAACTGAGCAGAGCTGTTGCTACCAGAAGAATACACCTACATGTACTAAGAAGTTAGATAAGATGTAGCATTACATTATACCAAGGGTACAACTGTTTTAGAGACTATACCTGAATGAGCCATGGCTTGGAATCTTGGAACTTTAATGCAAAGTCTTGAGACATAATCGACATAAATCCTTCACGTTCAGGCTCTAAAACAGCGTTTTTACACATTAAACCAGTTGTCATCGGAAAGGAAGTAGATAAAACGAATTCAAGAACTAGAAATGGAAATGTCAAAGAGGTGTGTTAGTTAACAGACCATAAGAAACAGGTTCCAGCAGGGGAAGATTTATTTTTGCAAAATCTTCCACAGCATATTGTGTTTCAAGTTGCTCTATAATATGCTGCAACCATTAAAAACAAGTAACTGATTTGAATTAAAAAAAGAAGAAGAAGAAAGGACAGAAGAAATCAAAATGAGGGAAAGATACAGAACTAACAACTTACAACTGATTCATCAATGCCGTATATGTCATAATCCCTTTTCCAAACTGGATTTGTTAATAGCTCATAGGCGTATTGTATCTGCATAATACAAAGTAGCGATGATATAATTAGAAGAAATATTACACACATCAAAAGACTGACTCGATTAGCACTAGACAGAAAAAATCGACTAACCTTGATAAAATCAGCAGGAAGAGAATCCCCTGAACCTGAATCCCTGTCACAATCAAGTTGTCAAAGAGGTTGTTACAGTGTGTCTGCAACATATTTTTCTACTTAAAACACCTAAAGTCTAGTTATCTAATTCAATTGGAAATACATTCCAGTTGTAAAAACCAATTGCATACTTCGCAGAAGAATGAGACTAAATCCAAATTCTAGGTTGAGACAAGACACACAAAAAAAAACCCAAAACAATTCGCCAGATCGAGAAAGGTACCACTTAGAAGCAATATTATCGTACGCCTCTTTAACGTCATCCACTGAAGTGTACATCTTCACACCCAGAACTAAGAGAAACCACAAGGGATTCCAAATCAAACGATCAAAACGGAAGGTAATTGTAGTAGTACAGTACGATTATGATGATGTAGGGAGAGAGAGAGGGTACCGTCGTAGTGAGAAGGAGGAAAGGAGAGAGGAAGAAGGTAAAGCTGGAAGAGCATAGCGAGGAAGAAGAGTAAGATAGGAACCGCATAGGCTCTGAGAGTGGAGGGCATCGACGCCGACGACGACGGAGTTTCCTTCGCCATCGGGATTTTACGATACTCCGATCAAAGAGTCTCCGATTTCTTCTTTTAAGTGTAATCTTTATTTTCCGCGTTTTCTTAAACAACAATAAATAGGGGGATCAGGATCACAATCCCGTATCATTTAAGCAGGTTAATTACTTCTTAACAAAAAAAAAGATTCTATAATTACATACAGTATAGGGTTTTAGCCTTTAGTGTAAAAATATGTTAGGACTGCCAAATATTTCAATATTAGAAAGTGTATAATATATACGAGTTTTTAGATAAAATTTGCCAAAACCATTACCAAAAAAAAATCAATGAAATTAATTTATCAACTACCATCTTTTTCCATGGTT